>NC_081292.1:84025000-84650000 GCF_030435805.1 Mustela lutreola | reverse complement strand
TGTGTGATATTTTGACCTCTCTCTTCCCATGAAGGACAAAAGTCCTTAATGGTATCTAGAATGGTCAATCCTTTCCAAAAGTTTTCTGATTTACTTTGCCCAGATCCATCAGAAGAATCACTGTCTTCAGCTACAATCTTATGACATGTGATCATTAAACAATAGGACTTGATTCCCTTGCCTTTGGCGTTGTTCCTAGGAAGATGTTGCTGCGGCTGAGGTCTAAGAGGTTGCAGCCTTTGTTCTCCTCAAGGATTTTGATGGATTCCTTTCGCACATTGAGGACTTGAAAGTTGAAATTACTCCTTTATCCATCCCCTGCAGAATGGGTATTGTGCTAGTATGCATGAAAACAACAGGAATCTTCAGTGTTCTTCAGAGCTCTTCAGTGACCAGGTGCATTGTCACTAAGCAGTAATATTTTGAAGAGCTCTTCAGTGACCAGGTACATTGTCACTAAGCAGTAATATTTTGAAAGGAATCTTTTAATTTTGAGCAGTAGGTTTCAACAATGGTCTTAAAATAGTCAGTAAGCCACATTGTAAACAGATGCATTGAAAATCCAGACTTTGTTGTTCCATTTCCAGAGCATAGACAGAATAGATTTAGCATAATTTTAGAGAACCTAATGTGTTCAGAATGGTAAATGAACACTCGTCTCAGCTTTGTCACCAGCTCCATTAGTCCACAATAAGAGAGCCAACCTGTCCTTTGAAGCTAGGCATTGACTTCTTTGTAGATATGAAACTTCTAGATGCCATCTTTATATCTATATCTATATAGATATAGATATAAAATGAAGATTTTTGTCTAAATTGAAAATCTCTTCAGTGTAAGTAGATCATTAATTATCTGAGCTAGATCATTAGATAACTTGCTCCAGGTTTTACATCAGCAGTTATTGCTTCACTTTGCACTTTTATATTATAAAGATGTTTTTTTCCTTAAACCTCATGAACCTGCAAGCTTTAAACTTTTCTTCTGAAGCTTCTTCACCTCTCTCAGCCTCCACAGAACTGAAGAGAATTAGGGCCTTGCTCTGGATTAGGCTTTGGCTTAAGGGAGTGTCTTCTTCAATAAGTTTAATCATTTCTGGCTTTTGATTTAAAGTGAGAGACATGTGAATCTTTTAATTTGAACACTTAGAAGCATTGTAGAATTATTAATTGGCTTAATATTTTCAATATTGTTATGTATTAGGAAATAGAGAGATGGGGGAATGGCTGGTCGATGGAACAGTCAGCACATATACAACACTTATCAATAAAGTTCACCATCTTATTATGGGTGCATTTCATGAGACTCCAAAATAATTACAATAGCAACATCAAAAATCATGGGTCACTATAACAGATATAATAATATATAATATATAATAATAATGAGAATGTTTGACATACTGTGAAAATTATCAAAATGTGACACAGAGACACAAAATGAGCAAATGTTACTGTAGTGATAGACTTGCTGGAGACAGGTTTGCCACAAACTTACAATTCATAAAAAGCACAATATCTACAAAGTGCAATAAGGCAAAGCACAATAAGATGAGCTGTGCCTGTCTTTTCTGCTAGAAGAAGTGATATATGAATCTATAGAAATAGTGATTCATTTATTGAATGTATACCTCCAGCCATTCTGTTAGGGTGATGGTGGCTTTCAGGATAGTCTTTTATTTTCATAAGAATTAGTTTGACTGCATGAAAATATCCTTTAAATAAAGATCTTAAAGTAAAGAAATAAACCAATGATTCTCCTTCTCCTATGCCCAGTTCATGTTGGCTGGTTGACCAGTCATGTGCTTAGCATATCATTCTTAACAATGACCCTATTGCTCACCTCAGAGACATTTGGCGATGTTTGGAGGCACTTTAGTTGCACAAAGTGGAGGTGGGGTCATCCTTCAATGCCCACAATAAAGTAACCTCTGGTCTAAAATGTCAATAATACTACTGTTAAGAGCCCCTACCCTAGTTATCGAAGTTAATGGGACTGAGTACCTATATGATATGCTCCTTTTTGATTTCTGTCTGCAATATCTTTGAGTTATCTGAATACTTTCTGGAATGTATCAAATGCTCTTCTCCTCCCATCTTCCATTAGCAGGTTGTTGAATGAGGACTAAGGCTCATTAATTAGCTTTGCAGTCTGGATAGAGCATTAATTAGCTTTGCAGTCTGGATAGAGCAAAACTCCTAAATAGGGCAGACACATGTACCAGTGTTACTGCATGGGGGTAACCCAGTATACCATTCCTACCACCATTTATGCCCACTTTTTTCTTTTCAGTTGATATAAAATTACTAGGTTAGATGGTTGGGATAGAGAGAGATGAGAAAATCATTATGGGTCATAGGTCATAGGGAAAGGGGGACATTCGTGAAAAAAGATTACTGGCTTCCTTTCTTAGAATATGTCTTCCTCCTCCTCTTTCTAGACAAGCAAGAGATTAAGGATTTTACAAAAAGTCCAGACTGCCATTTTATTTCCCAACTTAGGTGTAAGCTTTATAGATGCCTATCTGAGTTGGAGAGAAATGGTGGTGAGTGAGGAGAGGTTGGTGCAGAAGCCATCCATATTCTATTTAATGTCTCAAATGCACACTGGGCAGGAAGATGCTAGCCTCATGAAACTCTGGTGGGGGGAGCTCAAAGGAAGGAGAAGGTCAAGCTGCAGAGGGAATGTCCACTCAGGGGATCATGCGAGGATATGTTCCATGAAGTTGTTCAAAGGGCCACTCCATCATTCCCCCAAAGAGCTGGCATTTCACAGTCGGACAGATGAGATAGTAACTGGTTAGCATTAGTTCGAGAAGCATATGACCACAGATGGTATCTGGAATGGTCAATCCTTTCCAGAAGGTTTCCAATTTACTTTGCCCAGTTATAAACAATGAGAATCTTCTCCTGTTTCTTCAACCTTCTTAACACAAACTGAAGGAGATAGTTTTCGAAGAGACAGGAAGGGGTCCTCTCAGAGGAACAGTACCACCTTTCCTCTTGTCTAAGAAGTCAGCGTCCCACTTGACCCTATTCTGTAGACTGGGTAAGAAAGGAGATTTAAACTGGGTTGAAAATTGAAATTTTAAGTGAGTATGTGATTTACAAACTGAAATCAGGAATTTATGAATAAATTTTGGGAAGAGATAGAAAAGAGAGATTCCAGGAATCAGCAAACTTTCTGTAAAGGAGCAGGCCTTAGATGGTTTAAGCTTTGTGGTCCGTATGTTCTCTGTTGGAACTATTGTTAGAGCTCTGTTGGAACCCGCAGTTGTAGCAAGAAAGCAGCCATAGGTGATATATAAACGAATGGGCATGGCTGTGTTCCAATAAAAGTTTACTTATGAATATAGGCATTTGGCCAGATTTGGTGAGTGGGTTGTAATTTGCCAACTCTTGCTATAGAGTATTCTTGAACTTAGAGACTGGAAAAATAGAACTGTTTATGTTGTATATTCCAACTCCAGCCCCCTTTAAAAAATTAATTTCAATTATACCTCCCAAATCTCCTCAACCCCTAGTACCCCTCTTCATGTTGCTTTCCCCAGCCGTGCTGGCTGGGCAAGTGCCCACCCTCTTCTGAGCTCCAGTTCCCCTTATCCGCAGGCTTGTGGGATCTCACATGCTTCCTTTGCATTCAGTCTCATGAGTAGATTTCCACAGGACAAAGTCATACATTTTCGTTTGTGTTAACATTTTAGCTCAAGGTGTTTTTTATGTATTGGGTAGCTAGTCTTGACTTAGTGGATTAAAAAAAAAGAAAGAAAAAGAAAAATGAACTTTAAAGACAGAAGGTATACTAGTTTTGTTTGCTGCACAACAAATTGTCACAAACTTAGTGGCTTAAAATGCCATTTTTTTACCTCACAGTCCCTGTGGATGAGGCATCCAGGCACAATTTGGCTAGGTCCTCTGCCCAGAGTCTCACAAGGGTGAAACAAAGTTGTTGGCTAGGGATAAGATCTCATCTGGGGCTTGGCTGGGGAAGGATATACTTCCCTGTTAGCATGGTTGTTGGTAGCTTTCAGTCTGTTGCAATCATAGAACTGACAGCTTCAGTTTTCTGATGGGTGCCAGCCAGAGATGGCCCTCAAGCTTCTTGCCACATGGGTTACTCAGCATGGTTTTTTCCTTCATCAAGCCTACAAGGACAGTTTTTAGAGTGAGTCAGCTTGCAAGATGGAGTTCTATGCAATGTACTGTAACCACAGAAGTGACATACCATCACCTTTGCTGTATTCTGTTGGTTTGAAGGAACTCAAAGTTCCTGCCTACATGTAAGGAGAGAAGATTGCACAGAGAGCGAAGACTAGGAGGTAAGGGTCATGGGGTTTTCTGAAGTCTGTCTACCACAGATGGCAAGACTTTCAGATAGGTTCTGCAAAACATTTACTGAACTGAATTAAATAATAGTAAGATGAGGGAAGGGCCAAGTGAGGCCCTTGCACCTCACCTGCCTGAGTGAGTATAGGCAGTGGAAACAAATGAATTTTCTTCAGAATCTTCTGCAGGGGGCATTGTCTCTATGCCTTCTTCTCCATGATTGACAGAAACAAACCTGATAAGGAATTTCCTCACAGTGTTTGCTTTGTCTTCCAGAAAAATGTTGCTACTTTGGAAGGAATTTTAAGGTCTCCATCTAACTGTAAACCTATCTCCCCATGGAAACTATGATCTCAGAAAAGCTTCCTTTATCTGGACAATCAAAATCCCTGACAGTCAAATTCTTCCATTTAGGGGAAACTGAGGAACTGAACCAGAGACTCTGAGGGCAAGTTGGTGTGCTGGTGGCAATGCTCCAGGTCTTCTGGGGGACATACTCTGGTATTTGATTCATCATATAATGCAATTTTTCCTTTAATTATAGAGGATACTAGAGAAGTCATGAGCTTCATTAAGAACCACTGGTTCTCTCACAAGGAGAAAATTGATGGAGAATATTATAACTATTATAGCAAGTAAGTTCCAAGAAGATTATCTTAAAGAGAAACTCAAAAGTATTTTTTTCTGATATTGAACTCTAGTACTACTGTCCATATTTTTCAATAAAAGTGTTTATTTTTCAATATTACTCATTATAACCAGAAGAATGTTGGGTATTAATCTATCTATTAACACCTTATAGAATTATTTACAACCAAGGTGGACTGCTAATACTTCTTTTAACCAAAAAGATGAATTCCTGATTAAGGTCTTGTACATGCTAGCAGTAGTTTTGGGATTGTAGGGAAGGGATTAAACCTGAAGCTACCCTGAAGAATAAAATAAACCCCAGGCATATGGGAAGTGTTTCAAATGAATACTCAATTCTAGTTGGTGGAGCAATGGTCCTCAAGGGTTAGTGTGCACAAAATCGAGAAGGACACCTTGTTTAAAATATAGATCCCGGGATTCCGCCCCAAGATTCTGATTCCCTAAGTCTGCTAAAATATTCTGGAATTTGTCTTTGTAACAAGCATCCCAGGCAATGTGTCACAGGTGATGCAGAGCCACCCAGTGAGAAACTTGGAAGCCTCACTGCCTCATCCAATGCATTATTTTATGTAGATGGGAAGCTAAGGTCCAGAAAGGCTAGACAATTTGCCCAAGGTTGGGCAGTTGCTAAGGATTAGGATCCATTCTCAGATCAGTATGGTCTCCATTATTTCATCGTATTTCCTAGAAAGATTTCTTCTGATTTATATTTTCAGGAGAAGAGGCATTGAAAAAAGGTGGCTTACAGTAGAATTTGAGGAAACTTCCCCAAATGGTAACTTTGCAAAAGCAAAACATTTAAGAAAATTAACTACTATTAATTGATTATTAAACTACTATTAATCCTTTCAGTTATCCATTAATAACTACTATTAATCCATACAGGTTGGTTGGAGAGACAGATGGAGTCATAGACAGAGTCACAAAAGAAAACCGTTTCTTTCCTGATAGCGTACTTTGTCACTACTGCTTCCTACTTTCTTGTAGTGTCACCTTGGTGCCTCTTGGAGATCTGACCCTGGCCACCCACCAGTCTCTTCAGCAGTAGGCACTCAGGACCATGCTAGAAGCTTGCCTTGAAGTTGCTTGTGAATATCTCTCAATACTTGTCACAAGACTGGCAGGTTTGTGGTATGAAGCACTGGGACTTGTATGGTGTGTCCCCCACAGTTAGATAACAGGGTCAAAGATCCTGTTTGGCTCAAACTGTGCTTCATACCTACCTTTATGTTCTAAAGTGGCATTTCCCACCCCCTAACCTATTTGGTCTTAATTCTGAAAACCAACATATTTGACAGCAAAGATCAAAATAGAACAGAATATAATTAATTATACTGGGTAAAAACTTCTGCTGAGACCTTAAATCAGAAGTTAGTTATTTTTAGAAAGCAGAAAAAAAAAAATGGTTTTGATGGGAAAAGTTAATTGGGCAATGAAGTTTATTCCTTTCCTGTAACCTCAGTGAAAACCTGAAGTAAATTGACCATCAGGGAAAGCATCCTGGGAGCTTTTGTGAACTATGGCACTCCTGGGACCTGTTTGGACAGCACTGGCCCCCACTGAGGAAAGGGCAGGAATAGCAAAGGCCCCTGCGTCACCATGCCTGAGAGAGGGCACCCTAAATGCATCTTATACACTCTGTTCCAGATCTTGTAACATAGCACCTGTGCCTTTTATCATCAGATGATAGAATCTTCTTTGCAAAAGATGGCAGAGTTCCAGAGTGACTCCCTGCCAAGCTGTGTCTCTTTCGAAGTTCTACAATTCAAATGGGCCTCACGACTAAAGGGTATGACTATCCTGCTCAGTTTGACTTGGACGGCCAGGGGAGGTCATGCCTGCTCTCTCTTTCTGTTGTAATAACACTTCGCTAACAGCAAGATATCGTGGGGGTGTGGCAGAGTTGAGATGCGAGAATGATTCATGAAAAGAAATCTCAAGCTGGGGACTTGTTCCTGTGGGATTCCCACGTTATGTGGGAACATGTGGAGCACACTGTACACATCAATGCCAGAGCCAGCTGTTTGGATTCCATATTTTAAGTGATTGGCCCCTGCGGGCAGGCTAAGTGTCAGGGTGTCTTAGCAGCAACACCCACACAGGGAGGAGCCCTAAGGAACTGCTAGATATGATGTCAAATACCCATTTTTAGTAGTCATCTAATTTTATTTTTTCCAACATGACTTAATCATAAAAAAGGTTGGGAAATTTCAAAGCTGGAAATTATCAATTTGTATCATACATCCAATATATTATAAAACAAACAAGTGGGTCTTGAGGGCATTGTGATAATCCAAATTTGAGAGACAGCTGTATGCTTTAAAGGTAAGTTTTTAGAGTTGCCATCAACATGTATCATAAAACTGATGAGGTGGAAATTTGGTTTTCATGTTACATTTAAAATGTTTTATATTAAAAAATTATTATATTTAATAATTATTTTATTTATTCCTTGAAATATTTTTATCTTATTTAATTTTTTTAAATTTTTATTTATTTATTTGACAGAGAGAGAGATCACAAATAGACAGAGAGGCAGGCAGAATGAAGGGAGAAGCATGCCCCTGCCAAGCAGAGAGCCCGATGTGGGGCTTTATCCCAGGACGGTGAGATCATGACCTGAGCTGAAGGCAGAGGCTTAACCCACTGAGCCACGCAGGCGCCCCGATTCCTTGAAATATTTTTAAATTTAAATTTTAACTGTGTAGTTTTTTTTTTTTTTTTTTTTTTTTTTTTTTTTTTTTTATTTTTTATAAACATATATTTTTTATATACATATATTTTTATCCCCAGGTCTGTGAATCACCAGGTTTACACACTTCACAGCACTCACCAAATCACATACCCTCCCCAATGTCCATAATCCCACCCCCTTCTCCCCAACCCCCTCCCCCCGGCAACCCTCAGTTTGTTTTGTGAGATTAAGAGTCACTTATGGTTTGTCTCCCTCCCAATCCCATCTTGTTTCATTTAATCTTCTACCCACTTAAGCCTCCATGTTGCATCACCACTTCCTCATATCAGGGAGATCATATGATAGTTGTCTTTCTCTGCTTGACTTATTTCGCTAAGCATGATACGCTCTAGTTCCATCCATGTTGTTGCAAATGGCAAGATTTCATTTCTTTTGATGGCTGCATAGTATTCCATTGTGTATATATACCACATCTTCTTGATCCATTCATCTGTTGATGGACATCTAGGTTCTTTCCATAGTTTGGCTATTGTGGACATTGCTGCTATAAACATTCGGGTGCATGTGTCCCTTTGGATCACTACATTTGTATCTTTAGGGTAAATACCCAATAGTGCAATTGCTGGGTCATAGGGCAGTTCTATTTTCAACATTTTGAGGAACCTCCATGCTGTTTTCCAGAGTGGCTGCACCAGCTTGCATTCCCACCAACAGTGTAGGAGGGTTCCCCTTTCTCCGCATCCTCGCCAGCATCTGTCATTTCCTGACTTGTTGATTTTAGCCATTCTGACTGGTGTGAGGTGATATCTCATTGTGGTTTTGATTTGTATTTCCCTGATGCCAAGTGATATGGAGCACTTTTTCATGTGTCTGTTGGCCATCTGGATGTCTTCTTTGCAGAAATGTCTGTTCATGTCTTCTGCCCATTTCTTGATTGGATTATTTGTTCTTTGGGTGTTGAGTTTGCTAAGTTCTTTATAGATTCTGGACACTAGTCCTTTATCTGATATGTCGTTTGCAAATATCTTCTCCCATTCTGTCAGTTGTCTTTTGATTTTGTTAACTGTTTCCTTTGCTGTGCAAAAGCTTTTGATCTTGATGAAATCCCAGTAGTTCATTTTTTCCCTTGCTTCCCTTGCCTTTTGCGTTGTTCCTAGGAAGATGTTGCTGCGGCAGAGGTCGAAGAGGTTGCTGCCCGTGTTCTCCTCAAGGATTTTGATGGATTCCTTTCGTACATTGAGGTCCTTCATCCATTTTGAGTCTATTTTTGTGTGTGGTGTAAGGAAATGGTCCAATTTCATTTTTCTGCATGTGGCTGTCCAATTTTCCCAGCACCATTTATTGAAAAGGCTGTCTTTTTTCCATTGGACATTCTTTCCTGCTTTGTCGAAGATTAGTTGACCATAGAGTTGAGGGTCTATTTCTGGGCTCTCTATTCTGTTCCATTGATCTATGTGTCTGTTTTTGTGCCAGTACCATGCTGTCTTGATGATGACAGCTTTGTAATAGAGCTTGAAGTCCGGAATTGTGATGCCACCAACGTTGGCTTTCTTTTTCAATATCCCTTTGGCTATTCGAGGTCTTTTCTGGTTCCATATAAATTTTAGAATTATTTGTTCCATTTCTTTGAAAAAGATGGATGGTACTTTGATAGGAATTGCATTAAATGTGTAGATTGCTTTAGGTAGCATAGACATTTTCACAATATTTATTCTTCCAATCCAGGAGCATGGAACATTTTTCCATTTCTTTGTGTCTTCCTCAATTTCTTTCATGAGTACTTTATAGTTTTCTGGGTATAGATTCTGTGTCTCTTTGGTTAGGTTTATTCCTAGGTATCTTATGGTTTTGGATGCAATTGTAAATGGGATTGACTCCTTAATATCTCTTTCTTCTGTCTTGCTGTTGGTGTAGAGAAATGCAACTGATTTCTGTGCATTGATTTTATATCCTGACACTTTACTGAATTCCTGTATAAGTTCTAGCAGTTTTGGAGTGGAGTCTTTTGGGTTTTCCACATATAGTATCATATCATCTGCGAAGAGTGATAATTTGACTTCTTCTTTGCCGATTTGGATGCCTTTAATTTCCTTTTGTTGTCTGATTGCTGAGGCTAGGACCTCTAGTACGATGTTGAATAGCAGTGGTGATAATGGACATCCCTGCCGTGTTCCTGACCTTAGCGGAAAAGCTTTCAGTTTTTCTCCATTGAGAATGATATTTGCGGTGGGTTTTTCATAGATGGCTTTGATGATATTGAGGTATGTGCCCTCTATCCCTACACTTTGAAGAGTTTTGATCAGGAAGGGATGTTGTACTTTGTCAAATGCTTTTTCAGCATCTATTGAGAGTATCATATGGTTCTTGTTCTTACTTTTATTGATGTGTTGTATCACATTGACTGATTTGCGGATGTTGAACCAACCTTGCAGCCCTGGAATAAATCCCACTTGGTCGTGGTGAATAATCTTTTTAATGTACTGTTGAATCCGATTGGCTAGTATTTTGTTGAGTATTTTCGCATCTGTGTTCATCAAGGATATCGGTCTATAGCTCTCTTTTTTGGTGGGATCCTTGTCTGGTTTTGGGATCAAGGTGATGCTGGCCTCATAAAATGAGTTTGGAAGTTTTCCTTCCATTTCTATTTTTTGGAACAGTTTCAGGAGAATAGGAATTAGTTCTTCTTTAAATGTTTGGTAGAATTCCCCCGGGAAGCCGTCTGGCCCTGGGCTTTTGTTTGTTTGGAGATTTTTAATGACTGTTTCAATCTCCTTACTGGTTATGGGTCTGTTCAGGCTTTCTATTTCTTCATGGTTCAGTTGTGGTAGTTTATATGTTTCTAGGAATGCATCCATTTCTTCCAGATTGTCAAATTTATTGCCGTAGAGTTGCTCATAGTATGTTCTTATAATAGTTTGTATTTCCTTGGTGTTAGTTGTGATCTCTCCTCTTTCATTCATGATTTTATTTATTTGGGTCCTTTCTCTTTTCTTTTTGATAAGTCGGGCCAGGGGTTTATCAATTTTATTAATTCTTTCAAAGAACCAGCTCCTAGTTTCGTTGATTTGTTCTATTGTTTTTTTGGTTTCTATTTCATTGATTTCTGCTCTGATCTTTATGATTTCTCTTCTCCTGCTGGGCTTAGGGTTTCTTTCTTGTTCCTTCTCCAGCTCCTTTAGGTGTAGGGTTAGGTTGTGTACCTGAGACCTTTCTTGTTTCTTGAGAAAGGCTTGTACCGCTATATATTTTCCTCTCAGGACTGCCTTTGTTGTGTCCCACAGATTTTGAACCGTTGTATTTTCATTATCATTTGTTTCCATGATTTTTTTCAATTCTTCTTTAATTTCCCGGTTGACCCATTCATTCTTTAGAAGGATACTGTTTAGTCTCCATGTATTTGGGTTCTTTCCAAACTTCCTTTTGTGGTTGAGTTCTAGCTTTAGAGCATTGTGGTCTGAAAATATGCAGGGAATGATCCCAATCTTTTGATACCGGTTGAGTCCTGATTTAGGACCGAGGATGTGATCTATTCTGGAGAATGTACCATGTGCACTAGAGAAGAATGTGTATTCTGTTGCTTTGGGATGAAATATTCTGAATATATCTGTGATGTCCATCTGGTCCAGTGTGTCATTTAAGGCCTTTATTTCCTTGCTGATCTTTTGCTTGGATGACCTGTCCATTTCAGTGAGGGGAATATTAAAGTCCCCTACTATTATTGTATTGTTGTTTATGTGTTTCTTTGATTTTGTTATTAATTGGTTTATATAGTTGGCTGCTCCCACGTTGGGGGCATAGATATTTAAAATTGTTAAATCTTCTTGTTGGACAGACCCTTTGAGTATGATATAGTGTCCTTCCTCATCTCTTATTACAGTCTTTGGCTTAAAATCTAATTGATCTGATATAAGGATTGCCACTCCTGCTTTCTTCTGATGTCCATTAGCATGGTAAATTCTTTTCCACCCCCTCACTTTAAATCTGGAGGTGTCTTCGGGCTTAAAATGTGTTTCTTGGAGGCAACATATAGATGGGTTTTGTTTTTTTATCCATTCTGATACCCTGTGTCTTTTGACAGGGGCATTTAGCCCATTCACATTCAGGGTAACTATTGAGAGATATGAATTTAGTGCCATTGTATTGCCTGTAAGGTGACTGTTACTGTATATGGTCTCTGTTCCTTTCTGATCTACCACTTGTAGGCTCTCTCTTTGCTTAGAGGACCCCTTTCAATATTTCCTGTAGAGCTGGTTTGGTATTTGCAAATTCTTTCAGTTGTTGTTTGTCCTGGAAGCTTTTAATCTCTCCTTCTATTTTCAATGATAGCCTAGCTGGATATAGTATTCTTGGCTGCATGTTTTTCTCGTTTAGTGCTCTGAAAATATCATGCCAGCTCTTTCTGGCCTGCCAGGTCTCTGTGGATAAGTCAGCTGCCAATCTAATATTTTTACCATTGTATGTTACAGACTTCTTTTCCCGGGCTGCTTTCAGGATTTTCTCTTTGTCATTGAGACTTGTAAATTTTACTATTATGTGACGGGGTGTGGGCCTATTCTTATTTATTTTGAGGGGCATTCTCTGAACCTCCTGAATTTTGATGCTTGTTCCCTTTGCCATATTGGGGAAATTCTCCCCAATAATTCTCTCCAGTATACCTTCTGCTCCCCTCTCACTTTCTTCTTCTTCTGGAATCCCAATTATTCTAATGTTGTTTCGTCTTATGGTGTCACTTATTTCTCGAATTCTCCCCTCGTGGTCCAGTAGCTGTTTGTCCCTCTTTTGCTCAGCTTCTTTATTCTCTGTCATTTGGTCTTCTATATCACTAATTCTTTCTTCTGCCTCATTTATCCTAGCAGTGAGAGCCTCCATTTTTGATTGCACCTCATTAATAGCTTTTTTGATTTCAACTTGGTTAGATTTTAGTTCTTTTATTTCTCCAGAAAGGGCTTTTATATCTCTCGAGAGGGTTTCTCTAATATCTTCCATGCCTTTTTCGAGCCCGGCTAGAACCTTGAGAATTGTCACTCTGAACTCTAGATCTGACATATTACCGATGTCTGTATTGATTAGGTCCCTAGCCTTCGGTACTGCCTCTTGTTCTTTTTTTTGTGGTGAATTTTTACGTCTTGTCATTTTGTCCAGATAAGAGTAAATGAAGGGGCAAGTAAAATACTAAAAGGGTGGCAACAACCCCAGGAAAATATGCTTTAGCCAAATTAGAAGAGATCCAAAATCGTGAGTGGGGAGAAAGGGGATAAAAAGAGGTTCAAAAAGGAAGAAAGATAAAAGAAAAAAAAAAAAAGAAAAGAATTTTTTTTTTAAAAAAGAAAACACCTAAGAAAAATGTAAAAAAATATATATATATATTAGATAAACTAGTAAAAAATCGTTAAAAAAGAAAAAGGTAACAGTTAAAAAAAAAAAAAAATTTTACCCGAAGGCGAGAAAAAAAAAAAAAAAAATGAAAAAGAAAAAATTAAATTAACTGCAAGACTAAAAAAAATCACAGGAAAAAAGCCATGAGTTCCGTGCTTGGCTTTCTCCTCCTCTGGAATTCTGCTGCTCTCCTTGGTATTGAAACCGCACTCCTTGGTAGGTGAGCTTGGTCTCGGCTGGATTTCTTGTTGATCTTCTGGGGGAGGGGCCTGTTGTAGTGATTTTCAAGTGTCTTTGCCCCAGGCGGAATTACACCGCCCTTACCCGGGGCCGGGGTGAGTAATCCGCTCGGGTTTGCTTTCAGGAGCTTTTGTTCCCTGAGCGCTTTCCGTAGAGTTCCAGAGGACGGGAATACAAATGGCGGCCTCCTGGTCTCCGGCCCGGAGGAGCCGAGAGCCCAGGGCCCCACTCCTCAGTGCGCCCTCAGAGAACAGCGCCCAGTTACTCCCGTCTGCCTGACCTCCGGCTGCGCTCCGAGCTCACCGAGCCTGCGACCGGTTCAAGGTAACACGGAGCTGCGAGCTTACTGTCGGCTCTGTCTCTGTAGCCGGCTTTCCCGTTCCAATACCCGCAAGCTCTGCGACACTCAGACACCCCCGATCCTTCTGTGACCCTGCGGGACCTGAGGCCACGCTGACCCCGCGTGGGCTTCGCTCCGGTTTAGCCTCTGGAGCGATGTCCCTCCGCGGAACAGACTTTTAAAAGTCCTGAATTTGTGCGCGGTTGCTCCGCCGCTTGCCGGGAGCCGGCCCCTCCCCCCGGGGTCTATCTTCCCGTCGCTTTGGATTCACTTCTCCGCCGGTCCTACCTTTCAGAAAGTGGTTGTTTTTCTGTTTCCAGAATTGCTGTTCTTCTTCTCTTCGATCTGCCGATGGATTTTCAGGTGTTTGCAATCTTTAGATAAGCTATCTAGCTGATCTCCGGCTAGCTGAAGCAGTCTCAGCTTGCTACTTCTCCGCCATCTTGACTCCTCCCCAACTGTGTAGTTTTTAATGTGAGATTTGGAAACCTAAACTAAAGCTCTTTGGAAAAAGGTGATTTGACTATTTAAGATTTGTTGTGATTTGGTTATAATACATGTATTGACAGAAATAATAAAATTGATTAAGTTTTTAAAAGAAAATTAAGGCATCTTGTTTCCCTGTAAAAGGTTTAGGATAATATTAAAATGTGGCTTAAAATTGTCTGTACTTTAATAATAGCTTTAATATTAATATTGCCATTGTTTATTAGTGGAGGTCACTTGTTTGATCTGTAGTGCACTGCTGGCTTTTGTTTCAAATTAATTCTGGTTATGAGCTAAGTGGAAAAGATCAAATATTTTTCTGTATCTATTATTCTGAATCCTTTTTACAGACACTCCATAAATAAAACTGGCCGGTTGATGAATCTAATGGACTTTGCATATAAAAGTGGCTTCAAAATCTCAAACTTCTTCTTATCTCAGCCTAAATCAAAGGATGACTATCCTGGATTCAGATCCAAATTTACTCCATTTTTCCCCACAACTGACAATTCATATATATATTTAAAGCATAGAAGGATTTTTTTTTTTTTATCAGCCATTTTGGGGGAACATGTGTGGAATTGGAGGACTTGCATGGACTTGGATGTGACTATTTTCTTCCCTGGCTGGCCTCTATGATGTGTCCTTGACTTCCATGCAGGGGGAAGCCAGAGGGAAGAGAGGGGCTATTCCTTCCTCGCCATCATCTGAGAGCTTGGCACAGCTTTCACCACATGGCAGGCAGTTGATAAAATTTGTAGAATTATTAAATTAAATGTTTGATGATTTCATTTTTTGGTCAGCCCACTGATAAAAAAGACCAAGGAACTTTGGGAGAAGGTGTGTAGTTATGGGACACCAAATGACTATGCTTGCATTGCACTATCCGCCCCAGCCCTGCGACTCACTCCTTGCCTGGAGAGCTATTGTTAGGGAATATATTTGAAAGTTCTTCTGAAACCAACCTAAATCTCTTTCTCTATAAAATAACATGTATATATGTATATGTAATATATATATAATATATTTATTTATTTCTCTTTATATATCTCTTTATATAAATTTCTCTTTAAAATAACATATATATACTAACTATATATATACACACACATATATATACACATATATTCATAATAATATATAATTTTGTATTTTTTCCTCCTTGAAAAGCAAACCATATAGGAATAAAAAGGAAAACCGCAGTTTCCAGCCATCATGCTGCTTACTTGCTTTAAGCCTTAGATTCTTTGACTGTAACTCATTTAAAAAAAAATCTGACTGGATGATTTGGTTACTTTAAAAACTGTAAGGTCTGGGTTCCCAGTCCCTGTATTCCTACTTTTCAAAGAAAATAAAAATGTTCTAAAGAAAATAGAATGGTCTAGCCATCATTTTTTTTTTTTTTTGGTTATGCTTCTATTTTCTCATTTTAAAAATTGTATTAAATGTGTATTACTTTTACACATTACAATTAATCAGGCAAGAACCCCAATAAATGTCATCTCATAGAATGGATTTAGGCTATGACGGCCGTGCCAGGTTCCCATCCTATCAACAGCGTGAGAAAAGTTCCCAGGGTGTTCCACAGTCTGGGAACCTGCTGTGCAGCTTTGTCACCTGGCCGCTTGCGAGGCCTGATGATCCTCTGAGGCCACACCACTAGCTGCCTGCAGCTCACCTTATAGAGTCCTGGCCCATAGGGCAGCTTTCCCACACGAGGCTCCTGACACTTGGCTTCCTGGGATTGTGAAACCTGTTTACTGAATGTGTTTCACAGCAAGCTGTGGATTATGCATTTCCCACGAAGCCCTGCCCTTTCTGTGAGGGTGGATAATTAGTTCACAGGGTTTAATTTTGCTGTATGGTCTGCCAAAGCTTTGAACGCTCTCACTTTCTAAGGGTTGTTGCTGGTCACCCTGAGGATTGCAATGCAGTTGACGCCTTTTCTCAACTTGGGAATCAGATACAATTTGGTGACACTCATTCAGTGTGTCTTTGTTTAACAAACTCACAGATCAAAACATGTGTGTTTCACACCTTACAAAAGCACACTGTCAAAGATAAAATAAGAGTGAAATAACTGACACTTGCTCTTGCCAGAGCTCTCTCCTCTCCTTGTCCATCCCACAGGCCTTTCTGTGCTGCTCAGAGAGCAAAGAACTTTGGCTCCCTGAGGTTTATAGCCCTGTGCTCTGTGGGGAGAATGGGGTAGGGGTGGAGGGCTTACTTGCTTATCTAACTCCACTGTAATCATGGATAGACTCCTCTGTCCAAATAGGAACTTGAGGAAAGCATCCATTTGGGGAATGTTTTGTTCTTTCTTCAGAACTCATGTATAACTAACAAGCACTGAGTTATACGGGGACTAGCACAAGCTAGAGAAAAAATAGACATCTTGGAACTTAAATGTCTGAGAGGTACTCTTTGCCTTCTTTATCTTGATATGCCTTTGCCCTAACCTCAAGAAGTCCACTCTTATAGCAAGAAAACAGATGACTTCCAGGAACTATCAGTCACAAAGATGAAACAAAATGTCAGCTAGAACATACTTTCTGTGCTTTGATTACCCTCTCAAGCAAACTCGAATTGGCCCAGTAGGCCCATAACTGCCCCTAGGTTGAAGGGTGCTCTTGGGGAAAGACTCACAAGACTCTGGAGAGTCCGAAGGAGGGCATGCTGGAGGAGTGGCAGCAGATATCAGCTCAACCCAAGACACAAGAAGGTGATCCTTTAGTCCTTTGCTCATCATTCTGTTTTCTGATGCAATCTATTATTTTTTAGTGAAGAACAATTAAACATATACATGGAAGTACACTTGATTTTCTCTCTGTGCTGGAAACTCAAGAAAATGGAATCAGGTGCTCTTTTTCATATTGTCCTACTGCTTCCCACTGGTGTTAGTGATGGCCCTCTCGTTATTCACTTTTCTGAGTAATGCAGACTGCAGCTTCTAAATGAATGACTCTAAGATTTTACTGCTCTTGGTATCTGTGTTATGAAAAGAAGTTAGATGTTCTTTAACAATGACTTTTGCTTGTAATGTTACTGTCACTTCTGGTGATGACTGGGATCCACTCATCTGTTCACTTAGTATTTGTTAAAGACACCCTAGGTACCAGGCAGTGCACTAGGCACTAGGACACAGACAGAAATAAAATCACTTTCATCCTTACTCTGGCAGAGTTTACCATCTGATGAGAAGGAGGATAAACAGACGTGGCCAGAATATACTGTGTAGTCTCTTAATGTCGATTATATGTCTTCTTTAGAAATTATATTTGGTATATACATCATTTATGTAGACAATATAATACAATAGTACATGTGCATACTTCAAAATGAATACTTATCCATATATTGGGTAGATGAATTCAATTGGTTTTTACCATAAATAATTAAGATAAAACAGATTTAGAGAACTTTGGTCTGAAGGATGGGCAATGAATTAAAAAGTCAAAAGGTTGAAAGGTTTGGGATCATTTATCTTAAAGTAAAAACAGCTTTTACTAAGTAATAAATCTTGAAATGTGTTAGTACCATGCTCACCCTTGCTTCTGTGTCCCACACCCACAATTCTCTGCGTATTCTTTCCTGGTATTTGCACCTGATTCACAGGCATTTACTCTTCTCTGATGAGCTGACTGGTTCTGTCCTCCAAGGAGACTTGGCACGCCCAAACAAAAGAGACATGCTTCGTTCTTCTCAGGTTCCTCCAATGAGCATAATGGGAGCCCTTCCTGGTGCTTACTGCTGAGCCTGACAACTCCTAACTCTGATTACAGCACCTCTTCGGGACAACATAGACTGCTTTGCATTGTTAGCCTCTGCTACTTGTATGTCTCTCAGTATCTTATAGTGTCTGTTCCTTGGTGTCCTTGTAGGGCCCTTTGGTTGAAGAAAGCCTTGAGGAAGAGAGAGGGAGGTAGCTGGAGGGCAGTGCCATTCCAAGGATGAGGCCAGAACAGAAATTATTGTGGAGCTGGGTGGGAGGCATCACCCTTAGTAAAAGGCACTAGTCACACATAAACAGCATGTAGGCAGGCCCTAGAGTATGGCTTTACTGGGAAAATTGCTAGAAATGTTTAAACCTGTAAGAGGAATGCAACTCAGTGGAAGACATCAAGGGAGTATGTTCATCTATGTATCTCTTTTTAGGCATATAGTATGCAGAGATAGCATTAAGACAAATTTGGCATGACATAGCACTTAATCCTCTTATTCTCTAAGGATTAAAAAAGATTTCAAGTCCTCAGATCAAAAATTTTAGCTTTTTTGACTTCACCGAGCACTGTAGAATTTATACATGTAATTTATGATTTCAATTTATTGATCTAATGGCCATGCTTAATTCTAGGCTCTTGGTACTACAACAAGCCTCCTGGTCAACCATTCAACTTGTAGCCTGTCTCCTCATTATGGTGGTTTTGTATTTTACCTTTGTTTTTATCCTCGATTTGCCACAAAACATTCTGGGTATATGACAAATATGTGAGAATTGCCTAGTTGTGACAACCAAAAAGTCTCTAGACATTGCCAAATGTCCTCAGGGGCAAAACTTCCCCTAACTGAGAACTGATGGTGGAGGGCCTCAGTGTTGTCCCCTGGATCCTATGCAGTGGCCAGCAGATAGGAGAAGAGAAAGCCTGGGGAATCGCAAGAGAGATGTGAGGAGGGCCAGAGGTGGAAATTGTGTGTTGCCCCACTCTATTACCCAGACACAGTTCTATGACTCTATAAAGCAGGCTGAGAAATATGGTGAAGCTGTGAAAGGGGGAAAAAAAAAACCTATAAATATCCTAAAAGATAGAAATGATATTTTGACTTAAAAAGACAAAAGTACACACAATTTATGAATACTTCAACTCTGTGCAAATGATATCTATCTTCATATATTTCTGAGTTTTTCTTCCTTGCAAATTTTAGTTAATGTTTGGTTGACATATTTTACATATATATTGTGTGTGTGTGTATACACAGAGGATTTCTCCACCGAATTTCTCCTCCCGATGTAATTATCAACTAAAGCAGCAGAAATTGATATGATATATAATACAACCCAAACCAAACCAAACAGTTGATCCTTTGTGTTGGAACAGAATGGAAGCATGTTTAATCACTGTAAGAAATCTTTCAAAAACTTGGAATATGATGGTTGTGGAGGGAGGGAAAAATAACCCCAGGCAGGTGCTCAGGTCTTAGAAGTTTCCATCTCCTTCTGTATGTGGTGGGAGAGGAATGATTACTTGCACAGTATAAAGTCTGTAAGGAAGTGTGTCTTTTAGGAAGAAGATTAGCCAAAAAAACATGGTACATGTGATCTAATGTATTATAATACTATATATAGCCTTTTTTTTTTTTTTTTTTTTTTGAGGAAATAGATGTGGTCCTTAAAAACATAGGTCTAAATACTGGACAAGTGACAATGTTCACTGACTATTAATTCCATGCAGACTGTTGTACCGGGTGTACAGGCAGGTACAAAGGAAATAGAAGTCATGGCCCATGTACTCCAGGAATTTACAGGCAAATAGATTATATACACATGCCAGTGAATGTGGATCATTTTGGCTGACAGCCAGATGTAGATACATTCGCTGTTCACTCTATCTTCCCACATTTTCCACTAAATATCTCACACAAAACAAGTAGAACAGTTTGAAAGAGTTCTTCCTCAAGCAAACAAGTATTTTGTGTCCTTTATGATATATCACAGACCAGCTGGAGATTAAGTACGGATCTACATGGGCACAAAGAGCTGGGTGGAATACTTTTTGAGCAAACTCAATCAGTGTGGATTATTAGTTTGGTGGTTTTGGTTTCTCTCCACTCTTCTTCATCACCCACAAGTCTACAAATGCCCTATATAAGTCATATTTCTGCCAGAACAGAGAGCCCTAACTTTCCAAACTGCTTTGCTTGCATAGGTATGGCTTGGGTCAGTGGGAGCATTACTGAAAGGGGTGGCCAGGGCTGCTACTGAAGCCTGTCTCTGACTCGTATTATCTGGGCCTAGTTCATTTAGGAAGGAACTAGGTCAGTGGTGTCATGACAAGGACTCTGCTTTTCTTCAGGGAGGTGACCCCCCTCTTAGAGGGTACTATAGGACCAGAGCATTCTTCATATTACTGTCTGGAGTGGAGGATCATGTAGGCTTATAGTCCTGTGTAATTTTGGGTTTTGCTGGTCTTCACCTTTGTTAAATAGGAGCAAAAGTGAAGCATTGAAGGACTGCTTTCAATTTTCTTTTTCCTTTCTTCCCCCTCCTCACCTGTGCTGACATCTGGCAAATTATTTAATGGTCAGGGTATTGCAGAAAAGGCAAGGTCCAGCTGGCCACAGGCTCCCACTTTTGAACAGAACACAGGAACCAGAGCCATGGGGCCTTCATGGAGCTGTGTTAGGCACTTGGGCTTTTAAGCACATTGGTGGTTTTGTTTGAATTTGTGTTGGAGGAAAAGACCCAAGTGCAATAGTATAATACCCATTCAGGCTAACATCAGTGAAACCCTTTCTAGTTTTGGAAAGTGAATTACTTCACTTCCTAGGTTTCCTGTGATGCTGGATTATCTTTATACACTGATCAATTTCCAAACAGCTAGCTAAAAAATAATCCCAAATAGAGTTCTTCCTCAAGTAATCCTAGCAAGTATTTTTGGGCATGGATCCTTATCTTGTTTTGTTTTAGTTACACACTGTTCAGTTTTTTGATAGCTGTGGTCTTGTGAGAAAAGCTGACATTAGCTGAGATCCTGGACTTCTACGAAGCACCATGAGGTGGGTTATCTTGTTAAAATCTCATAAGGAAACTGTGAAATAAGTACTTCTTAATATCCTCAGTCTATGGAAGAAGAAACTGTGGTAAAGGAATTTAGATTACCAACTGCTACAGAGCTGACCCATCTAGTGACCAGACTCTGAATCTAGATCCATATACTCAGCTTGGCTTACAATGCTCACAAAGCTAATGTTTTGGTGAAGCCATATGGGAAAGAGCTTAAGGACACCCCTGAAATTACTTGGTAAATTAGTTCCTCCTATCTCCCCTTTCTACTCAGTTTCTCAACAATATTTTGTTCTGGGAAAGTTTTAGCTGTCTAGCAAATGTTTATACTTCTCTTTTATTTCTTCGTAAGACCATTATGAAGAAGTACATGCTTAGTGCAAGGGAATCTATGCCATCTGCAGTTTCTCTTGAAATCATTGACTTGCATTCTTACGGCGGTCTGTCAGGGGAACAGCAAAACCAAGGATGCATGCAGAAACAAAACCTTTGTCTGGAAGTGACTGAGATGGACTGAATCATGTCCCTCCTTCTCCTTCCTACTCCCCACTAAATGCATATGTTGAAGCCCTAACTCATAATGTGACATATGGAGATAGTTAGGTTTTAAGATCATGAGGGTGGAGTCACTTTGATGGGATTTATGTCCTTATAAGAAGAGGAAGTGACCAGAGTCCTCTCTCCACTATGTGACGGTACAGTGAGAAAGCATACATTTATAAGCCAAGAAAAGGGCCCTCACCAGATACTGGATCTGCTGGCACCTTAATCTTGGATTTCCCAACCCCCAGAACTGTGACAAGTAAGTGTTATTTAAGTCACCCACCCAGTCTTTGGTACTCTCTTATAGTAGCCCATGCTGATTAAGACCTGAGAATGATTCTAGACATTCTGCATAGCCCTACTTGCAATTACTAGAACTACACTGGCATTTAACATTAGTGTTACTTCTGGTAGACTGTAAATCTGTATTTTTCCAAAACCTCCCGAGGTGAGATTGTAAGGACCCATCATATTAAGAAAACACTCACCCACATCAGAGGTGGGCAAATGTTTTCCACAAAAGGGCAAAAATAGGGAACGTTTTCAACTTTGCAGGACATGCGGTCTCTATTAAAATTACTCTGATGTTGGAGCATGAAAGAAGTCATAGATGATACTTTAAGTGAATGGCCAGTTAGTTTTGGCCCATGGGTCACAGTTTGCCAACCTAGATTATTAGCATTTGTATTAGTCAGCTGAGGTTACTATAACAAAGTACCATGGACTGAGTGGCTTAAACACTACAGACACGTTTTTGTTTATGGTTCTAGAGGTTACAGGTCCCAGATCTAGATCTGGCAGGGTCAGTTCCTGGTGAAGACTCTTCCTGGCTTGCAGATGGCCACCTTCTCACTTTGTACTCACTTACATCATGTCTTCCAATATTGTCTCACTGGGGTTAGGGCTTCAGTGAATGAATTGAGGGGGGCAGTGGGGACACACAAACAAAAAGTCCGTATCAGTACTCCCTAGGCTAATATGTAGATGGACTTTTTGAGGATTTGGGTTTGGTTTTAATGAGTTTTTACTCAACAGACATTATTAAACATGGACCATACATAGGCAAATATAACAGGTACCAGGTAGATAAAATGTCCCAACTTCTAAAGAGTTCTTTATAATAGTGGTTCCCAAAAATTGATTATCAGAATTCATCTCAAATGCAGGTTTTCATTCCTTACTCACACACCTAATCCTACTCTCTGGAGAGGCACTAGTAATCTGTACTTTTTATAAAATATTCATTAGTTCTATGGGAAGAAAACTGATCTGGGATTATGAGTATAAGGGCTGTTTTCTGAGCTAACTTAAGAGCTGTACTCTATTCAGTATCATTCTATGATTTCTGTAGTATTAACCATGAGCCATGGTATAGAGGAAAGAACCCTTAAATTAGAATCAGAAAACCCATGTTTAAAGCTTGGTATAATTACTAATTAATTACGTGACCCTGGGCAAGTTATGTAATCTACCTGAACTTCTGTTTCCTTACATGTTTAGGGGATAAAACACTTATGTAGGAGAGTTATCGTAATAAAATAATATATGAAAGTATTTTGACAATGACAAATAGTGCATATAATAATTGTTGTTGCTGGGGTGCCTGGGTGGCTCAGTGGGTTAAGCCACTGCCTTTGGCTCAGGTCATGATCTCAGGGTCCTGGGATCAAGTCCCGCATGGGGCTCTCTGCTCAGCAGGGGGCCTGCTTCCCTTCCTCCCTCTCTGCCTGCCTCTCTGCCTACTTGTGATTTCTCTCTGTCAAATAAATAAATAAAATCTTTAAATAAATAAATAAATAAATAAAATATTTAAAAAAATAATTGTTGTTGCAATATTACTGCTATGAATCAAATCTGGCCTTACTCCCACAGAACCGTCATGGCTTCCAGGTCAGACTGGGCAACTATGAATTGGGTGGTGTTTCGGGAGAGGAAGGGATATAGAAAGAAAACCTTTTTATTTACTTCACCATGCCACTTTCATTATAGACTGATTATGACTGAAGAGAGCTAGTAACGATATCATTTGGTGATACTTAGTATAGGTCTGCCAGTCCTTAGAGGCTCAGCTGAAATACCACTTTTTTGTTCAGATTTCACTTTCCTATTAAATCTTACATGGATAAGAACCCAAAGTATGGGAAAGCCAGATGGGCTAGAAATCCTTATAGCTTAGACATGCCTTTGTCCTCAGAATGAAGATTTTTCTAGACCATTGGTTAACAGAGATGGGCCCTTTGAGTATTTTGAACAGTTTAAAGGAAATCAGCCCCATAAATTTAGTTTCCCTCAACAAAACAGATTTGCTAACTCAGTTTTCCATATAAATCTATTCCCACAAGAGTTAGTATCTTCTGTTTCTCCTGAATGACAGAAATTCTACTATCAATAAAATAAAAATGAGAATTTTACACTTTGAGTTAACATACCAGTATACATAAATGAGTGAACTCCTGTGTTCAGGGATTCTAAAAATAAAGCTCACTGAATCAGCACTCACACACATTCCTATGCCTGAAGAGTGGAGCATGGGTTTAGGAGTATTTGGTCTTTAGAAAGAGAGGAGGCAGGCATCACCCCTCATGCCACATTTAAATGGTAATGAAATGTCTGTGAAAATTCATCTGTGGTCAGATGGAAGTGCAAGGAAAAATGCCAGCATCACTGTAGGTCTGCTTGGGCATCTAAGAAACAAAACAGGGTACAGTTAAGACAGAATTCTCGGTATACCCTTTTCAAGAAGTTACAAGAATTTTTAAAGTCCCAAATGTACTGATTAAAAACTAAACCAAAACAAACAACCCATTGTTTTTCCCTGTTTGTAGACCTCCCTGTCAGGACTTCAAGGCAATGCCTTGTAGCATGGTCTCTGGTTGCCCAGGCTTTTGTGACTTGCTTCTTCCCCCTCCTCACAGCCCTGGGCCCTGTGATTCAGCGTCCTCCGGGATCTTTGCCTGGTTTGCAGGATCCTGGCACTGTCTGAAACCGCCCCCCACCCCATCCCGAACTGCTGCTTTCTGTAGTACAGTCGGCCCCTAACACCAGCTAGACACCGGCAGAGCCTCATAACCTGACCTTTCTTCTGCTTACCCTAGATCCCCACAAGCAGATCCCGAAATAGTATGGAAGTTGAAGGAAAGGCTCATTGGCAGGCACTGTGGAAGTTTTCTTTCGAGTTGCTATTTATTCGAGTGAGCAGGCCTACGAGGGGCACAAGGTCCCTTGCGTGCTGTGAGTACTACGCCTTAGTCCACCCCTTAGGTGCTCCTTGTGGTTCCTGCTGGCTCTTCCTCAGGACGCTGTCTTAACACAGTTCCGGGAACATGACCGGCAACCTCTTGGCCAAAGCGCTCCTGGATCACTAGGGGGTGCCCGCCTCTCGCTGCCCCGCACCCCGCGTTAAGGCAGCTCAAGCAGCCAAATGTGGGGCCAGCACCAACGCAGGTTAGAGCACGCGGGAAGCAAGCAAGAGCCTCTAGCCACAGGAGGGCTCCCTCCGCGGGGTGGAGCCCAGCCCCAGTCTCCGCAGGGCGCGGGTAGGACTTCGGGGCGAGGCGATCACATCAGCCCGCCCCCTACCGGGTGCTCGGGGCGGGGCGGGGAGGCGCCGCTCCAGCGGGCCTCCGGCGGGTCTAGGTGGTGGATGGCTGCACTGGGCAGCCTGCATCCACCGTGGCGGCCTGCGTCCGGACCCCGCCCGGCCGGCTCCGCGTCGCCAGGCCGCGCACGCCCCTGCACCCGCCGGCCAGACGAGGAGCCCGTTGCTCTTGGCAGTCGCTGTCGGTGCCTGCAAGCAAACAAGGCTTGCACTCTTCTCCCCACTTGCAGGGACTGGTCTCCTTCCCAGTCTTCTCCCTTCTGCACCCCCGCCACTCCTCCCCTGGCTCTCCCAATTAATTGCAATTTATTGAAAAAGTCCGAATTGAGGCTTCCAAGCGAGGTTTCCCTCCAGAGAGGCGCTACTCCCAGCTTGGCGCCGCTTTCAGAGGCCAACCCTCCTGGGAAGCTGGGGGCGGGGGTTCTGGGGAGGAGCGGGGCGCAGATGCTGCCAGCGCCGGCTCGGCTTCCGGTCTCTCCATTCCCACCAGCCTCTCCCTCCACGCATCTGTTTTCATTTTCCTAGCGTTTAAACTTGATTCTCCCCCCACCCCCATCTCCGTGTCCTCCCACCACTCCCAGGAAAGACAGAAGATGGATTTCATCTGAGCCCTGAAAGAGGGCAAGGAGCACTCAGCAACAGGGGACACCAGGAAACACAAAGTGCAAACTGTCACCTGGGCCTCCTCCAGAGGAAAATAAAAGAATGTTACTAGCTTTAATTAAGACTCCAACTAAAAGTTCCAGTTTTTTTTTTTTTCCTTTAAACAAGCTTTACCAGCGGCATGTGAGACCCATGAACTAAAAGTTTTCTCAGCATAGTTATCTTTTGCCTTTTTTAGAAACATTGGTAAACTGTGGAATCTTCAGACAGTTCATCACGTCTCTCTGTGCCTCAGTATATGGATCTTTAAAAATGACCCTAACCCTATTTACTCCTCGTGCTGCTGGACCTAATTAGCTGCTGCACCCCTCATCTCAGTACAGGTTGTTGGAGAAGGTGGTAAAGAAATGTTTGTACAACATACTTCAAATTTTTCTCTTTAAATTCTGTGTCCTAGGGCTTGAGAAGAGAGGAAAGAGGTGGAAGGCATCAGGCCAGTCAGTGTCAGCAGCTGCCCATCGCCCCCAACCCACAACCTGCCTGAGCTCTCCAAAGAGTGCCCAGTCATAAAATCTTACAGTTTTAGGACAGTTGTGTTTTTATCAAAAAAATTTAAAATTAAACTTAAAGCTAAGGGGATTAAGCACTGTGCTGAAAGAGGCAGTTGAGAGTGATGAAACACCTCCCAAATCATATCATGGAGAGAGGCCCCCATGGAGGAAGAGTTGTTTTCTCCCAACTATCCCACAAAACTCACTTCTCCAAGGATTTCCATCAGGTGGCTTGTGACTTCAGGCTCACTCACAGGAGAACTTGACTGTGTTTACTCTTTGAGATGTACTTAGGGTTCATTTCCATTGCATTGTGGGTGGGGGAAATAACTGCTTTGCTAGAACATTCTTCCAGCAAGGAGGAGGTGCTGTGGCTGACGTACTGGGCTTTTTCCTGCATCTGTCTGTGGAGGCAATTTACCTGTTCTTCAGAGCCAGTATGATGCCTCTGACATGGTACTTCAAAAGGACTCCAGATATTTTTGGGATCAGTGTCAAAACTTGCTAAAAATAGGATTTTTGTTTGTCACTTGAATATAATCTTTATAGTTTTAGCTGATAGGACAAATTCTAAATTGCCTAATACAAAAAACCCAAGAGAAATTTGCTATAATGTGATAAGAAAATAAAAAAGAATGAAAATTCTGATTTGTGTCCATGTATGTTTCAACATATAAATTCTAACTATTTTAACATTTAATGTTTTTATACTCTATTTGTCATTATACAAAACATACACAATACAGGAGCTCTTGATAAGAAGTCAACATGAAATGACTTATTTTAACTTAGAGATTTCAAAAAATTGGTTTTCTTTTTATTTGCTTTGATTTGTCTGACAGGCTTTGTACCCAAGAGCACAAAAAGATACCAGAATCTGAAGCCAGCCTCTAGGTTAGCTCAGTCTCCAAATCAAACATGCTCTATAGTCCCCCTTGAAATGGAAACCAAAAGTGAGAGTTTTCCCCAACCCCCTTCTCCTTCCTCCTCCTTCTCCTTTGTATTAAATATCATTGGAAACAATCAGCAACTTTTCTCTGGCAATGAGTAACTGGCAGGAAAGCAGAAAGAACCATTTCAGAACTAGGGAAGAAAAACATGTCAGTGACCCCTCTTTCATTTTCATCTAAAGAAGTGGGCCAATGAAAGTGTCTGCCTGCCTGTGGAGCTCTTCAATGACTGCTTTCCACGTGGCCCCAGGGGCCATCCCATTCCCAGCAGCTTCAGAATTGCCCAGGGCCATGAAGTTAATCTCTCCCATGGCCTTCCCTTTGCTGTGAACTCTGGAGAGGCTGAAATTGTTCTCAATGCAGCACCTTCACTGAAATGGTGAATGGACAAGGAAAGAAGATTGAGAACTACAGGGAAAGTAAGCAACACAAACATTTCTCAAAGGAAAGGTTGTTTTCAAGAGGCAGTTGGTGACCCTTGCCTTGATGAGAAGTGAGGGCACAGTATGCTGTTTGTGAAGAGGAAACACTGTACCTTTATGCAGAGTTTGGGAGGTTAATAGGTCTGAGAGTTATGGAAACAAGGAAGGATTTAAAAATAAGAATAAGAAGAAACCACCCCTTGCCTGGCCGCAGGTGCAGGAGCGGTGGGGGGCCTCTCCTTCCCCATGGGGCTAGGAGTCTTGCCTCAAGCAAGTCAGTGTTAAGTACTGTTCCCTTCTGCGGGACCTTATCTGACCCTCTGTGTATTGGGATCAAGATACAGTGAGGAGGTCAAGGCTCCACTTGGAAAGAGAAGGCTTACCTTCTAGAAACAAAGTTGGGATATGGAGGATTTGAAAGGTCCTAGGACTCTGGCGGATAAGCCTTGAAATTCTATGTTCTGGATTGCTGCAATCTCGGGAATCCACTCTTCTGAGTCTTTGTATCTCCCGTGTCTCAGTTGAGCTAGGCATGAAGAAAGGCAGCTTGAGGTAGTGGAACCAGATAATGGTTCTACCCAGAGTTGCTCTGGCCAGTTATTAAATCTCTCTGAGCAGGGTTTGGAGTCAGCCTTTTTGGGTTTCAGCACTAGCACCAGCTGTGTGATCTCCAGTAAGGAATCTAACCTTTCTGTACCTTAGTTTCTTGTCTATAAAATGGACATAGTGAAAATGCCCAGCTAATTTGGTTGCTATGAGGATTTAATGATAAAATGCATATGTTTTGGTAAAACTTCTGGCTTGAAAACAACATAGATGACCTCTGGCTAACTTAAGCAGGGAACAATTTATGAGAAGGCTACCATGGAGAAGGCTGGAGAAATAGGTTTAGAAAATGTGCAAGAACCAAGGAAGGCTGGACCTTGGTGGCCCTGAGTGCTGGTTGGGAGTCAGGAGCTGCCTCAGGGCTGGGTTCCACTGCCATGGGGAAACTGCCTAACTGTGGCAGAGAGGGAGTCTTTTTCTCTGGATTCAGTGGTCCACCTGAAGAGTAGGATGCAAGGCACCAGAGTGTATATTGAGGGAAAGTGGAAGTCAATCCCTCAAATAGAATGAAGATTTAGATGTTGAGTGAATAATCAATGAAAAATACCCACTAAGACTCAAAGTATGTAGAGTAATAACACCTTGCAGTAGAAGCTCGTGGTTGCAATGATATATTTCTATGTTCTATGAAATGGTTATGATAACACCTGCCTGAAAGGCATAAAGGCATAAAGGCATAAAGACCAAGTCTAGTATTTAGCAGGTAATAGTAATAGTACATGCTTCATGCAATCTAGCTGGTATTATAGGTATTATAAGAATAGTACAGATGAGTGAAATTCATGGATAAATGACAATATTTTAGTCTTATTAGTGGCTTTAATGTTCTTCTCCATAAGTCACTTTAAAAGCCACTGTAAAGTAAATGCAGTCTTGGACATGTTGAGTCAATTTGATGTTAAGACCTAAGATTTTTTTCTCTTTTGTATGGGAAGATATACATAATAAAATCTGCTGTTTTACCATAAAAAAAAAAAAAAAGCCACCATAAAGGAGCAAATTGACTAAGTTTCCTCTCTTTGGTTTACTTTTCTACTTTACTATTGACACATCCTTGTAACCACCCCCACTTCATGAGAGAGAAAACATTTGCTGAAAGCTGAATTTTTTCCTAAAATCAAATTCTAATGAAAAATGTACACATGACACAGAGAACAGCATATATTCATTTTCATGTTAGCTTCTAAATCAGGCAAATGCTTATTTTTAACTTAGAAAAATATATACTATCTTAGAAAACAAATGTGCATGATGTCACTTTGCAGAGCTTTTCACAAGGTTGGAATTGTATGTGTTAGCAATTTTCTTAGGTTTTTGGTGAGAGCAAATGAACAATGAGAGTTTTTAGTATTTTGTGTATTTCTTCAGCTCAAAAATGTAACTTGGTATTATCAGGGATCAAGATCTAGAGGAAAGGAAATGGGTCTGCTGCAGGCATCTCCTAGAAAGACACAACTCTTAGATGATGTGTTTCTGTATAAGGAAACTACAAACTTTGCAAGGTGCCACAGTCACATGTTTCCATAGCAATCTGTCCTTCCAATCCTCCTGCACTTTGTTTAATCTCTTTTGCCCCTTTTAAGATCCATAAGGGCAAGAGTGTTTGCTTAGTATCCCCTGGGAGGCCCAGCTGTGGATTAGTACTTGGACTTTTAAAGTGGATGACCTTGTTGAAGCATCAGATTTGCTGCGTATGACCTGCATTTGTGATACATTTGTGATGTGACCTGCACAAATGACTTCTACGCTCTGTCTGAGTTTCTTCTTCTATAATGTCGAGGGTCGTATGTCTTCACCTTATTACGTACCTCCAAGGTTAAAGGAGGTAACAATGCCTGAAAACTGCCTAGGACAGTGTAAGGCCAACAATAAATGTCAGCAATGAGCTAGTTGTTGACTGGCTGTGTTGTAGGTCATCTGTCTTGCAGTGAATGGATCTTCCGACCCCAAGGATGGAAAACTTTAAAGCCATTTGACACCAACTGAAATATCAAGACCATTTGCAAATGGTCTATTAGAGAGACAAATGTAAAAGGCTCAGGATTCAGGATGCATTCTGGAAACAAAACAATGGAAAACTTGAGAAAGCCCTTGTGAAATATTCAGGTCTGGAGACTGGTTTTGATGACTTAGAAAAGCTGATTTAGACAGCATTTTCCATTTGGGGCAGGAATTTGTTTATAGTGCTCACCTGAAAGCAAGCCAGTGATTCTAGTGGTTTTGAATGACCCTGCACACTTTAGCTCACTTGGGAAGTGGGTTTCTGCACATTGGCAGTGTCATAGAGATGTAGAAGGTGAGAATATTAAACAGAGTAAGCTGATGTTGTTTTTCTGCCCTGGCAGCTGTTCACTCAGTGAGATGGCTGTTGGGGAGTGGGCATTGCTTTTCCAAAGTGCAGTTGGGTGAAGATAAATGTACAATGAGGGAACAGACACTTTGAGTCATGAACCTCCCTCCCCACATCCCCTCCATTTTAACAGTGCTGTAACCATTTTAAGACCCTAATTAGGGTTTTCTAAGTAAATTTGACTCTGAAGCTACAGGATAAAATGCAACTGTCTGCTGGTAAACCCAGGTCCCTGTGCTCAGATGTGGATTTCTCAGCTGCAGGGCCCTCTTCAGGATTCCTTTTTAATGTGCATTTAATTTTTCACGGAAATTGAGGCTGCTGAGAGATTTAGACAGATGGATGAGCGCCTTAGTCACACAACTTTACTGGCACCCAACATAAAATTGTGAAGTACAGCAGGTAGAAGCTGGTTGATTACGTTGGGTATTTGCTATTCTGTGAATCCAGTGGGCAGCCCCCTTTGTTCACATGCACTCGGGGTCCACATCCATTCGTTTTTGTGGATGCTTCATGGGTTTGGTCTCTCTCAGGATCTTCCATCTTTTTGCTACTTGCTCCTATAACTTCAGTATCATTGGCTAGGTTAAATGAAATCCATTTGTATCTGGCTTTGTTCTAACCTTTTCGCTATTTTCTTCGTACTGAGTACAAGAAGAAGTGGGCTTTGGGCTTCTGAATGTCCAAGCTAGAAGGATAAAAAGTTCACTGACCTATGTTTATAAGTAGTCTGATGGTTAGAATGTGCTTTAGAAAAGTCTTTGGGGGAGGGGGAGAAGACGGCAATAAGTTGGCACTATTAAAGATGGTACCTTCATAGAATAAACATCCAGGAGGAAACCGCAATATTGACCACAATGGGTTGGACCGCAGACCACAGACCGAGAATAGAGAGGCGACCACTTCCTGAACACAGCGGCTTTGCTTGCCAGGGTCAAGGAGGAGGCAGCTGTGAACAAAAGTGCAGGATTCACCTGGGCTTTTGCTTGTGCAGGACACTAAGGACCGAGAGTCGGCTAACACCTGGGTTTCAGATTTCTCCTGGAAGCAGCTGTTCACACAGAGCAGGAAAGAAGACAAGAGGGCCCCCTATCTCACCCATGCTATACATCTTCCATCCCAGAAAAGGAAGCAGCCAGAGGAGACAGAAGAAAACCTCAAATTATTTTTTCTCTGTCATAAAAACATGTCTTATCTATGCTTCATTCAGATTATAAATTGGTGTATAGAAGAATACATGATACAACTCCCTATTTACATGAGCATATCAGTGTGCTTTGCACACTCTTATGAAGAGTCATATACTTAAGGCATAATGAAGGCATTTCTTATCTATTACCACTGAAGCACAATTTAGAATCTCTGTGCAATTAGATTTGGCTTGAATTGGTAATTCATTTCTCAGCAGGATTGCTCACTGAATTACTTTATTGTCTCTTTGTTCCCTTAGTGGGATCTTTTCATACCAGCATAGAAGAAAATGCTGTGCTGGATAAATCCAGCCCCAAGGACAAGGAAGTGACTGGTCGTTTCCTTGGGCCTTGCTTACCAGGTCTATTTCTTTTCCTACTATTTGGCAGAAAAATAGAGTCGAGAATAAAAACCTAAGGTTTATTGCTTTTAAATAAAGAGAACCCCAAAATGTGTCAGGTGTGGAAATTCATACTCAATAATGAACACTCTCTTCCACACTGAAATACTGATCCCCAGATCAGACTTTCAACTCCATGGGACATTTTCCCCTTTGTTTAGGCATCAGGATTTTTTTTTTTTTTTTTTTTTTTAATGAGAGAGGGAGCATTGTTAGGAATATAACTGTGGTTCACAAACACCTGCTCACCCTCCCACATCATACGTGCATGTACAAGTAAATTTTTCAGCAAGTATAGGTCTATTTCCCAATTGCTTCAACAGGTAAAAACTGGCAGAATTTTCTGGCATAACATGCACTCTAATTGTCCTTCTAGCTGATACCTGTTCTAAGCTGCTCCAAATAGATTTATTATAAAGCCCTCCTATGATCATCCAACTATGAAGCGTTCCAGTGGGCTTGCTTTTAAAGCTTGGTGGTTGCATAGACCATATAGAAAGAATCAGAGAATTACAAAGTTAGAGGAAGCACTGTGTGGCTACTGTTGGCTTCCCAACCACCCTAGGAAGAACAGGTGTATGTAAAGGTGAGTCTTACTCCTGGGAGACGGCGCCTCAGGAAACTGCAAGCCAGGGCATGCAGAGAGGTTTTCAGGAGTGAGGTGTAAAATTCCAAAGATTTGGGTTCAGTTCAGATAAGCACCCACATGTTTGGATCTTCAGCAGAAGCCTGTCTGAAATGTCTCAAACAGCCTGTTAAGTTGGGCTGGAAATCTTGCAGGAACTTCATTTCTCCTGAGGTTTTTGGTACTTCCTGTAAGAGTCAGCCCAGAATAGCCTTTCCATGTCTGAGCCAAAGATGGAAAAGTAATGAAACAGCCTTCTCACTTTCTATTGTTTTGTGTTAAAAGATTGTGTGTATTTGATGGTTGTGAGTGCTTTACACAGAGATGAAGTCATAGGAAAGTTCAGACATTTAGGCTCCTGTTTGGTTTGGGAAGTCTGCAGAAGCAGTGTTGGGAGTGGGCTCTCATTTCATGAAGTGTGTCCATATACTGCCCTTTCCCTAAAGGTGGTTGTTTTTAGAGAAAGGGAAAAAGAGGCATGGCTGTATAGTGGATCCACATTATGCTGGTGGCCCCAGTTTCCTAGAGTTTATGAAACGACCATGCTGATCAACAAATGTGATTTGATTTCCTGGAGATTCAGCTCCTTGAGGCAGCACCAAGAGGGGAAGCATTTTACCTGTCAGTGACACTGTAAAGCTGGCCAGCAGGACCCCAGGGTTTTTCCAAGGCCCTGGCTACTCTTGAGTATTATATAAGGGACTACTTAAGGCCTTTTCCTGCAGCAGAGGCAAATAACTAAACAGCTACTTATGCCAGTAGCAAAACTGCATGATTTTCTCCGCTGGGAAGAGAGACACCCTTATGTTTGGTGTACTTGTAGCCTAAGACAGTCTCCACAGAGCCACCTCTCTTACGGGGGTAGCAAGACTGCAGAAACCAGACTTTCAGAAATGACAAGGCCTGGTCTGAGTGTGCCCCGGTACACTTTCTTCTGGTGAGAAGTGAGATAGTTTGTGCCTTTGTAGCAGACAGTTTCCTCGTGTGTTACCTCTCCTTACCGATCTTCTGATTTTCAGAATGGAGCAGGACTGGCAAGCAAGTCCGCTAGCCACTTCCTGCATTTTCTCAGTGTCCTCTTCTATTGTACATTTTAATACAACATCAACACGATTTGGAAAAGATTTTCCTCAGAGGTCATTTTAGATCACAAGACCCATCCTCCGAGCTTTCCCTCTGGTCAGGCTCTTCTGAAGTACAGGGTGGGGTGTGGACTGTTGGAGGGCCTCCTCATGGGGGCCTGGTGATTCAGCTCAGGAGGCGGGTCCTAGACTTGGCAAGCACCCCATACTAGGAAGCATCGTGGGGCTGTGAAGGGCGGGGTGACTCAGCCCACATCTCTGCTAGCACAGGGGAAAACCTGCTGTCTGATGTGAGAGCTGAGCTGTCTGGGGACTTGGGGCGGGGGAGGTGGAGCACCCCTGGGTTTGCCAGCCTGAGCAGGTTGGGGATTGGAACCTCCATTCAGAGACCAGAGCCCCCGCCCACCCTGTGGGAGACCCTTGCTGGTCTGCAGCCCTGGGTCTTCGGCTACAGAGCAGAGAGGTCAACCAGAGAGGCGTCTCCTAATTGTGGAGAAGTGTAACGATGTCTAAAGCTGAATGATACGGAACATTTGGAAATATTTGAAGAAAAGATCAAAGCCTGTGAATTTAATTACCCAGCCCCACCTAATTAGCTCCTGCCTGGCTATTCAGTTGTCTGTGCTGACAATTATTGATGGGCTCCTGTCCTCTGTGCTCCCTCCTCCTGGCTGGGCTGCAACCGGGGGCGGCAGGTTTTCAGAGGTTTGCAAGGGACAATTAATGACAGTATGAAGTGGGGGCAGTTGGGGGCAGAAATGCCATAGCGGAGGGACAGAGGCCCTGTTAGTGCCTCTAACATGTTATGGGCTTGTGTGTACTTGTGAGTGTAAGTCTTGATTTTTCCGAATTCTGAGGCTCCAGAGTTACTGTCTGATAGACAAACTACAGAGGTATGAGAGGTGAAACATCTCCAGCAGAGAATGTTCTTCTGCTAGAATTGGCTGGGTTTTGGAGTGGGTGGGTGGAGTTACAGCCTCTTAGGGCAGTGTTCTAGATGTCAGGGTGTCAGTGACCAGGGTTGGCTGCAATCCAGACTTTGCCCATTGCAGGGGCATGAGGAAGCACTTCTTCAGTCAGTGACTGGAATCTGGGAGCTATCCTGGTTTTCCTGGTCTTGCTTGCTCTGTGGAGGTGCTGACCCCTATCTCAGAGCAGAAAAGATGTTTCTGGGAGGTTGGCAGGCAGTGGGTCTCTGATGCAAAGGGAATGGACACCAAGTGCTTCATAACTGATCTGAATAAAACATATTCTTCATCCAACTATCGTGAAAAAAATATACTCAGAATCTCTAACATTATTTTGCTGAATTTTTGTCCTCAAGCTTTGCAGAGCACTTTGATGAGCAAAACCAACCAAAAATGAAACAAACAAACAAACAAATCACAAAATGATACTTTTATGTCTTTTAGTTAATGCTTATCTGTAAGAATAAAAGTTGTTTTGTTTTCTTGTGCATGCTAACACAGGAATTTAGTAGTATGTGTATTTTCAAATGTTCATACTTCTTGAACTTCCCTTCACACCGTGGCTTTTCTGTGGGGGGTTGAATGTAGCAAATATACACAAGGTGAATTCTGACTCCCAAGAACTCTGGCCCTGCAGTTGACCTTATGCATTGGTTTCATTTTTCTGTGTGTCTCAAATACTTTCCTCAGGAAATATATTTTAGGTGACCCCCACCCCCCACCCCGCCAATATCACAGAGTTTTCTTGGGACTGCCTCTTATGGGCTTCATTTCAATACTGGTTCTTTGGTTTTCTTTTCCTTTGCAATATCTCAAGGCTCTCCTTTTGTCCCCCACCCCATTTTCTGGGCATCATAAGGTTTTGGTCTTCATATTCAAGACACCCCAATCTGTTTTGTATTCCTGAACTTTCTTTAGCTACCACAGACTTTGCTGAGTTCTGGGACCCCAACAGGAAACAGGGTCTTCCAGGTTCAAGGAACTCCTGGGGGGATGGAGTCCACTCTGGATACATGCAGCCAGGAGTGCTGGATCCATCCAGCAGTCTCCGCATAGCATATCAACTAACATGCTTGACAGAAACCCTGATCCTTCCTCTGGGAAAGAGGTATTTTCAAATACTGTATTATTTTTCTAAGCAACATTCTGGAAGTTCTGTATTTAATTTCTAGGGAATTTTGCTAGTCTCCATTCTCTTCAGAGAAGCCTGGGGAAGCTAGGGAAACCCACCAACCAGACTGCAGCAAGCTGGGGCACTTTTGCAGAAAATGTAAAAGGAGGCCCAACACACTTGCCTTGTAACCCCCTCCTGGAGCTTAGCCATGTGTACGTCCTGTTTCAGGGAGCAGTGCTGTGCATGTGGTGTTTTGGGCCTTTATCCACCTGACCGCTGAGTCTCTACATTAAAAAAAAACAAAAAACAAAAAATACCCAACCCTTGGCCCTTGCCCTTTAGCTCCAACATTGCTCTAGGTCCACAAGATCTGTGGAATGCACTCATGCTTTCTAAATCTTTTGTTTGTTTATCCTTCACACATGGTCTGCTGCTGAGACAGCCAGAGTGGGGTTCTCACTTCTTTTTTTTTTTTTTTTTTGGTGTGTAAAAAGCACAGACATGTCATGTTTATTATTGTTGAGTTTTTCTCAGCTAAGCTGAAGACATACCTTGAGAAGGTTTTACTCAGGGGACTGAATTCAGACATTTTACAACATATAAATAATGGTCTTTAACATGAGCCACTTATTCTGTCTTTTTTGTTCATGAAGAATTTTCCTTATTTAATTTTAACAAAATGACAAATGCACAGTTTATGAGCTTAGTATGATTATAGATTCTTGACCTGATCTCATGCATTCTTGGCACTGAGAAAATTTCCTTTGAAATGGTGGTAAAATCTTTGCTGAGTCCCATTGTGTGCCTACCACACATGCAGAAGGTGCCGGGAGTGTCCAGATCAAGAAAAAGACCAGCAATGTCCACTTTGGGTTCAATCATAGCACATTCTTTCAGTTTGGTCTGAAATAAACTTGTGTAACAACCATTTGTGTAGCCTGAATTAGAAAGCCAAAGGAACCTTAGTAAATCATAAAGCCATAAACCAATTTCTCCCAGAGAACCTTAATCCTAGATCTTTTTAAAACTCACTGGCCATTCAATCTCTGACTTGGAGCTTCTGTTAGTTTTTCAAACATAATACATCATACTTTCTGGAAAAGGGCTGTGTGCAATGGCTACTCTGACCTCCCAGATTTTGGCATCTCAAAATGCCTACAGGCATGTCTGAACCAAAACTTGTACAGCAGAATCTTTCTTTGTTATAGCCAGCCTGCTTCCTCTAAAGTTCACATGTTCTTTCTGAAACCATGTGGTATCTATGTGAATCAGTAATTTTGCAAAAGTCATGATTTAATTTAATAATGTTGATTTTGGTTGCCCTGACCATATAAATGAACATTTTCTGAGCTCTAAGATGAAGTTGGAGGCTATTTCCTCTTCATCTTATTTCTATAACTTTGCAGACACCGATTTGGCACAAAGGAAAATTGCCAAAATGCAGAACATTTGGGACACAAGAAAACTCAGGAGGCACTATTAAGCATTTAACATCTAAAGGTTCCAGATTTTAATCCAACATATTATTTATAAATGTTTTGGAGCTAGGCAGACTTGGAATTGCATCCCACTCTTGCCACCATTAGTCTTGTCCCTGAGCAAAGCTTTTCTTATCCAGGTATCCTTTTTGGAAACATGAAGCAAATAGGCACCTACCTTCTAGGACTATGTCTATGCATGATGGAACACAGTAGGTGCTCAATATGGGCAAATTTGACTAGTTGTGGCATTTTTGGCTCTGTTCCTTTTTTCCACCCATGTGATCTACCAAATTTAAGAAATTGGATCCCTTAAATATCAATTCCCATGTGTTCATGGTTAGTGGACTTTTTCTCCTAAGAAAGGAGGGGAGAATGGGGGCATGTTGGAGACTGAGGTATGCAATAGTGATAGCAGGAACAGAAAGTTGGATCAGGCTAAATTTGCTGATAGGGGCTTGTTAAGCAGACATTGTGCATTGGCGAGTTAGGGCTTTAACAATTTGGTTGATTGGTTCACCAAACAATGGAACACGACGGACCCCTTTGAGAGAATTGAAAATCCCAGACACACCTTGGTTTACATATAGTAATCCAAAGACTTAAGGACATTGAGATTTCAGAGTGGATATGTCATTTGTCACCCATGCTGGGAGGGTCCAGAGACATACCTTTTATAATCATGAGAAATAATTTATGATGGGAACCTGGCACGAAGAGCTCTGTGTTTTTGCTCTGCTCTATAGGCCAGATCTCAGTAGGAACTGCAGTCACTCAAATGGAAAACCTAAAAGTGAGTAGGGTAATTGGATCCTGGAGCTGCTGGGGCTAAGAAGTGGCCCCCAGCCACCAAACACAAGGAAAGTGTGGTGACCATCATAGATACTAGAATCAAAGCTGCTATCACAATGGTCTGATGGTGCAGAACTTTGGTGTTACTTCATTGATTGTGGTATTCTTAGAGGCGAAATATGTGGGAGGCCGGTTTAAATTCTTACTTGATCTGTATGAGCAGAAAAATTCAAGGTCAAACAAGCAAAAGTTTAACCCGAATCTTAAAAACGGAGTAACAGCCCCTAACTGATTCTCAGACTTGAGCCAGGTCACAGACCCAGAACCTCTTGAATGAAAAGGAGGTAGGATCCCCTCTGTAAAGGACCCTGGTACACTGCCACTGGTGAATTAGAAAGGGCTCTAACATTTTGTTTGTTTCATTAATTTTATACCATTAATCTTTCTTCTAGTCTTCCCAAAGTTACACACAGCCTTTAGATTTGAGATGCAGATTGGTCTCCTAGGTCTGCAGTCTACTGGCCCATCCTATACAGATTTTGGACCTGCTGCCTTCATAATCAGGTGAGACAGATTCTTATGACAAATGTCCCTCTCAGCACACATCCTTTTGGTTCTGTTGTCTGGAGAACCCTGACTTATATTCAAAATAATCTTTCCATCCTATGTTCATGGGTTAGAAGGTAAAATTATTAAAGTAACAATTTGTTGTTAATAAATTGAATAAAATATGTCAGTTCTACTCAAGCATACAATATAATCTCTACCGATATCCCAATCACTTTGAAGAATGGATGAACAAGCTGTGATATTTACATAGAGTAAAATATTATTAAGCCTTAAAAAGGAATGAAATCCTGAAATTTGCTACAGCGTGGATGAAACTAGAAGATATTATTTTGAGTGAAATAAGCCAGACACAAAAAATACAAATATTGTATAATTTCACTTATATGAAATATCTAGGATAGGCAAACTCATAAAGACAGAGAGTGGAATAGTGGTTGCTGGGATGGAGGAAGGGGGGAATGGGGACAGAGTTTCAGTTTGGGATGATCAAAAAGCTTTGGAGATGAATAGTGGTAATGATTGCACACTAATGTGAATGTACTTTATGTCACTGAATTGTACTTTATGTCACTTAAAACTGGTAAAAATGATAAATTTTATGTTATATATATTTTTACCACAATTAAGAAAGAAATAATCTTGTAACTGTACAGACACCAAAAGATCAATGCGTAATGCTTCATCTCTTAAAGTAGTGTTCTGCCCACCACCACTAGGAAAGTTGGTCCAAATGTAACTGATGACACATGTGCGTGGTGGGAGGCCACAGTGGCTTCTGGGAGCCATTGGTTCATTCTAAATAAAGCAGATTCACTAAAGGAAAAAAAATGAGCTGCAATTGCAGAAAATGTTCCTGAACACACGATTATTGTATTAAGTTCCCTTGAACCATGAGCTCTTATTACATGAGTCCTTTGCCCATGTCTGGAACTCTATCTTGTGGTCAAAAAAGGGAAAATTTTGTTAAAACTTTGAGGATATATATTGCTTATAGGGATAAAGGGGCCAATTTTTAAAAAGTGTCTCAAATCACTTGAAAAACAGCTATGCCTAACACCCTCAGAGAGACTGGGCAGAAATCACTGTATGGCTCTGACTAACAACCCCCTCCTTTGTGTGGGCTCCATTTAAACCACATGGCTTTAAGGTTGCAAAGTGGGTGTGGTTTATAAATACCCAAATTACAGCAGCAAGTCTGCATGAATGATTTTTTCCCCTTTGTAATAATAATGTCAAGACTGTTATTACACTTGGCTCCATGGGGGAATTGGAAGTGTTTCTCTGAAGGGAAGTGCTTCCAGCTCTACAGCTCTTTCAAGAGCTCCATTCCCATGTACTTGCTGGAAACTTTCAGGAAACCACATTCCTTTTCACGTCCCCATTTAGCAATGTGATCTCTCCCAGCCAGAATGCTTCCCAGACCACCTCATCAACTGGGCCTGGGAATGGAATGCACCCATGAGGGGCTATGCATTGGGGTTTAGGTCTTGTTTCCATGTTGTGTTTGTGAGTAAGAGAGGAAAGGAATGTTTTTTTTTTTTTCCTCCTGAGAATATTTTGTCAACCCCCAGCATATTTCAAAGGATTCAAAGTCTCTAATGAATCAAAGGAGTCAAAGTCTCTAATCTGGGGATGAGGGCCAGTGGAACCCGAGATGACAATGAGATCAAATTCTGTCTCAGAGTGGCCAGAGTTGGCCTGGATTTTAGGTCAAGAGGCATTTGACAAGTGACAGGAAAACCCATAAGAATCTTACTGTAATTTTCTGTCACTTCTTTTGGAAATCATCTGACAAAAAGAAATGAACTATAAGAAGAGTGAGATGGTGAGCCCTTATTTTAAGATTTATTTAAAAAAAATGGGGAGGGAGGGAAAGAGAAAAAATAATCAATTTTTGAAAAACAAGCTAAGGGTTGTAAATATTATATGATTTACTTTATATAATTTTTTAAAAAATAGAGGGAAGCAAATCTCAGCACAAAGCAAGAATATCCAACAGATCATTACATATGTCACTAGTAGATAATGCCACAGAAAGACTTGGCCATAATAGAATTCCTTACCACAAGGGGAATGGTCTCAGGGGGTTGGCCCTTTGATCTTGTGTGTGTGTGTGTGTGTGTGTGTGTGTGTGTGTGTGTGTTTTAAATATTTAATTGGGTAAGTGTATGTGGGGAGTTTTGGTAGAAGGGGAGATGAGATGGTGGGGGTAATAATATTCAAAAGGGCAACAATATTTAATGGTCAGATACAGCACAGGTTTTATTTTTTTCAGGTATGTATTTGAACTGAAATCATATTAGTAGTCAAAGATGTCTAGGTATCACCAGAAAATACAGAAAAGGCCCTGTTAGTACCCAAAGTACTCTGTGGTAGGTAATTTGACTTGACCTTCTGTTTCTTAACAGAGAAATAATTGGAGACAAACAAAGAAATCTGTTTGTAGAGTAACAGAATCCAGTACTTACCAGAAAAGTGATAGCAAAGAAGCAACTGTTTATGCTTCTTACTTTAATCATGAGCTTCTGTTAAGTTCCATAGAGATTTTTATATATTTTTGAGAGTTCATTATTATTTAGATCCATACACAGGATCACTAATGCCTCTTGTGTCTTTCTTCTGGTTTCATCCCCCACCTTTTCAATGTGTATCCTTAGCAGTTATTTCAGGGAAGGTCTGTACTAATAAACTTTTCTTACTCTGAAAAACTTGTTATTTTGCTCTCAATCTTAACAGTTTAGCTAAAAGTATAGAATTCAGATCATTTTCTCTCAAAACATAGAAAATAATATTCCACTGTCTCCTAGTATCTTTCTTTTGAGGAATGCACTCTCAATTTAAATGTCTTTTCTCTGTGGTTACTTTTAACATTTTTCCCTCTTCTTACAGTTCTGAATGTGTTTAGGTATGGATTTATTTTTAACCTTTCCAGTTGGGGCCTAATGAGATTCTTTATTCTCAGTGTTTTCCTTTGGATTTGAGAATTTTTCAGGGACTTTCTCTTTAAGCTATTTTCTTACCTCCCCTTATGATTTCCTTCTTATCTCATTTTATCAGCTAGAAAGATTACATCTGATGCATCTAGTAGAAAACACAACTTAGAGGGGTTTATTTTTTTCTCACATGACTAGATGTCTAGAGATAGGCAAGCTAAGAGCTTTTCAGCTTTCTGCTTCATCATCCTTTGCATGTTCCTACAACAACTGTTCCACTTCTAGCATGGTTCATATATCCACACAGATATAATGTTTGGGGGTGGAGGGAGAAAGGGGAAGATTTTAAAGAACATCCTGAGGAATTTCACTTTGGAACTTCTGCTTCTATTTCATTGAACAAAATTGTGTCACTTAGTTATCTGTTTCCTTGGGTGTGCTGGGAGATAATTTTTTTATCTGGACATATTGTCATCCCAAACACATCAATAATCTGTGAGTAAAGACAGCAGAATGTAATTTTAGAAGTAATAAGCAGGATCTGTCTTGGCATATGTTTTGTACTTCATCTCATGTTTTCATGGCTATTTATGTTACTACCTCTTTAATCTCTCCCTGTCGCTAGATTCTGGATGACTTCCTCTAATGTACATTCCAGTTCATTAATTCTTCCTTTACCTATGTCTAATGTGGTGTTTAAATGAATCATGAATTTTTGATTTGTACTTCTTACCATATATTTTCTCAATAAAAGTTCTACTTTTCTTCAAAGCTATGTATTCCTCTTTTAAAATACCTTATTTCTGCATGGATTCTATTTTTCTCTTTTATCTTCTCAGTAATGCAAAAATATTTATTTTATAATTTACTTGAAAATACTGTTCTATTATTTCAAGTTTCTGGTGTTTTTTTGTTTGTTTGTTTGTTTGTTGACTCATTTATGATACTTTCTTTCATATTATGAAATTTCTGATTATGAGATTTTCTTGTGAGACCATTTTTTTCTCCTGAAATCTTGTGTGGTCTTGATCGAAAGAATGTCCCTCAGAGCAATTTTTTCCTTGCTTCTCCAGGCCCTCAGGTATTCCTGAACCATAAGGATATCAGATCATGCAAGGCACTATTGTGAAGTTTCCTATTGTTCATGGGAGCCTTTCAGTACCACCAAAGTCTAGACAGTCAGCATGAGCACCGGACTTGGCACAGAGATTGGGAGGCTTTGGGGGACACGAGTGTCATGGCAACATTGATCCAGTGAGATATTTTTACTAGCATGAAAATGAAGAACAAAAAGTTAGAAACCAAAAGGGAATGCAAAACATTATTTTTTTAGTCCTTAAATGCAGGACTAAGGTGCCTAAAATCTCTGGGAATCTCTTGTCTTATCTTTGGACACTGCCACTTGCCACAAGTAAGAATTAATGTTGGGAAAATAAAATTATTGAGCTATCTGTGGCTAGTGAAGTGTGGAATGCATTCAGGCAGTGAATCCTTACCAATTTCACACCTGCCCACCCACTGTGGACAAGGCACTGTGCTGTCCTAGTGGACAGAGATGAATGAGACAGAGTTTTGATCTCAAGTATGGAGTCAAATGCACAAACAAATCAGTCTAATGTTATTCATGCATAGCTAGAGTATTAAGGGGCACAAAGGAGAGGGGGGCTTGGCTTTGGTGAAAACTCCATGAAGAAATAGCATTTAGGTTAGGTCTTGAAAGATAAGCACAATTGTGATAGGTGAATAGGTCATGCAGTCAGTTAGCAAGTTATGAATATGAGAGAAGGAGGAGATTTTCTTTCTTGAGAATTAATGATTTGAGTTTTGAACATGGTTTGAGTGCTTATGGAATATACAGTAGACAGCTGGAGTTCTACAATTCTATAACTCAAAAGGATGGGAGTTAGAACTGATGGAAATCATTGAACAATGGTAAACAATCATACTCAGGACTAGGGAAGTGATGGAAGTGATGGAGGCACTCAGTGTGACTGTGGGAAGAGGAAGAGAGAGAGAGAGGAGAAAGGAGGGGAGGAGAGAGGAGTGAGGAATGCTATAGTAAAAGGCAGAGAAGAAGAGACATAGAAAAATAGTATGACTGCCATTGCACAATGAAGATGAGAGAGTCTCACAAATAGGTGAAATAGTCATCAGTATTAGATGCTGCAAAGAAATCAAGTAGGAGGAAAATCAAGTCTTAAAGTAGCAATTTCTGGAAGCTTTAGTAAGACAATAAATTATTGCAAGCATTTTCCAATAGTTGCCAGAAGTACCGCTAGGAAGATGGGAGAGGGTGCTTACCCTGAGGAGAGACAGAACTCAGAGCTGGTGCGGGGGGTGTTGCTGAGCCCATGGTATCCCCCACACAAGTGAGAAAGCAGAATGGCAAAGCACTTGGAGTAATTTACTGTTTCTGGGCTTGCTTCTCTGTCTGTAGGAGGATTTATAGAGAGCACGCTGCCAGACGTGTGGAAGGCTCCCCAAAACATTTGCTCTCTTTCCCTTGCATGTGTGTTAAAGGCAGAGATTCCAGGATAGGAAGGAGGAAAAAGATGAGCTTGGAAGGGAAAACCAGGCACATCCCCCTCTGCACTGGTGGGAGTGAGGAAGGACACAGACCTCTGAGGCTGGTGGGGAAGGAGAGAGGAACAGGCACCTGTCGGACCTGGAACTTCATGAGAACTAGGGGTGCATGCAGGGGAGGACTGTCACCCTGAGGATGGAGAGAGGGGAAGCCTGGGACACCATAAGGTATTTCTGAGAGACATCAAGGGTCCTGTCAGAAGTGGGAGTGTGACTCTTGAATGGTTCTGATATCTAAGGTGACCTTGCCATCATCCTGGCCATGACATTCTCCTATAGTCCCCTGCTAAGTGATTAGTAGATGACAGGTGCTCAAGATAGGAAGAGTCAGGGAAGAAGTGACAGTACTTCCCACAACGTTCCTCTCCTGGAGCACCATTCATACCCCTCGCTGAATTCCACCTCCCTTCTGCATCTTATTCCTCTGGACTTTTCCCACTCTCACAAACATCTGCTGCTCTCACAAACATTTGCCTAAGCTGGCTGCTTTCTGTTCCTTTCCCACCTTAGGGCCTTTGCACCAGCTGTCCTTGCTGCCTGGAGTAAGCTCCTCTTCGCTTGCCCAACTTGGCTCCTTCTCATTCTGATCTCATTTCCGGTGTCCCACCCCCACTCACCACTCCTTGCAGAGGTCATCCCCGACAAGCCCCTTTAAAGCAGCTTTGCTGGGGCACTTGGGCGGCTCAATGGGTTAAAGCCTTTCCCTTTGGCCCCGGTCATGATCCCGAGCCCCACATCGGGCTCTCTACTCAGCAGAAAGCCTGCTTCCTCCTCTCTCTCTCTCTGCCTGCCTCTCTGCCTACTTGTGATCTCTGTCAAATAAATAAATAAAATGTTAAAAAAAAAAAAAAAGCAGCTTTGCTATACCACTCTATCGCAAGGATCTGTTTACTTCACTTTGTAACACTTCAATCTCATATTCTTGTTTGTTTATGTACTTAATTGTCTATGTCCATCTTCCCTAGTAAGACTGTAAGGCTCATAAGAGAAGAGAAATTTTTTTTGTCTTAGTCACTGTAGTATGTCCAGAACAGAGAGAAATATTGAACATATACTGATATATATGATTAATTGTGTGAGTGAAATGGCATGTCCGGCTTCCTAACATGGGTAAAAGGAGTTAGCTCCCCCTGAGCTATCACTTTTGGGGGTCCAGGTACACAGGAGTGGCCACTGCTCTGGGGAGTGCTCTGCTCTTCAGAGCCTTCTTGTGAGCCTCTGGCCAATCCCAGACTGCAAGCTTTCCATCATGTCAATCAGGATTCTTCTTATTTTCTTATTTCCTTTTTAAATTTTATTTTATTTTTTTTTACAGAGGGGATAAAATTTATTTTTTTTACAGAGGGTATAAATAATTTTTCTTTTGACATTTACACATAATAGCTACAGAATTTACTTATCATAAATGACTTGAATTACTTAAAAAGCAAAGCAGCTGTCTCCTCATGCCTTTCTGAATTGTTACTCTATCTGGTTAGCTTCAGCAGAAGAATCTCTATGTCAGTCAGATTGTGTCCTTTTTGCTTTGTATTATGCAGATCTGGAATCATCTTAAGGTAAAAAAGGAAAGAAGAGAAAAAGAACAAAAAGAGAAAAACATTCCAAATTCAAAACAGCCCACACCTTCATTCTCTTTTATGTTTCTGTGAATTAGGCAAGTAACTAAGAAAGTGTGATGCTTAGGATGTATCTCCATTTCCTTTATAAAAACAGTGAGCATTTCATTTTCTAAGTTTCTCTTCTCTCCAGTGGGAGCAATTACCTGGGTACAGGGTCAGCAGATTTAGCCTGAGTTTTACACAGAAGTCTCCACAACTGTCTTCATAACAGGCACCCCAAAATGCTTGCTTGCACAGAACATGTCATTTACTAAGAAACTTAACACAGATCCTTACTTTTCTTGCCCTCTTTCTGTATTCTTCCAGAGCTGCTATGTTTATAGAAGAGACACTTTTTTGTAGCATCTATTTTATACAGAAATGTTTATACTAGAAAACATAAAGTAGACTGAAGAATTTCACAATATTTTCAAAGTGGGTAGTGTCTTTCACTAGCTTCCTGGGTTTTCAACTGACCCCTTTCCCACCCAACGACTTTCTGCCCCTGAGATGAGCAGCAGCAGCACCCTGTGTGAAATCTGTCACCCAGCCAGGCTCTGCTGTGGCCTGCAGAGGCCAGGCAGTACCTGAAGAACGCCTTTCAAAGAAAGACATTTCCGCTGTCTTCAGAAGGGAGCGTCCTTTTGTTCTCTTTCCAGAAGGTCACATGGCCAGTCAGACTCCAACAGAACAGAAGAAATTCCTCAGGAGTTCCCTTGAACTGTGCTTCTGTTCTATATCAGGCCACAAGTGGTCGGCGCACTGTTTACAAGATACCCTGTGGCTTCTCAGAGTGACCTGGTTTCAGAGAGTGGGTCTCAGGTGAAACATGAAAGCTGTCCAGGCGTCCAAGGCATTTGTCTATGAGACACGTCATGCCATTTGATTTAGAGAGAATGAGTGCCTTGCGAAAGGGGTTTGCATGATGGAGTTCCTTCATTCGTTAAGGAATCTGGCAGACTGTGTTAATTTGTGCAGGCTAATAAGGCTCCAGTAATCCCTCTGCCTGATAAAAACAAAACAAAACAAAACAAAAAACCCTTCCAATCATTTGATACTTAGGAAGCACAAGATCCCAGGAAGGAGAAAAGTCATTATTTTTTGCTTCTACAGAAAAATCAATATGAACACATTTCCCTTCTTCTCTGTTACCGTTTTTTCCCTGGAGTTCATCTGTAGGCAAACACATTTTTAGTCATTTTGACAAGAGAGCAATTGGATCTTCTCAGTGTTGTTGGAGGAGAAAAACACCAGTTGAGTAAGAGTTTAAAGTTCTATTAAGGGAGTAGAGCAGAAGTTGTTTTTCTTAATTAAAAAGTATAAAGTCGGATTCGATCCCCCTTCATCTCCTCTCCACCTGTTAAACAATCCAATTAATTTTTAAAAAGAAATTTCATGAATACATGAAAGAAAAGTTTTACTTTTTACACTGCTTAAAAATGCGCCTTTCCACCTGTCCAGGGATACTCGTTTTCAGAACTGTCTCCTCTGGATGTGCACTTATTGGCGATAGGTTTGGGAAATATTAGAAAATGTGAACTGTATATTCTGCTTGGACATTACAAAGATTGCTCAGCCCCATGGAAGACAAACTTTGTAGGAGAATAACATCATAATATAAAGGAAAGACGAAGAGCATGCAAGAGTTAGAGATGAAAGGAAAATGAAAGAGGACATCTTAGAGGCAGAGCTCGGTTCTCAAGTCCCATTAAAGGAAACACCAGAGTTCATGAAGGTGCTGGGCCCACTTTATCTAGTATTTATTTTGGCCAGACATCAGCCTTCCATATGAAGATTGGAGAAATATAGGAAACGCCAGTTCTGAGCTATGGAGCTCCTGCATCTGATGGCTACCAATCTGTAGCATGCAAATAGTAGAAAAGCCTCCATTAGTAACTCATGAAGCAATAAATATTTTTATTTCATTGTCCTCAAAAACAAAGAATGGTTTAATATAATTTGAGGCCTCAAATTCTACATACATGTTCTCAATCAATGATGAAAGGATCAGATTCTCCATCAAGCTGGTTGTAAACAAGCATGTCCTCTGTTGTGCTTTTCAAGATATTGCCTTTCTCCCAAAGGGTGACAATTCATACATAATTCCAAGTATTTTCTTAGCTGTCCCTTGTTCACTGCAATCTAAAATTTCTCAGAGGTACCATTTTGAACCAAACCAAAACAACAATAGCATGGTATCTAGGAAAAGTTTTTATATGCTGCCCACACTTATTTCAACTCTTCATCTCTAATTTCCTAAAATGCAGGTAGGAAAAAATACAAATATGATTTTACTTTAAATGCAGCAAGTTAGAGAAAAACTAAAAGGATTTACCTGAAGTCACATAGTTTTCAGCAAGGAAGGAAAGCTCAAGTTCCCCCATCTTTGTGTTGTTCCTCATATAGCCTATATAGGCAAAATAATGTTTGCCTATAAATGCAATGCTTTAGACTTTTTCTAAGGTCTTGACTTTTGTGTTTTTGTCACCTAACACTATAATAAAGATTAGTGGAACAAAGATTTTGTTCCCAAAAGGTGTTGGCAACAGGAAGTCTCATTTTGATTGCATGACACTCTTTATACCTAATTACCTTCAACAAATCTGCTCTGCACATTCTATGACATAGGTCTTTGACTGGCTTTATACTCTGTATGCTCAGGCTGCTGTCAAGAAGAAATGATAAGCTCGTATGTATACATATACGTCTATGCCTTCATGGTTAGGGTAGTCAGTATTCTCAGGAAGTGTCCTTTCAACATTTATGGAAACACAGTGTGTCATTGGGAAAGCCCTGGGATATTATGACATCGTAGATGCAATTTTGGGAGGAGCCCTACAAGTTCAGGTGCATCAGGTACATTGAACAGGAATGATGCTAGGGAGTGGGCATTTGGCCCTAGGGCTCCTCTACTGCTAGTGTAGACTAATCATTTCACCTATTTCAGCCTTCATTTCGCATGTATAAAAGAAGCTGCTGGGGTTAGAAATGCACAGGGCATAATGCCAAAGCCCCTCCATCTCAAGATTAGGGAGGGTTGAGTTGGCTGAGCTCTGAACTTCAGTCTAAGAGAGGGCAGTGTTCAGCAGGGCCTAGATTGGCCTGTCCTACAGAGTGGGCTGGACTGTGGGCAATTTGGGCTGGCCATAAAAAGGCATGCTTGGGAAACCAGAGGGTGCCAGAGGCTCGGTAAATATTAGCCCTAATCTGCAGTTCACGTCCTACCTCTTGAGAGGCTGGCAGGACACAATATGGCATTTTGGTAAGAGCCTGGACTTTGGACCTTGGCAAAGGACAGACTAGATATTAAATCCGTGACCTGTCACAATAAGTCAATCTCTCAGGGTGCTCACCTGAAAATGGGGATAATAGTACTGACCTCACAAATTTGCTCTGAAAATGAAACAGATATGAGACAGTCTTTAATTTACAACAAGTATCTTGTAAATGTTTCTTCATTCTCAGTGCTTGGGGATTTGGTCTGTCGAGTGCTTGGTCAGGGTATTAGAGCCTCAGGGATATCCAGCAGGGCTGGTGAGGCAGGACCCATGCAGCCGGCTGATGACCCTTCCAGCTCTGGCGTCCTTGTTAGCCTTTCGAGGCCAAATGTGGTCCTCGGAACCCATTTGAAGGCTTTTCTGGGAAGATTTCTGTTTGGTGGCAACATGTTGGGCTGATGTCAAAGGGGTGTTAATGCTGACAGTGTAGCTGGGCCCTTCCTTGAGAAGCTAAGGCAGGCCTGAGGGTCACGGATGGGAAGAGGTGGGCACACTATGCTGCTTCTATTCTTTTAGCTCTCCTTCTTGAGGTCTAGAATGCTAAGAGGAGGCTTCACTCTTGGCTTTTAACCTTGAAACTTAAATACTGACACAACCCTTGGTTCCTGTTACATTGTAGTGAGTAATATCTTGGTGCATTCACCCTGGAAGCATGCTTCCCTGTTAAATGTGACACATGCAGTTCAGAGGTGGTCCGACTAATATTCTTTGCAACTAGTAAAGAGGTTGTAAGTGCTGTCACCGTGCATGAAGGTTTTATCTTGTCTGTGAATGAGTTTGCAATGACTGGAGTGCTGACCCTCATGCTACCTCCTTCATGTGGGTGCTGGCCCACTCTCAAGGCACAGTCCCACCTGTAGGACAGTCTTGCTCAACCCCAGTCCCAGGAGTAGAGCAGAGGGAGGAGTGACTAGCCCATTGGATGAAGGGATTGATTGTGCTAGGCACATAGTTGGTAATGAAACACTACCTGAACAAAAGTCTTAGGTACAGCACAGGGAGCTGCATGACCCCTACTCATTGTTGTGAAGCTCCTGTATTACTCAGGTCTCAGCTCAAAGACTAGAGGCCTCATTGCTGCTGATCCAAGGACTCTATTATATCTTCCTGTGTATGTCCTTTTTAGTTCTTCTCCTACCCTCAGACAATGTGTAATTTGTGTATACTTGCTTGTTATTTATTTGTCCCTCCTACTACTCTGTCCCATAATGTAAGAAAGAGTTTTCTAGTCTTATTCAATGCCTAGAATCTCACCTTGTTGAAAGTAGGCACCCAGTTTGCTGAAGTTTTTAAGGTGACCTATTGTCGCTCTCGGCCCGCAAGAACGACTCGGAGACTCACGTAGCGGCGAACCTTCTTCTTTAATCGCTTTTTTCTTTCTCTCCCTCTACCCTTGGCGCATGGGTTTTTATACAGGCAGTGTTAACCAATCAAAATGCAGTGCTCATGCACCTCCCGCGAGAGTGGACCTAAATGAACAGTCAATCATATTCAGTCCCTTACAACTCTTATAATGGGCCTCCTGTACTGGCTCCCTACATCTCCCCCTTTTTTATTTATTTATAATGGCTGAGATCGTGCCTGTCTTAGGTTGCCAATCCTCAGCACACATGCTTACCCGTCATCGGGTACTCTCCCTGGTCGAAGAGTCCCTGTCTTAGGTTGCTATGGTGTGGGATCAGTCTTACCCGTCTTTGACTACCGATCTAGCATGCTTAGCCATATCTGGGGGGAGGTACCAGCTTCAAGAGCCATCATGGCTTGAACCATGAGGTGTTATTGTCGTTGATTGTGACGGACACGGCCACACACCCAACGTAACATTAGTATGTTAGCTGTGATTAAGAGAACAGCCATGGCACCAAGTCCGGCCCACTGTTTGAGGAACGAAACACATTGCTGTAACATTTTTTCCCACTCATTAACAGGTACAATAGTTACTTTGGTAGAATTTATGGATATAATTTGAGCTTGTAATTGCCTAGTTAAATTTTGACATTGATGGTTCCAGGTACCATTAAGCATATTTCCTAACTGTCTAGAGAGGTTAGCTGCTAAGGATAAGTTGTTATGAGCTATAGGGGTGATACAAAGTCCGGCCATATTATGTATGTATCCTATCGACACAATTGATTCTAGGATATCAAGTTGTTCCTGTACAAGATCAACCCTTTGATTTACAATAAGGATCCCAGCATGCAAATGTCCGTTAATTTGTTCTTGTGTAGCCAATGCTTCAGCGACCATTCCTGTGACGTTGTTGAACGTGGTGGCTGTCTGTACCGAGGTTGTCAACGCTACCACGGCAGCAGTAGCAGTGGCGGCGGATGCTGCGATAACTGCAATAATGGCTGCTGTTATTCCAAAGTCTCGTTTATGTCGAAGCAGCACCGGCAGGTTGTCGGGGTTCACCTGTACTGGCATCGGGATATACGTCGGTATCTTGGCTATTACTGCCGAGTCTCCCACCATGGCGTTCCAACATTCTGATAGCAGACAATTCTGGGACTCACAAGAGAGACTAGATGACTTGTTAATAGTAGAAGCATTAAAAACTATGAAGAGAAAGGGAGCTCTAACACAGACGGGCATTGGTGAGTAACTTATGTGCTTAGCTGAGGTGCAATATCCCAAAGATGATGTTATTCAAGCCATTACCATGGAAGAACTAAAGTCAGCCCTTTGAATTTATAACTGAAGTTTGCAAAACTGATACTCTCCAAGAAAAAACAAAACAATTTTCTTGCTACTGTCTAAAGTTTCTGGCAGACTTTAGTGTTTCAACCTAATACCTATGGCATATATACTACATGCTAAATGCTGTATACTTTAAGCAAATTTTTACATGGAGTATGTAATATGTTGATACACATGACACAACGGAGACTGAAAATGCAGGATTTAACGAGAATCATTTTCCCCTTACATACTTCCTTTTATCATTTTTTGTTTCCAACTTAGTTACAAAAAGTAAATAAATACTCCCATATTTTCATTTCAGTGACTTGATGCCATGAAGAATCAAGTATGACGGTATCAGTCATCAGTTTATAATATAATTATACTACAGAACGCAGACAGGTTAAAAAGTTCTGATGTGTATGGCTAAATGCCTCAAATAATTTACATTTACTGATAAATAACAGCATTCCAAATTATGGACATTTAATAATTATAACTTGTAAACTATATCACATATTAGAATACATTAATTAGCACAAGTTTTCATCAATTTACATTAAATTATACTTAGTAGAAGTTGAAAAAATTTGGTAAAAGAAAAACTTTTCCAGTACCTTGGAGTACACAGAATCAAAAAAGTCATCACATCATTGAAAATGTAAAAACCATGTAAACTTGAATTACCCTTGCAATAATAACAGTTGTTTTAATTCAAACTTTTATACTTACAAGGTTTTAAAAACAAATGGAATCCGTATTAAAGGTACGTTATCACTAAAGTTTAAACTAAACAAAAAGATGTGAAGTCGTAATGAAGTCTCTCGTGAACCTGAAGAAGGGCCCAGCCTTACCTAAAGTGGAATCCAATTTTTTCAAATCGAGAGCCTATGTGAGAGTTGTATGTACAGTTACGCCATGTAGACCCATTAATAAAGTGAAGGCTTTCCAAGCCTGTACATGCCTGTGCAGCGTTGCAGAGCAGCCACCTATCTAGAAGGTGAGCTGACGCGCCTTGCGCCGGGTCTTGGTAGGTATAATTATAGCCAAAAAAGGTGGAGTTAGAGTAAGTGGGGATTTTAGGACTGAATGAGAATCCTGTTCCCACCCAAACTCCTGAGAGGCTACTATGGCAGCCACTCGTGCGGTGCAGCTCGCACAATAGCAGGCCTTGGTGCAGCAAGGTTTATACGGAGGAGGCCCCTCGTAAGGTGGCGCTGTTGGGGCTGGGCGCGTGGGCATAGGATCTAAGTTATCTACCACTTCCGTCTTTGTTTGTAACTGCGCCATAGCTCCTTCTTCCGCTTTTAATTTCAGCTGTGCCATAACTTCCCCCTGCATTTTGAGCTGCGCCATAGCCTTCTTTAGCTTTTCCTCCTTTTTTGCAAGCTCCTTTTGCATCTGGCTCACCTTTTGGCTTTTGGGCGATTTCCCTCCTCTGCTCCTTTCCAAAAACCAGGGAGCCGTTTGTCCCACTTCTCTCAAAAACAAACGAGCTGTTTTATTTTTTAAAGGAGTACCAATTGCCTTAAGGATATCAGAAAGTGGCCCCAGCATTTTATATGTGGCCATCTCATTTCCCATCCCGGAAAGCTTTACTCTCGTCCTTATCCTAGGAACTTTGCAGCCATCTCGTTTCCCATCCCGGAAAGCTTTCTACGCTCATCCTCGACTTGAGGAACTTTCCCTGTCACTAGACAGAAATAGGTGCACTCTTTACCTGATCGTCGCCGACTCCGTGCGTCTCTTACGATGAGATTCCCGGTTTTCGGCGCCACTTGTCGCTCTCGGCCCGCAAGAACGACTCGGAGACTCACGTAGCGGCGAACCTTCTTCTTTAATCGCTTTTTTCTTTCTCTCCCTCTACCCTTGGCGCATGGGTTTTTATACAGGCAGTGTTAACCAATCAAAATGCAGTGCTCATGCACCTCCCGCGAGAGTGGACCTAAATGAACAGCCAATCATATTCAGTCCCTTACAGCTCTTAGAGTAGGCCTCCTGTACTGGCTCCCGACAACCTATGATGATCATTAGATACACACAGATATGAAATGCAGCAGTACATAAATTACATACAAGTCTAAATTTCAGCAACATTAATCATCAGGAAAGTGTCTTTGAACCCAGATATGTCTGAAGTATCAAGAAAATACTCCTTACACATGAAGCTAGTACTCCATTCTTTCAATCCTGAGAGAGGGCCACACTGACTTCTAGGAGCACAAAAGTCTTAAACTGGATTATCTCATTTTCTAGCCTGTACCAGATTAGAAGTAAACATGAACAGTATGGGAAGTAGACACTGATGTGATAGCTTTTTGCCAGAGCAGGGAGAGAAGTCAGCCTAGGGTTCTGTGAACACATAAGACAGGGAACTTCTAGTTAGGTCCCAGTGTCCTTCAGTAAACAAATCCTGCAGTAAACAAGGGGAAAATAGTTCACTGCAATATATGTACATATAAGGCCTATAGAAGTACTTAAATCTATTTATTTATTTTAGAGAAAGAGAGAGAGAGAAACAATGAGTGGAGGGAGGGGCAGAGAGAGAGAGAGAGAGAGAGAGAAAATCTCCAGTGGAATCCCACTGAGTGAAGAGCTCTACCTCACAACTCTGAGATCATGACCTGAGCTGAAATCAAGAGTCTGACACTCAACTGATTGAACCACTCAGATGCCCCAGTCTACAGAAATACTTTAGCCACATATTGTTGCTTTACAGTTGGAGGCACTTGAAAAAGTAAGCTTTATTGTTCTGGTGGTCATTTTGCTATTTTTCCATTCCTGTTGATTTTGTTGACATTGTTCATTTTGTCTTAAAGAGAAAGTATCATGTTGCCTTTGAATTCCCACATGAACTCATTTCTTTTAATATTTAAGGTTTCGTAATACTTAGACTTTACAAAATTACTTAGATACATTCTAGAATTAGTTCTCATCTCTAGACAGTTATATCTGGAATATGACTGAGTTACCAAAAAATATTAACAAATTAGTGTTGTAAACAAGGTTATGTGTGCCTGACACAGCTGCTCTTATTTTTAACTGCTTTTGTGTGAGAAAACAAAGAGAAATATTACATAAAGAACAGGATGTTTTGGACGGCCACCTCTACTGCATTACCTAATACCATAGTTGCAGAACTTGTAAGATTCGTCTGCAGGTGTTGAGAGCATTAAAAATGTGTATTATTACACTCTAAGCATTGGTAACAGAGCAAAGTTGAAAACACAAGTATGTTGGAGGTGATGCCGGAGTAAGTCATGTATTACCTTGGATTGGAATGATAGCACTTAGTGTAAATGATTTAATTCATGGGTTGTCTCCTACTTGTGTCATCAGGGGCAGTGTTCTAACTCTTGGGGGAGGCTTGGTTTCTATATTCCCGAACGGGGGAATACATTCTGTCTGTGGCTGTTCTGTGAGGGTGACTTGCACAGTCACCTGAGCTGCTGGGTGGAAGAGAACTTGAAGCACTGGGTATCCCCCATGGGAGTCATTCATAGTTCTTTGAATTTTTACTCAGATACATCCTCACCTCTGAATCAATTGTTGCAACAACCTGTGAGGTGCCCATGTTTTACGGCTGAGGAGCCTCACTTCCAAGGTCAGTTTAGTGGGAGATGAATTTGGATTTTGTATCTCTCAGCTCCTGTTACTCAAAACAACATAGATTGTAAGACATAAAATTAGATAAGGTACAACTCTGTGACTATTGCTTCAGAAGGGTAAGAACATGCCCTGCCTCTGAGAATGCAGAATTTAGGTCTCCTCGAACTCAAGTCAGAGCAATGTTGAAGAAGAACTCTTATTTTTCTAGTTAGAATGGCACTGAGGATTTCTCAACAAAACAGACTTAACTTTAATAGCCTCTCCTTGTCAAGTTTTGGTCTATCAGAGTTTCCTAAGCCTGAAGCCATATGCACAATTTCAAGGAGTGTGGCATCCTGATTCAACAGTGGATTGGGGCACCATCATTTTCTCCTGTGATGTGAGTATAGGTCCCAGCTTCTCTTAGTCCACTTGGTGATGTTTATGGAGAGGGGAAACAGAAAGCAAACTCAGTGATTTAATTCTGGTACCACTTCCACTCATTGACAACTACTCTGAGGGATAATGTGAGCATCATCTCATTTACTCTTCTCAGGAGGCTGCTTACTCGTAGCGCAGAATTTTTATTTTATTTTATTTTTTTAAAGATTTTATTTATTTATTTGACAGACAGAGATCACAAGTAGGCAGGGGCAGGGGAGCAGACTCCCTGCTGAGCAGAGAGCCCGATGCAGGGCTCAATCCCAGGACTCTGGGATCACTACCTGAGCCAAATGCAGGCTTAACACACTGAGCCACCCAGGTACTCCTAGCAGCACAAAATGTTTTAAAGACAGATGACCTGGATTGAAATCTTACTTCCCTCATCTCTGTGATCTGAGGCAGTTACTTAATCATCTGGGCCTCAGTTGCCTCATCTATGACATGCCTGGCATCATAGGGCTGCACTGGGATGTAAGTTAGATCTGGCTTAGGAAAGTCACATAGGCAATGCTTACCACACAGTTAATCCTTGGTCACTGTGAACTGTCATGTTAGTAGTAAAGCCTATCTTCCAAATGGGAAAAGTGAGGTTCAAGAAGTGAAGTGAGGGGCGCCTGGGTGGCTTAGTGGGTTAAGCCTCTGCCTTCAGCTCGGGTCATGATCTCAGGGTCTTGGGATTGAGCCCTGCATCAGGCTCCCTGCTCAGTGGGGAGCCTGATTCCCCCCTCCTCTCTGCTTGCCTCTCTGCCTACTTATGATCTATCTCTCTCTGTTAAATAAATAAATAAAAGTAAATAAAAAATAAAAAATAAGAAGTGAAGTGATCTATTTAAAGACACAAAATTAGGCAGCTGGACTGCTAGTTTCCCTCTTAAACACAATACATGTCCAAAGCTCACAATGAAGGCTGCAACACAGGAGGAAACTGAGGAGTGGAACTTTGCCCTCTTTTGAGTAGGGCCTCCCCTTTTGACCCAGGATTTTGTAAGGTTAAGGCCAGGGAAAGGCTTAGATTCTATGAGCAAAACCTGGCAGTTTCCATTTTCAACAGCTGTCATTTATTCCGATATCAATTCTGAAGTATCTGCATCTTACTCAAAGAAATCAAATATAGACCACAAATGAAGAGTACTACTGTATAATGGATAAAATGCTTTTCTTGTTTTTTTCTTTATAAATCTCACCAAGATAAAATATTTTTTCTTGAAATCATATGCCCATAATTCTCACTAATGACTTGACAGAAGGTGACGTGGTCTGAGAGTAACATGGATTTTTATTTTGGTTTATCTTTGCAAGGGGTTTGGGCCATCACTCATGCCTTTTGTAGTGTACAATGACTTCTAGTTTTGGTTAGCAGACCTGATTGCTTGTTCTTTTGGCCAAGCTGTTGTGGTGGCTCTTGCCTTGAAGTCAGAGAACACTATGGGAGAGTTTTGTGGAGATACGTTCTCCACTAGGTAGACTTATGTGTTAAATCAGGGTTTCTCACTGTGGCACTATTCACATTTTGGAAAAGGTCATTCTGCATGAGAGGGAGAGGGCTGGGTCCTGTGCATAGTAGGAAGTTTAGCAGTATCTTTGGTCTCTACCCACTAGATGCCAGTAGGACCGCAGTCATGACAACTAAAATGTTTCTAGACATTGCTAAATATCCCTTGGGAGATAAATTACAATAGACAACCACTGCTTTAAAAGTTTGGGGTTCTGGGCTTTTCCAGGATGATCAGAGGTAGAGGGGATTTAGCATGCCAGTCTGGGTCTGCATGGGAAAGGGAGGGACAAAAGATTATATGCATATTAAAATGCCTAGTAAATAAATATGATGGCTGTTTTGGCTACATAGGTATTCACATTGTGACACATTTGGCTTTTTTTTTAATAGTTAAGTAAACTGTTTTGCATTTTTTTCATAGTTAACTAAGTTGTTTTGCAATGGTCTTGTACATCCATAGGCATATTGGGCATTGTTTTTCACTGTTTAAAAAAACTTGTTATATGTAAATATGTCTGATCCTTATACATACCACCCTCATCTCTTTAGAAAATAAATTCCACAAAAGAAGAAAAAATGTTTGGACTATCATATTAGGACTACTGTGTGGTTTTTATTTCTCCTGTCCTGGTTTCTCTGAAGCCCAAAACATGTCTGCGTGGCTGGTCTAAATCTTCCTCCTTATTCCAACAGGAATAAGAAGAAAGAAAAAGAAAAAAAAAAGGAGTAGATTTTTCCATGGTAGAATTAGAAGTGCCATCCAGTGTCCCTGTGTAGCCACAACCATTGTGTCTCAGGGTGTGTGTGTATCCGTGTGTGTGTGTGTGTGTGTGTGTGTGTGTGTGTGTGTGTGGTTTGGCTTTGGTTGTGTTTGTCCCAGTCTCCTTTAAACCCAGAACAGAAAGGGGCAGTGAGGAAATATACTGAACTGTGGCTGGGAAGATAGAGCTGCTTTGTGGAGCTTGTTTCAAGTGGGTTTTGTTTTGAATCCACAAGTTCATTCAAATCCAATCACGGCAAAATTCATAGATTGTGATGTCATGTGGACAGAAACCAAAAAAGGGCTGTATAGGATGCTTTCTGCCAGATGTTACTAATGGCTTCAGGAAACTCCCCCACCCGCCAGTCCTTTTCTTTCTTGCTTGCTTTCTTCTTATCCCCCACTTTGCTTTCTGAGCCAAGACTTTTGGACTGTGCTTTACTAAGCCTCACTTTCATTTACAGATTTTTCTTTTTTTAACAGCCCGTGTGTCTAAGACATGCCATTTGTGCTACTATTTCTCTACATTTATATCACTACTTTATTTTCACATTAAATAAATTAAATAAATTTTCACATCCTTCTAATTGTATAGACAGCAGTGTTGTTTAGGGCAGGGGATGAGGGGTAGGGCAGAAATTAATCAGTAACCAGGTTCACATGTTTACTGTTTTAAAGCTACTTGGATTGAGAAGGTCCCTTTGTGATGGCCCTTGCAAAGTCCCATGATGTGACACTAACTTCCCCTGTCCTCTGGGCAGACTGGCATGTTCACTTATTTTCATCACTGTGTGGTGGAGCCAAGGTTTACTAGACCGGGGTTGTCATTGGGGATGACTTAAGGAAGGGACATACTGTAAGTCTGTTTAAGGGAAGGAGCGAGCCTCAGGCAATGGAAGGTTAAAGAAAGGTTAACGGAAGAGGATGGTTGAAGCCGGAGGGTATGGAAGATAAGAGACCCACGTCATGTTCCTTTACCCCTGTGTCTGTCACACTAGGGTGTTGTGCTAGCTCACTACACTGTCTCTCTAACCTGGCCCAGCTTCTGCATTGCCCCTTCTGGACAGGAACTGTACCCACTCCCTGGGGATTGTTTTAGAACTAGGATCACAATTGCTTGCTTGTGCTGAGTATTTTCTAGCTAGAGAAAATCAAATCCCATCTCCTCCTGATATAATTCCTGAATGATACCCAACTGAAAGTGTGTTAGCTCAAACTATTAGACACAGGCATGAAATCTTAGTAATCTAATTAACAAATAAACAGAGAAGTGGTTTAGAAGTCAGACCTAGTTAATGATCTTTGTCTCAGTCTAGGTATCTGAATGATCTCAATTCCCAGGAGTGTCACCAAACAATTTATTCATTCTCCCCAAATTGCCAAGGATGCTCAGATATCACCGCCCACTATGTTAGGTCCTCCTTGGGTGTTTCTTTTTTTTTTTTTAAGATTTTATTTATTTATTTGACAGATAGAGATCACAAGTAGGCAGAGAGGCAGGCAGAGAGAGAGAGGAGGAAGCAGGTTCCCTGCTGAGCAGAGAGCCCGACGTGGGGCTAGATCCCAGGACCCTGGGACTATGACCTGTGCTGAAGGCAGAGGCTTTAACCCACTGAGCCACCTAGGCACCCCGGTTCTCCTTGGTTTTTCGAGAATTATATACACTTTTTTTCTGGACTGTGGTGCTCATGTGCTAACTCTTATTACAATGCTTGCCATTTTTGTGTCACAGTGTTTTTGTCCATGTTCTCCTCCTAATGTCACATTTCAGAATGTGCATTTCTTCAGAGAAGATATGACTTCTCAGGAATTGCCTTTACACCATGCACGCTAAGCAAACGTGCTTGTAAAATACTATTGAGAAAAGAATTAACAAATAAATGAGGATGAGCCCTCTTATACAAGAGCCCCCCTGATTGATCCATTATTCTCAGTTTGAAAATGCTATGATGTGGTAAGCTAGACACAGGTATGAAATACCCACACAGAAGAGACAGGAGGACTGTGCTGGGGACTCAGGATCTATAGCCATACAAATATACAGAGTTATTTTATTTCAGTCAGAATGTCAGTTTTCCTGGCAGAAGTCATCCTCAAATTGGGTAGTTTGAGGGGAGCATAAGAGAAGGCAGTCAACAGAAGCTGGAAACAGGGCCTGGCACCTGGGAAATAAAGAGGTTGCAGGGAGACAAACAGAACATCAACAGAAGTGGGCTGCGGATGACGTACCCACATAGGTGGATATACTTGTAGGCTGTACTTGTATGGTAGTACTATACTTATAGTATAGTAGACTATACTTATAGGCTGAAGACTTAATTTTGATTTTAAGGTTTGGCTAGAATTTACCCTACTAGAATTTACTAGTTTAAATTTACTAATCAACTAGTAAGTTTACTAATTTACCCTACTAGAATTTACCTCTACCCTACTAGAGAGGAGGAAGGTGTTTAATCCTCCTTCTCGAAGTTGATGTGTATAAAGACTAGCTCTCCAAGACAAGGTCTCCAGCACGCTGGCAGTAGGGCTGCCCTAGCAGACAGCTGATGGGAGGACAAGAGTCTCCACCCAGGGGCAACTCCTGAGGGAACTGAAAGGCACAGTGGAAAAGCAGGTTGGCTCTGGCCATACAGATTTTCAAGAATAATAAACACAATCTTTTTCATATTAAAGCAAAGGTGAAGTACTGCAAGGCTTTGAACAGGGCATTTGGCTATGGTGTAATGTGGTGTGACTGGCATGGCAGTCCTGTGCTGAGTGGGCCATGAGTGGAGAGCTGCTGGCTGCCTTGTTCACGCTCACATCTCCAAGCATGGGGTAGGGCCTGACACTCAGAGGGCTGCTACAGAAATTAGAATAGGAATGAGGGCCTGTATTACTGAGAGTGTAATGTTATCTTTGGGAGAAGTTAGAGTCAGGAAGGCCGAGTTAGTTGAGTATGGGAAGGAAGATCATGCATTTGCTTGTTGAGGTACCGAATTTTTAACGATGATGTGAAATTCAAATGAAACAAAATGTCTCTTTGCAGCTGAAAGGATAAAACTGAAGAAGATGTCAAGATTTAAATTTCAGAGTCATTAGTATAAACTCTGAGTATAAGATGATTGTTGAGGAATGCAATATGTAGAGAAGAACAGAAAGCCCAGATCTCAGTCCAGGGTCAACCACCATTACACAGGAGGTGAGGGATAGAAGCTTTAAAGAAGTGAGATGTCTGTCTGGAGGGGGTGTCCAGCAGAGACAGAGATGCTGGAGGGAGCTTCATACAGAGAGAAGCAACAGAGAAATAGCGGTAGCTGGAATAGGCTTGCCAGAAAAAACACAGTATTGTGTTTGAGTCCTCAGTTCAGAGGAGACACAATCAAACTCGTGGATACCACCATTAGTTCAGTGAGACCAGGCACTGGGGTCCATGTGAGCGGTAGACCTGGGACCCAGCTCACAAGGATTTTCTAATTGGTTTCTGATTATAAGTTTTCCATGGACAGACTTCAAACCATGTATTATGAAGGTAAAAGTCCTTCTAGATAAATAATTTTTACTATTTCAGATTTTACCTCTAAAGAAGGACCAATTATAATTAAGTCACACATGTGAAGATGTTTTGAGTTCAGGGAGTAGAGCATGTTCTTGATATTTCTATAAGAATTCATCTCTCATCCAGCTTAATATTATTTTAAAATAGTGCTTGTGGTTTAATCATTTTTTGAGATCTTGCTACTAGATTTTAAAAATCTGTAGCTAGATGCCAAGATAATTTGCTCATATAATTGTTTTTGAAACAGATCTTATGCAAGCTATTTTGTACTGGTAAAGCTGCACAGTGCATCTGCTGACTTGTGGCCAGATACCAAGAAGGACCCCAGCTGATTAGAAAATTGTACCCTTGCCAGAGAGTGGATCTAAGGCACATGTGGCTGTCCTCATGACTCAGAGGAGGTGGGGACTAAAACCTTGTGGGATGAAAAAGGCTGGCTGGATGCCGGGCTCCTACTGCTGCTGAGATAAGCAGTTCTTCTCTGGCCAGCAACATTTGCCCCCAGTCCCTGAGGACTTGGCCCCAGCTTCCTCTCCCATTCCCCAGCATCCTTCCCCTACCAAACTTCCTATGGGTTCCTGAACTATCACAACACATCCCTGGAAGAAGCATTGCCCATCCATGGCTTCTACCTGCAGTCTTAACTTTGGGGTGCACAGTATCTTTTTGCTTATGTTAAGTCCTGAACAGGGTCAGTAAATCCACAGCAGGACTGGGAGGCTCATCCAGACCATTTGAGCTTGTGATGTTACTGTTCCTGGATCCTTGAGTCTGGCAAAAGTAGGGAGGAAAAAAAAAAAAAAAAGATTTCAATCAGAATTACCATAAAATTAAAAACAGTTTTCAGAAAACATGGCCACAGTCTGAGTGAAGCTGGTGGCTGCTAGGGACTCGTGACTCTTTAAAAAAATGGTTCATGTCTTCTTTTTATTATAACTTAGCTAGCAACAACCGTGTAGGCGGCAGGCGATCAGAAATAAATGTCTAACTTGGATTTTGCACAATTGGGTCCTGTTCCAAAGCACACTGCCTGCCCACTGACCCAGCCTGAGTTTTACAGGGACAGCAAAGAGGGATAGTTTCAGGACTCTCAGGGTCCTTCTGGGACTGCCCTGGGGATTCGCTGGTTTGCAGGTTGCTTCTGATTAGAAGGCTGACAGCTGTCCTGCTTCCCCGTTCTATTCCGGGAACACCGCAAAAACACATCTAGTTTCTTTAATTTTTTTCCCCCCTGGGGCATTTATTCTTCTTTTATTCCTTCTGTTCCCTCCTCTTTCTCTTTCTCTTGTTTTTACAATCTCCCGTAATGACTAATTGGCAGCGTTTCCCAGCTTTTTTATGTTTCTCTTGCTCTGGTTACAAGTCGTACTAACCCAGGAATATCCACAGGGACCTATAGACAGCCAACATTTCCAAATGATATACAGCATTCCTTTTTCTTTTAAAGTGTAAAACATTTACAAGGAAATGTACAAATGTATCAGGAACATTTCCCGGGTCGGTCATTAGCGCAGGCCCTCCCCGCGCCCAGGGAGCGCCCCCCCCCCCCACCACGGTCCCCTCCCGGGCGCACGTTTCCGAGTGCCAGTGGGGCGGCCCGCAAGACCGCAATTGCTCTGGCCCAGATTGACGAGCCTCCGATGCCCATTTACTGCGCGCGGCAGCCACTCTGGAGCCGCGGCACATCTGGATGGAGTCAGCTGCCGAGCGCCAGGGGCCAGCGCGGCCCAGCCAGCCGAGTAAGGCGGCGAGCGCGAGGGAGGCCGGCGCCCCGGCCGCCTCCGCCGGCCCACCCCCCAGTCCCCACCCGGCTGGGTTTCCTGATGTAAACAGAGCGGCGCTGCAAGAGCACAGCGACTCTGCTGAATGTGTCATTTAGTGCTCTTTATCTGCTTGGGGTCAAAATAGCAACTTAGAAAAACAGAAGCATTGCTTTGAATTTAAACAGGGAGAAGCCATAGACAGCATTGGTCTGGGGGTGGGGAGGGGAATGCCTGAAAACCTAGCTCCTGCTTTTGTGTTTACTTGTTCCACTTTATGGTAATTTGGGGGCTAATTTCATTATCTACAGCCACATTGGAAACAAGACGCTGTTTCTGTTAATGGTGCTAAAGGCATGTGCGAGTTTCTGTGCAGTAGGTTGAAAGTTCCAACCACAGCACCAGCGCTCAGTGCCCCAAAGGCCTGCACTGGTCTGCAAAAGTGTTGAGATTTTGATTTTCCCAGAGGGAAGCGGGCAGCCCTGTTTCTAAGAGAAGTGCATTGCTTTCTGTCACTGAATGCCAGCCAAGAATGTGTTTCCTTCCTGGGTTCCCAGAAAGGCTCAGCTTAGTGCCTGGGGGATGAAAGAACAGGTTCCCTTGCCTACATGGTAGATGTGCTGCTTCTCCCATTTTTTAAGGAATAGGAGCTATTCTCCCTCTCCTTCTCTCCTTGTTTGCTCTAGTGTGTCTGGTGGAACTGTTACCTTTCCCCATTTAACTGTGTTGCTTCACTTCTCTTTTCTGACAGGACATGATGAGATCTTAAGGATTTGGGTTCTGAATGTTCATTAAGTAGAAATCGACCAATAGGCTAAGGCAAAGTCATTTTGAAATAAATGGTAGAGAGGGAAAATACAAAATGATGGCAGAGTTTGTGTTGTCATCACCAATAATTAAAATGAAATGTAGACGTGTTTCCAGTCCAGTCACAAGCCATTTAAACCGTCGCGTCTAGAAAATTTCAACTGGCAGGCGTCATCCTCAGATACTGGCAGAGCTTCCCTAACCCTCAAGTAGGGACTAGTTTTGCAAAAGCCTTTAAATGGAAATCAGGAGGAGCCCTGTGTGCATATCTGAGGACATAATTTGGCCAATATACAGAATATGAGCAGGCTTGGGAGTGTAAGGTTTCAGTAAGTGCAGCTTCATGTGGAGATTTGTCAAAATGTTTGAAGTCATCTGACCCAGTGGTTGGACATTGTCAGGAGCACTTGTATGTTGAAAAAATTGGGGGTACATCCTTGTACTTTGAATAGGTTAATAGGGCACTCTTTTCTTCTCTCAAAGTGTATTTTGATGAATTTGCCAGAAGTTGGGCCACAACTTATGGACGGAACCAACACCCAATTTGGAAAATGGGTTGTTAGCAGCTCTGCCTGGTGATTTGATAAAGGAGATGGGGCTAAACCCATGGGTAAGGTGAGGATGGTTCTGAGAAACCCCCTGCACTTCCAAAGACAATTATAGGATTAGTCCCACCCCTGTGCTCTCTTCACTGGTGAAATGGGAAGGAATAAGAATCTTCATAAACAATGAATCTTGGAACTCTGAAAAAATAAAATAAAATTAAAAAGCAAGAAATATAAGGTTCTCACCCTCAAGCAGCTGACAGTCAAAATTAAAAAAAAAAAAAAAAAAGAATCTTCACAGTTACTTTCTGTGATCATTATAATGTCTTAACAGAGAACTCCCAGAGAATGCAGAAAACTTCAGCTCATATTTATATTATATTATATCTTTATATTATAGATCTTTTTATTTCTATTTATAATAGACACAAGGAATAGGAAGACATTTTGATTCTTATCCTTAAAGAGATTTCTTCAAAATCCATTCTACCATATACCTTGTGTTTTTTAAGGCTGTGTTCCATCTCAAACCCGGGGTCAAAATGTATACTCATTTTTTAAGACTGGACAGTAAGTTCACTCTAACTATGACCTCATCTTTGTGCATCAACAATAGCAGATGTGGTAGAAGATTCTCACTTAGGCCATGATGTCATGCTAATCATACCATTCTGTTTTGCACCTGGGCCACCAAAAACGTGTGTGTGTGTGTGTGTGTGTTTGTGAGGAGGTTCTCTCTGGGCCAAACAAGAGCTCAGCTCAGAATGCTGACCCAGTGAAGGCCACAATTTTTTTTTTTTGTTTTTTTGTTTTTTCATTTAACTAAATTTTTTGAGATAGTTGTAGAGTCACATGTAGTTGAAAAAAAAAATGTGAGAGATCCCATATATTTTTTACTCAATTTCCCACAATTTTGACATTTTGCAGGACTATAGTATAATATCTCAGCTAGGATATTTTTATTTTTTATTTATTTTTTAAAGATTTTATTTATTTATTTGACAGACAGAGATCACAAGTAAGCAGAGAGGCAGGCAGAGAGAGAGAGGAGGAAGCAGGCTCCCTGCTGAGCAGAAAGCCCGATGCGGGGCTCGATCCCAGTACCCTGAGATCATGACCTGAGCCGAAGGCAGAGGCTTTAACCCACTGAGCCACCCAGGTGCCCCCTCTCAGCTAGGATATTAGTATTGACACAATTCATATACCTTATTCAGTTTTACTTGCACTAATTTGTGCACGTATTTATTTGTTCTAATATAATTTTAACACCTGTGTGGCTCCTACATACATCCTACAGTCAAGACACTCAAATAGATCCTTCCTTACGAGGATCCCTCCTGCTGCCCTTCTATGACCATACCAACTTCCCTCTATTTCTCCCTCCTTTTTTTCCTGGTCCTTGGCAACCACCAATCTGCCCTTATTTCTGACATTTTGCCATACCAAAATATTATATGCATAGAATTACACAGTATGAAACTTTCAGGATTGTCTTTTTTCACTCAGCACACTGTGGAGGTTCATCCAAGTTGTTGCATGTATCAATAGTTTGTGGTTGTTGTTTTTTAAATGATTTTATTTATTTGAAAGAGAGAGAGAAAGAACAAGTGGGGAGGAGCAGAAGGAAAGAGAGGATCTCAAGCAGACTCTGTGCTGAGCGTGGAGATTGACACAGGGCTCAATCTCATGACCTGAGATCATGACCTGAGCCAGAACTAGGAGTTGGACACTCAACTGACTGAGCCATCTAGGCGCCCCAATAGTTTGTTAATTTTTATTGCTGGATATTATTTTATAGTATGTCTGTACCATACATATTTTTTAATTCATTCACTTGCTGAAAGGTATTTGAATTGATTCTAGTGTTTGGCTGTTACAAATAAAGCTGCTGTAACATTGTATACAGGTTTTTGAAAACATAGGTTTTCATTTCTCTGGCATATATGTCTAAAAGTACAATCGTTGAGTTGTGTGGTAGTTTAATGTTTAATTTCATAAGAAACTGCCAAATTGTTTTAAGAATGACTATCCCATTTCATATTTCCACAAGCAATGTATGAATGACTCAGTTTCTCCATATCCTTGTCAACATTTGCTGTTGTCACCTTTTTCATTTTAGATAAATTTTCATTTCTCTAATGACTAATCATATTGACCATCTTTTCTTGTGTTTATTTGGCATGCATATATCCTCTTCAGTATATCCTCTTTATGTTTTTGTTCATTTTTAATAGAATTGTTATTATTTTTTATTGTTGAATTTTGAGAAATCTTTATATATTCTGGATACTAATTCTTTGTCAGATACATGGTTTACAAATATTTGCTCCCAGTCTATAGTTAGTTTGTCTTTTCATCCTCTTCACATGGGCTTTCACAGAACAAAAGTGTTTAGATGAAGTCCAATTTATCAACTTTTCTTTTAATGGATATGCTTTTGGTGTCAAGTTTAAGAACTCTTTTCCTAACTCTAGATTCTAAAAATATTCTCCTATGTCTTTTATAAAAATTTTAGAGTTGTGCATTTTACATGTAGGTTTTTGATCCAGTTTGAATTATTTTTTTGTATAAGAGGTTTAGGTTGAGATTAATTAATTCCCCTCCACTCCAGGATGTCAGTTTTATCAGTGCCATTTCTTGAGAATGTTAGTTTTCCTTTATTGAATTACTTCTGTGCTTTTGTCAAAAGTCATTTGAGAATAATTTTCTGGTTCTATTTTTGGGTTCTTTGTTTTATTCTATTGATCTATGTGTTTGTCCCTTTGCAATGCTGCATTATCTTGATTACTGTAGCTATAAGACTTGATACCAGATAGAGTGCTTCCTTCTACTTTCTTCTTTTTTCAAGTTTATTTTAGCTTAGCTTGTGGCTTTCTATATTTTTTTTTAGAATAAGCTTTTCTACCTATAATAAAACCTTCTAGATATAGGATAAGAATTAAATTAAACCTCAGACCCATTTGGGGAGACTTGACATCTCTACAATATTGAGTCTTCTGACTCATGAGCATGGTATGTCTCTCCATTTATTTATGTCTTCTTTTATTTCATTCTTTAGCATTTTGTAATGTGCACTATACAGTTCCTGTACATATTTTGTTAAGTGTATATCTAAGTATTTCATTTTCTTTGGAGTGATTATCAATGGCAATTTGTTTTAATTTTAGTTACTAAATGTTTATTGCTAGTATGTAGACATGTGATTGATTTTTGTGGACTGATCTTATATCCTGAAACTTTGTTGAACTTACTTTTTACTTCTAGGAGATTTTTGGTATATTCTTTTGGACTTCTATGTAGATGATCATGTCATCTGTAGACACAGATAATTTTATCTCCTTCTTTCTAATATATATGGCTTTTGTTTCTTTTTTCCTGTTCTTGCAATGGCGGAACTTCCAGTATTATGTTGAATAAAAGTGTTACTGATCTTAGGAGGAAAGTGTTCAGTTTTTCATCATTAAGAATGATGTTAGCTGCAGGTTTTTTGGTAGATGCAAGATGCTATTTATCAAATAATTCTCTTTTATTCCTAATTTGTCTTAAATGAATATGGTATTTTGTTAGATGCTTTCTCTGCATCAATTAATATGATTTTTCTTCTATTGTTGTTGATATGGTAGAATATGTTGATTGATTTTCAAATACCAAACTAACCTTGCATACTTGGAACAATCTAATTTGGTATTATTCTTTTTTTTTGAAAAGATTTTATTTATTTATTTGTCAGACAGAGATCACAAGTAGGCAGAGAGGCAGGCAGAGAGAGAGAGGAAGGGAAGCAGGCTCCCTGCTGAGCAGAGAGCCCGATATGGGGCTCGATCCCAGGACCCTGAGACCATGACCTGAGCCAAAGACAGAGGCTTAACCCACTGAGCCACCTAGGCACCCCATGGTATTATTCTTTTTATAAATTTTTGAATTTAATATGTTGATACTTTATTGAGGATTTGTACATCTGACTTCATTGCTATATTGATCTATATTATCATTATTTGCACTTTGGTTTTGTTTTCAGGATAATATTAGCATCAGAATAAGTGTTCCTTCTTTTTTATTATTTGGAAGAGATTGTGTAGGATTAGTTTCAATTTTTCTTTAAACGTTTGGTAGAATTCTTCTGTCTAGTGAAAGATTCTGTCTTGGAGAATTTTTTTCCCTCTCTTGGCAGATTTTTAATTGTGAATTCAATGTCCTTAATGGTTAAAGGACATTTCAGATTGCCATTTTTATGTTGGATGACTTTTGGTGGTTTGTGATTTTCAAAGAATTGGTCTATTTCTTCTAAGTTGTAGAATGTATTAATATTAATTTGTTTATAGTATATTTCTTATTATATTTTAATAACTACAGGACCTATAGTCATATCTCCTATGAGTTGTGTTTTTATTTTTGTCAGTCTTGCTATAAGTTTGTCAATTTTATTAGTTAGTTTCATAGTACTAGCTTTTTGTTTCATTGATCTTCTCTATTATTTTCCCATTTTCAATTCTATTGATTTCTGCCTTTATATTATTTCTTTCGTTGGGATTTATTAAGATTTATTTTTTGTTCCTTTCCTTAAATTCTTAAGGTAGGAACTTAAGTCTTTTCTTGTTTCTAAGGTAAGTATTGAATGCTATAAATGTCCCTCTTTACTGCTTTGACTGCATCCTACCAATTTGAAATATTACATTTTTGTTTTTATTCTGCTCTGTGTTTTTAAACGTGATGTTTGTTGAGAATTCCTGTTTGATCCATGGGTTACTCAAAAGTTTGAAGATTTTTCTGTTTTCTTTTGTTATTGACTTCTATCATGGAGAGAGCACACATTCTGTATGATTTTAACTTTTCTAAATTTGTTAATGTTTATTTTATCATCTAACATATGGACTATCTTAGTGAATGTTCCAAGTACATTTGAAAAAAATGTGTATTCTGCTGCCGCTATTTAGTATGTTATATATGTCAGTTGGATCCTCTTGGTTGACTTTGATTTTCAGGTCCTTTATATCCTTGCAGTCTATCTAGTCGTGCTATCAGTTGCTAAAGGAGGCAGTTGAAACTGTCAACTCTGTGTATATTAGTGTATTTCTCCTTTCCTTAAGATCATTATTTCTTCCTGGAGGATTGATCTTTTTTAAATCAAAATATATGTCATTTTTTGCCTCTAGCAATTTTCTTTGCTCTGAAGTCTACTTTATCGACATTAATAAAGCTATTAGTTTTTAAAGATTATTTATTTATTTGACAGATCACAAGTAGGCAGAGAGGCAAGCAGAGAGAGAGAGAGAGAGGAGGAGGAAGCAGGCTCCCTGCCCATCAGAATGCCCGTTGTGGAATTCGATCCCAGAACCCTGGGATCATGACTGAGCCGAAAGCAGAGACTTTAACCACTGAGACACCCAGGCACCCCTATTACTTTTTAAAAATTAACATTTATATGATAAATCTATTTCCATCTTTTTGTTTTCAACCTGCCTATATTATTAAATAAGAAAGCTTTTTGGTAAGCATCATGTAGTTGGATCATGTTTTTTTTTTTTCACTTTGCTAATCTTTTTCTTTTGATTAGTATATCTGGGAAATTTATATTTATATTTAGGTGATTATTGGTTGTGTTAGTACTTAAAAGTTGCACTTCATTTTTTTGTTTTCTTAAGTTCTTGATCCTCTGCTTCTTTTCTTTCTTTTTTATGGACTACTTGACCAGTGTCTTAGGATTCCAACTTGATTTATCCTTAGTATTTCAGTGTATCTCTGTATAGTTTTTAAAAAATATTTTATTTATTTATTTGAGAGAGAAAGAGAACATGATCAGGGCAGAGGGAAAGGGATGAGTTGACTTGCTGCTCCCAACATAGAGCTCAGTCCCAGGTCCCTGAGATCATGAGCTAAGCTGAAGGCAGAAACTTAACCAACTGAGTCACCCAGGTGCCCCTCTTTGTATAGTTTTTGTAGTGTTTGCTCTGGGTATTAAAATACACATATGTAACTTATAATAGTTGATTCATGTCAATATTGTACCATCTTCAGTAAATAGTGGAAACTTCACTTCTATTGACTTCACTTCTATTCTTTTCCTTCTGTGCTTTTAAATATCATTTTCTTATGAATTAAAAGGTGTTATGACTTTTATTTTAATTATCATATATAATTTATACAACTCATGAAGGAAAGGATTGTCTAGTGTCCATACCCACATCTACTCTTCCTGTTTTTCCTTCTTCCTTCCTGATTCTTCTTTTTCTATTATTTCACTTTGAAGTACTCTCTATATCCAATCTTTAAAGATTGTCCTATTAATGACAAATTACTTAGTTTTCCTTTATATGAGAATGTTTTTATTTCTCCAGGATAGTTTTTCTGGGTATAGAATTAATGGCTGAAAGTTTTGTTTTTGTTTTTGTTTTTTTTAATGGCTGAAAGTTCTTTTACTTCAGCACTTTAAACATATTATTTAAAGTTTGTTTAATTTCTTGGGTCTTTAGGCCTGTGTTTTTGACAGATTCGTGAATTTTTCAGCTCTTTTATCTTCAGCTATTTCTCTAGCCATATTCCATACTCCCCGTCTGTTTTCCTTATGGGACTCTGATGATAAGAGTGTTGAATCTTTTGTCTTATAGATTTCTGAGGCTCTGTTCATTTTTTCTTTTAAAATATATTTTCTTTTCTTTGTTACAGTGTATGAATTTTATTGTCCTGACCTAAAGTTTACTGATTTGATCCTCTTAATCTGTGTTCTACTATTGAGTCTATCAAACCAATTTTCATTTCTATTATTCTGTTTTTCAATTTTCTAATTTTTATTTAATTCTTTTTTGTTTTTTTCTTTTCTGAGATGTACTTTTTCGTTTCAAGAGAACTTGTAATTGATTATTGAAACATTTTTTTTTTTAAGAAGATACTTTAAAATCCTTGTCAGATAATTCCAATATCTGATTAATATCACTGGTAGCATCAATTTATCATCTTTTTTTCATTTCAATTGTTATTTTCCTAGTTCTCAGTACAACAAGTGAATTTCAGTTGTATTCAGAACATTGTATCTATTACATCAGGAGTCTCTGGGGCTTATTTACACCTTACATTATAGCAGACCATCACCCTTTTAGGTTTAATACAGGGCCTTAAACTATTTTTGTGGACTGTGGCTCCATCGGCAGTTTAATTTTCAGAGTCTTTGCAATGTTGTTTTGATTTGTTTGTTTGTTTGTTTGTTTTGGTTCCTGGGGGCACTTACTGGTCCCTGCTTATATGTCCTGAGAAGTGGGAGGCACTTCCCAAGGTCAGCTAATATGTGTTTCTCAGTGGAAGAGGGGTGTGGGGGGATCCCTGCTCTTGTGTCCCAGGTTGCCCAGGTGTGTCTGGGAAGAGCAATAGAGCCACCCTCTGTTTGTGATAGACTGTTCCCACGTGGCCCTTATTGTGGTGGGTCCTCTCTGGTTCCACTCCTTCACAGGTGTCTCTCATCAGCAAAGGGGACTCGTAGGCACTACTAGGAAAGCCCCCTGGCCACTGATTTCTGGGGGAGCTTCAATGGATGCCTGCCAGTGGTTCAGCTGGTATTGTCAGAGGAACCCTGTTTCATCGGGAGGTTGAGCACACCTGGACATCCTCTGTTGCTGGGTGGAAGATGAGAAGCACCATGCATGGTAGACTTCTTCCACTGGGTGGGGATTGAGGCCAAGTACTGTACTCCTTTTCCTGCATTGAGTACTGGGCCTACCTGCCTTCCTTTCACCCTTTCTCAGAGTCTTCCTGGAATTGCCTGCTGCATCGCCCCAGGGTTTGTAGTTGTGCTTAGTTACAGGGGTGTGTGTGGTGGGGGGGTAGTAGGATGAGTCTATTTCGTCATGTCCCTCCATGTGTTTTGTTTGTTTGTTTGTTTGTTTGTTTTTATCTCAGCCCCTTGTCAGTCAAGTGATTTATTTGGGTTTCCATTATGCAATACAGCAGTACAGTTGAGAGCTGAGCTTAGGACTTAACCTCCACTGGTCTGTGCATATGGCCTTGATTAGTTAGTTCTTGGGCCTGGACATTGCTTCCAGAGATACTGTGCTCTATATACCTATTCCCTGGGATGGTCCAAATGAATAAAATGTTGCCATGGTGCAGTTATTAATAGTGCTGTCTCATTCCCTGAGGGGTTTTGGGATGGATCAGGTGAGTCCTGTGGTGATCTTAACCATGGGCTGTTGTGAAGAGTCAAGGATCCAACCCCACAGATACATAGTTACAAAGTGTTTGGCACACAGTGTTTGGCCTTTGACTTATAAATGCCACCTATTGTCATTATTATTATTATTTTTCATCATGATAAGCATATTTCATCCATCCCCCTATTCACCTCTCCTCTGGTAACCCTGGTTTTTTTTCTTTATAGTTATGAGACTGTTTCATGTCTTATCCTTCTCTTTTTTTCCCCCTTTGCTTATTTTTTTCTTAAATTCCACATATGAGTGAGATCATATGGTATTTGTCTTTTTCTGACTTATTCTGCTTAGCATTATACTCTGTAGCTCCATCCGTATCATTGTAAATGGTAAGATTGCATTCTTTTTATGACTGAATAATAATTCCACACATAGTTATTATATGACTTTTTTCTTCATTAAGTGTCATATATACATAATATATGTCCTATAGTCAATCACTTATTAAATATGAAGAAATTCCTGTTTCCTTAATTTATTTTAGTAAAAAGAAATATAAATAAAAGTGCCAATATTTCCTTTCATACCCTAAGGGATTGTCTAGTGTGCCTCTGGGTGCGCACTCCCCTGGATTAAGAAATCCCTGGGACAGACAGCCCTAGGGTGAGCCTCAGAAGTTTGATACCAACTGGTGAACATGATCAGACAGTGAGTGAATAGATACACAGTTGCGGGAGGGTTGGATGTTTAAAGTACTATGATAACTCAAGGTATTGATTTTGATATTTCTCTTCATTAACTTCATACTGCCTTTGTTGTTCCTGGGCTGTTCTTTTCCTGAGATAAGGAGAGAAGAGTGGTGCTTTGACCTCAGTTTAGAACTCAGCTCATGTATCTGGCTGTTGGAGAAAGTTGGGTAAAACCTGGTGCATTAATTGTGGAGAGGCAAGAACTTGAGATTTGAGGATGAAATAGAAAAGAATACAGGAGGTTTTATCTTTGGTTTTATGTGTGGTATTCACTGACAAATATTATTTAATATTTTAAGATATATAGCAATAAAAGCTCTGTTCTTGGGAGTAGGCAGTTTTGGGGTGGGAGAAGATTTCATGATATTAATTTAATCATGAATGCCCCCCCCCTTTTTTTGAAGTGTGTTTGAACTTTGTTCTACTGCTTGCTTGTTTAGCATCCAGGCATTTTTAATAGTGTCAAAAACATGTTTTTTGGTAGTTCCTTTGCTTCTCAATTAAATTTTTGTTTTACATTATTAATGTGTTCTACAGAGGGGCAGTGCTGGTTATGCAAAGGTGTTAGTCTTACCTCTCTTTCCCAACATTTCAGATATTTAGAGATTTACTGGAAATTAGTTTCCATTTATCATTTCAAAAAAGACTTATGTTTATAGCAGACTGCTTTTAAAAAGTTAATGATGTCAGTCCTTTTTGATATTCAGGGAATGAATTGAAGAAAAATTAATAGATTTTATCAGAATTACTCTTTTTTTGCTATCTGCTATAAAAGTTTTAGGATATAATTAATTTGTATTCCCCAATTTTTTAATTTTAGTGTTAATTTTAAGTTATACAGAAATATTGAAGTAAATGATATTCTTTATTAAACAATGCAGGAATCAATGCCCTGTCAACTAATTTCTTTCTTTATCTTCAGTTACTTCAATAACATGTTTCATCTATCCTGTAGAAGATTGTTTAAACCAATTTGCTTTCTTCTAAATTATCAGACTTACAATTGCCTTAAGTGAATGTTGCTTTGTACCCATGTGAGCTGAATCTGTCTCAAAACCCTTTAATAATTTATGGACATTGGGGAGGGTATGTGATTTGGTGAGTGCTGTGAAGTGTGTAAACCTGGTGATTCACAGACCTGTACCCCTGGGGATAAAAATATATGTTTATAAAAAATAAAAAATTAAAAATAAAAAAAAAATAAATTATCAGACTTACAATTGCCTTAAGTGAATGTTGCTTTGTACCCATGTGAGCTGAATCTGTCTCAAAACCCTTTAATAATTTGATCTCCTAAATATATTTATTAAGGACTGCAGACATTATCTCTATAAATATGTTTTCTTTTGCAAAGAACTAGAGATTTTTTCCACCTATAGAGTTATTTCAATGTTATTTTTGAGAGTATGTTCGCAGTAAAATATTTCTTCAAAATCTAATGTTTGAATCATATTCCTTATCTAGACAACTTTCCATACAACTCTTAAAACATTTCATATTTCTTTACCTGTCTTATTTTTTTTTTTCAATAGAAAAACCAAGATCATTGATACTATTCTATCATTGAAATAAAACACTGCTGAACAGTTTTCTCGGGCAGGTTCTATCCCAATAGTGCCAATACATTGCAATTAATTTAAGAAGTCTATGGAATAATCAAGAAAAATCACTTAAATATAGATATCAAATGATATGGGATCAAAATATTCTTAGAGGCTCTAGGTACACAAAAAGGTACTAAGAAGAATTTCTGAAGTCCAGATTAGAAATGAATAATACCACATTTGTTTTGCACATTATAGTACTGGCCAAGGATGAAGCATTCTCTGTCAAAAGATAATTTTCAGGAGAAGGTAAAAGCCAGACTCTCCTAACAGATATAAATATGCACAGATGTTGAAGATTTTATTTTATTTCTTCATCAATGAAGGAGCTATACACATATTAAAATTAGTCAAAGGAAAGTTGAAACAGCAGCAACAACAAAAATTCATATGGAATAAATGAGTTGAATTACAAAGGAAGAAAAAAATAATTTTTTAAATTTTTTCTGCAGGAACAGTGGAGTCTACTGAAATTCTAAAGAATAAGGCAAATTTTCCCATCTATCTTTCCCTGCAGTTTGAAAGAGGTGTGAAATAGCTTGATTACAATGAACAAGGTGTGAATCAGACTCTGGAAGGGTGTGCTATAGACAATGAATCATTTTTCATTGAAGTTGAATTTTTTTTTTTTTTTTTTGGTTTGTTTGTTTTGTTTTGTTTTGTTTTTGTATCCTGTCCTTGGGTTTATTCCACCTCACTCACTGACAAAAAAGAAGGGAATGGAATCAGGGAAGGGAGCCAGAGACAAAAGTCATGCTTGTGAAATCCTTCAGATCATGGGAACAAACCAAAAGGATATATACATTGTTTCCAATTCACTTGACTAAGATGAACTTGAGTTATAATGGGAATGGGTTTTTCATTATTAGTAAAACTATGTTATTACTCTTCCAAGATACATAGAGGTTACCACCCCCAGGCAGAGCCACTGGGGACTATGATTTCAATTTAAAGTGGCCTCAATCATAGTGACTGCCCAGTGAATCACTGATGAGTGAGCCATTTTGCTTTTGCTTTTTGCTTTTTGGCATTTTATTTTATTTTAACACCCTTGTAAGGTAATTATTATTATCCCCATTTCATAGGTAAGTAAACCAGGATTCAGTGTTTTACTGATAGGGCAAAACTCCAAATGGCTTTTGGCCACCAACCAAGACATTGGGCAAAGTAGAACCATGAGTCTTGCTCCCAGCTAGCTCATTTCATTCACTAGAATTTGTCCTTATACACTATACAAAACTTAATTTCCATTATTTGATTTCAAGTGTACCCATGTTTTTCTTACCAAAAAAGAAAACTAATTAGTCAACACTTTCTTCTATATTTTCCCTTCACAGAAGCTGACCCAATGCTGAATTTTTTTTTTAAAGATTTTATTTATTTATTTGACAGAGATCACAAGTAGGCAGAGAAGCTGGCAAAGAGAGAGGAGGAAGCAGGATCCCTGCTGAGCAGAGAGCCCGATGCTGGGCTCGATCCCAGGACCCTGGGATCATGACCTGAGCCGAAGGCAGAGGCTTTAACCCACTGAGCCACCCAGGTGCCCCCCAATGCTAAATTTTTGAGATAGTTTTAAATTGTTTTTGCCTGGGTGCCTGGGTGGCTCTGCTGAGCAGAGAGCCTGCTTCCTCCTCTCTCTCTCTGCCTGCCTCTCTGCCTGCTTGTAATCTCTCTCTGTCAAATAAATAAATAAATCTTTAAAAATAAATAAATAGATAAATAAATGAATAAATTGTTTTTGCCTGTAAATATCTCCTCAAAAACCTCCAGTGTATGCTGGAGCAGTTGGTGCAGAAAGGTTTAGAACAAGTGAAATAATCCCCTGTTCCTATTCTTGGTGATTTTGCTGTGAGTGTCTACCCTCCTATCCATTCACAGGACTGGCAGGACCCAGAGCTGGGGTCTATGCGGGATCTTCAGAGGATGCAGGATTACAATCAACACTCTTATGCAGAATGTGAATTGTTACTCTTTTATCTAATTCCCCTCTACTTATACTTAATTTTGTTACTTTCTGATTTGTTGTTTCTGATCTTTTTGCAGTAAACGGGATTAGTTCAGTAATTCATTGGATTTAAAAGTACTGTGGTAGGGGCGTCTGGGTGGCTCAGTCAGTTAAGCAGCTGACTCTTAATTGTGGCTCAGATTATCATCTCAGGGTCCTGGAATCAAGCCTCTGCATCAGGCTCCATGCTCAGTGGGGAGTCTGCTTCTCTCCCTCTGCCTCTCCCCCTGCTCTCTCTCTCTCTGTCTCTCTCTAAAATAAATAAATACATACATACATAAATAAAACTTCAAAAAAAAGTTTTAGTCCCCAGTGGCTCTGCCTGGCTTCATGCCAGGACCATTCTGGATTGGGCCCCATTGACTGAACAGTAAAAGGGAAGGCAACCTGGCACAGGGAAAGAACATGGGCATTGGATGAGTAGGTGCAACTTCAGATCCTGGGTTTGCTACCAGCAAGCAACATAGGTGGGCAATTGGGAACTTAGTAAAGGTGCTATATAGATGTGGTAGCTCTGAAATGGAGATGATTCCGCTCCACTAGTAAGAATTCAGTATTTATTTAGTGAGAACTAAATGAGTCACAGATTTAAGACTTTTGCTTTAGTAAATTATGTAGTATTATTTTTGTTAATTCTTATTATTGGTGACTCCACTACTTCCCACCAGGCTTGAGTGGACCCCTGAGCTCCTCCTCTCCTCACAGTTTTTGTGGCCCATTCTTAGTGTCTATGGAGATTTAGCACAAATGGCCACTCCCTCTTGAGACCTTGACTGTACATCCTGCGTGAGCCTCCTGCTCCCTCATGGCAGGCACTTGTGTGCTGCAGGCTCTGAGCTGGGCATGAGAAAGGGCCATTAGTGCCTCCAACGTGCTTTCATGACTGTCTTCTAAAGGATGAAGCTGCACTGCCCTATTTGTGACCAAAGCCTTGTAAAAAACATCTCTTGAAGTCTGAGACATAGGGGCAGTATATTTAACTTCTCTTGAGTCTCACTTATCATCAAAATGAGGATGCTATGTCGCTCATAGATTTTAGGCTCTTCTGAAAGAGTTCAACCCTGAGCATATGAACCACTTGGGTGGTTCCAGCACCACATGTGTCTCCCACACATCTCAGGAGAGAGCTGATAGTGAGTCTCATGAGCATGGAGAAGGCCCTTCTTGGCTGAGAGCATGTACATCCTCTCCTCATTGGAGCCTGACTCAGATACATACTGAAAACTCTGGAGAAAACAAACAAACGAAAAAAATTTCAGCTGCCTTTGAAGGCTTTTCCTTGGATGTCCTGGAGCTACCCAGAACTGGCAACCATCCTCTTTTCCCTTGATCCTCTAGTGGCTCCAATGAGGTCAAATCCAAGGAGGAAGTTCTTTTCCCACTCATGCTGTAACCTGATATGCTGCCTAGAAATGCATGTCACAGTGTGACAAATGTGCAAACTCTGGCTCTCTGGGGACAAGAAAGGACTTTTATCTCATGACTACGCCTATATTTGCATGGCTGTCATTGAGCAAACTGTCCAGGAGCAGGGGCTGTTACCTGAGCACAGATTCTTAAAATATGGCACTTGAGCAAAACTGCATTCTATGCAAAGGGAAGGAAGACATGATCAGAAGAAAAAGAGGGAGACCTGGACTTTAAAAATATGGTGATAAAATGATGATTCTGGGAGGCTTCCTGGCTTGGGTCACCTTTTGGGTTGAGTATTACTCTACATGTGTGGCTGACCATTTGCTTCAATTTCCTTGTGCTTGGAGACAGTTGTGATATAGTAAAACCAGGCTGGTCTTGGAGTCACAAGTCCTGAGTGTAAGTCAAGGCCCTGTCACTTTCTGTGTGATCTTAGACAATTCATTTTACTTCTTGGGTGCTCAACTGCCTCAGCTGCCAAAATGAGCAGAAAGTCTTAACAACAGTTGACTCTGGTGATGAATAAATGGGATAACTTGTAAATTGTTGGGCATTGAGTAAGTGTTCAATAAAATTCATTATTATTATTTTTTACTTTGCCAACCCCAGTGTTGACATGAAATTTTCAAAGGTTTATTTTTGAATCACTATTAAATAGTAGTGTATGTATTATCTTCATTATTTATTTATATTATTTATCATAGTTTCTTAAGATCCTTTACCCCACATGCTGCCTTGAGACCGAGAACTAAAATCACATCCTACTTTCTGCATTAAGGTAATTTATGCTATTCCTCTACTTTTATTAGCACAATTTATTTTTCTCATGAAACTCTTGCCTAGGCAATAGTTTGATTATTCCTTACAGGAATGTCCTGAAGGACCCATCTACTCTTCCCCAGAAAAGATCAACTATCTGTGCCCTAACAGTCAAAGGAATCCTTTATCTCGAAGTTGTTCCCTTGTGTCCTCCAGTCCTGGACTGCTGTCATGACTCTTACTTGATCCTAACTGAGCCCTGCTTCAGGTCAAACTACCAAACTTCAGTCAATACCTTCCTCTGAGGCACTGTTCGAGTTCTGCTGTGTGGTGAAATTACTTTACCATGGTAAGCAACAAACTCAGCTGTACCTTATCAATAGGTCATGTTGGTGATGTTTGGGGATGCAGACATTTTGGTATTTGGGAAGTCCCACTGAGATCCAGTCAACTGTGAAACAGCCCTCTCTTTGGAGGCCTGTGGATCCCCCTGCTAGGTATGGGGACTTTCCTGACCATGATGCTCAGGGATGGGGTAGCGAAGGGGTTTCATATTCTTTAGAACAACTGTCTGTTTCAGTGAGCGCCCAGATGCCGTTTGTTCTCTTTTCTAAGAGTAAAGAATGCTCTTTAGCTATCATTTGGTTGTCTGATAAGATTTGTGAAATGATTATCCATGGTGGAAATCTATCTTACTACTTCATTAAAACTACTGTTTAACTCTGTCTCTGTTTTTTTTTTTTTTTTTTTTTATTGTCCCTCATTGAGCGGGACCTTGAAATGAGGCCATTCTTCAAGCCAGCCCTAGGAAATAGGAAGCTCTGAAGGTCTGTCTGTTCTAAGACTGGCATGGCATCCTTTGGTCATCAGAAGCATTTGAAAACTTTCCTCATTCTCATCTTTTGTCCAGGGGAGTCTGGTTCCAGGAGATATCTCTCTGCAAACCATCCCATACTTCTGGAGCCACAAGGCTTGTTGGAGTTTGTAGCTGAATGACCCATCTACGACTTTGGAAGGCTGACATGTGAAGTGCATAAAAATTTTTGGATGAAATATTCCCAGATTCTTATGGATTTGACTAAGGTTAAGTCCATGCCTTCTCCTTCAGGCTGAACTCCTGCTACATGAATAATGTGTTTATATTATAATCCAAACTTGTGTGCTTATTTTACTAAATGGCCAGTATTAACCAATGATATTTGTGGAGTTTTTGATATAATCAAGATTGTTATTTGAGAGGAATCTTAAAAATAAAGCAAAAGTTCAAACTTCCAATAGTCTTCATATTTTAATTAGTACAAAGAAGCATCTAAAGGTTTTTTTAGTTCTAAAAATCTCTTTCTTAAGACATTCTTTGGCTAAGGCAAAAGAAAAACTTGCCTCTGTCTCTTCCAGATTTCCCTAAATCCCAACTTGAACCTAGGAGCTTTTATTTTATGTTCCTCTCCCCCACTGTACACTCTTTCTGCCCCATCTCTCCCTCTAATTCCCTACTTTCCTTCCTGACCATCCAGAATCCCTTAAGACTGGGTTCCTCTTAAAGATAAGTCTCCCTCAGGGGCGCCTTGCCTGGGTGGCTCAGTGGATTAAGCCGCTGCCTTTGGCTCAGGTCATAATCTCAGGGTCCTGGGATCGAGTCCCGCATCGGGCTCTCTGCTCAGCAGGGAGCCTGCTTCCCTCTCTCTCTCTCTCTGCCTGCCTCTCTGCCTACTTGTGGTTTCTCTCTGTCAAATAAATAAATCTTAAAAAAAAAAAAAAATAAATAACTCTCCCTCAGAACAAGGAGCCCTGTTCTGTTGCTATGAACCACTGTTGTCTCTCTGAGTGTTAGATTTTCCAAAGACCCATCAGAATAAGGAGACGTTTGCAGAAGGATTTAGAATAATTTTAGGAATGTATAATCCAGAACTCCCAAATATATACCAATTGACTAATTGTTAGGAAAAGCATAAAATCAGAATAGGAAGCTTTGAGCATGATTTAAAAGACCTTAAGTTCATTGGAAACCAGAGGGACTTAGAAAAGCTGTCAGAGTTGGAAGATGTCTTTTGGAGACTATCCCTAAAATCTTCCATCCAAAAAGCACAGATTGGTTTCTAATCCAGTCCTGCAAGCAAAGAAAGGGCAGGATTTGCAGAACTCTGAGACAGGCTTTTTAATACCAGCAGATAGCATCCAGAACAGTTCTTGAGGAAGATCAGATTCCAGTTCTCTTCTCACTTTTGTTAGTGGTATTAAGCCAGAAGTTGGAGATTGATATGTAAGCACAAAGTAAAATTGGGAAATAACTCCATTGCTAGAACTCTCACACCCTGCAGAGCATTTTGAAAGTACCTTGGACTTAGAATGAAAGCAAAGTAGAATTCTGAAAAAAAATTTATGACTTTACAGATAAGACAGCTAGATAATTCTACCTCTGTCATTCAGCCTGAAAGGAGTCTCTTGATAATGAAGCCATAGATTCTGTAACAGAAGGGGCACTGAAATACGAACTGCCTTATCTTGGCTAAGTAAACAGAGAACATGCACAAAAAATGACATGATTAATCAAGAAGAGAGAATTTACAAGATATTGATCCAAAAATTGAAGAAGATCTTCTGGCTTATAGAGGTAAATCAACACAAAGAATGGATCGAAAAAGCTATGGAATGTGTTAGGATCCAAGCAAAGTTTGCTTAGGTTTTTTTTTTGTTTCTTTGTTTTGTTTTTTTAAGATTTTATTTATTTGACACAGAGAGAGAGATTACAAGTAGGCAGAGAGGCAGGCAGAGAGAGAGGAGGAAGCAGGCTCCCTGCCCAGCAGAGAGCCCAATGCGGGGCTCGATCCCAGGACCCCAAGACCACGACCTGAGCCAAAGGCAGAGGATTAACCCACTGAGCCACCCAGGCACCCCGAAAAGTTTGCTTAGTTTTGATTAATTTGTTTCTTTGGTTTAATATCCTTTTTACCTAAAATATGAAAAGATATTTTTTCCATGTAATCTGCCAAGATAGTGTTCTACTAGAATATATTTGTGTGTTTAATGTCCTAAAAACATGTCTTTGATTATTTTTTAAAATGTTTATTTTAATTCCAGTTAGTTAACAAACAGTGTTATATTAGTTTCAGGTGTACAGTGCAATGATTCAACAATTACGTGCATCACCTGGTCCTCATGATGGCAAGTGTACTCCTTAATCCCTTTTGTAATCTTTGAGGGCAAAGAGGTAATGGGTGCATCCCCCTATCCATTTCCCCTCTGGTAGACATCATTTTTTCTCTATAGCTAAGTGTCTGTTTCTTGGTTTGTCTCTATTTTTCCCCTTTGCTTTTGTTCTATTTCTTAAATTCTGCATATGAGTGAAATAATATGTTTTTTTTCCTTCTTTACTGAATTATTTCACATAGTATAATACACTCTAGCTCCATGCATATTGTTGCAAATGGCAATATTTCATTATTTTTGATGGCTAATTTTCTATTGCATATGCAGATACCACATCTTCATTATCTATTCATCAGGCAATGGTATTATGTCCTTGATTATTTTAGAAAACAGAGCTTCCTTACTTTCAAAAGAGTGGAGACTCTTGCTAATCATGGTACCTACCTATGCTTATTTTTAACTGTTTAATTGTCACTATCAAGGAGGTGGCCAAATATTATTTCTCATGCACCCACAATCCTAAGTGTTCAGATCTCATGAGAACACTTTTTTCCTTCCTCATATTGATTTCCAAATATAAAATGAAGTGAAATATCTCTCAGGATAACTTTTGTACCCAAAACTATCTTTGGGATTTCTTAGACCCCTAGAAAATCACAAAGGCTTGTTCTTACACTTTGAAAACAGAGGGGTCTAAAATAATAGCTTTATTTGATATGTTACTATTTATGAGTATCATGGGCAGAGTTGTCAAATCACAAGAGATGCTGCGTCTTCTTCATGCTAAATATATATGGGGAAAATTTTCAAAGTCTTTTCAGAAGTCATAAGCTGTATTAAAAGGAACTAGATATTGGTCAGGGCCTTGCTGTCCACGATATGCATGTGTGTGCATGTGTGTCTGGGTACATATATACATGTATATCCTTATACAGACATTTTCCCCCTCAGCATCCTGATGTTAGGCAACAATAATATAGTCATAAGCCATAATTTTGGTTATTATTTCAACTGTCTACTTGGTCACAATCTCATTTTAATTTGAATCTAGGATTTTCTTGGCTAGTGTTTTCAATTTGGGGTGTATATCAGACCTATCTAGAGAGTTTTATTAACATACCTCTAGGGAGTTTTGTTTACATACATATGTTCAGAACCTTCCAATCATCTCTGGAAAATTGTTCATCTTAATTTTTACCTTTGTAAACATTACAAATCCATTTTTATTAGATTAATGTACATTGTATTTGAAAACACTCTTAATCATTGTCCTTACAGACATTCTATCTAAAACTTCAGATTGCATTTTCTGTGTTTGTTTTGCAGGTCATGAAAGCAACCAGATTTCTTTGTCATCTGTGTTATTGTAACAAATTCTTATCAGGTCTTTCACTTTGGAATGATCAGTAATAAGATAACCATAGCCATTTTAAGTCTCTGTCATCTAGAAATATCACTCATTTGACTTTGGTGTTTCCCTGAAGCCTCATTTACATGCCAGAGATGTTTTCATTGAGGGACTTTGTTCACAACCACCCCGTTGGAAGAACTTACCAGGTACTATTAACAGCGAGAAGAACCATGAACTCTTTTTTTTTTTTTTAATTTGTTATTTTTTCAGCATAACAGTATTCATTATTTTTGCACCATACCCAGTGCTCCATGCAATCCGTGCCCTCTCCAATACCCACCACCTGGTTCCCCCAACCTCCCACCCCCTGCCCCTTCAAAACCCTTAGATTGTTTTTCAGAGTCCATAGAACCATGGACTCTTACCGGGTTGACTGTTGGATTCATGTGCCTCAGCTAAGGAGACACAGCATCTTCAAATCCCAGGAAGACTGCCTCTAATGGTGATCTGATGCTGAGGGTCCTTAGGATCCTCCCTAAGTCCTGGAAACAGCTAGTCTTTGGACATATAGACAACTTCTACACCAGATTCATAGAACTAGACCATGATTGTCACTTTCAATCTGCGTTTCTTCTCTAGTCTAGCTACTTTTTCCTCCTCCTGGCTTATGGTGGCTTTATTTGCCTATAAGTCTTGTATTTTTAATATTGTTTTTTGCATTTTTAGTCCATCGTTGGTATGATTCCAAAACCTGGTATAATTTACCACAAGTTGGATAAAGAGTACAACCAACCCAACTGTTGGTTTTGCATCCATTTCTCTACAGGAGCACCAATGTTCTCTGGTTCCATTTCCTTGTAATGAATCAGTTTCCTGGGAAACTGGGCTCAACCATCTGGTGAGGTTTTAGATTGCAAACACCACAATGGTCCAGGCAGCCAGAAATCTAAAACCCCCATCACATTGTGCCTACAACAGAGAGAACACGTGCTGCAAGGAGTGGGGAGCAATGTTATGCCTACAATGCTGCAGACCTCTTTAGGATCTTTAATGTTAAAAGAAAGAAAAGTGAGAAATCAGAGAATTAGGTTATTTGGCTAATGATCTCATTTATGGTTTTCTTTAGACTGGGAATGGGATATATTCTCTTGCTTTAACCTGGGCCCTCAAGAAACTCTGGCTGAGAAGTGGACAACACACTCTGAGTACAATCCATCTCTGAGTATGCATCTTGTGGCAGTGTCCAGAAGAGTCATCACCAGAGTCTTAAATGCTGGTGTAACCACTGTTCCATCAAAAAATCCAGTGAAGAATGAATTATTTGACACTTCTGGAGGTTGTGGAACCATGGAGGTTGGAGTAAGTATCAACAGACACCTGGTATGGGATGATCACTCCCCAAATAGCAGTGAGGTCTAGATAGGCATACATGCTCACATGTTAATTAGTGATCTATCCTACCTCCCAGGCTGAAGAGTACCAGAAAAGAGGTTGAGGACATAAACTGTCGCCCCACACCCAGCTTGGGCACTGAGAACCACAACCTACTGTGTAGTTGTGTGTACTTTGCTATTCTTCTGCCTTCATTAGCATAATTTAATGTTTCCAGGAATAACTTGCCCAGGCATATGGCTTGTTTGCTTATTACAGGGATTTTGTGAAAGACCCATCCACTCTGCCCTGCAAAACACTGGCAGTCTATGTATGCCCTAAGAGTCAAAAGAATCCTTCACCCCCAAGTCCTCCCTTGCTGTCTCTGCTGTTCAGGACTGCTGTGTCACAATTCTTCCCCACTCTTTTTTTTTTTTTTTAAGATTTTATTTATTTGTCAGAGAGAAGGAGAGAGAGCAAGCACAGGCAGACAGAATGGCAGGCAGAGGCAGAGGGAGAAGCAGGCTCCCTGCCGAGCAAGGAGCCTGATGTGAGACTCGATCCCAGGATGCTGGGATCATGACCTGAGCCGAAGGCAGCTGCTTAACCAACTGAGCCACCCAGGCGTCCCAATTCTTCGCCACTCTTAACTGAGCCCCACTTCAGGTCAAATTCCAAAATCTCAGTCAATCATGATCTTGCTTTCCCCTCTTGGAAGCACAGGCAGCTTTGAGGTGTGGTGTCTACCCTTTCCACAGAAATTACAAACTCAGCTTTGTCTCATCAATAGGTTGTGTTGGCAATGTTTGGGAGCCAGGTTTTGATATATTTTACACATGCTAGATACTTCAGAGAAATTAGAAGTCTAGAATTCGAAAAACGTCTGCTCTTTATGGTTTGCTTTTTAAATTATTGCTACAATTTGGAATTAAGGTTTTTATATTTAAATATATTTCACCTTCTTAAACTCTATCTGAAATAATGTAGTAAGTTCAAACTTCAATGTTCACCTATTTTATTTTCTGAGAAATAATTTCTGTCCCTTAACAGATAAACTCAGGAGAGTAGATCTGGGGTTGTGGCTGCCAGGTGGGATGGAGCCATGAGCTATTAGAATCTGGTATCTACTTTGAGCCAGGCCTTGTGCAAACAGCTCTCTGGACATCAAACTATCTTCACTCCTTACAAATTCTCTGCTGCGGGGGTGTTGTCTTTATTTTACAGATGAGGAAACTGGCCCTCAGGTCGAAGGACTCAGTTGAATAAGATTTCCAACCCATGTTTGTTTGACTGCAGTAAAGTCTTTTTTTTACCCTCTACCTAGCCTTTATTGACTACCTCCTGTAGGCTACCTATTGTTACAGGTGCTAAGCACCCACCCAGTGGGCCTAGCCTGAGCCCTCTAGGGGCTTGCAGACATTCATGGACAATTGTGAAATTCTGTGTGAAATGGTAGTTTTGCAGGTTAGTTTGGGAGAACTTAACTCCTGAGGTAGCAAATGGGCCACCGAACCTGAGTTTCTGCTCTGAGTCAGAACTGAAATAGAATCTCTGGGTCCCCAGGTTCTCTTCCCCCAGAGAATCTTTGAGAGTTCCATCCTCTTGGTTGCCTTGAATGCCAATTTGTGCTGTCTTGTGGCTTCCATGTCCCACTGCTATTGCCCTGATGCCATCTAGAAGTGTGGGGCTTCACGACCTGAGTGAAGAGAAGAGGTTCCTCTCTGCCAGCTTCTTAGCATTCTCCCCAAGAGTTTCTTATAATGTTCTTAATGTTGTAACTCAGTTATTTTATTTTTTATTTTTTAAATTGTATTTTATTTAAATTCAATGAACATATACGGTATTCTTAGTTTCAGAGGTAGAGGTCAGTGATTCATCAGTTGTATGTAACACAGTGCTCATTACATCACATGCCCTCCTTAATGTCCGTCACCTAGTTATCCCATCCCCTCACTCCCCTCCCTTCCAGCAAACCTCAGTTTGCTCCCTGTGCAATTGCACTATTAGGTATCATTTATTAGGTCCTGGATCTGATGCCTGGAAAAGGGAGGACTACCCTGCCCCTTCCCTCTCCCCCGCTGCGTGTTGCACAGGTACATGCCTGCATCTTTCTGTTGGCCATGGCTTAGCTGTCAAGGAGTTGCCTGAGATCTTTGGTTTTCTCTTGCATAAGAAGGAACTTGCTGTCCCCTTTGAGGTTTCCCTGAAGAAAGCCCAGTCTTTTCCCTCATTGCTTCTCTCAGAGAAACACTAAATCCTCATGTTGGAGGAGAACTTCTGCTGCCTCATGATGGCATGCCTGAATTCCTAGAGAAAAAATGTGGATTAGGCCTACCTGGGATATTTAGCACACATGCTGTAAATGACTTGATTCCTTGAAACAGATCCAACTCCTAATCAGGGCTATCTTTTTTAGAATTAAGAAAGCCTTCGTGTGTCCTCTCTCCCTCCTCTCGCCTTCCCTGCCTCTCTCTCTCTCTCTCGCTCTCTTTCTCTCACCCGGTCCCTTTCTTTCTTCCAGAATAATGTACCATTGGTTAGCTATTAGGAAATCTGCTTGAGGACATTTGAGTTTTAGGAAAGCAGGCCCTTCTCAATGGTCATGAATTTATTTTGGGTTACATGACTTTTAGTTGGTCCTTGGCCAGATATCACTTTTATTGGGAATAAGTTATAACTGCTAAGTACTACATTCCTAATCCTTTTGGACATTTAAGAATCTTTATCAGAAGCAAGCGGTACACCAGTAACTTTTGGTCCTTTCCAAATAAAATAACTTCCTTTAATTGTACCAAGAATTTATTTCAGTGTCACAACAAATTTCAATTTTATTATTTACAATTCACTTGTTTTTCTCTTAGAGGGAATGATGCCCTGGAAGGAAGCTTAACTAAGTCAGATATGGAAAACTTTTTGGCATTTCAGGACAAATGGCAGTTTCTCATCCTGCACAGGGCTTCCCTGAGACTGGTGGGCACCATTTATCTGTGATGGATGTTTGAAGCAAGGGGAGAATTTGGAGATGACCGTAACACCAGGAAGGTTGGCACTGGCCTCCAGAAGAAGCAAATATGGAGCTGTTTGAATAAATCACTGTGACTCTGACATTGTAAGCAATGTATCCACCCAACTAAAACAAATCTTTTTTTTTGGGAAACATTCACAAGTTCTAGAAGCCCCATGATGTTGAAAAAAATTAAAAAAATACAACGGGAAATCTTTTTCTCTCACATAATGTCTTACATGGTATCATCTAAACATTTTGAGTTGGATTATTTTCCTTTGTACTGAAATTAAGTTTTTGATTGTTTGTTTGTTTGTTTTAATTCATGGCTTATTTCCAGATCCCCGCTTCAGGTTGTTTTTACCCTTTGCTGACTTGGGCCATTCTTTTGTAATTCTACAGAATAAGAATATTCATTTCAGATTTCAGGAGTTCTGGTTTTATTGTTATAGAGTGATTTCACAGTAAAACAAAAGAGCACTTAACAAATTCTTTCATCCAGGGCTCATAATAAATTCTGAGTACATTTTTCCTAATTTTGTTAGATGGATATATCTCTAATAGTGATGGAGAAAGAATTTGAGTTAGAGCAAAAAGGCCAGATCAGCTGTGTCTGGGTATTGCTTCTTCAGTGTAGGGTCAGGGGTTTTGGGAATGAGGAGCCTGTTTGCTTCTCCTGCACAGTAAAGATGTAAACCTGCCTCCCCCATCCCCCCTACCTACTACCCCAACCCACCCTGCTCCCACCCTGGCCTGACCTCCTCCATCTCTCTGCCCTCACCAGTAGATTAGATTTGGTGTTTTGCCAAATCTTTGGCTAAAACTCTTTACCAACAGAGGCCTTGCACTAACCAATCATCCTAGAAACTTTAAATTATGTGAATATCATACACTAGATATATTGAGAGCAAAGTTTGATTTATCAGCAAATGCATGATGTCAGAGCTATTTCTTTGGCTGCTTTTAACATACAGCAGTTGCTTCAAAGGCAGCGTAACTGAATAACATAAAAAGCTGCAGCTCAAAATTGCTGAATTAGAAGTATGAAAATATTGTTCACCAATTTATGGTGCTTATTCAGATACATTTGTTTTGCTCTGTGATTATTTGTAGTCACTGTCAGAAGGGATTTTACTAAAGATCTTGTCTTAACTTACCAGCCTTCTTGGGTATAAGCTGAAAATGATGCATGGTTCGCGAATCTTGCCTCAGATTTCAATTCCATTTCATCGCCCCAGTTAAGGCTTGGAAACATGGTTCGGATTTAGCCATGCTGCCATGGAAGCACACTCAGAAATTAAGACCCAAAAGCAACTCTACATGGGAACAAAACACCTGAAATTCTGATTTGATTAAGAGTAATTCATAAGGAGGCACTGCTAAAGGGCTGGCAGGTTGGGTTTGTTTGGGAGTACCTGCAACACAGCTGCTTTGGGAAATATCTGTTTGATGAATGTTGCCAGTTTCATAGGCAGCACAAGGCCTCTAATTGCTTTACGTCCTTCCCAGGGAATGCAGACTAGTGTTAACCCCAGGTCCTAATGGGATTAGGAATGGTTTGGAGAGAAGTTGTCTAATCTTCTACTGACTGTCTCCCTGAGTTAAAGGAAAAAAGCATATAAGACAAACCTGGTTCTACTAATGGCTACTGTTTCCTCTTGCTGGCTGCAACTGCAAGCATTTTGCCAGGGTTTACTAAGGGTTTGGTGCAGTCCTACAGTGGGATGCAGCCAGCGTTGGGTGCGGCAGGCGATGACTTCTGTCTGAGAGAACATTGCATAAATGGGGATGGGCTTTGGCAAAGCAGAGGGAAGGAACAGCTTGGAGGGGTTAAATCTTAGGAAAAAATCGTGGAAAGGACGTGCTTATCATCCACACTTTGAAATCTCTGACTTTGCATCCTTGAAGTCTGAACTTGGCACCAACAAATACTTCATTGTGAGGGGATTTGGGTTAAGTCACCATGGACAGCTTACTTGGCTTTCAGGATTTGGAAATGGCATTTCTCACCTCCTCCACACTAGCCTTTTCAGTTGCTTGCCAAGTATAAGAAGAAGAAGAAAAAAAAAAAAACACCCTTAATTCTGGTTAGAAGTGTTTCAGGCATTACATAAAGACTAGCTTGGCTGTTGAACTGCAAGATCAGTGTGGCTAACTTCTAAATAAGTTTCGTTTCAGGAAGTATTTAAGCATGCTCTGTAGGATAGCAGTGCTAGTAAACACCCATGATTTAAAGCCACTCTGTACACTTAGACCTCGGCATACCTACTTTACAGCCTCATTATTCTGCCTAAGAACACCACAAGTATATAAAAATAACAAACACATTGCATTTGCTGAAATATTTTGGTCTACGTTTGAAAAGGTGCAATAAATTCCAATTTGGAAAAATAAAATTCTGTGAAGAAAATGTTTCTCTTCCTATGTTATAGGTTTTGCATTTTGGCCTTCAAATGAAATTTAAAATCAAAGTGGCACATGGTAAAGTGAATATTCCCATGGGATTTAATACTTGCAATTCTAAAATATAAACTGTTTTTATTTATCAGTAAAATTAAGAAATGTCTACCATTGATAATGGTTTAACTTTCTAAATGTTATTATTCTCTCTCTCTCTCTCTCTCTCTCTCTCCCCCCTTGCTACTTGTTTGAAATTGTGTAGACCGGGAGAGCCAAAACAAATTCCACTCTCCACTAACCATCTAGAGAAGAGTGTTGAGTATTTAAACTGTAAAAGTAGCTTTCAGTTTAACCTGGTATTTGCAATTTGTAGGAACAAATTGTGTATCCCTGTTCTGGTAAATTGAGTGCATGCCACAATGGTGTGTCTCAGTGCTTTGTGGTTGGGAACAACATTTCATGCCCAGTCTTAGAGTACAAGTAGAAAAAAGTTCTGTATAACAAGGGTGGTCATGGTAGAGAATTCTGCCTTGGCTGCTTCAAGCCACAGGGTAATCTAACTAGGTACTCAAATGAATGGGGGTGATGTTGGGCAGAATTTGCTTCAGCTGTTGGCACTTCATTTTTGTTGAGTAGAACTTGTTGCCTAGTACGTGGGTGATTATGTGCCAGGATTCATTAGTTATGACAAATACAGTTCCTTCTGATATTTCTCAATTCAGTGGGAGCTGCGAAATTTATGCATAGGGCACCTGTCACCAGCAATGCTATCTCTCCAGGAAACATTCAGCATCTTCCACAGATGCTCCTCTAGGGGTAAACATCCTCCAAAGGGGGCTGACTTCACCAAGTGACTTTATGGGGCTGGAATGTGAGCTGATTCTTGAGCTCTTGCTTTCTCAGCTCTGTGCTCCCCCCCCCCCCTTGGCCCCATTCATTCCCCCAGCCATGAGTTTATTCCCTCTAACTCATTTTGTTGTTCTTTAGTTTAAAGTGTGTTTTGTTTTCTTAAGAATTCCTTATGTAATACTCAGAGCTTTTCAAGATAAAAACCTCAGAGAGCTTGCTATGTAGATAAACCAGAGAAGGTATAAAAGATCTAGAAACTTGTATTCTTTCTACATAAAGACTAAGTTATCAAGGTCCTGCATTTTAGGTGGGCATTTTAAATTTTCTGGATCTCTGTATCTATCTTGCTGAGAAACAAAAATACTAGAGTGATGATATATTTCGAATTACAGTGCTGTGGTGGCTTTCCTGTAGGTCAGTAAGTCAGGATCAGAGATGGGGTAGATGGACAGGAGGACAGAGCTGGCGTCTGGGCACTAACGTCTCTGTCAGCTCAGATAAATTGCACAGTCCTGGTCCCAGATCCCCAATCTTCAAAGCCAGCGTGTCAGGTTACATTTTATAAGTAGAAACTCAGATTCAAAGGACTCAGGAAGATAATCTAGTCTTAACTCAGAGACACTTAAAGACGTACTTTTGATATTTATATGCTTTATTTTCACAGGCATTTCCTTTGCCAGTCCTTTCGTAGGCCAGTGTTTCAAACCTGTAAGCGTCATCGTTCTGCCGCAAAGCCAGCCTGGTTTCTAGCTGGAAGCATGCTGGCTGCTTCCTCATCTGCTCGAGACTGTTCGAGACTGTTCACGATCCCATGTGCAACTGGAGTGGTCGTATATGTGTATCCCTGTAAGGGGGTCTTCTGTCTGGAGTCCTGTCGGCAGGCCTTTGTGACAGCTCGCTGGACAGTGTAACTTGTAATTTATTCCCTCATGGATAAATCTGTTGCAAGGTTTCTTAATCACTGCAAAACTTGCTGGTACAATTCCATGTTTAACTAGAGGCATATGATGCCTCTGCTGCAGTTTACTAAAACCCTTCATTTCACTTCATAAACAGTTGGCCCAGGGTGGTTCTTCTTCCTCAGGCCACTCCTCAGCCCTCTCCATTGTGAGCTCAAGATTATTTTGTGGTCAGAATGTCTTCCACAGGAGACCCCTTTGTGTCTTTTCACTGACTCAGATACTTAGTCCAAACTCTAGCCTACTTCATTCTATTTGAATCCCTTGGATATCTTAATGGGCTCTGAGCACATTGGTCAATTCTCCTTCAGAGAACCATGAGGCATTTCCCAGAATACTTGCTTCAGAGGAATTACACCACTTATTCCTGGCTACCATCTGCTAACAGGCAGAACCCTGGGTGGGCAGGGGAAGCTCAGATACAGGAGCCTGAGGAGTAGATCAGGGCCCAGATTCAGGAGTTGGGGAGTACATGAGGGTCCCCTGGGCCTGGACTAGAGAGTGGCTAGGCAGCCATTTTGGGGGTAGGAGGACTTGCAGCTCCTCTGCACCTCCAAAAGCTTGTCTGGACCCACTGACAAGCAACTCGGGCCTTGCTATTGCTCTTTTCCATGGGGGTCATAGTCTAGTTCTGTTTTCTGGCTGGGGGCAACCACGGTGGTACATGTCTCTCTCTCCATGCCTCTGCATCACTTATTTCCACACCCCCCTTGCTGCTTTCTAAACCCAACCCGCCACCCTCATTAGGGAAATAACTTGTTTCTTTTGCATTCCACTGCCTCCCCCTTGTTCATCTGAGCGCTTTGGAAATCTGTTGGAGGTGACTATGGCAGATGGAGTTGAGGGCTGTAAGAGGAAGAAAAAGTTAAGGGAGTAAATAAGTGTCAAGGAATTCATTGTCTGCTCTCCACCTGTTGTTATTCTGGTCCCAATCAACCTGCTCGCCAGGCTGGAGCCAGCGGCCATCTGGAAACACTGCTCTGTTTATAAACTTGGCATGAAGCAGCACTCCCGGGCCCTGACCTCCCACACGAATCTGGAAACAATTAGAGCAAGATGATAGGCAGGCAGGGAACGCTCCAGGGAGGGAGGAAGGGCGGGAGGAGGAGGAGAGGAGCCTGCAGGGGAGGGGGCAGACGAGGGGCAAGGGGCAGGAGCCCAGGGAGGCAGGCCCAGGTCTGGGTGGGAGCCAGGCTGGGGTGTAGGGTGAACAGGGGTCCTGAAGTTTGAGAAGCCAGGGCCCTAGAGGAGGCCTGAGTGAGGGCAGGGAGACTAGGGGTAGGGGGAGCCAGGTGTGGGGGAAGCTGGGAGTGGAAGGGGGCAGTGGGGCCATCCAGGAGTGGTAGGGATCCAGGGTGTAGGATGTGGCAAGCAAGGGTAGGGTGGTGGAGCCAGATACCCAGTGGGGGGAGTCGGGTGTGGAAGGGAGTGTGGATGTGGGTCCAGGGAGGTCTTATTCTGGATGGGAGCTGGAGGGGCCCAGAGAGGCCTGGATCTGAATGGGGTCTGGGTGGGAGCCAGGACTGGGGGGCATGGGGTGGGGAGAGTCTGGGGATTAGTTGTGAGGAGCTGGTGATAGCCAGCCTGTCTGGGTCTGGGATGTGAGGACCAGGAGAGGGGCCCTAGCTATTTCCTTAAGATGGTGCAATTGCAGGCATGCACTGCGCACCCTGCAGCCTCAGCCTCACAGGGTGGCCTCCTTCCTGTTTCCTGGGACCTCTCAAGGAATAAAACAGTCATGTGAGGCAAAGAAAATACCACTATCTGCCCTTCTCTGTGAGCAGAGAGCAAGTATATCATGGACACAGTGAATAAAGCCCCTCTTGGTCCCTGTAAAAACAAAACAAAACAAAACAAAACAAAACAAAGCAAAAAAAAAAAAACCACTAAAAAACAAAACACTGTACAGTCTCAAGTCTTTGTTTTGGTTTTGGAAACACATTCTTGAAAAGCACTTTTTAAAAAGGAAGTTGAAGCAATGTTCCATTTTGCTTCAGAAACATTATAGAGGGAAATTTCTTTAAGAAGGACAATTCTTGTTGATCACACATTAAAATCAGTGTCGACCAACATTGTGCTTTTGTGTTGCAGGAGTTGATTCAGGTTTCCAGAGTCTGGTATTAGCGAGATGAATGAGCCTCTTCCTCTTCACTCAAGAAACAGTTTTTTTCTCTCATTCCCCTGCAGTTTTGAAATGTGATTCTTAACTCTGAGTGGATGCTCTTTTCACGCTCAGCTGGGTTCCTAAACTCCTGAAATATTAATCTGTGGGAGTTGCTGGCAAACCCATAGTGGGTGCCCATTACCAAGCTCCTGGTTGGCCAAAGTATACTCGATAAGGGAACTTTCCTCCATGACTGTCTTCCTGGCTCTAGGGGCTCTGGCAGAGCAGCCCTGTACCCAGAAATGTGGCCTCTCCCTTGGCCTTTTGTCCTGCTTCTGCAGTGCAGAATCCCCTCATCTCAGGCTGGAACATTGGCCCCAAGTGCATTTGCTTAGATTTTGGAAAACTAATCCACGAAAGTGGTGTCATCTGCCTATCCAATCCCAGTGCCCTTTTCAGTTATGGATTTCACTGACTCCCCCCTCTACAACACACCGTAGCTTCTTCTCACTATAGACTTCCCAGGCATTTTTCTTTTTTGCCTGAACATACTCTTTCACACTCCTTGCTTCTGCTACACTGGTTACAAAATCCAACCCCAGAATGTTTAGGACTGTGGAATATGAACCATGCAGTGATGTGAAAAAACAATCAAGCAAGATTTACAAGGCCTGCAGCATAGTCCTGAGAGTAGACTGAGCTGTGCCCTTCATGTGGCTTTCATATCCAGTGGTGCACCTCAGAGCAGGGCTCCTGAGACTCCCCAGAGACGTTCAACCTGGTAAGCCAATTTCAGGCCTCGAGTCTTTTTGCAAATGGATTCATTTGAACTATAATATAAAATATTGTATTTATTTAACCCCCAAAGCTGATCTCCTTTGTCTTTATGAACTGGCTAGGCAGCTAAGAACCTGCATTCCTTCCATAGTTAATAAAACTTCATATTTTTCTCTGTATTCATTAATTTAATTACACTCAAACTCTTTTAATCTATGTCAGTTTTTCAAACTTTACCCAGATGAAGAAAACACAAGCCCCTCCCTCTTCAACATGCAACATATCCATAATTTTAAAAGACACAACTTGAAAATTCATTTTCCCAATCATCTTGTATCTTTTAGATTTTCTGACCTGGAGATAGTAGAGATATAAATTGACCTGGCTATAATTTTTCCCAAGGTGATAGATTTATACTTTTAATGTCCACATTTGTTTAACCTTACTAAAAAAACAAAAAACAAAAACAAAAAAACAAAACAAAACAAAAAAACACTGTATCCAAGTTGCTTCACACAAGACCCTGTAGATTCTTTAAAGCATTCAGCATGTATTTGGGATTGATATGTATCTATCTGAAAGTAAAGAGAGTGGGTGGCAGTGGTGGTGCCCCACTCAGATGAATCTTGGGACACAGTGATCAATAGTGCTTCCTCAGTCCCTCCCATGGTGATTTTTGAAAATTAATGACATTTCTATAAAGTGTTTTGTGCTTTTTGGGAGAAATAAATGCAATCTATCAGCATCCAGTTACTGTGTCCTCACAACTCAGAGTAGAGATGAGAGCTTGATCATCTAGCTGGTGGGAGAAACCCTTCCCAGTGTAACCTCCTTCTCTTGAATCTTCTCTAAACAACATCTGTTCAAAGAGTCCTTCAAAACAGTCTTCCCACTTCTTACTAAGAACACTGAGACCCCTCTCAATTAATTTTAATTAATTAAAATGTTTATCTTCTTTTCCAAAGCTTGGTGTTCTCCCCCTTCCCTACCTGAGAGCTCTTATAATTCCTTTTCTGGACAGACTCATCTACCAACCATTCCCTCCTTTCTGCCTCTTTTTTGCCACCATTGGACTTTGCCTTGATTTGATTTTTAAGAGAGAAATCTTTGTTTCCTCCAAAAGAAAAAATAAATAAAAACCAAAGCAAAATGAAACATTTACATATTGTAGAAAATTATATTTTTTCTTATTTCATTGTTTCTGGAAATTCTCACAGTAATATTTTACTTAAATGCTTGGTCCAAGGAAGGCTTTAAGAATGAGAGGCTCCATACAGCTTTCTCATCTGGAAGTCAGCTACTATTTCAACTCTTTGGTGCACAGAAAAGTAACAACTTTAGTTTTCCTTTTCTACTTCTAAGGAGTGGAGCTGCAGAGAGAAGTAGCTCTGAAGTATTTTCTCTTTCCAAGAATACTCAGGGAAGGATTGTAGATTAAAACTCAAAAATTTGTGATTAAGTCTTCCTCTAAAAACTGGACAACATTCTTGCCCCAATCGTCCTTATCTGAAAGTGTTAGAGGCCGAAAGGGCCAGTGGTGTTTCCAAACTCATGGTGTGTTCCTTGTGTGAATTCTGCTGGCTGTTTAATTATAAGATCATTTAATGGAGGCTGACTTTTAGGCATATGTGCCATAAGTCATGTGTTCTTTCTTTAGTTGCCCTGTGAAGTCAGTGACCATGTCTCTGACTTGATGGAATGGGTGTTTCCTGGTTCATCTGGCCTTGCACTTAAGACTTGCATGTGATAATAATGAAAACATCTAGAACTGTTTGTGTGGGGTTGGTTAGGGCTTCACTGACACTGAGTTTAAGGGCACACTACCAGAGCATATGGTACTGTATTCTAGGTAATGCTCAGTAATCATGGAGTCCTGTGATAGAGCTCTGTGCAAAATGAGGACAGAATGATTTCTTTCTCTTTGTTTGCCCTTTGATATTTCATGTCTGCTTTATTTGTCACTATCTATTCTGTTCCTACTACATTCATTGACAGATGAATAAGAGACTTTCATTAACTATGAGCTCAGTGAATGAATGAATTAATGGTAAGAGATATTTTTTGATTTGAAAAATTGGGGAATATTTTATAACAAAATTAACAGAGAAAGCCCGAGACTGTCCTGGGGGGATGGTACATTCCAGTAATCTTTTTGTCTTCTATCTCTCCCCACTAAGAAGCATTTGCTACTTAAACATATTTAATGGGATGCCTGGGTGGTTCATTTGGTTAAGTGTCTGTCTTCGGCTCAGGTTGTGATCTTGTAGTCCCAAGAGCCCCCCTCAGCCTCGCCACTCAGCAGAGAGTCTACTTCTTCCTCTCCCTCTGCTCCTCACCCAGCTCCTGCTCTCACTCTCACATAAATAAATAAACAATGAAACTTAGAATACTGAAAATAAATAAATAAATAAAAATTTTAAATAAACATATCTATTGCTACAACCGCAGTATTAGAAGCAGTGTTAGTACAAGTACTGGTAGTTGCAATAGGAGTAGGAATTCTGTAATGGGAACAAATTTTCTAGGTGTGTTGTGTTGTGTCATACTCAACTTTGTGTTCTACAGGCTTTACAATCAGAGAAGACACTGGCTTTTGATCCTGCAGGAAAAGAGCAGACACCTACTAAACAAAAAAGACACTTTTCATTTTAGACAGTCAAATCCTGTTTTTATTTGGCAACTTAATATGCGGGAAAGCAAAGTTCTCCAGAAAGCCTGAGAGAGATGGGGAAAGAGGTAGAGATGAGGGGGGAGGGGAAGAGTGAGAGGAAGGGGAAAAGGAAAGGGAGAGGGAGTGGACTCACCCAATTTCTAAATTCCTCAGCACATGAAGCATGAACTGCTTGGAACTTAAAGTATTGCCCACAGAAGGTCATGGACTTACAACACGAGGGAAGAAGGGGGATTTCATCAAGTGGTGAGAAACCGTGAAGCCCCATCCCTTATTAACATGGAAGTCTTCTGGGAAGAAGGAAGAGAGGTTGGAGGGTCACATGTAATAGTTAATTGGTTGCTTCAGAGACATTCAGATTAGCACCAGAGAACACTAAGAACTAAAGGTTAGAAGCACCCCTCCCCTTGCACTGATAAGAGGGTTGCAGCTTGTAGGAGAAGCCCATACCCATGGCCCCTTGAGCTTCTATAGCAACTTGGGTTGCTGATGACTCCACTGTGCCTTGCTGACAACTTGAGGAAGAGAGAAGCTGTGGGCAAAATCAGAAGGACTAAGCCAGTGACCAATGAGCATGAGTTACACAAAAGGGAATATTTTAAATAGCTCTGATGGAGGTTTAAAACACCTGGGGTGGGGTTTGTGAGGAAGCTCTGATCATCATGATTACTCTGTTCATTAATTTTCTTATCAACTGTTTTGTACTTAGCACTTATTCCATTGCAGAGGCTTAAGTGGGGCCCAAGGTGGGCTCCGCAGAGCAGGAACATGTCTACAGCACCAAACACAGCTTCTGACATGTAGGAACTACTCAACTAGGTAGAGGTAGCCACTTGTATTATTCATATAGAAATTCTCAGTATACATCTTTACTGAAATAAAGAACTGGACCTGTCTAGTCCAGAAGTTCTCTTAATTTGGTTATATACTCAGCATCACACAGAAATACTGTGCTTTCTTGCTAGATATACACATGCATACATATTTTTTTATTCTATCATTCCTAGTTCTTCTTTATCAAGCTAATAATAGTTTAAATTATTTGTGTTTGAAATTCTGGAGTTAGGTAGGGTGGTCAACATAGTACTTCTATCTTTGCTTTTTTTTTTTTTTTTAAGATTTTATTTATTTATTTTGACAGAAATCACAAGTAGGCAGAGAGGCAGGCACAGAGAGAGAGAGGAGAAAGCAGGCTTCTTGCTGAGCAGAAATCCCAGGACCCTGAGATCATGACCTGAGCTGAAGGCAAAGGCTTAACCCACTGAGCCATCCACCCAGGGGCCCCCATCTTTGCTTTTTATTTTCAACTTTTTTGCTTCTAAACTGAAAATTTGTTCTGCTGTTCCATCTCCTACTGCTCTCATTTTGCTCTTCTTTCCTTTTTTTCCAGTTCTGTTCTTTTCTTTTCCTCCCCTTCCAGCTCCCCACAAAACTACCCCATGCTGTGATCAGGTTCACTCTTTAGTCCAGGGCTTCTACATAGAGTCTACAGCTCATGTCACATGCCCTGACACTTTTATGTGAAAAGTCTGACCACCAGAGAATGCTCCAGGCTGTGTGGAGCCCAACTGAGTCATTCTTGTGTTGAACCTCAGCCAACCTGTGCTGATCGTGAGCGAGCCCAAATTAAGTCTGTTAGCCCTCCTTACTTGGTAGAGTTTCCTAGTCAATCCATAGACCCATGAGAAACAATAAATAATTGTCTTTTTTTTTTTTTTTTAAACCACAAAGTCTTGGAGTGGTTTGTTAGGCAAAAAAAGCTAACTGATATAGTCAATAATCATCTTTTATTGCTAAATCTAGAGGATCATTTTTTAGTCCTTACAGCAGAGACTTATATAGGTCACCCCAAATCCATGTCCTTTTTCCACAAGCATATATCTGGGTTATATTTTCTCACCCTCACATGGCCTGTGGTTGAGTTCTGGCTAACAGAATATGTTAGAAGCAATGACACTTCAATTCTGGCTTATAGACGCCTCTTTCCTGCAACACATTTCCCATAATCTGGCTGAATGCAGAGAAACTAAGGAGGCCAGATCCACAGTGTGGAAGACACATGGGTTTCTGAATGATAATACGGAAGACTGCTACTCAACAGGAACATGTACAGTAGATTTTGTGTGAGTGAGAAGCTAACTTCTGTTGTGTCAAGTTCCTGAAGTTTGGGGTTCATGTAGAGCAACTGGGTTTGTTTGCCTTGCTAACTGCCCTCCTTTTCTTACTTGACCTCTCTGTAGCACTGGGCAAAGCTGATTCCTTTCTGTTATGGCATCCTCTTCCCCTGGGTTCCTCTAGCCCATACACTATAGCTTCTCCACGCATATACCAATGGTTCTCCATTATTTTCAAGAAGATAAGGTCCAGAATTCTTAACATGCCTTTGCTAAAGCCTTTATTTACCTCTCCACCTCTGTCTCACCACCATAGTCTTCCAACTGTGCATTTATATAAACACATCATGCTCTCATGTACTCTGAGGTCTTATATTTGTTGTTACCCCAGTTTGAAAAAGCCTTTCAACTTATTGCCCTATTAACTTTTCCCACCATTTTGGATCTGTTCTATTACCCTTTCCAAGGACCCTGAACCCCAAAGATGGATGAAGAGCAACTGTGGACTGTGAGGGGATTCCGTGTTTGCCCCAGTCATAGGACTAACTGCTGTACCAGCGCTTCACGGCTCTTCATCAGGGGACTCTGTGCGCTTCACTGTTTCAGCCTATCATGCTCACTGTTGCATTCCGAATGTATAAACTGATGTGTGCCATTGAGTCATCCTCATAACCATTTAGTGAGTGCATAAATTACTGAGTTCAGCAATACTGGAGAAACAAGAGTGCATGAAATCTAGAAATTAGACTCAAAGCTCAATAACTGGCAATTATGAGAAAATCAGCTTAGAGAAATAACGTTGCTTAATCTATCTTGGAGATTATCTGTACTTGGTTCCTCTGACATTTACTAGACTATTTACAATTATAGGTGTAGAACGGCTTTTTTCTTTCCCAAATAATGTTTCCTTTTATTATCATTAGTGATGAAAATTGGATTTATTTCACATATTATGATGCAGAATTTGATGTTTTACGTGAACATAAGTGCTCTGTAAAACCTTAAGTATATTTCTCTATTAGAATTGGCAGATGAAGGGTTCTACAAACTTGTGGCCAGCTGAGAGGTTCCCAAAACATTGCTATTGAAGTAGAGGGAACAAAGGGTATAACATGGGTGTCTGAATTCCTTTTTTGGGATGAGGTAGATGTGCATTTGCATATGTTCTTTATTATGACGCTTCCCTTTAATAAGAAGGAAAACTCAGGCACTGGGAAGTTATGTTTGCTACCCAAGGTCCCACAGCAACTCGGGTTTGATACTGCATCTGAAAGCAGGTGTAGGTGTTTTTGCCTAGGAACCCACACTGACTCCTAGACCTGGAAATGAATCAAAAAGAGCCTCTGTCAACTCATAATGATCACTCTGGTAAAGCTGACCACATACCTGTGAGGTTGCATGTGGAGGAGGATTTGGAGGGACTCCATCAGTGCATGTTCACAGTTGAACTTCATGGAGGGGTGGATTATTCTGGAATTTGCTTTTGTTGCCAAGCTGTTGTGTGAACCTGTCCTGTGTGTGCTGTGCCTGTCTTTATTTCTTACTCTGAGGAGTTTACAGTGGACCAGAGAAAAGGTCCAGGGGGCCATGTTACCACCTTGCCATGGCTGATGATAATGAGAGCAGCTAAGATTGTACCAAGTGCTTCATATGTACTCAACTCCTCTCCTGAATGGCCTCATCCAGGTCTCCACTGGCACCACCAGGGAGATGCTATGGTTCCTGTCAGCTGTCAGCCAAGGGCACAGAAGACTCTGGAACTGCCCCCCTGTTCCTTTCAGAGTACTTGTCCCAAAGTGGGCTCTGCTCACTGGACCAAGCTTTGACCTCAAGGAGGGAGTGTGGCACCTTCCCATAGAACTCCAGGGTCCTCTCTAGAACAAAACCTCTTTCATTCTCTGGTTTCTGGGCCCTCTCACCCACTCCCTCACTGTGGAAGCTTACTTTGGAAGAACCATTTCTTACACCCTGAAATGAAGACATAATAAATTTGAATATGTAAGGACGGATGGTAAAATAATCACATTTGGAGTAAACAGACACATCTTTATAACCATAAAACATTTGTGTTTATATTTACCGGATTAGCTTACAAACCTAAATTCTTAACTATTTATTTTTGTGTTAATTTGAATGTGTTGGTCACAGCAGAGGACAGCTGAAATGGGCTGTAAGCAGGAAGAGACCCCCCTCTGAACGACATCCATCTCATTTGGGGAGTGCATGACCCCCTCATGACACCATGCTTCCACACACCGCTGTGCAATACTTACCCCCACGCATCCTGTTTAGAGTCAGCTTAGATCCTGCAGAATTTTCCTTCTATTTTTCAGCAACAGAATATGAGGCAAAGGCCAAGAGCTGCCGATCTGTCTGCACTGTTTGGAAGAGCCCCTGAACTGCTGCTTTGTAGAGCTGAGAGGAAGTGCTGCCTGGCCCTTCAGAGCTCCCTGCAGGCTCTGGGCTGTTAGTCAGCAACCTGCAGTCTGCTCTGTCCCACTAAACCTCCCCCACAGCCTGTGTTGGCTTAGGCTCTCTGAGGTTATCCTATCTGTGTTGTCTACACTGTGTTCTGTTGTCCTGGTAAGTGTACAGGTGGTAGTGTGAAGGGTAAGGGCCCTGAGAAACAGCCCTAACTCACCTGGAGAGCCTCACAGAGTTAAGGCACCCAGTCCTCTCCACCTGCCTAAATGAGGGGTAGTCACCAAGATTGTGTAACCAGCACCAGCACAGCCTGAGAGCCCAGGATGAATCAGTCAGTTGTGGTTAAAGACCTAAAACAGCCTTTGTGCTCTAATACATTTTCACAGACAAGGAGCTTCAGTGCTGTCTCAAGACCTTTTCACTTGTTGCCATCATCTGAGTTAAAGCTTGAGATTTGCATATTAAGCAGACTGATCTTTGCCTGGAGCTCATATTCCCGTGGTAGGGTGGTGGAGGAAGATATGCAAAAAGCATCATCTATAAGTAATTTTCATGTTATGTTAAAAATGACCAAAGCTTAAGAAATAAAGCATGGATCCTGCTGAGGGAAAGGGGACTGCGGGGAGAGCTGCAACTTAAAATAGGGTGGCCAACATGGGCCTATCTGTGAAAATAACACTGCAGAAATGAGTGGAAAGAGGGGCAGGGTGTGTATTTCTGAGTGCGGAGTGTTTTGGAAGAGGTAACAACCCATGCAAAGGGCCAGTGTTGAGGTGTTGAGGGAGGCCAGTGTGCCCAGTCTATTCAACACAGGAGACAGAGTCATTGCTTGAAGACCTTAGTGAACAATACTACTTCTCTGATGCAGAGATGCAGTGGCCCCCAATGATACTGAGAATGGAAACAAAGGTTTACTGTGACCCCTTCTACACTTTGGCCTCTGGCTTCTCTGACCCCACAGCTCCCCATGGTGACTGCCTTGTCAACTGTGTTGAGAGCGGACTGTGGAGGGCAAATGTGGAAGGGGACAGTCATTAAGAGACTATATAACAAATTCCTCCATGTCACAGTGACTCACAGCAGCACCCTCTGTTTCATGACTCTGGGGTTGGCAATGTGGGCTGGACTGCGAAGGACAGTCTTGTTGCTTCAGTCTGGGATCCCTTGTGAATCTGGGCACCAGTAACACCTCTCTGGTGATTCTGCTGTTGGACAGTGGCTGGGTGTTGGCTGGCAGGATGGAGTGACTGATCAGTGAGTCTCATGGCTCAGCAGGATGGCCCAGGCAGCTATTCAAATGGTGCCTTGGAGGGTGACCTGGGTCATAACCCCAGGGTTCTGGGATCAAGCCCTACATGGAGCTCCCTGCTCCAAGGGAAGCCTTCTTCTCTCTCCCTCTCCCACTTCCCCTGCTTATGTTCCCTCTCTCACTGTCTCTCTCCTTCTTCCAATAAATAAATAAATAAATAAAATCTTTTTTTTTTTTAAAGGTCTTTTGGGGGGCGGGGTCCCAGGAACTAAGAGGGCAACCTCAAGAAGCAGTGCTTTTCAGATCCATACTGGCTGTAGGTCACACCTGAGAGTCTATGTTGAAGAGTACTAGCAAAGCATGCAGGTTCAAGGGGGCCTAGATACATGGGGCTGTTGCTCCATCAGGCACAGGGAGGCTGCTATGATGTGGGGGACATGTTGGTGTTGTGCACCAGGGACTATCATTAGAGATAGTAAAAAGTAGTTGAATTATGAATATTTTCTGAAGATGTAGTCAGTAGGATTTGCTGAGGGAATAGACATGGAAAGGAAGAAAAAGAGAATTCAAGGGTGACTGAGGATCTGGGCTTGAGCAACTAGGATGGAGGTGCCACTGGCTAAGACGAAAAAGCTGGAAGTGGGTTAGGCTTGGGGAAGAACAGGGGCTCCATTGCCAACAGGCCAAGTCTGAAATGTCTGTTAGGCATCCATGTGAAACACTGAGTAGGTAATTGAATATACACGTCTGGAGTTTGGGAAGGGAGAGGTTTGGGCTAGAGACAGAAATTTTACCATGAAATATTTTTAAAGGTGGACAGACTGACATGATTAGAAAGAATCACAAAGGTATGCAACCTGACTCTGGTCAATATTTGTCCTGCCTTTGCTTAGATTCTTCCACTGAATTACCAATCTAACTACCTTCATTTGACTAATCACTGAACTTCTATTACATACAATATACTACTGTCTAGTACAGTGGCCCACAAAGTATCAGGGAAATGAATATATAAAATATATATGTATATGTATATATACACAAATATATTTATATATTATATATATATTTATATATGTATATACAATTTTAATATCAATTTTCTATTAATAAGAATAAATTTATTTGAAAACAAAGATTATCTTAATGATTTCAATTAGGTGGGAAGATTTGTATCACAAAAACGTAGACATATATACCCAAATACCTGTATGCACACATGACAGCTGACCATTGCATACTTGCTTTGCAGCCCAGTAAGCTAGGCATGAAAGGGGTGACTGGTCATTTTCTACAGACAACAAAGCTAGGGTCTGGAGCAGGGAAGAGCTGGCTCCAGACCCTAAACCAGCACTTAGTGGATTTGGAATGACTGGGTTTTGTTTGTTTGTTTGTTTGTTTGTTTTGACCTGGGTTTTCTGACTGCACTTGGATGCCCTTAACTGATGAAAAATTAATAGACCATTCTTACCAAAAAGAACAGCCACTCCATACAAAGGTAAGGCTACAATGTGGCATGGAGGCTGGGTCAACAATTTTTCCCCAAAGAATTTATTTTTATACTTTTTATTTTGATATGACAATAGATTTATATGTAGCTATAAGATATAATACTGTGATCCCATGTGCCTTTTACCCAGTTTCCTCCAGTTGGTAACATCTCGTAAAACTGTAGTACAATATCACTGTGTCACATCCTAAATACTGAATTGATACACTCTACTGACTTTATTCAGATTTTACCAATTTTCACATCTATTCATGTTAGTGTGTGCATGTGTGAATTTACTTTCAGTAATTGCATTACTCGTGTCAAGATACAGAATGATTCCATCATAAGGGTCCCCATGCTTTTCTATAAAGTCTCCCTGTTCCCCACTATCCCTGACGTCTACTCTCTTCTCTGTCACTGTGTTTTTATCATTTGAGACAGTTGTACAAATGAAGTCCTACAGTATGTATGAGATTTTTTTTTCACTCAGCATAATTCCCTTGAGATCGATGCAAGCTGTGATGTGTGTAGAGGGTTCCTTCCTTTTTATTACCATGAAGGGTTCCATCAAATGGATGGACCACTGTTTGTTTCACTATTCACCCCTTGAACAACGTCTGGGTTGGCTGCTGTTTTGGGCTATTAGAAATAATATTCGGGGCACCTGGCTCAGTTGGTTAGGCATCTGGCTCAGGTCATGATCCCAGGATCCTGGGATTGAGTCCCACATCAGGCTCCAAGCTCAGTGAAGAGTTTGCTGCTTCCTCTTTCTCTCTGGCCCTCTGCCCCTCCCCCACCACTCATGTTCTTGCTCTCTCTCAAATAAATAAATAAAATCTTTAAAAAAAAGAAATAATACGTCTATAAACATTCATGTGCAAGTTTTTGTGTGCACATAAATTTTCAAAAATTAAAAAAGAGAAATGTTTCCAAATTCTTGAACAAGTGTCAGCCAGGATCCCAGAGCACCAAAGAAAGGAAGGTGGAAGTGATGATTTACCTAAAAAATTATCTGGATAGGTGTGACCAGTTGGCAACTCCAACCATTAAACTGAACCTCAGAAGGGCTCGTTTAGGTCATGCAACCGAGTAGCTCTCCTCTAGTTTCCTTCTCAGTGGGGTCAGCTGCAGACAGTTCTTAGCCCGCCACTCCCAGAACCGACCTGATGAAGGAAGCTATTGAATACGCACATTTGAAGGCTGGCAAATGCCTGCTAGAGATTATTTTAGCTTTGCTGTGGTCAATTTTCTTTCTGACTGCACTGAGCTGACACTGTGCGATGTCCTCAGCATGTAACAGAGTCGTGTTATCACCTAAGAAAATAGTTTCTTTCTTGTGGCTTACAGGGCGAAATGTATTGATTACAAAATTTTAACTGGTCACTCCATTTATTTATTTATTTATCTTTAAATATTTAAAGATTTAATATTTATTTATTTATTTATATTTTATTTTTTATAAACATATATATATTTTTTTAATTTTTTATTTTTTATAAACATATATTTTTTATAAACATATATTTTTATCCCCAGGGGTACAGGTCTGTGAATCACCAGGTTTACACACTTCACAGCACTCACCAAAGCACATACCCACCCCAATGTCCATAATCCCACCCCCTTCCCACCTCCTACCAAGTAACTGGTCACTTTAAAAGAGTAAAAGGTGTGGTGCAAAAACAAGGAATACTGTTATGCTGAAAATTAAAAAAAGAAAAATAAAAAGAAATTGGCCTCTGATTATGATTTCATTCCCCAAATAAAATAGAGATGATACAGTGATTAAAAAAAAAAGTGTAAAAGGCTAGGGATGAGGACTTTTGGATTCTGCTGTATTTATAACAGAAAGAGTCATATTATTTTGTAATCATACCTGATACAAAGCATTCTTTCCTTCTCTATGGCCTTGAATGATTGTAGGATCTGTCGCCACTGCACCAAGTGACTGACAGGATCACATGTTCCCTGTTGTAGTCTGTGGAGACAATGCATTTCTCTCCAGTGATGCTCAATAGAGGAGGGGCTTGTTCTCGGAGACTTATCAGCGTATATTTGTTTTGGGTTTCGGGGCAGCCTGTCTCGGTTGAACCTTCATGCCTTCAGGCAACTTGAAAGTTGAGATTGGTCATACTGTGGCATGGCTAAGATCATTAGAGATGGATTATTTAAACAATGATACCACCACTATCCACGAAGTTAGCATTGTTTAAATAACCATCTCTAAACAATCAAATTAACATACTATATTTGGCTTTTACCTATTATTAATGAAATTGTTCTTGATTTTAAAGAATTGAACAGGGATGCCTTCTGTTAGTATTGAATGTTAATGTGATATTAATTACCCAAATAAAGTAAGGTATTCATTTTCAGAGAAAGCATGGTAAAAGAGGCAGTTGGTGACTGGGTCCTCTGTTTATCTCTTCAACCTCCTTCTGACACACTACAGTAGGTTCTCTTTCACCATTTCAACTCCCAGGCCTTCCGTGAAAAACCCATGGCTTGTATTCTCAATGCTTTTCAGGCCTTGCTGATCTTTCTGCCTGGATATTCTCCTTTACTACTTGGTCACATTCTACTCCTTGAAGGTTCAGCTTCAGACTTAGATGTTGATTTATTCATTCATTTACTTATTCACTAAGTCATTTAGCACTTACTGAATAATTTAGAATGTGCCACACATTTTGTTAGGTGTTTAAGACACAAAGATATCATTCTAATCACCTTCAAAGGTCTTCAAGACGGACACAGAACCGAAATGTGCACATAACAATGCTATTGTGCGGTAGAGTTTACGCAGGTATTCCGGGAGTACTGAAGAGGAATGTCAAACTACCTGGGAAGGAGGGAGGGAAGGATCATTTCCCATTTAGAGGGTCCCCTCAAAATGCATGCCTGGTGTAACATAGCACAGCTTACTGTGTTACCTTCTCCCCCAAACTCCCAATACCTTCTTGCCTGCCAGTAGCCTGGCACTTCACAGGCATTCTGTGTAACACCTCTGTCTCAGTTCTTTTAACTGGCATTGGGTTTGATTTCTTTTCAGCTTTTGGTTCATATTCTAACTACTTCAGAAAAATATTTGAGGTGGCTTTCGGTAAAACCACACAGGACCATTAGAAATAAAATTAGAAGGAGGGATCAGCTAAAGGAAGGGAGGGAAATGATTCTATTGAGAGTTTGTTTGCAGTTTGTTTGCTGTAAGCTCCCTGGAACTGGAGTGCTCTGTCATTCTTTTGCCATGGTCTCCTGCAAATCCAGTGGCTTATTTTAATGTTGGTTGATGCATTAGTAAAAAATAACAAATGTGTCAACTGAAGCAGTACATAGGCTGATAAAATTTTCAAATACTAGGTCTTTCATGCTTTGTAGAAAATTGGAAATCACATACTGTGAATTCTAGAGTTCAACATTCAGGGACTTCATGCCCTTACTAAGCCCTGAAATCCAGGTACTCAGTCTCTTGTGAAAGATTCCAAAAAAGATGTTGGTTGATTTATTTTTAACAAGCCTCTTCTTCCCTCCATGTCTGAAGGCTATGTACAGCTGCACCACTTTTGGGCAAAACATGGGCAGTTTCCTTGATGTTGATCTTTAGTATGTGAGTGTGTAAAGTAGGGGTATTGATTGATATGTACTGGTGTCACTAGCTACATTAAATGATGCAAACCATATAAAAATTTTAACAGTGGACTGGACGAAAATGACTCTCAGACTCTCTTAGAAGCTCAGATGATGGTCCAGATCTGCTCACTTCCTGTTGATGGTACTTCAGGAACACTCACAGTGGCTAGAGAAGAGGACACCTTGGATTTCAATGGTTGGGAAGGTAAGCCCAACAGTCCCATCTGTCAGGTGGCCTGTGGCACCGGGATCCTTAAACACCAGCCCCCAAACCACTGCTTACCATGTGCACTGGGACTGGCCTCACTGCGTTTATTAACAGACCTACCCTCAAGGCTTTCTCAGCAAGGAACTACCAGGATTCTCTCTTAAGTTGACAGGGAAACCTTACTGTCCGTATTGTACATGAGTAAGAGGCAAAAGCCCCAGATTTAATGACATCATAAGTACGTTAAATTCCTAATGAGTTTTACATCCAGTGATTGTTTTTAATGAGATCTATTTAATGCTGTTATATCTCAATAATGTCTTAATTTTTGTTGTTTCATCAGTTAAGTTTATCATTGTAGAATCTTTGATACCATTGGCTAAATACTAGCATTATACTTAGGAGTATTCTATAAAATGCATATTTAACATTTTTAATAGAGTTTCAAATTCAAAATGTACAAAAGTTTAAGCAATACCATTCTCCCACTTTTCTCTTGACATCCATTTGTTTCCTCTGATGCAGTTTTATAAAACTTAAAATATCTCTTTAGAAACATGTCATGTATCTGTAAAGCAAATCCATATATTCTTGTTTTATGTTAATGTACTATGTATACTGTTTAACCCCTTGTTTCTTTCATATAGCAATTTTTTTTGGAGCACATTCTCTGTACATAGAAACTTTTTCAATCCTATTCTACTGTGCAGTGTGCTATATTATTTATTAACAGTTCCTTGATGAATATTTCTGGTTATTTCCAACTTTTTGATCTTAAAAACAAGAAGTAAGTCTGTATATGTTATTTCACATGTATAAGAGTATTTCTTTATAATAAATTCCTAGAAATTACATCATTAGGTCACAAGAGACATGTATTAGCAATTTACATGTATATTACCAAATTGCTTTATAGGGGTTTAATGAACTTCCACGCTTGCCAGCAATATAGGAAAATTGCTACAATTGTAAAAATCCCCTAATCTTGCCCATACACCATGCTATTTTGTATATCTCTACCAATTAGAGAGGTGAAAAATAAGATGATTCTATTTGACATTTATCTTATTATAACGAAGGTCAAATCTTTCCAAATGTTTGAAAGCCATTTGTATATGCTTTTTCTTCTCTTAAATTTCCCACTCTGATTTTTGCCTATTCCTTTTTGATTTCAAGAGCATTGCAAATATTAGAAATAATATATAACATTTTTCTTATATGAAAGGCAATTATTTTTCTCAGCTTCTTTTTTTAATGTATGTATGCATTTATTTATTTAAATTCTAGTATAGTTAACATATAGTGTTTATTGGTTTCAGGTGTGCAATTTCATTATTTCAATAATTCTATACAATATTCAGTGTTCATTGTGATAAGTGTATTCTTCAGTCCCCATCTCCTATTTCACCCATCCTCCCATCCACCTCCTCTCTGGTAACCACCAGTTTGTTCTCTGTAATTTAAAGTCTGTTTCTTAGTTTGTCTCTTTCTTCTTTGTTTATTTGTTTTGTTTTTTAAATTCCACATATGAGTGACATCACCTAGTATTTGTTTCTTCAGCTGACTTATTTCACTTAGCATTATACCCTCTAGCTCCATTCATCTTGTTGCAAATGGCAGAATTTCATTCTTTTTTATGGTTTAATAATATTCCATCATATTTATCTCAAAACTTCTTTATCCATTTACGTATCATTGGATACTTGGGCTGCTTCCATATCTTGGTTATTGTAAATAGTGCTGCTATAAACATTGGGGTGCATATATTTTTTTCAAATTAGTGTTTTCATATTCTTTGGGTAAATACCTAGAAATAGGATTACTAGATAATACAGTAGTTCTATTTTTAGATTTTTAAGGAGCTTCCATACAGTTACCCAGAGTGGCTGCACCAGTTTGTATTTCTACCAACAGTGCATGAAGGTTCCCTTTTCTCCACATCCTCACCAATACTTGTTTCTCTCATGCTTTTGATTTTAGCCATCTGACAGGTGTGAGGTGATATCTCATTGTGGTTTTTATTTGCATTTCCTTGATGACTAGTGATGTTGAGCATCTTTTCATGTGTCTGTTCGCTGTCTGGATGTCTTTTTGGAGAAATGCCTGTTCATTTCTTCTGCCCATTGTTAATTTGGATTTTTTGGTTTTTGGGTATTGAATTGTATAAGTTCTTTACATTTTTTGGATGCTATCCCTTTATCAGATATGTCATTTGCAATATCTTCTTTCATTCAGTAGGTTGTCTTTCAGTTTTGTCAATTGTTGCCTTTGGCGTTCAGCAACTTTTTTTTTTTATGTAGTCCCAGTAGTTTACTTCTTCACCTTCTCTTTTTAGAACAAAATAGCTTATAGTGTTTTTTTTATGCAGAATTTTTGTAATTAGAATATCTATAAATTTATTGTTTTTTAATATTCCTGGGTTATGTAACATACTTTCAAAAGGCTTCCACATTGTAAGATCATTAAAATGAATTATTAAATTTTTAAGAAATTTATAGATATACATGTATTCACATGGAATATATATATATATATATATATATGCATATATATGAGAAAATTCACATGGGGTATACATATTATTTGATATGGGGTATACAAGCATATTTTCAAGAACTATATGTTATTTGGTTTAAAAATTATGGTATAATATATATAACATAAAATTTACCATTTTTATTATTTTGAAGTGTACAAGTACGTACAAACAATGTGTGCAGCCTTCATCATTATCTGGTTCCAGAACTTTTTTCTCATTCCCCCCCAACCAAACCCAAAATGCATTAAGCAGTCACTACCCTCTGGCCCCTCCCTTCAGCCCCAGGCAACCACTGATCTGCTTTCTGTCTAGGGATTTGCTTATTCTGGACATTTCATATAAATTGAATTACATAATATGTGGCTCGTTGTGACTGGCCTCTTCACTTAATGTTTTTAAGTTTCATCCATGTTGTATCATGCATCAATACATCATTCCTTTTTATGATCAAATAAAATTCCATTATCATATTCCATTCTGTTGTAATACATCCATTGTATGAGTGGACCACATTTTGTTTTTCCATTCATGTGTTGATGGACATTTGGTTGTTTCTATTTTTTAGTTATACAAAAAGTGCTCCTACGAATATTTACACACAAGTTCTTTTGATCACTCATTCTCAATTCTTCTGGGTTAGTCAGATGGCAGCACTGGTCTACCCAATTCATTCACATTTTCCCTGGCTAAGCTTTCACCTCGTTGCAAACATTTGAAACTGAGAGTATGGTAAAGTTGAGTTCACATTTTTTGTCAGGTTTTTGGGTGTTTCTAGGGAAGGGATGGACTCCCAGCATTCCCCATATTGCCATTTTCTCTGTAAAAGTTTTTTCTTTTTTTTTTTAAACTCAAATAAGTTCCATCTTTGAGTTCCAGACCAATAGCAAAGTGTACATTTTTCAGTGGATTGACAGATGACTCACCTCCTCTATCCCTCTGCCCACAGCTGAGAGCACATCCTCAGGTTTATTTTTTTGTTTGTTTGTTTTGTTTTGTTTTGTTTTGTTTTTAATTAAAGATTTTTTTTAAAAGATTTTATTTATTTATTTGTCAGAGAGAGAGCGAGAGCGAGCACAGGCAGACAGAGTGGAAGGCAGAGTCAGAGGGAGAGGGAGAAGCAGGCTCCCTGCGGAGCAAGGAGCCCGATGTGGGACTTGATCCCAGGACGCTGGGATCATGACCTGAGCCGAAGGCAGCTGCTTAACCAACTGAGCCACCCAGGCGTTCCTTTAATTAAAGATTTTATTTATTTATTTGACAGAGATCACAAGTAGGCAGAGAGGCAGGCAGAGAGAGAGGGAGGCAGGCTCTGCGTTGAGCAAAGAACCCGATGAGGGGTTCGATCCCAGGACCCTGGGATCATGACCTGAGTCGAAAGCACAGGCTTTAGCCCACTGAGCCACACAGGTGCTCCCAGCCTTGGGTTTTTAATCATATCCCTCAGAGTTTATATATAAAGATGCCTGGATCATAATTTGATATCAGTAAGATTTTTTTCCCCCTGTCTTCAGTTGGTGATTAAAACTCAAAATGAGATTTGTCTTTGAGACCACTTACTTCAAGTTGTTGCCCAGTCCTGGATTCCTCTTTGTAATCTCTTCAACTTTTTTAGTCCATCCTATAGAGTGTAAGATTAATACTTCCAGGCATAGTTCCAGTCATGACATTCACCTACACACAACTTTTAATAAACTTTTGAAAAAGAAGAGGAAAAGGATGACTTGTCATACTTTGGATCTGAATTTTGTGAAGCAAGAGAGCAGAAAAGAATTGGGTGCATTCGCAACTTTTGTGTGATAACAGTTTGCCTTTCAAGCCTTTGGGGAAATATACCGGAAAAAGGAAGTTCTGCATTTCATACCACAGGACAGATGGCTAGAAGACACAAGTAGAGAGAATAAACTACTAGAAGTAAACACAATGTTAAGTTATGACACTGAGGAGGTGAAGGACTTTTGAGCAAAACTCTTAACATAGAAATTATAAATGAAATAATGAGTTTGAAAGTTTTAAAAATGGACTACTTTTGTATGATAAAATAACATTATAAAGGTAAAAGGCAAATTATAAATTGGAGAAATATATTTGTATCATATGTCAGAAAAGTTTTTATACATAGAGAAAAAAGTCTTAGATACAAATAGGTATAAATATTGAATATATATAATAAAAAATATATATGAAGGAAAAGACAAATCTGTAAATAGAAAAATAAGTAGAATAAATGACTAAAAAGCCAGAAAAGAGAAAAAACGAAGACCAGTAAATGATTAAAAAATGCTCACTCTCATTAGTAATCAAAGAAATTATATACATATATATATATACATATATATGTGTATATAATTATATACATATATATGTGTATATATGTATATATACATATATATGTGTATATGTGTACACATATATTATATGTGTATATATATATAGCAATGATATGCCATTTGCCTCTAGCAAAAGACAAAAATAAAAACAAGTTATAATGCCCTGTACTTATGGGAAAGTAGCTCATTTCTCTACCACTAGAATGATTATAATTTGGTACAGCTTTTCTGAAGGATAATGTGACTAGATGAATCAAAAGTGTTAGCATATTCATACTATTTTACCTGGCATTTACACTTATAGGATAATACTCTAAAGGAATTATTAGTGATATAGACACAGATTTAGCAATGAAGATGTTAACTGTATTGCAGGCTAATTATGATATAGAAAACTTGAAGTCTTAAAAGTTGAACAAGGATGGTTGGGTTATGGACGTTGGGGAAGGTATGTGCTATGGTGAGTGCTGTGAAGTGTGTAACACTGATGATTCACAGACCTGTACCCCTGGGGCTAATAATATATTGTATGTTAATAAAAAGTAAAAAAAAAAATTAAAAATTTGAACACTTAGAGTTTAGTGGGATCAGATGTGGAACATACATAAAATGGGATACCCTCCATTCTTTAAAAATGGTTTTAGGGGCACCTGGGTGGCTCAGGTCATGATCCCAAGGTCCTGGAATGGAGCCCCGCATCTGGCTCTCTGCTCAGCGGGGAGCCTGCTTCCCCTAACCATCTCTTTTTGCCTGCCTCTCTGCCTACTTGTGATCTCTGTCGAGTAAATAAATAAAATCTTTAAAAAAATGATTTTAGTGTTTTTATTGAAATAGATGTCCCCCGTACATCATGGAAAAAAAAAAAAAGAAAAAGCAGTTTACTAAATACTCTATTCAGAGGTGCCTGGGTGGCTCAGTTGGTTCAGTGTCCTTGATCTCAGGGTCCTTGGATTGGGCCCTGTATCAGGCTTCCTGCTCAGTGAGGCATCTATATCTCCCTTTCCCTCTGCCTCCCCTCCCCCCAACTAGTAAACTTTCTCTTTTTCAAATAAATAAATCAAAATTTTAAAAAAATACTCTATTCAGTAAGATCATTAAGACTACTTTTTATAATACATTTATATATGTATTCTTAATATTAAGTATATAAAATAGTATAGTAACACATACTGTTAAGTATACACAGCAAACTGTCAGGAAAAGTCAACTCTAAACTTGTATTCTCCAATTGTTTTATAATATGTATTTATTGTTTAATAAATCTAGAAAAATGTTTATTAAAAATAAAATAAAATCCTTATAACTCTTCACTGTCTGCAATTTAAGTGGGAACTCCCAGGACTGTCAGTGCAGGTTTTCTGCAATGTGTTCCCAAACTTGTATTTTCAATTTTATTGTTGACTATCTCCCTATGTAATGAAATCAGATCATGTCATCTCCCTAATTAAAACCTTCAGTGGTTTTCTATGACACTGGAGTTGAATTTGCCTCAACTCTTCATGTAGGCTGGGTGTCACCTGGTCTCACCTTGAATCTCCTGTTTTTACTGAGCAACCCTTTTCTGATTATGTCTGTGGATAGACTCTTTCCCCAGATTGGACCCTGCTCTTGATTTTCTGGGTGCCACTAATTCTCAGCTTGGCTCGCTCTGAGATGCCCTGACACCCAACCTCCTGCTCCTACACCTGCTCTAGTCTCTTTCATTACCACCTGCTGTGTTACTCAATGCAATCACTATGCATCTATATTAGTATGTTGATGAGTATCTGTCTCCCTCATTGGGCTTTTCTCCATGAGGACAGGGGACCAGGCATCAGTTTTTCTTTTCTTTTTTAAAAAAAGATTTATTTATTTATTTGACAGGGAGAGACACAGGGAGAGAGGGAACACAAGCAGGGGAACTGGAGAGAGAGAAGCAGGCTTCCCGCTGAGCAGGGAGCCCAATGAGGGGCTCTATCTCAGGACCCTGGTATCATGACCTGAGCTGAAGGCAGATACTTAATGACTGAGCCACCCAGGTGCTCCCATCAGTTTTTCTTCACCACTATCTAGATAGTGCTTAGAGTAGTGCCAAGTCCAGAACAGACACTTACATATTTATTGGCTTTATGAGTGAATGAACATGCTTTACTGCAGTCAAACATACACAACACCTTGAGCATATACCATAACTACATGCCTATATGTATTTACTCATTTTATTCTTCCAATTCTGCCTGTCAAAATTCTGTCTCTGCTTCAAAATCTATTCAAATTCCATTTTCCCTGTTAAAGCCTTTTCTGAATGGTGGGGAAGAATGTGCGGTCATTAATGGAAACATAAAACTGAAAAAGATTAAACTCTTTTGTGATAAAAGGTGATGGATTTAGAGAAAATAAAGAGAATTGTGAACATGCTGAACCTGAGACACCTGTGGGCTGTGCATCGCAGCACAAGATGCAAAGCTCCTAGAGTGTGGAGGACAAGTGTATGTGTGGGGAAGACTGGCTCAGGACTGTTTCATGGTGGAGTTCATGGCAGCCCCAGAGGTGTGGGGGGTGGGTAAAGACTAGAAGGCAGAACAAAAAAACATGAGTTATGGGCAAGGGAAAAATTATCTTAAGCTATGTGAAAGGCAGGTTAGGAGCAAGACAAAAAAGTAAATTATTTTTTTAATGCAATTGACAAACCAAGCAAGACGAAAGAAGGAAGGAAGGAAGGAAGGAAGGGAGGAAAGGCATTACCAACATTAGGAATGGAACAAGATATTACTAGAGACCATGAAGACATCAAAAGGACGATAAGGGAATATTACAAACATCTTTACATGCATAGATTTTGCACCTTAGGTAAAATGAACCAATTCCTCAAAAAAAAAAAGAAATCCAACAAACTATCCCAACTCACTCAATATGAAAAAGGTAATTTAAATAAACTACAACTATTAAGCAAATTGAATTAATAATTAAGCTCCTGAGGTGGGGGGGACCTCAGACTCATGAGTAGTTTCATCAGTAGTCTCATCAGTAGTTTCACTTATAATTCAACTAAATGTTTAAAGAAGAATTAATATTAATTCTATAGAATCCTTCCAGAAAATAGAAGAAAAGGGAACTGGCGTTACCATGATGCTAAACCAGAGAAAGTACAAAAAAGAAAATGATAGACCATTCTCCCTTATGAATACAGATATAAAATGCTTTAACAAAATGTTAGCAAGTAGAATTTAACAATGTATTAAAAGAATTGTATACTGTCACCCAGTGGGTTTTATTTGAGGGATGAAAAAAAGGTTTAGTATTCGAGAAAAAAATCAATCTAAACTGCTTTTTAATAGAAAAATCATGGTATCATATCACATGATCAAAAAAATTTACAGAATTCAACACCCATTCATGGTAAAAACTTTCAGAAAAATAGGAATAGTGGGGATTTCCCTTAACTTGATAAAGAGCATGTGCAAAAGGCCTGCAGACAATATTATACTTGATGGTGAAATACTGAATATTTTACAACTCAGGAAACAAGTCAAGGATATTTCTTCAACAAGGTGCTGGAAGTTCTATCCTGAACAGTAAATTTAAAAACAAACAAACAAACCAGGAAATAAAAAGCATATAGGCTAAGATGGAAGAAATGAATTATTGTCTCTGTTTGCAGAGATTGTATAGAAATGCCAAGGACTCTACAATAAAACTTCCAGAACTAAAAAATTAGTTTGTCAATGTTACAGGTATTAGATGTACATGAAAAGTCAATTGTATTTCTATATACTAACAATGTACATATGGATACTGAAATTAAAAATGTAATACCATTTCTATTACTTAAAAATGAAATTCTTGGGCGCCTGGGTGGCTCAGTGGGTTAAGCCGCTGCCTTCAGCTCAGGTCATGATCTCAGGGTCCTGGGATCGAGTCCCGCATTGGGCTCTCTGCTCAGCAGGGAGTCTCCTTCCTCCTCTCTCTCTCTCTCTGCCTGCCTCTCTGCCTACTTGTGATCTCTCTCTGTCAAATAAATAAATAAAATCTTTAAAAAAAATGAAATTCTTAAAAATTTTACAAATTTTCTTAGTATAAATCTCAGAAAACTTGTTCAGGACTTGTATGAGTAATCAAAGATCTTAAAATATGTAGACACATAATGAGCTCATTGAAGACTCAATGTGATATGAATGTCAGACTCCCCAGACTGATAACACAGGTTTAATTCAATTCTTCACGATGTTCCAGCCAATTATTTTCTAGGTATAGACAAGATTATTCTAGACTTCATATGGAAAGTCAAAGGGATTAGTCAAGCTAAAACCATCTTGAAAAAGAATAAGGTAGAAGAAATCATTCTACTAAATATCAAGACTTACTATAAATTTACAGTAATTAAGACTGTGTGGTGTTGGTGGAGGGAGGGATATTTTTGTCATTGCAACAGAGAACCCAGAAAAAGATTCTCAGAGATATGCCCAGCTGAACTTTGACAAAGCAACAATGAAGGAAAGGCATCATTTTGAAAAAATTGGACATCTGTATGCAGAAACACATACTTCAGCTTATGTCTTACACTTGCACAACAATTAACTCAAAATATATCACAGGCTTAAATGTAAACTGGAAAATTCTTTTTTTATATGATTTTATTTATTTATTTGACAGAGAGATAGAGAGAGACCACAAGTAAGCAGAAGGAAGGGGAGAAGCGGGCTCTCCACTGAGCAGGGAACCCAATATATAGCTTGAACATAGGACCCTGGGAGCATGACCTGAGCTGAAGGCAGAGGCTTAACCTACTGAGCCACCCAGACCCCCATAAACTGGAAAATTTTTAAATTACAGGGGAAAAAAAAGAAAGAAAATCTTTGTGAACCAGAGATAGCTAAAGAGTTACCAGATTTGATGCCAAAAAAGGCATGATGCATTAAAGAAATGGGTAAGTTGGACTGAGTTTATCAAACTGAAAAGCCTTTGTTTTCGGAAAGACCCTATTAAGAGTATGAAAAAATAAGTTAGAGGTAAAGGAAAATATTTGCAAACCACACACCTCACAAAGGGCCAAGATCTAGAATCCGTAAAGAACTCTCAAAACTGAACAGTAAAAAAAGCAAACAATCCAATTAAAAGATGGTCAAAAGATGGGAAACAATTTTCTACTGGAGAGTACATTCATGTGTCAAATGAGCACACAAAAAGATTTTCAACATTATTAGCCATTAGGGAAATGAGAGTTAAAACCACAATGAAATAATACTACATATGTATCAGAATATCTAAGATTAAAAAGAAAAAAATCACACCACCAAATCCTGGCAACAATGCAGAGAAATTGGATCATTCGCATTACTGGCCAGAATGTACAACTGTACAGGTTGGTCTATTTAAAAAAAAAAAAAACTAAACATGCAACTACCATAATATCTAACCCTTGTGCTCCTGGACATTTATCTTAGAGAAATGAAGACATATTCACACAAAAACTTGCACAAGAATGTTCATGGCACACTTGTCATAGACACAAACTTGAAATAATCCAGATGTCTTTCAATGAGTGCACAGTTAAACTGTGGCACAACAACACAACAGAGTACTACTCAATAAGAAAAAGGAAAAATTGTTGATTCTTGCATCAATCTGCATGAATCTTCGGAGAATTATGCTGAGTGAGAAAAGGTTACATACTGTTTGATACCTTGAAGTAACCAAATTACAGACATAGCAAACAGATTAGAGGCTGATGCAGATTAAGGAGGTGGTATGTATGGGAGATAATTTGGTGTGTGGGTATAATATGTCAGTATGAGGTATGCCTACAGTAATGAAAATGTTCTGTATCTTGATTATAACAATGTCGACATGCTGCTGTGATACTGTATTATAGCTTGCAAGATAATGCTTTGTGGAAATCTGGATAAAGGGTACAGGGATCTTTTCCTGTTACTTCTTAAAACTGCATGTGACTCTACAAATATTTCCAAACAAAAATATTATCAAAAATAACATACAAATCTTTTTAACTTATTAGGGAAATGACCCTGAGCATTGACAGGGCATAAATTTGGACAAAACGATTTGGTCAGTTTCTCTTGAGAAACTTAAATCAGATTGTACTTAACAACAGAATAATCAAGGAAGCCAAGTATTAGATTCACAAAGTTCTGTTGGCCAGCTGGCAAACTAAATCCCACTTTTTTCATGACAATTACAGGGTAACTCCTTCCCTTTCTTCACATAAAAGTTCCACCATGGGCTGTTTACCTCTCTGTAGCAGGAGAGGAATATGAAGATGTTATGATAACTTTTTTTTCTTTTCCCCTCACTTATTGCCCATGCTTTCCATAAACCAAGAAAGGTGTAAAAAGGAGTTTTCAAGTTAATGAGGTAAGTGTTAATCGAAGTCAATAAAAAAATGGTAGTAGGGGCTGGGTTTTGCGGCAGCGTCTTAAAGAACACATAATCAAAGTGAGAGAGAGAGCAGTCCTGAATAATGCACTATCATTCTGAGTGGGTATACTCAGCGCAGAGAAGTGTTCTGTTGTGTGTGCTAGATATTTGTTGTTGGAGGAATGAGTTTTCTCATAACTATAACAATAGTGACACCAACTATTGATTTCTAAAGGAAGTCCTACTGTACACCAAATAATGCTGCAGGCTGACCTTTATAGAACAACAAAGATAGCCAACGTGTTTTTAGAGTTTATAATACACCAGGCTCCATCTAAGGGCTTTACACTTATTCAGTCTAATCTTTACAACAACATCATGAGGTAGGTATTATTACTATTTTTTATTTTATAGAAGGAAACTGAGACAGAGAGGGATTGCCACTTGTGAAAGGCAAATCCATTAGTAAGTGGTAGAGGTGAGTTGAAGCTAGGCAGCATTTTGGAGATTCTGGAAGAGTCTTTGTCTCCTTTTAGTAGCCTATATACAATCTGATCCAATTTCAGTTAAGACTTTGTCTTTTGGATGAATTCAATTGTGGGATTTGGTTTGTGGGCTCCTACAGGTGGCTTTGTGTTTATCCAGTATTAGCATCAGCCTCTTCCTGCTTTAAGAACAGGGTCATTTCTCAGCAGCTGTCCTAAAAGCACACCTATTTAAATATATACTGATACACAGAGTTCTTTGTCTGAAGAAAAGGATATAAAAGTCAAAATACTTTTCCTGCCAGCTATTTGGTTGATCAGCATGGAATATGTTGTATTTTAAGACACAATTCAGATTGGTGAGTTATTTCCTCTCTCCTTCACGTTTACCATCCCACAGTTGCTGAATGCACACTTTTCTTCTCACTTATAGGAAGTGTTTCCTGAGGAACTGCACCTCACTTTTGCAGTATCTCCCCCAAGACCACCTGCACTACTTCCTATCATGTCCTCCTCCTTCCTGAATGGGAGTCGTAGGTCTCTTGGTGTGGCATTCTTTTCACCTGAATGATTTCAGTCATGATTTTTGCACAGGTTTCTGTGCAAAAGGCAAAGTTCCATTCCACAGAGGAAAAAAGTGTTCCTCGAACCCTTTGGGCCTACTTGGAATCACTTTTAATTGTCACTGAGATCATTTTAATTGTCTGGATGACCCTGTGTGTCAAAGGCACAGAGGTGACATGTATTATCCAACTATTAGTTCCAAAGTTTAATGTGTGTGTATAAATCTTTGCTTTTCCCACCATTCTGTTTATGACAAGAAGATCATGAAGTGGTGTCCTGGCAGACTTGTATTGTATCCTTTGGTTGCTGTATGGCCTTGATTCTGTATGCACTTTATATTTTTTTCTCCATCTGTTTGGGGTAAGTACATTTACATGCTTACCTGATAGGAATGGGACAGCTTGTGGAAGCTACAAGAGCATCGGCAACTGGACCAGTGTTTGCTATGGAATCTACCTATACCACATCCTGATGGGCCACACCATCAGACTTTTGTCCTTTCACCCTGCTGGTCTGGAAGGAGTTTGGTGATTGATGAGCAAGTACCATGTGGGCTTTCTAGAATGTTCTCCATCCTCTTGCCTCTTTCTAGACTGTGCTCCGTCCTCTTGCCACTTCATTTTGGAAACTCTAGCCCCTAAATTTTACTCAGAGATGAATCAAATGGTCTGTCAGTGTTCATCAGTGGAAATTAACAGCTTTCCACTGTAAGAAATAGCCTCAGGAAAATAAATATCCTTTTACTTCAAAGTCAGAAGGCAATGGATCCCACCTATGTGGTAGGAAGGTAGTGGTCTCTGGGGATTCAAGGGACTCTGTTGGAGGAACTTGGGTGGCCTCTGGCCTCCTGTCTTGCTCTTCAGACAGTTTCTTGGAGGCTCATTTATTCCAGACTGTCATATATATGTCAGCAGTGTTGGTTTGGACATAGCTCTAATGCTGAGAACATTTTAATAACAACAACAACAACAAAAAAGGTTCTTGGCCAGAATTAGTTTCTCAAATCCCTCTTCCAATTATTGAAAATAGTTTTGCTTTAACAAGCATACTTTCCCTCAAAGTTCTGCTTCTCATTTGGCTTATCCTCCCATGAAGTCATAATTTTGTGTTTATGATATGGTAGTAGTTACCAAGATGGAAATGATTATGATATCACGGATGCCTAGCACTAGGGATGGGCAAGGGTGCAGGGTTGAACCAGGGAGCCACTGGATCCTCTGCCACAACCACTCACCCTCTTGTGCACTCTGTCTTTGCCCAGAGCCCCTCAGGCAAGATGTTCTGCCTTAACTGAGTTTATTCTTATGGTTTGTCAGTTGTAGCCTTAAAAGTTTGGACAACAATTGCTGGACCAGCTGTTATCTGTTGTCTCAGAGATTCTGGGATCTTCTCTGGGAATTAGATGAGGCCAGGCTTTCTGGGATACTTTTCAAGTAGGGAAGCTCTACAGCAGATGCACTCAGGGAAGGCAGCTGCAGGAAATCTGGCAGGGACGACTGTATACTTTGCTGAGAACAGAACTGGAGCCTAACCATGTACTTGGATGATTTGGAAAGAGAAGAGAACTGGGGAGGACAGGGAAGGGAAGTTTCTATATTTAAGATTAACCTTGCTGGGAAGCCCAGAGAGGAAGAAAACTATGACCAAAATTTCAAGTAATTAAACTTTCCAGGAGACACCATAACAAACTTAGCTTTTTGAACAATACTCCTTAAAAGAACACAGAAGATGCAATTTTCACAATGTAATAACAAGTGCAATATGATGTTTGCTGGTCTGTACAGTTTTTGAACTTGATGTACTCCTACGTTGTCGGTTCTCTTGTCGTGGGCAGTTGAAAACCAAACCAGGCTGCTGTTCTCTTGTCCCAAGGATCTGTTGATATCGGTGTTGCTTCGTTCTTAATCCCACTCTGTAATGAATGGAGCTGCTGGATTGCTCTGCTCTTTCAGATGATAGAGGACTTAAATCCATTGGTGTTTTTTATGTTCAGCCATCAAAGAGGCCTGAAATCTCTGGGTCATCTGGTCTAAACAAGAAACTGTTTTCATAATAAGCCTGGACTTCCCTAACATACCCTCAGCTCTTGTCCTGGATATCTGCAGCCTTCTAAATTTTTCATGGAAACATCCAACTTATTTCTCACCAACTTCAGTAGGGTAAGAGCAGGGTTAGGAATGACTGTTGGACAAAACTTTGCTTGCCAGGTAAATGGAAATTAATGTGACTCTGTATGAATAGTTTGGGATGAGCAAATGCAAATCTACTGACCTCAGGGTGAGCTCAGGAGTTTGATGACTATCCCTTATAGAAAGTTCTTTTAAACCACCTGATGAAGAGGTATGGGAAAAGTTACATTGATTTTGCCCTCATGTAAGAAACACTTGGGAGAAAATAACAGCCTTGGCATAAGAAAATAATTTTGAGGCATGAGAAAACTGAAATATTGTTCAAGGACTTGGCAGATCTGTTTTCTGTATTTTCCTGTTCGTATATGTTAGTTTAAATAAGCTAGGGATTAGGAATCTATCCTGTTGCCCATGGGCTTGCTTTAATCAAGAGAGCACACAGTGTCTCAGCCTTGATGGAGCCTGTGTCACATGTAATTGAGGAGTAACCACCATGAAGAATTCTTGGGGTAAAAGATGTCAATGCTTGAGCTTGGGACCACTGCAGTATTTTGTGGTTAGTCTTCTCATGTTAGGTTGTGAACTATGCATCCATTCTTCATTGCTAACAGGTCATCTACATTTTCTATAGATAAGACTCATTTTATAATAACTGTTGGGACCATATTGAAACATGGTGGTAGGCATTTCCAGTGGATCAACAACAAGCATGGCTAACAGGACCCAGGTGTACCATTTGGGGAATGTTTTCAGGAAGGAGACTTTCCAGGGGTGAACTACTTGGATACATTTGTGGAGGGAGCCTGATCACTGTTTTAATTTATATGCTTAGTGTCTTCCTGGATATTCATCTGTGATTAACAAATGGGTTTGATTCCATGTCACAAAAACACTCCCTGAGTCATTATCACTTCCCATCCAGTTCTTTGTGGGAAAGACCATCAATTCCTCATCTGGGAGTTTGCAAATAAGAATTAGAAATCACTGAGATAAGCATCAAGACCTGGGTCTCTGAGGGCATGCTGAATTTTCTCTTGTGAGATGGCAGGTTTTGGATACCTCTAAATGCAGTTGGTGTCCATTTCACTGGTGTTATGTCTAATGGTCCAAAAGTATTCAAGGACAATGACCTCAGTTAGGAATTCAACACTGTAACTGCCAGCCTATCCTTCTCACAGGCATGCTAACAGGCAAGATGGTTGGCAATTGTGGAAAAGAGTTTTGAATGGCAGAAATGTAGTTTGAGGCCATTCTAGATAATTGCTGCTGGAGAGCTGCAGCTTTTGGTAGAACTTATTTCATGGGCAGATGCTACTGTGGAGCCAGAAGTAATTTAGGTCTGCAAATTGGCCCTGTTCTAAAAGTGGTTGCTGCGGATGATTTCAGATTTAAGAATCCACTGCCAGATTGGACAAAGCCTATCAGAGTTTCAGATCTGTTACAGTCTCTCCTTACCATTGCTTAAGGAATGATTCAGCTAATTAGAGGTATGCTTCCATGAGATAAGTGTATTCAAATGTACTTTGTCTTTTGCCATAAGATGTTCATTTTCACTTCATTTTTATTGTCTCCTGGGATGCAAAGAAAATCAATAAGTAAAACCAGTGTTTCTGTGAAGATATGTGGGTACAGCTCCTATCCAGCAAAACCCTCCAGTATGGTGTGGGGTAGCTGTGGCAGAGGACACAAAGAGAGACGGTAAGGGGTTTCTGGGATGATGTGTTGGAAAGGCATCCTATCATATCAACTTCTCTGAGTCAGAGAATTCTGATTTATGCATTAGTGTTTGTCTTAGAGGGAGATTGATTCACAGTGGAAATTCTGGGTAGCAGCCTAGCCTTCATAAATCACTTAAAGATGAAACTGGGGGTCCTTAGAAGGAGCTGTGATGCAGGGAGATATAGAAAGAAGCAAGGATTCAGGTGAATCCTCTTTTGATAGGAAGAATTGAATTTGAGAAGAATCAAAAGTTCAGATTCTCACGGACATGCTTCCCAGGCATTCCAAAGTCTTTATATTCTAGTCCTTTATATTCTAGTCCCCATTCTGTGGGCCTTGGAAACACAGATTTCCCCCCACATCTTCCTCCCTTTGTTTGTAGCTTCAAGACTCACAACCTGTCCCTCCCTGGGCCCAGTGGATTCTCCTTCATGACCATCTTTGGACTCGGAACTCTCCGTCGAAGCTTATTGCTCTTGCTATGGCTCAACACTTATTAGCACTGGACTCCCTCCTTTCAGAGACTTTTCCTGGCCTTGCTACTTCAGTAGCTACTGAAGCTGGTGGTTTCACCTGTTAGTGCCAGCTACAACAATAACAGTGATAGCTAATACTGAGTGCCTGTTTCCTGTATGACAGGTACCTCTCTAAGTGCCCTATAAATGTTAGCCGATTTATTTCTCCCAATAGCACACTATTTGTCACCCCCATTTTACAGAGGAATAAACTGAGAGGTTTAGCTCTCAGCTAGTATTGTAGTAAATTAGGGTTTAAGGCTCAGGTGGGTTGGCTCCAGATTCTATGCTCATAATTATTGAACTGTATTGAACCAAACTACTCCTTCCATGTGGTGGCCATCCACATCATTATGAGCACCTGAAACAAACTTAGGTGGCTTCATTGTCCAAAAACACATAGTTCATTGGCCTCAGGGAGACTGACCACAAATTAAAGTGAGGATGGTCAGGATGATAAAACCACTTTATATTGGTGTGTGGTTTTACAGTTGGCAGGCCCCTCCTGTCACATCCTTCCTCATATAGTCTCACTGCCTGCTGCTCTGTGTAAGAATACTCAGCATCTACTGACATCAGCACTTTACAGATCAGACGGGCCCTACCTAGGTTACTTGCTTCCCTGAGGCCACACAGCTGGAAAGCACTGGAACCAACCCTGGAACTCAGCTCTTCTCTTCTTTTTTCTTTCCCTAAGGGGACAGAGACAGTGAGTAGATTTTGTCTTGAATTCAACCCTGGATGATTGCCTGGGCTGCCTGGAGTGTCCTGTAGGGGAAGACTTCAAGACTGAGGACTGAGTCCAGTCTCAGTGGGAAGATGTCCACAGTAGGCTTCTGGTTTCTGCCCTGGGCCCAGTGAGGGTGTAGTTGGCATCCTGTTTAAGGAGAGTTTCTCTGAGTTTTCACTTTATGCTCTCTGTGGAAATCATAAAACAACATTGTGAGTCACATTTTTGACGTTTCTCTTCTCCATCCAGAGATGTAGATCATCAGTCTGTGGTGTGCTGCCTCCATGGTCCTGTTCAGGTTACCTCCATGCTGACACAGAGGCTTGGTGAATGGGCAGAACCCTCGTGAGATGAAATCTGAGCATCTCTGGGGACAGTCGGTGTGGCCAGGCCATCAGCAGGACATAGTGCCTGCATGAGTTTTCATTCATTGTGGGTTCAGGTGAAAAGCTGCATGGTTATACACACCTGTTGTCTATTTAACATGGTAGTTCAGTGTTTCAGAGGAAAGGGAAACAGGCCAGAGTTGATCACTTCTTACACAGTGGGTTTCACTGCTCATATTAAGATTAACATTTTTTGGTACTTCCTTGATTTTTGCACTGCTTGAGGTGCAAGGGACCCTTATTACAGTCCTTTCTTGCCATAGTCACAGATGAGGTAAGTGGGTGACCAATAGCACACAGTGGTGCAGGTGTGAGGCATGGAGCTCACACAGCACACGGTATAGATGGGGGCAGAAGAGTTCATCTCTATTACAATGCTTCTTGAGGAGAACTCCAGGAATTACTGCAAGGACAGTAGAGGAGCCATCTTCTGTGAAAGCATCATAACCCCAGAACACTAATAAATGCGAATCTATGGCACACTGTTGAGCTATTGTGCATCCAAAAGCAATTATGGAAATTATGCTGGTAAATCTCAATCACTTCCACATTATCTGGCTCTGCTCCAAGACCACTTTCCTTCCCATCTCTCCCCAGTCATGCTCTTCTTTTCATACCCCATCTCCAGGGGGCTCTGACATTATGCGGTAAAGCGTACAGATATGAAATGTGGAATTGGCATCCCCCATAACTATCTCTCAATCAGACATGATTTTAGTAAGATTCTTGGTTTCTGAGACGGAGTTTGGTGAATCCCTCTAAATAGACCAATCTTTTTCCCCCATTGTTTTATTGAACCTGTGTAAGACCGTGACTCACACAGCCATTGTCCTTCCAGTTCCTTTTTTCCCTAAAATTTTTAAAGTTTCTCATTCTTTAAGTCTAAGGAAAGTAGTATTTTAAATTTTTTTTCATAGTTGGTAAATCTTAGTTTATGGTTCAAGCTGTGGAATGTCTCATTCCAAACAGTTTGTTCTGGAAACAATTCTTCCCATCTTCTAGATAAACATATGCCAGCCTTTTGTTACCAATTTACTCTACCCACTGTTTATTTTCCTTAAATTTAATTGCTCTGCAAGTATTAGGTTTTTATAGGATTCAAATTCTGCATAATCTCTTTCTCATTAGTTATCTTGTGTTTTTTCTCCTTTTTAGAGTTGAAAAAATCAGTCAATACCTAATCTAACAGGATGTTTTAAGATCATCATTCTGTCGTCATTAGCTCTTGTTAACCACCCACTCCCACTTTAAAAAACAAATATCTCCTTTTCTTTTCTGGAAAGCAACCAGGGTGAGTATATAGGGAAAAACTTGGTGGGCAAACTAACCTTGGCTTCCATGAGTGAACAGGTTCTCCAACCCTATACTTCCAGTTAACTTTAAGATGTCAAGCACCTGCCAAGTTCAGGCATTCCGTTCCCTGAGCGTGCCAGGTGGCCTTTCTAAGCTGCCTGATCCAAGCCTTTCCCTTCCTGCAGCCCTGCTCTCTTTTGCATCCTTGCAGCCATTGGGCAAGGTACTCACCTCTGTGCCTCAGCTGTAATAGATGGAAGCAGGGACTGTAGAGATACCAGCCTCAGGGTTTTCCTGAGCAAACTTACTCAAAATATTTAGAGCACATTGGGCATATCGCATGGGCTCTGAAAATGTTTACAATGAGCCTCTAACCTTATTGTCTTGTGTTTTATTTTTCTCCTTTGCACTTATCACTGTTTTATTTACTCTCTATATATTCTTATTTTGCTTCTTTATTGACCCACTAGAAGATAAAGTACATTAGGGAAGAGACCTTTGTCTGTTCTGTTCATAGCTGTGTCAGCGGTACCTGTAACAGTACAAACATGTGGCAGGTGCCTTGCATAACTCAGGACATAAAAGATACTACCATGCTGTATAGAGGTCAGTGAAAAGACCAAGCAGCCCTGAATGGGGTTCAGGTGGGGGCCAGAGAGATGCCATTTTGGAGCTTCCCATTTTCTCAGATGACTTTAGTACCAGAGATGTAATCTTCTTGGGTTGTCCACCTTTGAAGGACAGGGCTGGGGTTTGAGGTGACTTTTCAGGGTTAGTCTTGAACAAAATGTTTGCATCTCCTTGAAAATTAGTTAGGAGAATTGGGGAATCTGGACCAAAGTCACGCAGGAGTTCACAACTCAACAGTGAGAAGAACCAAAGATGCGGCAGAGCAAGATCCCTGGAGAAAGTGATGTGCCACATGTGTGTTCAAGTCAGCATCATGCCTGCCACATAGGTGGTCCTGCATTAGGGAACATGGACAACACAAAGTTCAAAAAGTAATGGCTCTTTACTGAGAATTACTTATGGCCAGTTATGGAGGAAATAAGATTAGTATCCGATAACTGAAATGCTGCTTAGGGAAAAAAAAATGTCACATATTTCTATTAATTACAATAAATCTCTGCACTCTTCTCCCAGAAAATACATCTATGAACATCAGTACACAATGTCATCTGGGTTTTAGGGCCTCAGCGACATCCTGAAAAGCATCCAGGGACACCTAAAGGCCAGAAACTTTCAGATAAGAATTTGCGATAGAATGCAGGCCAGTAGGTGAAAATCTGCTTTAATTCACTTTCCAAAACTGTTGAACTCCTTTTTGAGTATGAAGCTCATTAATCCGGAAAGTTGGATGAGCTAATGTTTATGACTGACTTTAAGGGAGAAGACACAATGTGCTACAGAAAATCAGTGAGCAGAGAGCCATCACTGAGGACTTCGATAGTCTTTATGGTGGTGAAACTGCAAGGTAACAATCCATCACTTGCAGACTGAGCGTTGGGTGGCAGACAACTGGCTGGAAGGCCATGGAACAACACATAGCCCACTGGAAATGCAAGCCTACATTTTGGAGAGAATGGCCAGGGCATACAGTAGGAAAACAGTTTCAAATAGCCACCAAGTTCTGTTTTTCATACAGAGAGATTTCTTTGATTGAAATGCTTGTAGAGAGAGCAGTCTGATTGGCTGGTCTTGGTTCTTTGGGAGTCCTCTTGCCCGGGAGGTCTAGGTAACCTGATAAGGCCTGCACACATGCTCTTGCTACAACCAGGATGGATTCTGGGAAAGGCCAGGGTGAGAAGCTTTCCTGGAAGTGTCTTCTTCACTCTCATTGCACAACCTTACTCTATCCCAGGTGGTCCGCTCTTTCAGTGTGCCATTTCCTAGCCTTTTTTTGTAGCTCCCCTCCCTCTGCAAATCTCACTTGGCCTGGGCCCTATGTATCTTCCACACAGAACATCCACCTGATGGTCCCATCCACATCCTGGTTTTAAAATTAACTTAGAAGCCAACCACTTCCAAATCCTTTTATTCATCCTTGGCCTGTCCTCAGAACCCCCTGTTTGCACATCTACCTGCCTTCTTGCCACCTCCATTAAAATATCAAGTAAGAATTTCAAAGTCAATATAGATATAGCCTAAGTCCTGATTGCCACCACCCTTCCTCCCTTCTAGAATTCCCATTTCAGGAAATGAGACCACCACCCACTCGGTTCACTTAAGTAGAAACAATAGAAGCTTCCGTGATGCCTTCCGTCCCCACTCCCACACGTCCAGTCCGTTGACAAGCCTCATTTCCTCTGGCCTCAAGTACACCAAGCATCCTCTCCACCCATCCCCACTGCTGTCAGCCCTGCTCATCCTGTCTGGCCTGGACTGGCAACAGGTCTCCACGTGGTTTCCCTGTTTCCATCTGGCCTTCTATAGTGCAGTTTCTATATAGCTGCCAGAGGGTCTTTAAAATCTTGATCAGACTACAGAGCCACCCTGGACAGTAGGCCTGAATTTTCTCAAATATGGATTAAGCTGGTCTGCTTTATCCTGGTTTTCCAAGCTCTAGTCTGCCCCTATCTTCCTGCTTGAACATAGATTTCTTTTCCCTTTCTTGGAATACAAGCTGGTCCCCACCATAGGCCCTCTGTGATGGCTGTTCCTCTGGAATGCTCTTGCCCTCACCTTGTCATGACTGGGTCCTTCTGCCATCCAGGAGGCACCTCCTGGGAGAGGTCTTTCTGAGAAAATAACCTAAGGTAACTACCCACTCTATGGCACCATTTGCCTTTGTGCTCTGCCCTGCATTTAACGTTGTCAGGCATGTGCTTTGATACTGTTTCTCTCTCCAAATGGCATCTATGACACAAGCAGAGAAATGATGATTGCCACCATAATGGACAGATGTCTCCCTGAGGGGTTGGCATAGCTCAGAGCCTGAGGCCCCTAGAGAACTAGCTTAAGCATACCATAGGAACCAGACCTCATTTCTCTGGCTGAGGATGGGTGGTACTTGCTTTATTTCTAGGTGCCTTTCTCACAGGGAGGGATGCTGGTGGGGACCTCAGGTTCCAAACTGGTCACAGGGGTGTCTAGGTGGGGAGGAAAAGCCAGACAGCATCTGCCTCCTCCCTTTAGTCCAGGCTTACCCCTGCCTCTCCTCAATGTCCCCAGATAAGGATTCAGAGAGCCCCAGAAAAACTCCTCATATCCCCAGTCAACTTTCATGCCTAGGATTTTGTATTTTAGAGTTATATTAGTCAGCAGAGCACAGTGGTTATAAGTATTGATCTGGAGGTTGGACTCTCTGAGTTTGAAACTGGGCACCGTGTGTTCGTGTGTGTGTGTGTGTATGATGGGTAAGGAATTGAATAGAAGAGGAAAGAGAGTGGATAGCATAGAGAAGCAAAGACCTGGAGCATTTGAGGAAGATAGTCATGTTGATTGAGTTATCATGCCTCTGCGTTCTGGTCTGTGACAACTTCTCAAACTTTTTTTTTTTTTTTCCGTGATCCTGATAGTTTTGAAGAGAACTGGTCAGGTATTTTCCAGAATAGCTCTCTGTTTGGTTCTGTCTGATGCTTCCTTGTGATTAGACTGGGGTTACACATTTTTGGAAAGAACACCACAGAGGTGAAATGCCCATCTCATATTATATCAGGAAAACATGACATGAATATGATTCATCACTGATGAGGTGAATGTCAGTCACTTGGTTAAGGGGTTGTCTGCCAATGTTCCTCACCGTGAGCTACTGTCACTTTCTTTCCATATACTATTTAGAAGTGAGCGACTTAAGTCCAGATCATGCTGAAAGAGGATCATTAAGCTATATCTCCTTAAAGAAGAGGGATTTACATATATTATTTTGAATTCTTCTGGAAGGGAAATTTCTCTTCTATACCATTTATTTATTCATTAAATTATATGTTTTAATCAGTATGGACTCATATATTTTATTCTTCAGGCTATAATCCAACACTATGTTGACTAGTTTGCTCAGATTATTCTAGCTTTGGCCATTGGGAGGACTTTTGGGTTGGCACCTTGTTCCCTTTGGCATGCTCTCATCTATTCAATTTTGCTGAGAATTTCCTTGATTTCTGGCATTGTAAGATGCTCAGTATCATCTCGTACTTCCCCTGTCCCAGGCTAATAGTCAATTATTTCTCCAAGAAGCTCTGACTGCAGTTGTGTCTGTTGCTTTTGGGGTGTCCCTTTCCCAACACATAAAGCTGGAAATATATGTACATATTAACCCACATATACACATATATTTATAATTATTTCTGTATCCATTCATATGTATATATTAGGTTAAGCATAAATTCATACTCATTTCTCTGATCCAGCAGAGAAGATTAATGATAGACTTGATTTTTTGTAACTTTTTTTGGATGATGAGAAATTTGGCTCCTATTATCTACCATATTCATTTATTTGTTCAACCCTCGTATACATATAAAATATTTTTAGAATTTACTCACACCTCTGTGAGAAACAATTTATCAATTAGATTATAGCATGTGGATACATATAGTTAATTTTTTAAATTTTTAAGATAAACACAATTAAAATAATTTTAGATGTACATAAAATCAGAAATGATACAAAGTTATTATATACTCCATCTCCAATTTTTCTTTCTAATGTCTTATACTGAGATAGTACATTTTTTACAATTAGTGAACCTTTGATACATTATTGCTGAGGTCTATACTTATTTCAGTTCTCCTTGTTTTTATCAAACACACCTCTTCTGTCCCAGGATCCCATCCAGAATGCCAAATTATATTTAGTCATCCTGTCTCCGAGGCTCCTCTCAGCTGTGGCATTTTCTCAGACTGCTTGTTTTGAAGACCTTGACAGTTCAGAGGAATAGGTCAGGTATTTTGCAGATTGCCTCTTAATTGGGGTTTGATGGATATTTTATTCAGGATTAAGTTGGTGTTATGGGGTTTTGGCACAGACAAATTGTCATTTTCATCACATCATACCAAGGTTACACACTATGAACATGACTTATCTTGTTGACCTTGATCACCTGACTGGGGAGTGTCTGTCAGCTTTTTTCACTCTAAAGTTACTCTCCTTCCCTTACTGTCTTCTTTGGAAGGAAGTCACAGCATGCAGCCCACATCTGAGGAGCGGAGAATTATACTCGCTTTCTACAGGTTGAAGTATCTACATGGATCATTTGGAATTCTTTTGCATAGAATATTTGTCTCTTCTTCCCCATTTATTCAATCATCGATTTGTTTATATTAGTGGGGACTCATGGATGTTTATTTTAAACTTTGAGGAGTCGAGATCCAATTATCACAGTATTTTATTGCTGAACTTTACTGCAACTTTTTCCCATGTATGGATTCATCCATCCCCATCTAGTATCTCTCTTGCCCCAGGTCTCAAATCAGCCATCTCTCCATTGAGCCTGGGTTCCTTTCATTGAAGAACAGTACTGAAAACCAAGATCTAGATGTTGCATGTGCTTGTTGTTACTGGGGTATCTTTGCTTGAGTTTTTTCAGTCTCAGCAAAGGGAGAAGATATGTGCATGTGTAGTAAACCATGTATCTAAACTTACCTATAAACAGTTTCTATTTATTTATTATTTTTACTAGCATATAATGTATTACTAGCCCCAGGGGTACAGGTCTGTGAATTGTCAGGCTTACACACTTGACAGCACTAATGATTTCACATGCCCTTCCCAATGTCCATAACCCAACCAACCTCTCCATACCCTCTCTCCCTCCAGCAACCCTGTTTGTTTTATGAGATTAAGAGTCTCTTATGATTTGTTTCCCTCCTAATTCCATCTTGTTTCATTTTTTTCCTTCCCATCCCCCTAAACTTCCCACTCTGCCTCTCAAATTCCTATCAGAGCGATCATATGATAATTGTCTTTCTCTGATTGATTTACTTCGTCCAGCATAATACCCTCTAGTTCCACCCACGTTGTTGCAAATGGCAAAATTTTATTTCTTTTGATGACTGCATAGTATTGTACTATATGTATATATACCACATCTTCTTGATCCATTCATCTGTTGATGGACATCTAGGTTCTTTCCATAGTTTGCCTACTGTGGACATTGCTGCTATAAACTTTCGAGTGCACGTGCCCTTTCAGATCACTACATTTGTATTTTTAGGGTTAATACCCAGTAGAGCGATTGCTGGGGTGTAGGGTAGCTCTATTTTCAACTTTATAAAAATTTTCTTTTTTTTTCCAGTCTTTTTTAATATTTTGTTTATTTATTTGACAGACAGAGATCACAAGTAGGCAGAGAGGCAGGCAGAGAGAGAGGGGTAAGCAGGCTCCCTGCTGAGGAGAGAGCCTGATGCAGGGCTCGATCCCAGGACCCTGAGATCATGACTTGAGCCGAAGGCAAAGGATTAACCCACTGAGCCACCCAGGCACCCCTAGAAACAATTTCTATATATGACCAGGTATATCTGAAAGTATGGGAAAGAGAGTTCAAACTGATGTCTCCAACTCTCATCCACTATCCTATGGACCACTCTATTCTCCTCTTGCTTATCTATAACCTTTTTCTCCAACATAGAGAAACCAGGTTCTCACCACTTACCATCCAGGTACTTAGGTGTTCAATTCCAGTATAAATCTACAGCACAGTTATTAACCTAACCCCTCATGGAAAGCATATGTCAACTACAGTAGAGTGCATGTGTATTTCTTTTGCCTTTAGTCTTACAAAGTTACTTAAGTCAGGACTTATTTTTCCTCTAATACATTCACTTAAATATTAGAAATTTTGGTAGGCAATCTGATTTAATGTGAGTTTCAGCTCAAAATATTTGGATATAGTAGGTATGTAACTGAACCTTGGGATAAAATTTGAGATTTGAAAATAACTTAAGTAAATATTAATTTAAGTAAAAAGTTTACTTAAAATAATCTTCATATGCTTCAGAGTCTGAAAAGTTGACATTAACTGCTCTGGATCTTTGTTCATGGATTTCTTCAAACAGAATTTGGGGAAAATTAAGCTACATAGCTATTTTTATTATTTATAAGGTCAGCAATAGGTAAATGTCTCTGGGAAGACATTGAAAGGGGAAAAAACTGGGTTGGTTGGTTCACTGTGTTCTGTGAATTGTATCCATACATGCACAAAGGCATGTGGAGTCATAGTATCCTTAGTAACATTACATATTTTTATAAAGGAACAAATGGCAATGAGTCTTGACTTTGAAGGCAATAAATACATTTTACTGCTGTGGAGCCCTGCATGATGAAGGTGACAGCGTGTTGAGATTCTTCCCATGCTAGTACATCATTTATGTCTTTTTAAGTTGAAAAAATAACTCCAGGGAATTCTTTAAATATTCCTCTTTTCCCCATTTTAATGAATTAAGCCAATTTCTTAAAATAAAATCTAGGATAATGAGTTATTTGTAGCTCCCCGGGAAAACACAAGGACCCAATATTCCTTTCTATACAAATGTATGTGCCCATGTGGAAAAGTCTACTTGTAATGTTTACATGTCCATTAGGTGGTGGCCTTCCCCAGACTAGGCACAACCATATTCTTTCCTTTGGGTCTCCTACTCACTTTCATCATCTAAGGATAGGGGGGAGGTACTCAACTCTATACCTCCCTAGCACCTAACTACATGCCCTCAAAACTAAGTTATTAGCTTAGCATTCACTTCAAACCTACCCTGATATTCACTGAGTTCCCAATACCAAGTATTTATTGCCCCTCCAAAGAATTGGATTTTCAGGAAAAAGAATAAAGAAGATACCATTCTGTCCCTACTGGGAATTTTCCAAGTTCCCCTCAACCCAAAATATGTATTTCCAAAAGGAACAGATCCGTGACTCACTGTTTAGTGCCCCTTAGATTCCTAACATAGGCCACTTTCTCTTCTAGCTAGGTAATTCTCCTTTGAAGGTTACAATTGCCATTCCTGTGCATAGTTGGATGTAGTTCCCTATAGGCACTACTGTGATCTGTTGGTCCTGGCTCTTATACCCCCTGAAGCTTTTGTTTATTCCATTAAATATACCTTGTGATGATGATGGAAAGTCCCACAGTTCTGAGTCATGGGAGGATGATTTCCTTTGATACTCCTGCTTAGGTGGGTGTTTTATTCAATTGCAGACTTGGAACTGGATTGCTAATGCCTGCCCCTCATAAACAGCTGAACAACTAAAAGATTCTCAGTGTCATAGTGTATACCATTCTCTTATTTGGGGCTTGCCTGTGTTTCCATGTTAGGTCCCTTGCTTCATTATGGTGATTAAAATTCTTCCTATTTCATTAAGGAAGAGAATATGTGTCAATACCTCCAACTGGGCTTGATATCTTGTTTTTACCCTTTTGGGCTCCATACCGAATTTTACATTTGTGAAGAATTCTTCTCCCCCAGATGCCTTCATGGGGATATCTGTGCAAATAACCCTGCATGTTCATTCCTGTTCCTCTTTTCTTGATAAGCTCTGAGTTAGGATAGAGACACACTTAGGTTGTGGGATGGGATGTAATAGAGAGTAACAGACCTGCTGTGGTCTTCTTCCCTCCCACATCTTTCAATTCCCACGGTTCTCTTATTATGTCCGTCAGAAACTTGGAAGACATTCTCAACTTGTTTTCTTATTACACCTTCATTTCCACATTGAATTCACCAAACTTCTATAGACATTTTGTCTTCAATAGTTCTGTGTCTTCCCAGCTCCATCTCCATCCCATTGACTTTAATTTCAAACTTCTTCCATTCTAGCTGGATCCTATAACCATCAAATTCCTAGCTTTGTTCCCTTTGAAACTGTCCTTTATGTAGTTTCCAAAGTGACTCATCCTTCATTGGTTTCCCATGACTCATACATGAAGCACTCACAAGACTGTGTGACTGCCTCTGTTTGTTTCTTGAGCCACCTTTTTGACACTCTTCACCTCCAGCTTGTTATCCTTGAGCATGCTATCCCTTAAAGTAACCGTCAGCCACAGGTGGCTACCACATCTCTGAAATGTGGCCAGTCCAAAGTGAGATGTGTTATATATGTAAAATGTACACTGGGTTCTAAAAGATTTGTTCTTAAAATAATGTGAACTGGGGGCACCTGGGTGGCTCAGTGGGTTAAGGCCTCTGCCTTCGGCTCAGGTCCTGATCCCAGGGTCCTGGGATAGAGCCGGGCATCAGGCTCTCTGCTCAGCAGGGAGCCTGCTTTCCCTTCCTCTCTCTCTGCCTGCCTCTGCCTGCTTGTGATCTCTGTCTGTCAAATAAAATAAATAAAATCTTTAAAAAAAATAATGTGAACTGCCTCATTAGTAATTTTTATATTGGTTATGTTTTGAAATGCTAATACTGTGGATATATGAGGCTAAATAAAATTTAAAGTTGATTTCACCTGTTTCTTCTTATTCTTTCAGAGTGGCTACTGTAAAACTTAAAATGACATCTGTGGTTTGTATTTGTAGTTCATATGAGATTTTTGTTGGACAGTACTGCCCTAGACTGAACACATCATGCTGTCACATGATTTCATACTTCTGTTCTTGATGTTCCCTCTACTTGAAATGTATCCCAATCTTTTATTTTTATCTTTTATCTTTATACTTTTATCTTTTAATTTTTGCCTAAAATTTTGACATCTTTCAAGACTGAATTAAGTGATGCCCATTTGAGCATACTTATTTACCTTTATCATAACATTTATAACAAACTGTGTGTTAATATGTTTGTCTTTCCTGCTAACAGGCGTAGGGACCATGTTTATTTAGTTTTAATCTCTAACACCTGCCACTTACACATAATAGGCATGAAATAAATGTTGCAGAACTAAATTGTAGAATAAAGTTCTGAGTCTTGTGTGGAAATGGGACAGCATACTATCATTTTGAAGCACATAAAAGTTAAAGGTCGATGTAATTGAACTTTGGAATCATATTATCTCTAGCTTGTAAATATATACTCACGGATACAAAAAATTAGTTAGAATTTATGATCCAGTGAGTGGACTAAGATGTAGATCTTATTTATTCAATATATGCCAGATACTAGCATTTACTGAGACTCTGCATATAGAGGATTTATTGGTGTATTTTACTGATTCTAAACTACCTCCACTTAGAGTAGGAGTCAGTTGTGTAGGCTAAACCTTCTTCAAGATAATATTAATTTCATCATTATCCATGTCAGAAACTGAGAAGTTTGGTGTAAATAGAAATGTAAAAAAACTATGGTGTTTTTTTAGAAGTTCTAGACTCCTAGGGATTCTTGGTAATTTTTACAATGTTGGCCTTCCTTCCATTGAGTCTATGATGATGAATATTTGCTATTTTTCTATGCATTCTTTCTGCCCTACCTTTGGATGAAAGCCCTCCAATTTTATGGAGTCTTTATGGAGACACCTTTAGTTTGGGCAGATCATAACCTCAGACCTTTCTCATCATCACAGTCATCTACCTCATCATAATATTTAGTTCAGGGATAGGCATAAAGCCTAAGAGTGACCCATTCATGTCTGACTGAGGCCCAGGCCATCGGAGAAGAGGCCCTTTCTTTTCAATGGCATTGCTAACTATAAGGACCATGGCAGATTGGAGCTATCTTTGAGCCCATAGTGAGAGCCCATTAGTCATATTTGTGGTCATGCTGGTTTGAGTTGACACTCTTTCGCCTGCAGTCAAAAAACGCACGTCTCATTCAAGTACAAAGCACATGCTCTGAGCCCTTGGGAACTGTGTTCCCTGGACTTGAGGTACTAGGTGACAGGTAGGGAGCAGAGTAATTAAAATCTCAGCTTTGCAAACGTGGGCAGTTTCCTCATATCTGAGAGTCAGTTTCCCCATCTTTAAATAAGGAGTAATCGAAGAACCTGCCTCAGAGGTTTTTCATAGGGATTCAATGAACAAATACATATAATATGCTTAGCATAGCATTTGGCCCATAAATATTTAATAAATATGCCAGCCTTAGAGAAGGTGATGATGATGATGATGATGATGATGATGACTATGACGATGGGATCATAGTAACTTCTCCTGGCAGTTTCTAGGGCTTCTAAAGACCCCTGAATTTTATAGTTCAAGATGGAAACTTTCAAGAATCAGAAACTCTTATAGGTTCTTTTTGTCCCCAAGTCCTCTCTGCTGTGTCTCACCAGTAGATGGGCCATTAGCACATAGATCTGGAATACATTTCATGGGTCAATGGCCATATTATTGAGAATACAATGTTAAAAGTTCCTACAATGATTCTCTATGAAAAATCCAACCCCAGAGAAATACTTTCTGTCATATAGACCATCCTTTAAAGCTAATTGTATTAATATCTCACAAGTGACAAATAGTTTCAGCCCCTGTAATGAAGAGTTTATTTAGATGTTGCAATACAGATTATTGAGACATAAAATCCAGACAATCTTCTTTCACAGCAAACTATTCTAAAAAAGGCCAGTTCTTTTCTGCTTATAGATGGTTCAAAAATGGTTTACATCCTCCTTGTTGTAAGCTTTTGATAGTAGTGGGAGTTGGATTATAGAGATACAACGAATGGTTTTTTTATTTCAGAACTTTGGTAATAAGACAACTATTGCCTAACACAGTGCTTTTCATTCTAATGGAAGCCCAGTGACTGTGATCAGGGGACTGTTTAACCATGGGTTAATTGCTATCAAATGTGCCTTTTGAACATTGAGAATTGCTACATCATTCCAGCAGTCAGCAACCTAAAAGAAAATGTCAGAAACCACTTAGGTTTAAGAAACAGCAACATCTTTTCCGAAGTTGCTAAACTACCTCTTTGTATTTATGTTATTCATCTTGATAAAGTTAAGCAGGAATTCAGACTTTCCAAGATTTTCATGTTTTTATCTTTTGAGTGATAGGGAACATTCTAGAGTGTGGTGAAAATGTGTCTGCGTATTTGGAAGGCTCCAAGAAGCTTTCCTTCTCACTTATCTCCCTGTGAAATGTCAGCTGGATTTCTTATGGCTCTGGGATCCTTCAATGTCCAGCTGGGCATTGGGTGGAATGTCCAGCACTGCCACATCAAGCAGTTCTGTTCTTAATCCTGCAAGGCCAGAGTGTTGTGGCGACAGAAAAGTTAGCTCTGAGGAGCCGAGATAGTATTTTATGTGCTCTGGGTAGTCACTGATATTTCAAAGTGGAATAAAGCTCAAAGAATCTTCTCCTGTAACCTTCTCATTCCTAGATAAGAAAACCAAGGCTCAGAGCGCACCCCCAGTTGCCAAGGGCACACAATGGGTGCATAGTAGAGTTATGTGGGAATGCAGGACCCTCACTGGAGGGTCAGTGTGCTTCTCCCTGCCAGGTTTTAGGAACATTTCTTGATGGGCAAAAACAAAGTTGGAAGTAAAGAAAATACACATAACCGACTTAACAGTTTGGTAAAGAATAAAACGCATTTTTCAGAATGAACAAAGGATAAAAGCCGTCATTTTCTCTTGATGGGTAGGGATGTAATTTTTGGTGTATCATTCCATACTCTAGGACTGGAAAATGCATTTTCTTTCAGTGGAAATAATATGCACGCGTGCACTGGTCATGGGTAGCATGGCATGAATCACCAGGCTGGTACAATTCAGGATATTTTTGTATGCAGGGTATGACTAGTTATCTTACTGCTGTGTTCCTCATGGCAAAAGTAATTTATGACATTAGATTCTGTTTGCTGCATTTAAAAAATACACCTATTGTAAGATAAATTACATTTGCTCTGAATTAAACTCCATGAAGAAAGTCAAGAACCAAAATGAGAATAAAATTATAGAATTTTTTAATTCTTTATACAGAGCAGTAAAGCAAATAAGAAATCTGTGAGAAGGTGAGCTCCAAGTTTCTGAGAGACATACAGCCATTCAAGGAAGAATGAATAACAACAATTATCTATAATTTCTGTGAGCCGTTGATTTTAGAGTCCAGGTAAGTGATCTTTTGTATTATAAATTTAATAAATAAACCTTGGTTTTGGAGAGTTCTTAAAACCTGAATGGGGTACATGTGGCCAAGAGCACATTGGGTGAAGCCCCAAAGAAAGGAGGCTTTTAAGCAAGCATAATAGATGGTTGCTGTTTTAAGCTTGATTCCTTCCTGTTTTTTGTTTGTTCAAATCAGAGCATTTTGCATCCTTATTGACTCAAGGTCATAATAGCAGTGTTTTCAAAAATACAATTTTCTTTTTTATAGAGTGCTGTAACACATATTTTTCACTTAACCCTTGTAATAATTCTATAATGTAGGCAGTTTTCATCTTATTTTATAGATTAAAATGCAGATTCAAAGAAAATTGCAGGATATGGAATCACGGACCTGGGTTGGAAACTGGCCCAGCTCTTACATTCTGGGCTGGTCAGGTCATTTGGTCTTTTGAAACCTCAGTTTATTCACCTGGGAAATGGGTATTACATTAATGTTTTCACCACAGGTGACCTAGGAGAAATAAATGAGACAATGTGTGCAGTGCATCAAGCACAGATCCTGGAACACAGTGAACCCCAGGTAGTGTCACTGCTGTCATTTACAAAGATCATGAGAACAGCAAAGCTGGCACCAGGCCCTCCAGGCCTAATGGGATGCTCCTTCCTACAAGACGTAAATCTGTGAACACCTTCTGCATCACCTGTCCTGAATTCCTGGGGGCTTCCATCCTCCTTCCGTGCCTCCTGCATCATCTCTGAGATAGGGCAAGCCTGTGACTTGTCAATCCTTTGTAATCTATTGCACGAATAGCATGTAAAATGGATTTTCACATGCAGCCAGAGTAGAGGGTTTTTTGAATATGGGAGGTAGGTTTTAGGACTCCAGAGCCTTCTGTAATGGATAGTGGGCTGAAAAGCTCTTTTCCTTCTTTGAAGGTTTTTCACACACTTACTGGGCTTAATGAGGAGGAGAACCCAGCTTGTTGGTCCCCACCTCCGTGGAGGGGTCTATGCCCCACCTTTCACCCAGATAGGACCTTCCTAGTGTCCCTGTGTGCCCAGGAAAACCAGTGTGCTTGGTGACAGGGCCAGGGATGCTTGCTGGTGGTCCTGCCCTGCCCTTGAGCACTCTTGGGGGATGGCATTAAAGGCGTGGGAGTTGGCAGGGGCAGTGGACACCACCTTGACATGTCTACACAGAAACAATTTTCAAACTCGTATCAAGATGGAATGCCAGCTGTCTATTTCCTTACAGATGAGAAAAACTGACAGGGACATGTTAGGGGCTTAATCATCACATTTCCTTCAGGGACTTTTGGTTTCAAGAGGGATCAGTTCCAGTTAATTTCAGAAGAGGAAGTTAGGAAGAAACAAAGACAGTCAGAGCATGCACAGTCGCCACCCGTCTGTCCCAAGAGGCTCCCCCTGCTCCGTTTTTGAGCATGCAATGCTGGAAATAAAGCACAATGGAAACCCCAAAAGCCTCATCCTTGTATTGATCATTTGAGATTTCTGTTAGGATAGCATTTCAGCTTTTCTGGGTGTGTTTCAGGAAATTTCTTTTCTCCTGGGCAGAGGATATACCCACATATCTCTGTCTTGCCCATGACAATGGCTCTGTAGCTGGTTGCAATTTGCATAAGTTGCCCTCCTTCCTCAACACTTAGAGAGATGAAAATCAGGTCATGTGAGGTGTGGAGGTTTAAATCCACTTGCACAAAACCAGTGAAATCCCTGAAAGGTGGGGGATGGTGGTACCAAGCAAGAATTATAGGAAGTGGAAGGAGTTGAGCCTTATTCTCCCAGATGCAGCTCAGTCTGTCCAAGTCACTTTGAACAACTGTGTAGACACCTATGATCAAGTGTGCTCTTATCATTTATTCCAGACAAAATTGAACTTTTAAAAAATGCAAACCTTGTTGTTTGTGTGGCTCCTGTGAAAGGCATTCAGAAGTATGTCATGCAAATTGAAACAAATCCTTTTAAAGAAGTTGCAGATTTTGAAATTAATTTTCAAATTAATTTTAATTTCTATGTAATTCTAAAATTTGAATTATTGCATTTGTGGCAGTCTATTACGACTCTGGGAATTGTAGTTGGGATATTCTCAGAGGTTATTTCATGCCTTCAAGTCTCTATGAGGGATGAGATGCAGTGGAGGCCAAAAAACAAAAAAAAATACAGCTTACAGGTTTTCTTTTTCCTCCCCACCCCATTCTCACACCCAACTCCTGAAGAACTGTGCAGCCATAGCAGGCCCTCATGATGGTGTGGCGGCAGCCGGTGTCTGTCATTTGACACCTATCTATTCCTTTCCCTCCCACTAGATCCCAAGCCTGTGAGAGCAGCTTTGAATGCTCAGTTCTCAACATGATGCCTGCCCCATAGTCAGTATTCAGTAAATGGTCATGGAAGGTAGAGAGGAGGGACATTTGGTAGAATTGACAGGTGTTAAGTATGGGAAATGTCCAGGGAATCCAGGAAGAGATGGCAGTTCACCTAGCACTGTGATTACTACCCAGTTTCCTTGCTCGAGAGCAAGTCCAAATGCATTCTAAGCAGAGTAAGCAACATGAAAAGGAGTGGGAATTTGAGTGATCTGCAAGATTGGAGCATTGGGTCCAAGGGCAAAATAGTGGGTGATGAGCTGTGCACATATGCAGTGACCCAGAAAAGGAAGGATCCTGTATAGCGGGCTGAGGAATGTAGACCTCATTCTATAGCAGAGCTATAGGTACTTTTCAGTGCTCTCAGGTTCATGTTTCAGTTCAATGACTCCCAGGTCAATGAGGGGAAAGGAGACAGGGCAGTGGCTGATGTAGCAGGTATATAAGGCATTGTCCTGGGACATGTGGAAGGGACTGTAACTAGGAGGAAGGAACCAGAAGTGAGCAACTTGATTGTACTGGCAGAAGTATAAGGAGATAAGGAAAACTCAGGGTTCAGGTTTGAAAGAGGAGGTAGGTGCTAGAGTTGCTCATGGGAGTGATGAGGTTAAGAGTAACATAAGTGAGGTAAGGAATCAGGAGAAATGGAGTTTCTGGACCCACGTGAAGTGTCTGTGGGAATCCAGTGGCTTCTGGACATACGTGTGAAGCTCAGGAGAAAGACATGAGCCTGAGGTAGAGGAGTTAGGTGATGCATAGGGGTAAGCCCAGACTGAGGGAACAGTAAGTGGTGTCTGAGGGAGGAGGCAAGGAAGTGTGGGAAGACCTCCAGGTTGGTGAAAGCAGGCAATCACAGGATGGGAGGACAAGCTAGAGCCAGCCCTGAGTGGTAGGTAGACAGAAGGCTTTCAGAGAGTAGACATGTCCCTCCCTGTAAAGTGAAGTAGGGATGATGGAATGATAGAGAAATCTGGTTTTGGTTTTGCGGTGGGAGATGCTTACTGGTAATTCCGAGTATGGAATTGGAATCAGGCTGCTTGGGTCCTGGGCAACAGAGTTGTGTTTGATTTCATGAAGGTTAAACAACCCTGAGCCTCATTTTCTTTATTTTTAAAGTGGGTTTTAAAATAAGATCACTTTAAGGGTGCCTGGGTGGCTCAGTGGGTTAAGCCGCTGCCTTCAGCTCAGATCATGATCTCAGGGTCCTGGGATCGAGTCCCGCATCGGGCTCTCTGCTCAGCAGGGAGTCTGCTTCCTCCTCTCTCTCTCTCTGCCTGCCTCTCTGCCTACTGGTGATCTCTCTCTGTCAAATAAATAAATAAAATCTTAAAAAAAAATAAAGTAAAAAATAAAATAAGATCACTTTAAGATTTAATGAGGGAAATGTACACAAAGTGCTGACTTGGAAACTGGCATCATATAGTAATTTTTCAATCAGTGTTCATTGTTATCAAGGTTATAATTGTTTTTTTTTTATGATCGCGTTGTGGATTTTATTTATTTATTTATTTTTAAAGGATTTTTAAAATTAATTTATTTGATAGAGAGAGAGAGAGGCATCGAGAGAGTGAACACAGGCAGAGGGAGTGGGAGAGGGAGAAGCAGGCTTTCTGCTGAGCAGGGAGCCTGATGCAGGGCTTGATCCCAAGACCCTGGGGTCATGACCTGAGCCAACAGCAAATGTTTAATGACTGAGCCACCCAGGTGCCTCAAGGTTATAGTTGTTAAATGAATGTTCTTATGTGGAGGCGAAGCTTCGGTGATGAATAAGAGGTTGAAGGGCAGCTGGGCGAGGAGGCTCCTGAAGGAGCTGGGCCCCTTGTTGGAGTGACATGCTTGACCCAGGTATAGCAGTTAGTCTTAACAGGTGTAGGCATTTCATCTTCAGAGACATGAGAAGAAGGGGAAGATGGAAAACATGCCAAGTCACCCAAAGTTTCCTTTCTTCTTTTCCTCACAGCTGACCTTTAACCTCCTTCCTTCACAAAACCTTTGTGATACAGTGGAAAGGGAGAATTCTGATGGACATCCTGGCACCAACAAACTCTCTGGTATTCTTAGGACTATACCTGGGCATGAGTGGGGTGTGTATTTATGTGTATGTATGCCAGGTGTGTAAATGAGCTAAAGGCTATGAGGACAAGGGAAGAGTGAGCAAAGACACTGAATTTTCCACATATATTCTGCATTCCTCTTCATTTTCCTCCCAGACTGTAGGAAGATCGTTCATGCTTTGGCACAGGTATCCCTTTGCCTCAGAGGGATTGTGACTCATTGGAGCTAAGAGTCAGGTGTTTTCTTGAACTTTTCTGAGCCATGCCTGGCTGTGACTGATGTTCAGTGGCCTGTGGGCTCTATTCAGGAACACAGGCATCACTGGGTGAGACATTTCTCCCTTTTTCTTTCTATCAGGGTTGGCATGCCTACCACATGTGTGATTCAGAAAGCAAAACCCTTTTCTCTGTAAACAGCCTGACATGTGGCACACATTTACACAAAAAATTCACACAAAGCATGGGAAGAGAAGACTTTTGGTTCTGCATTTAAATTGCTTTTCTTATGTTGTAGGCATGTGACCTCATGCATCTATTTTTATTTTTAGAAGGTGATTTCATGTTTGCAATATCCTTTTGCAATGGCTGCAATTGTAATGAAACAGTTCTGTTCTATGTTTGCATAAGAAAAGGTGGATGGTTCTTACATAAAGATGAGGAGAGAAGGACAAATGGTCTGTGGTCATGAGGGAGATCCACAGCTAGCTCTGCCTCTGTGCTCCTCCCAACCCCAGTGACATGGCCCATGTGAGCTTAACTCTAAGTTCATTTCCCTCCATTGTCTACTTTCTCTATTTTCTTGCTAGTTTCAGGCTGTCAATAGTATGTCCAAAATTCACCTTAGAAGTACTTATAAAAAAGATGTGGGCATGAACTGCCTAATGGCAAAAATGCATGTGAGGGGTACAATCCCAGTACCAACCTGTGTGACTCTTTCAATATTCAGAATTCATTAAAAATTTAAAAATAACATAAAAAAGAATGCTTATGGTAAAAGTCTGTTAAGCATCGACGTTTGTTCAAGCCAGGAAGGGCTTTCCCAAGAATAATAGAGAGCAGCCTTATAGCAGAGTAGAGAATTCCAATAGAAGCTGTTACTTTTGGCATTTCAGTTAATCTTTTATACATGAGTCTGAGGGTGAAGGTTCTGGGTTGCTTTCTGTTCTGAGGAACAGACACAGTGTACTGGGACCTGTGTTTTACTATTGTGCTGTTTTATATGGAAAACGAGGATGCCATGTTGACTGTTAAGCCTGTAAAATACTAAACTGTGATATCCTGAAGGTGGGGAGTTTAACTTTTCTTTATCCCTTGGGGAAAATTTGTGATGATTTATGTATCTGGGGTCTTAAATGCTGAATTTAAAAATTCCTGCCCACTCTGAAGCTCATCTATAGCCCCAAAGGTGTGGCCCAGAAGTGGGAGAGCGTGTGGCCAGCTGCAGGCTTAATCCCCCAAGGCACCCCAAGCAGGTGGTTTGAATTCCACTGACAGGTGTTATCTACTTCCTGTGTCAAGGACAGCAGGCCTTCTCCCTCTTGCACAGATACTGGAACCAAAATATTTCTTTTTAAGGAAAACTTTTGAAGCCAAGCAGATTTATTGCTGTCACAATCTGGAGGCTAATTCCCTGTGTGATGTTTGTTACAGTCTTAATTACACAATATCAAAAGTGCTAGCTCTGCACCTCACAATGTGCCTGTGGAATCACTTGATTTGCTTTGGCTCCGCTCTTCTTGCTTGCTCAGTAATCTGAATCTTGGCAAAGAAAGGAGAGTCAGAGTCCAAGCCCGTATGACTTGGAGTTTGCAACACAAGGATATGAGGGAGGGGGGTGTGTGTGTGTGTGCCTGTCCCGTAATGCCTTTCAAACAGCTCTGGAAATGGGTAGAAAGTGTTTACTTTGTATATCTTGGAGGGGAAATGGGAGGGGACAAGATGATGAATGACCAGGTATCTCTACTTGTTGCAGAAGGTGCTTTGCTGAGGCCTCAGTTACAGTGACCCTTGAAATTCAGCAGGGACTCAGACAGCTTGCAAGTTCTGAGCCAGCCCAGAGAGGAAGGACCCCTTGGTCCAAGGAGAAAGCAGGATCAACACCCTCTGGAGTCCTCCTTCACATCTGTCATCAGCTTTTTGAAACTCTTACTAGCCACCTGCTGAACTCCGGCATGTTTAACACTGATAGGAACCCAATTACCACCCATTCTAGAGTGGTTTCTTGAGGGCACTTGATAAGGGCTATTGGATTCCAGAAGATGACAGGTAAACCCAGACAGATGCAGAAGCATGCTCATTCCTTGGGGTGAAATGTGAGAGATGGTCCTCTAGACCTGTCATTCTTCTTCTTTTTTTTTTTTAATTCCAGTATAATTAATGTACAGTGTTATATTAGTTTCAGGTGTAATACAGTGATTCAACAATTCTGTATTACTCAGTCCTCATCATGGTAAGTGTGCTGCTCAGTCCCCATCACCTATTTCACCCCCCCCCCACCTCCCCTCCAGTAACCATCAGTTTGTTTCTATAGTTATGAGTTTGTTTTTTGGATCTCTTCTTTTCTTTATTTGATTTGTTTCTTTAATTTCACATATGAATGATATCATGTGGTACTTGTCTTTCTCTGACTGACTTATTTTACTTAGCACTGTGCCTTCTAGATCTACCCATGTTGTCGCAAATAACCAGATCTTGTTCTTTTTATGGTGGAGTAATATTATATATCATTATATATAATATATATACATATACATATAGATATGGACTATTACTCCAAGAGAGTAATATATATATATATATATATATATATATATATATATATATGTGTGTGTGTGTGTGTGTATGTATATAGGATATGTGTGTGTGTGTGCATATACACATACACATATACCACATCTTCTTTATCCATTCATCAGTTGAAGGACACTGGACACTTAGAATGCTTCCATAATTTGGCTATTGAGAATACTGCTGCTGTAAACATTGAGGTGTATGTATCTTTCATATCAGTATTTTTATTTTCTTTAGGTAAACACCTAGAAGTGGAGTTACTGGATTATATAATAGTTCTATTCTTAATTTTTTTTTAAATTTTTCAATTTATTTATTTTCAGAAAAACAGTATTCATTATTTTTTCACCACACCCAGTGCTCCATGCGATCCGTTCCCTCTATAATACCCACCACCTGGTACCCCAACCTCCCATCCCCCCACCACTTCAAACCCCTCAGATTGTTTTTCAGAGTCCATAGTCTCTCATGATTCACCTCCCCTTCCAATTTACCCCAACTCCCTTCTCCTCTCTAACACCCCTTGTCCTCCATGATATTTGTTATGCTTCACCCAAGATGCCATTCAACGGACGAATGGATAAGGAAGATGTGGTCCATATTCTTAATTTTTTAAATGAAACACCATCCTGTTTTCCACAGAGGCTGTACTAGTTTGCATTTTCATCAACAGTGCGAGAAGATTCCTTTTTCTCCGTATCTTTGCCAGCATTGTTTCCTGTGTTTTTATTTTAGCCATTCTGACAAGGGTCAGGTAATACCTCATTTTAGTTTTGATTTGCATTTCCCTAATGATGAGTGATGTTGAGCATCTTTTAATATGTCTGTTGGCCATCTGAATGTCTTCTTTGGAGAAATATCTGTTCATGACCAGCCCATTTCTTAATTGGGCTTATTTGGTTTTTGGGTATTGAGTTGATTCAGTTCTTTGTGTATTTTGGATACTAATCCTTTATATATGTGTCATTTGCAAATATCTTTTCCCATTCCATAGGCTGCCTTTTAGTTTTGTTGACTGGGTCCTTTCTGTACAGAAACCTTTTGTTCTGATGAATTGCCAATAATTTATTTTTGCTTTTATTTCCTTTGCCTCAGGAAACATATCTAGAAAATGTTGCTATGGCTGATTTCAGAGACAGTACTGCCTGTGCTCTCTTCAAGGATTTTTATGGTGTCAGGTCTCACATTTAGGTTTTTAAAACATTTTGTGTTTATTTTTCTGTATTACATAAGAAAGTGTTCCAGTTTCATTCTTTTGCATATAGCTGACCAGTTTTCCCCAAACCATTTGTTGAAGAGACTGTCTTTTTCCTATTGGATATTCTTTTCTGCCTTACCAAAGATTAATTGGCCATATAATTGTTGGTTTATTTCTAAGCTTTGTATTCTGTTCCTTAATCTGTGTGTGTATGTATTTTTGTGCCAGTACCATACTATTTTGATTACTATAACTTTGTAATATAACTTGAAGTCTGGAATTGTGGTATCCCCAGCTCTGCATTTCTTTTCCAAGATTGATTTATCTATTCAATGTCTTTTGTGATTCCATATAAGTTTTAGGATTCGTCTTCTAGTTATGTGAAAAATACTATTGGTATTTTGATAGGAGTTACATTAAATGTGTAGATTGCTTTGGGTAATATAGACATTTTAACACATTTGTCCTTTCAATCCATGAGCATAGAACGTTTTTCCATTTCTTTGTGTTGTCATCAGTTTCTTTCATCAATGTTTTATAGTTTCCAGAGTACATTTTTACCTCTTTGGATAGGCTTATCTCTACGTACCTTATTATTTTTGGTGCAATTGTAAATGAAATTATTTTCTTAATTTCTCTTTCTAGTGGTTCATTGTTAGAGATAAGGGCTACATGTTTCTAGGAATTTATCCATTTCTTCTAAGTTGTCTAATTTATTGGCATGAAGTTTTTCATAATAGTCTTTTACAATTGTTTGTATTTCTGTGGTGTTGGTTGTTATATCTCCTCTTTCATTTGTGATTGTATTTTTTTGAGTCCTTTCTCTCTCTCTCTCTATCTTTTTTTTTTTTTTTTAAGAGGTTTATCAATTTTGTTGATTTTTTCAAAGAACCAGGTCCTGGTTTCATTGGTCTGTTCTATTCTTTTCAAGTTTTTATATCATTTATTTCTGTTCTAATATTTATTATTTCCTTCTTTTTGCTGGTTTGGGGGTTTTGTTTGTTCTTATCTAGCCCCTTTAGGTATAAATCTAGGTTGTTTATTAGAGGTTTTTCTTGCTTCTTAAGGTAGGCCTGTATGCTATAAATGTCCCTCTTAGAATTGCTTTTGTTGCATTCCAGAGATTTTGGACTTTTGTGTTTTAATTTTTGTGTTTCCATGTACTTTTTTTATTATTATATTTGGTTAGTCACTGATTAGTACATCATTAACTTTTGATGTAGTGTTCAATGATTCATTAGTTACATATAACACAAGTGCTTATCACAACACATGCCCTGTTACTCTCTCCCCTCACTGCCTCCTCTCTGAAACCTTCAGTTTTTTACCCCCAGTGTCAATTGTCTCTCATGGTTCGTTTCCCTCTCTTATTTCTCCCCCTTCAGATTTCCCTCCCTTCCCTCTATGGTCCTCTGTGATATTGTTGGTGTTCCACATATGAGCGAAACCATGTACTTTTTAATTTCTTCTTTGATTTCTTGGTTGACTCATTCATTGTTTAGTAGCAAGTTATTTAACCTTCATTTATTTGTACTGTTTCCAGATTTTTTTCTTGTGGTTGATTCCTAGTTTCATAGTGTTGTGATCATAAAAGATGATTGCTATGACTTCAATCATTTTGTATTTTTTGAGGCCTGTTCTATCACCTAATATGAAATTTATTCTGGAGAATGTTCTGTGTGTACTTGAAAAGAATCTGTATTCTGATTTTTTAGGATGGAATATTCTGAATAACTACTAAATCCATCTCATCCAATGTTTTGTTCAAGGTCACTGTTTCTTGTTGGTTTTCTGTTTGGATAATCTGTCCATTGATGTCATTAGGGTGTTAGAGTCCCCTCCTATTATTGTATTACTATCATTTAGTTCCTTTGTATATGTTATTAACTGTTTTATGTATTTGGGTACTTCATGTTGGATGCATAAATATTTACAGTTGTTATATCTTCTTGTTGGCTTGTCCCCTTTATTATTACACAGTCAGACCTGACATTCTTGAGGGTCACTGATGCAGCTAGACTCAGGCTGAACAATAAAGATATTTATGAAGAGTTGATATATGTGAGCATATAAGGGATTTTTCTTTTTAACCATTCAAGTTATCAAAAAATTTTATTATCTGGACTCTTTTCACATTCCAAAACAGATTTGAGGGAACCAAACTTCCAGAGAACTGAAGTTTGGTGCCAAATTATTTAAAGACAAAAATGTATAGGAATTTTAGAAGACCATTCGGAAAGTGGTCTTGCAGCAATTGATTTTTTTAAACTGCTTTGGGCCAGAAAGAAACAAGTATACAGCAATCCCAACACAAATTCATTGTTTCAAAATAATTTATGATTTTCATACCTATTTCTAAGATAAATCCAAAGATAGGAAAAACTTTCTCTAGCAAGATGAATGGATCAGAAAGCTTTCTAAAACATGCATGGAAAAAGTTTCACTAAAATCAAAGCATAAAGTAAATAACAAAATTATTATTTGTAGACTTTTTAAACTTTAAAAATTATATAACATGCAGATAGTCTTAGGCACAACAATCAAAATTAGATGATAGATAAACTTCTCTTCCTTCCTGTAGCAAATTTCAATGGTGCTTATTTTTTAGTTATAAAAGTAACATATACTGTTAAAAGCATAGGAAGAGAAACATAAAATATAAATTCCAAATAATTTTATGATTTTGAAAAAAATATACCATTATTAACATTTGGTGATGGTTACTTCTGGTTACACACATACACACATGCACACACATTGTATTTGTCCTGTATCTCTCAAGTGTGCCAGTACTAAAGCAGGGCCAACTGTGTGTATCTATGTGTGGGTGCATGTGTGTAATTAAAAAAAAAAACAGGAATCATACTGTTTTGTGTCATTTTTTTTTCCCATTTACATAATGGTATAGCATTTACCCATGTCAATAGAAATTATTTACAAATCATGAGGGGGAGGAGGGGGAGGAGCTCAGGGTTTTGATTTCATAATCAAATAAAGTCCAAGCTCTAACCTTTCAGCTGCTAGCTACCTTCCCTTCCATTACAGTGTCCAGTAAAATGGTATACCTTTCTCATATGGTGGTTGTAATAATTCACTGAAAAGATATGCCATATGTACTGTATGTTTCATATGTGCAAGTTACTGTTGTAGATTCCAAATAGCTGCATAATACTCCATCATACCAAATGTGTCATAATTCATTATTTCATTCTTCAAATTTTCTTTCTGTTCCTGCTATTTTTCCCTTAACACTTTTCAGTACACTCATACTTTAAACTTTATGGATGCCTCTGTTTTCTTTACTGACCCAGAATGAATTCTTAGATGTGCAACTGATGCAGCAAAATATAAGAGTGTTTTAAGGGCTCTGCATTTTTATAAACAATCTTGAAGAGAGTTTCCCCTTTCATAATAATGGGGACACTATGGTGTGATTGAAGTCATGTGATGGCGTAATTCTGAGGATGTAAACCTGCAGAAAATAGAGCTGGTGTCTGAGGTGGCCTATTGCTAGACTGAGGATCATGCTGAGCACTCAGTATAGTGCTTGTAGATCCCAACTGTGTGAATCCCTAAGTCAGTGTGAGTGGAATGGTTTCCAGAACTGACAGAAATAGGTTTATTCAGAAATGGTCTTGGTCATTAATGACCCCTTTTCCCTCAGACCCCCCTCTTATTCCCTCTGTGAACTTCTACCTCTTTGCTGTCCCCTTAGCCCTTTGCTCCCCTCCCTTTGGCTCACTCCCACCTGGTTCTCTTCCCTTCTGCTGGAGCGCAGACACTTGTTTTGGCCCACACAATAGCCAGAGTGAGGTCTTCTCCATTTCAGCTTTGTCCTGCTGGCCACATGCCCTGTGCTTAATGACCACATGTGGCCAGGGGGTGCCCCTTACAGTGCAGGCACTCAGCTGCAGTAGGGGTCTAGTGGGGGCCCCTGGGGTGCAGGCAGTCATGGAGGGTTTCAAATACTGCCTCCCCAGGTTCAGTCCTTTCCCAGCAGCTTCCCTCATGATGTTCATAACAATTTAATCAATTATTTATCAATACTTTTGTTTTTCAGTTCTCTAGAATTTAAACTCCCCAAGCACAGGATTGTATTCATTTTATTCGTGGTTGTATCTCTGGATCTCATCCAGTAGCAAATACACAGTAAATTCTCAAAGTTTAGGGAAGAAAATGTGGAAGGGGAGGAGAGAGGATAAAAGACGAAGGGGCAGTGGAAGGGAGGGAGGTGGAAGGATGGAACATGGGAGGGAGGAGATGTGCAGGAAAGGAGAGAGGTGGCGACGGGTGGGAGAAAGGACCTAAAGCCTGAACTGAAGGAAAAAACTGGAGAGATTGGGTTAGGTTGGAATTTATGTTCTTTGAATAATGTTGCTTAAATGCTTCCATCTTTGGAGGATGTCATGAAGAAACATGTGTGCTTACTGCTATGTATTTTTTTCTATGTTCTAAAACTCCTGTACTTGGAGTATTTTCTAAACACAGGTTAGTCTTTTCTGAATGCATTCAGGACATTATACTACTGATAGTGTGGTTGAGAGAAGAACAACAGATTGTGAGATCCTATCCTCGATTTGTTACTATCTAGACCTTTTGAGATCCTTATACTGCGTTAGCGTCTTTGGGCTTCAGACTATCAAATGGGAAGCAAAATGAAATGCAGTAGATTCTGGTACGAATGGGTATGCATCTATGCTAGGTTTGGGTGTGAGGGCCTGTGAGGGTGGCTGACCACTGGGCTGGATTTGGGGCATTGGGCGAGCACTAGGAGATGGGATGCTGCCAGCCTCCCAGGGGCGCATGGGAGCCTCTTTCACTCCACCTCTCCAGGGTCACCGAGACCACCTGGAGCTTCTCACATCTCCTGGAATTGTTGCTAATCAAAACAATTTTGCTGCTTAGCTAGCTTCGCAGACAGCCCGGCTTTGTAATCAAACACATTACAAATGTATTAAATATAGCACCCAGTTTCCTGCAGACACAGGCCCTCATTCCCACTTCCTCCCCTCCCATTACCCTCTTCCCATCACCAGGGCAGTGACTTCAGGTGGAACTGTTGCTTATTTCAAGCCAGTTTGAAGTCACACATTTCTCCATCCTCTACAGCTGGGTTTTTTCTTTCCCTTAACAAATGTTTTTGAGACTCCACTATCAAATGACTTCTGAAACCTCTGTGAAGTGGGAATGGCCCATCAGGAGGCCCTGGGCTGTGTCCTGCTGCCAAGATAAGAGCAATGTCTGACTCCTTTAGTTCATGTGATCTCATTTCTAAGCCCTCCCCACCCCCAACCTGAAGCCTAAAAGGGAATTAGTTCCCTGGAAAAACTCTTCATTTTCATTAAAAAAAACACACACACACACACACACACACAAAAACTATATTTTTTCCTCTGGGTCATATTTGAAGGCTATTTTATCTTAACTAATATTAACCTAGCCTTAATTTAGAAACTGGAAAAGAACAGCTACCCCTGACCCTGCATTAGCCTGGTCATTATTCAGAGAGCAAGGCTAATGTTGAAATAACACTGGGGCTGTGAACCAAACTGAGTGCTCCAGGAAATGCATACTCCAAACTGACTCCAGCTCTCCTGTAAAACATGAAAAAGACTTTGGGAAAGAAATGTAGGAAAGAATGTTACACAGAATTCTCCACTTCCAGGCTTTGTGTTATGGTCTGTCACAACTTAAAATGTATTTTATATCTGGTAATGTGCTTTTTATAAATTTATTTATTCACATATCATTTATTAAGTATGTGATCTCTCTCAGATATTATAATAAATTATAGCAATACAAAGAAATACAAAATTCTTCATGTCCTTATAAGACAGGCTAATTCTCATAAGAGCTTTTAGTAATAGATATTAAAAAGAGGAATTTTAGAATGTGTGTGAATATATATGCACACATATGAACAATCTAAAAAGGCTCAAGTGGAACCTATGGCATAAAGAAATTATTGTAAAAGCTTGTTCTTTGTCTGACACAAGCTTTTCTGGAAAGATGAAAAGATATCTCTCTATGGAGAGAGAATACAGGATGTTGGACACCCCCAGTATAAACACTGTGATAAATCATTTTTTTTGAAGTAAATTATTGTCATTCCAAGCCTACACCCCCACTTTGTAAGTTAATGATTTTAAGGTCAGATTTTCATAAGCATGGGCACTGTGTGTGTGTGTGTGTGTGTGTCCATGCATGACTATTTGTTACTATGTACTTAGTGAGACATAAGATGCTCTGTATTGAAGGCTAACTCAATAAAGCTTAGAAGGTTTTTAATGACATAGTTCTTATGGCTTTGCAACTAGACCTATGTGTCTTGAATTCAAGTTATATGATCTTAAGTGAAGTTCCTAATCTTTGTTAGCCTCAGTTTCCTCATCTGTAAACATAAAAAAGAAATTATTATTCTAGGTTTGTTGTGAAAATTAAAGGAAATTGTTTATCTATTGAAAGTGCGTTGCAATGTACATTGCTTAATAATTGTACCTATCTGCATTATAGCCAGATTTCAATGAGATGATATGAGCAGAGTATGCAAGGCATAGATTTGTTGGGGGATCCACAAGGCATTTGGGAGTCTTTGCTTTTGCCTAATTACATGGCTCTGTAGGTGTGATTCCCAAGTGTTTTTTTCCCCTTGATAATTTCTCCTAAATTAGGCAATCTCCCTTGCCATGTGCTGGAAGACAGCATTCTTAAGGCAGCCACTTAGTTTTTGAAACTTTTAGATAGATAAGTATAAATCCCAGATAGACTTAATTCCAAATCTCTCCAGAGGAGGAGGTTCTCTTCTGCTTGGAGTGGGGTGTAAACCCTCAGTGGAGAAGGTGCAAGACTAGCGTTCTGTGTTTTTCTAAGCCAGCCATGCACCCTTGTTTCCTCTGGGAAAATAGGGAGCAAGGATGCCATTCTGGTGACATCAGATTGCATCATACAGTGACCATAACAGAACAGAGCTGTTTGTCCTGACTCTTGAGGCATTGATGAACACAGTGTTTTATTTTTACATATGAGAAGCCTTTCAAAGGGGTCCTGATTCCCTTAGATTAGAATCTAGAGCTGCACTGTGCAATACAGTAGCCATAAGCCACATTTGTCTATTTAAGTTTAAATTAATTAATATTAAATGAAGCTGGGGGCGCCTGGGAATCTCAGTGGGTTAGGGCCTCTGCCTTCGGCTCAGGTCGTGATCCCAGGATCCTGGGATTGAGCCCTGTGTCGGGCTCTCTGCTCGGCGGGGGACCTGCTTCCTCCTCGCTCTCTCTCTGTGATCTCTGTCTGTCAAATAAATAAATTTTAAAAATCCTTAAAAAATATATTAAATGAAGCCTATGGGATGGCACCGGTGTACAGCATTATTCCATCATCACAGAATGGCTGTTGGATAGCACAAACAAAAAGTTTGTCAGATCAGAGCTCATGCTTAAGGTTAGGATCATAAAGGAAGCCCCATACCATGTGCTTCAACTTCTGTTCATGCCATATAGCATCATGGCCCAGTCAAATCACCTTTCTTTGTTTAAAGGGAGACAATTTCATTCAGATCAGAATGTGTTTCTGAATTCCCATTTTTGGTTTCTTCCCTGAACATGTATGAAATAACCCAAGTAGAACAGACATTTTGAAATTTGGAGGAAAAGGAAGATAAAGGAATCTCTCTGAGGGACTAGCAGAGGGCCAGAGCTGAGGCCCTCAGCAAAGTGGACAGCTGAGAGATTCTGGACTTTGAAGGTCATCTGCAGTGGATTTAAACTCTCACTAAAGGAAAGAGCATTCCATTTATTCTGTTTGAGATCAACATCAGCAAAGGAAGTCCTGGATGAACATGACAAATACATGAGTCTAGAAGTATGCCGTGCCTTCAGTGAAAATGGAGGAAAATCCTGTCATCAACTTAAAGACACCTCAAGACAGACTTCCACTCTCTGCAGTGGAATTTTCTCCATCTTTATTTTCTTAGGAGAGGTACTTAAAGGACAGCACCCATATTTGAGAAATTCAATATCACATAATTACGATCTTTTCCCTAATCTATGCCAAAGGAAAACAGAAATCTTTGAGGCAAACCTGAGGAAAGGAAAAATTCTTGGTGAAAGAAAATGGAAATACCTTAAGTGTGGGGATTCAATGAATATTATTTACTTGTGTATCATTTTGCATTCTATATTGCTACTTCCCTAGTTCTTAATAAACATGATTCTGAAATGTAAATTTTTGGGGAGTTGGGATGAAAAACCTTCAGCAAAATGGTGGCTTATAATTTCCTCCAAATGGACACAACTAGTTGCAGACGGAGGCATTGTAGTTCCTGGAAAGTGCTGAATCCTGGTATTGCTTTACATAACATGATAAAGAAGTCCAGTGCTTAAATACTATTTTTTTTTTCTGAAACTGCAGTCAACTTAACTTTTGAGACATAGTCTTAGGGCATATATACATGTTTAGACTTATATTTTTCTCTATATATTTCCCTGATATTTCTGTTCAGTAAGCATTTATTTATTTTTAAAATATTTTATTTATTTGAGAAAGAGAGAGAGAAGCAGAGAGAGAGAGAGAGTGACAGCAAGCAGGAGTATCGACAGAGAAAGAGGGAGAAGCAGGCTTCCCATGGAGCAGGGAGCCCCACTTGGGGCTCGATCCCAGGGTCCTGGGATCATGACCTGAGCCGAAGGCAGATGCTTAACCCACTGAGCCACCCAGGAGGCCCTGTTCAGTAAACATTTAATAATATTTGTTGAGTAAATGAACCGTTTCCATCCCAGGGTAATTTAACTAGAACGATGACTCAGAAATTCAACATAGATCCCAATGCCAAAGACTCTTGGTATATAGTAGTACCTGAGAGAGTTACCCTAACAAGTGATTCCCAAATTTTGGTATACATAGGGTTGTAAAGCCATGCAGCCCAACTCCAACTGCAATCAGTCAGAGCCTCTGGGCATGGGACTTGTCTTTTTAATAGTTTTCTAGGTGATTCTGATGCACTGTTTGATTTTAGAAATCACTATCGTCCTTGGCCAGGTGGCTAATTTCAAGAGATCTAAAAAGACCTCATGCTTCATAATCTGTCCTTCATCCACCTAAATTCTCCCCATGATCCCAACATCTCAAATTCTCATCTGACCACATTAAAGTGTAATTGGTGAGGGGCAGAATATCTAAGGTCAGAGATAGATGGCTGAGGGAGAGGTGGAAACAGGCCAGGGTCCAGGTGACTTTCTCCAGGACTAGCACTGCCCTTGGCATCTAGATAGGTTTCTGTGGCTCTGCAGATATGACAGAGAAATCGTCACCATTACTGGCCAGCACCCATGTCACCGGCCCAGAGGAGTCCCAGTACGTTAGAGGACTCAGTGGTCTGGAGGAAGATCATCTGTATTTAGGCTGAGCTGCTCAACCATGCTTGCCTTTTATTGGAAGTCTCCAAATTTGACTGGGCTGTGGGTAGAGGAGTGGGTCTTTAATTGGAAAAATTCTGAGGAAACTCTGTCTTTTTCTAGCTCTGTCTCCTTTGTCTTAATTCTTGAAGATGAAGGGGGGTTGGTAAGCTCTGAATTGACCCTGTGGTTAAGTGGGTGGTCTGTGAAACTGTGTGTGACAACTCTACACCTCTCATGCCTATAGCCCCAGATCACAGGTGAGTATGTGTTGTAGAAATGAGGATGGCATGTGTATTATTCACTGCACATTAGAAAGACCAACAAGTATTTGTCTTTTGAAGGAAATTAAAAAGAGAGAGAGAACATGTATACTTGAAAGAAAAAAATATCTGATTTCCTGTTAGTGTTGGATGGTAACTCAGAATCATCATTAGCTTTTTCTAATCGTCTAAGATGGTGATGAAATACTCATTTATCCTATTCCTCTTTGGCTCTCAGTTCTGTCATCACAGTGGAGATGGGAATTTGTCCACATAATGCTCTCGGGTCTATGCATATTGCTACAAGCTCTTGTGTGTACTATCCTGTGGGTGACCCTCTTGGATAGGAACAACACACAAAGGACTCCCATGAACAGCTCACTGAGGAAGCTAGCACCCCCATCTCTTCCTCTTATGTTTGGTTCCAACTATGATGAGAAGAAGTAATACAGCACAGCTCCTGGGGTCTACAGCCCAGGGCAAGTGTGGTGTTTTGGCATCAACATATTCTGCGAGACAGGCCAGCTTTCCCTATGACCGCAAAGTGAAGGGAAGAGGAGTTATTTGGTGAGTTTCACTAGACAGTTTAAATACATTAATTTGTAGCACGTTTGGAGAGAAAGAATGTTAAAAGCAGACCAAGTGAATGAGTTTAAAATGGCTTTGTCAATAACTAACAAAACTGGAGGAGAGAAAAGGTGGCGATCATTGCTCAAACACGTTCTTCCTTCCCTCCAAGAAATGAGGTGTGGTATATGGAATCCATTGTAGCTAATTGTAAACAGGTGCATCTTAAACCCTTGATGCCAACCTGCTCAAACATGTTGGGACCCTTCTGCTTGCACAGGCGCTAATTACGTGTGCATTCTGATTGGCGAGGGGACTGCAGCTGGTATCGCGGTGAGTGGAGTTAGTAAAGGAAGACGGATTGCACTTGTACTCATGTTTAGACTTGCAAGTCTTTCAGGGACAGATCTTTGATGGAGCAGTACATTTCTTTACTTCCCCTTCAACCATCAGGACTATGCTTCACACCCAGAGATACTTAATCAGGATATGAATGTATCACACTTAGCCATGAGACTGATGGGAACTGTTTTTATACTTCTAGCCACTGTTAGGTCTTAGGATTCTGATGCAAACAAACCACAAGATACCATTTTAGGCACCGGTCTGCTGATTGCCAACATGGATTTTTGCAAGATGACTGGCTTCGATTAATGTGTTGCCTCTTGTTATATTCCTTAACCTACTTTTTAATCTACATAATTTTCTGTCAATTTATTCCTTTTCATAGGGCCTATTAAATTGCCAGGGTTAAATTTCTGTAATTCACACACTCAATTCTCGGAAACTGTTGGTTAATTTCCTAACCTTGTGAACTTACACTCAACTGGGTAAGAGACACTTGTATAGGTTGATCAGCAGTGAACTGTGAAGCCCATGAAGTACAGCTGCAGGGCCATGCAGTTGCAAGGCAGACCTTAAAGGCCCTAAACCTATTTTTTTTGGGGGGGTCCTTCTGTGATGATTTTTAATTCTTATTTATTTTTTATTTATTTAAAGTTTCATTTCATTTTTTCAGTTAGGTGAGCCTGCTGATGCGTACTAAGGAGGGCACATGTTGCAAGGAGCACTGGGTGTGGGTGCATAAACAATGAATTTTGGAATACTGAGCGTAATTTTGTATTGATGGTATTGTATTTCTACTTTAAAAATGAGGATCTTAAAATCTGTATCTGTTCCTGGCTTAACTACTAGTATACTGCATAATTATTTTACTTTTATTAAGTAGGCTCCGCTCCCGGCATGGTGCCCAACACAGGGCTTGAATTTACAACCTTGAGATCAAGACTGGAGCTGAGATCAAGAGTCTGGCACTTAACTGACTGAGCCACCCAGGCATCCTAGTGTACTACCTTAAGACATTTAAGTCTTTAGTATGAGAGTCTCATGGCTAGTAAAACAAATAAATGCTTAACAAATAGGTGCTTAATTATATTAATCAATGATAAATAAAAATTAATGCTGATGATAAATAAATTATATGCCCAGCACTGTTTTTAAAAATAATTATTCTTTTCATAGCTTTACATTTTAGGTTTGAACACAAACATAGTACAGATGATTTCTGTATACTCTGCCCCAGTTTCCCCTAGTGTTAGTATTGTCACAGCCAATAAACCACTTTTGACACATTATTCAGTAAGTCCATACTTTATGCACATTTCCTTGGATTTACCTAGTACCCTCCCATCCAGAGCACCACATCATATTTAAATATCTATTTTTACACCACTGTTGTCTATGACAGATTTTCGGATTTCCTTTGATTTTGATGACATTGATAGTTTTGAAGAGTACTGGTCAGGTATTTTTACAGACTGATAGAATTCATCTGATTCTTTTTTTTTTTTTTCCTTCATGATGAGATTGGTGATATGAATTTTGGGGCAGAAGACTACAGAACTAAAGGGCCATTCGTATCAGATCATATCAAGGGTACACACTCTTAAAATGACCTATCACTTTTGATGTTGACCTGATTACCTGGCTGATGGGGTGTTTGTCTGGTTTCTCTACTGTAATATTACTGTAATATGACTGTAATACTGTAATATCCTCCCACCCCTACCCCCACTTTCCATAATGTATTCTTTGGAAACAAGCCCCTAAATGAATCCCCTATGGGGAGTTACTTAGAATTTTTTATATTAGAGAGTTATCTATTCTCCACTTATTTATGTATTCAATCATTTATTCAGATAATTATGCAATCATGGATATTTGTTTATATTTCAGCTTATTCTGTTGTTTAAATTGTTGCATTGACCATTGGCAGCTCTTTTGTTGGTTCTTGTATACCTGTTCTCATACCCCAATCATTGTGGCTTTTTGTTTTGTTGTTGTTGTCATTATTCAGCACATCATTATTTTCTGGCACTAAAAGATGCTCCTGGCCCATGTTGCATATTTCCTGACCCAGACCTAGAATCAGGCATTTCTAATAAGCTCCAGATGCTTTGGAAAATAGTATTAAATACCAAGACCTGGATGCTGGGTGTGCACGGTGCTACTGGGGTGTCATGGCTTCTAACTCTCCCACTTGGCAGAATGAGGAAATATGAGTCTATGCTATTGCACATTTACACTCATACCTATAAATGCTATAAATATGAAGTCATTTTGCATCTTAGTAAACTAAACATGAGCCCAAGCTATGTCTCAAAGTTTCATCCATTACCATAGAGAATATTCTATCCTTCTTTTGATTCTTTATGACCAACAGTGAGAGAACTGGGTCCCAGTATCCACCATCCATTTACTTAATTGTCATTTTAGGAACATATTTGTACACAGGTATGGTGGTTTCAGAAGTGGTAATGGATACCCTATGGGAAATAACGATTAGCTAGAGAACAGTTCTCTACCTAGACAGTTTCTTTCGCCATTTGTCTTACAGTCACCACTCACTTCTAAAGTGAACTAGGTCAGCACCCCTTTTTTCCTCCTCTCCTTCTCTTAAGTTGTTTTATACATATTGCACATTTTATCCTGGGATTCCCCGACCTCATAAAGAGATTTACAAAAGCTTACATACATAAATGTTCACTCTTTTTGTTATAAAATTCTACAGATTATGATAAATAGATAGGGTCATATATCTACCAATATAGTAATCTATAGAATACTTTTTCCACCTCACAATAATCCTGTACTTCACCTTTTGACTCTTTCCTGTCCCCAAATTGCTGGCAACATGGATCTGTATTCCAATCCTATGGCATTGCCTTTTCCAGAATGTCATATAAATGAAGCCATCAACTACATAGCATTTTCAAGCTAACTTCTTTCACTTAGCAGTATGCACGTAAGTTTCATCCATATCATTGTGTGGATTGATATGCATTCTTTTTTATCACTGAATAGTATCTCATTGTATGTTTGTATCACAGTTCGTTTATCTGCTCACCTGTTGAGGAACATGTTGGTCACTTCTATTTTGGGCAGTTATGGATAAAGTTTCTATAAAAATATGTGTAAGGTTTCTTTTTTTATTGGACAAAGTTTTCAATGCAGTAGGAGCACAATTGCTGAATTGTATGATAAGATATGTTTAGTTTTATGAAAAACTACCAAAAGATATACCAAAGTGGTTGTATCATTTGTATTTTTACCATTTATAAATTGGAGCTCTTGTTGCTCCACATCCTCACCAAGAATTGATGATGTTAGTATTTTGAGGTTTAACCATTTTAATATGTGTGTAATGGTATCTCATTCTTGTTTTAATTTTCAGTTTCCTAATGAAAAATGATATTGAACATCTTTTCAATGCTTGTTTGCCATCTCCATATCTTCTTTGGTGACATGCTCAGTTATTTTGCCCATTTTTAATCTAGCTTATGTGTTTGTTTATTGCTGAGTTTGGAGAGCTCTTTGTATTTTTTGGACACCAGTCCTTTATCAGATATGTGTTTCACAAATATTTTCTCTTAGCCTATGGTTTGACTTATTATTCTCTTAATAGTATATTTTTCCAGCGAAAAAGATTTTAACGTTACTGAAGTTCAATTTATTAAATTTTTTCTTTCATGAACCAGCAGCTCTATTGGCTTTTCCTTCATGTATGTTGAAGCTTTTACTGGGTCCATAAATATTGTCCTGTTCTGTTGATGAATTGACAGCCTGAAGAACTTCCTTTATCATTTCTTGTAGTACAAATTTGCTGGTGATGAATTCTTTCAGCTTGTGTAGATCTTAAAAAATCTTTATTCAGCCTTTATTTTTGAAAGGGTCTCATCTCTTCCCTGGAATAGAATCCTATGTTGAAAGTTATTTGTTTCAGTATTTTAAATATGTTGCTCCACTGTCTTTGCTTATATTACTTTTGGCTAGAAATCTGTTTTCATATTATTTTTGGTCCTCATGTGACATGTCTTTTTAATTTTCCTTCTGGTTTATTAAAAGATTTTCTCTTTATTATTGGTTTTGAGCAATTTGATGATAATGTTCCTTGCTTCAGTTTCTTCCTTTTTATTCCTTGAATTTTGTTGTGTTTCTAAAATTTATAATTTTCATCAAATTTGGAAAAAAAATTGAGTTATTTTTTTCAATTGTTTTTCTATTCCCATCCCTCCTCTTCAACTGTCTTTTCAGAAATTGTCCTGTAGCTCAATTATGCTCTATTCATTATTTTTTTAAAGATTTTATTTATTTACTTGATGACAGAAATCACAAGTAGGCAGAGAGGAAGGCAGAGAGAGAGGAAGGGAAGCAGGTTCCCTGCTGAGCAGAGAGCCCTCCACTGAGGTGGGGCTCGATCCCAGGACCCCGGGATCATGACCTGAGCCGAAGGCAGAAGCTTTAACTCACTGAGCCACTCAGGCACCCCTATTCATTATTTTTTATTCTTTTTCTATTTTATGGTTCATTTTTGATATATTCTATTTCTGCTTTCAAGTTCACTAATGTTTTCTTCAACAATGTCTTTTCTGCTATTAAAGCCACCCAGTATTTTTCATTTTAGGCATTATAGTTTTCATGTATAACATTTTGATTTTTAATATTTTATATCTTCCATAGTTCTACTTAACTTTTTGAACATGGGAAATATAGTTATATTAACTGTTTTAATGTCTTTGCTAATTTTAATATCTGTGTCAGTTGTCGGTTTTGATTTATTGATTTTCCTCCTCATTATGGGTTATATTTTCCTGCTTCTTAGTGTGCTTGCTAATTTAATTTAATGTTGTGGCAGACACGATAATTTTATCCTATTGGATTTCATGTACTGCCTTTAAGATTTGGTAGGTGGGAGGCAGTACTCACTCTTGGGCTATGAAGTTAAAATCCCATTAAAACCCAAGTTAACTCTGCCTATGGAGTTAAAACCCTTCTGAGTACTCTATCCAACGCCTAGTGAGTCATGATTTTTTCCACTCTGGCTGGTGGGAACAGACCCTATTCCCAGCATGGTGTGAAAGCTGGATACTCTTATTTCTGTTTCTTTCAGATACTATTTCCCTCAGCCATGCTGCAATGATCAGTACTGACCTGAATACATGAGAGGGACCATCTGTAGATTCACAGAGTTTTCTCTCCTCTCTACTTCTGCCAATGCTAGCTTTCTTGATCTCTGTGGAGTCTCAGCTTCATCTTTTCAACTCAAGTGTCTGCAAGCCTTTGCTTGGGTTCCCCTCCCCTGTGCCATGGCCAGGAACTCCTCTGAGATGGTCAGCTGAGGAATCTCAGGGTTCTCCCGGTCTGTTTCTCATCTCTTGAGGTTACTTTACTTTTTTGTCCTGGTATCAGTGTCTTGAAAATCTTTCTTTCATGTATTTTGTGTGTCTTTTTAAGTTCAGTTTTAGCCAGGATGGTAAAAATGCTCCTGTTACTCTATCTAGGTTGGAAGCAGAAGTTCAAAAGGCAGTACTGCAATTGTTTTACCTCCACTGTTTTATTTAATCCTTACAACAATTTTATGACATAGGAACAATTGTTATTCCCAATTTTTAGCAGAGAAAACTGATGCCCTGCTATGTTATATAGTCATTCAACACTTAATTAGTTGACTAACCAATCAATGAACAGACAAAATAAACTTATATTGAAATAGTTGTGCCAAAATGAGGGGCTCTTACTCTTCTTTAAGGTCAGGTAACCATTGGATAGTATAAAGGAGGAACAGTCCTTTCTCTGCAGAAAAATTCACATATGAACTTTTATAACACAAAACTCATGGTTTGCTTTACAATCCCAGAAGATTCAAGATTCACTGCAATCTGTCAATCTGTCAATATCAGGGATCCACTACTTCTCTGTTCATAAAAAATGAACAGACAGGAACTTTCCTACTTGGTCAGGCTAACATTTATATTAAAAAAATACAGAAGAAGAAAAAACATGTGGACCTGAATCATTCATAGCATGATTAGAAACCATATCATAAAATAGTTTACTTCACCTGATGTAGTCCATAACTTTTATCATATTTTGATGGATGGGTTGAATCTTGGAGTCTATTTAGGTAACCAAAAAAGGCCAAATTATTTAGTATTTTTTACAGTAAGATTTAATGTAATTAAGCCAAATTTAAAACTCAAATGATTATCCAGAAAGTTTTAGCAGGTACAGTTTCAGAGAAATTTTTTTAAGCTGCAAAATGATCATATTTTATGTACATTTGTAGCCAACTTTTCAATCCATGCTTAGAAAAAGGGTGTGGTGTGATCCAATAAGCACAACATGCTCATTCAGTCAAAATACACCATATTCCTATTTCCCCCCTACATCTTGCTCAGCTTTGTTTTCTTTCCTTTCCTTTTGAATCTTATGATTTATTGCTTAATTTTGATCTTGACATTTTAGCTATGTCTGAACCGAGTCTTTCATGGGAAATTAAAAGTGAATCTCATTGCCAGGGTAGTAGTCACAGAGCTTTATCTAGGAACAAGTTGCTGTTAACTGTTATGGAAATGACATCAGAGAGAATGCACTTTTATTCACATCCCAAAGACTCAAAGTAAAATGATTATATAAAGCTGGATGACCCTTTGGGTGTCTATACAATACTCTAGCAGCTGGGGCTTCTTGGGTTTACATTTCCTTTACATCAAAGGCATATCAAAACACATAATGATGTCCTCTGGAGTAGATAGTTGTTCTTTGATAAATGCGTGTGATGTGTCCTGAAGCCCCCTGGACTCATGTCGTTGGTCATTATAAAGATAACTTAGGATTTCAGTGTGGTTTTATGTAAAGAAAATAATATTAGAGCATTATGGAAAGTAATTAAAGTTACATTAGAATATAACAACTTTTTTCCATTAAAGCTGTCAAATGCTGTGGAGTAGCCCTTATTCCAAGCAGGGGAAGCACTGTTTTTTGTAACTCTGATTTATTATGTAACAGTAGACCTTGATCTACTCATTGTTCAGTTCACTTTTGTTTGTTTCTCTGTTAGTGTCAACTTACAGATACTCCCAGGAAGACATAGGCTCAAGACTTACAATGCGTTGAAGGGTAAAACTTAGAAGCAAGATGCATCAGAATAATGACTTTCAGTGCTTTTTTCTCTTGCTGTTAAATTAGCAAAGCACACAACCAATTTCTCAGGTTGCTTTTGTGGTTGGGGATAAGTATAAAGCCTATATGGCATATCTAAACAATAAAACACTTATTTAAATGAGTGTTTTCTTGTTCTCTTGACTTACAATGGGCCAGATTCTGGAAAGGCTTGAGCTGGCAGCTAGATCTCTGATATGTTCATGATATCCATGGGTTGGTGATGAACCTCTTGGCCTACACTAATCCTTGACATGCACGCCCTATTGCCTTATCAAACATACAGCAACCAGCTGTCTTTTGTCAATGAGATAGTGTTCTTTGACAACCAGCGAGACAGTTTCAGTCAGAAAGCAATCAGCAGTTTTTCTAACAACAACAGCAACAATAACAACAACAACAACAATGAGAAAAAGCAAAAGAAGAACTTCTATTGTTTCACTAACTGTTACAAATCAGGAACATTTCTATGTGAGAAGCAGGATATACAAAAAATATACAGTGATGCCTAGCCTGGCTCCTCAGGGGATGGGCTCTCATCACTGCATTATGGAACATGGCTCTAGACAACCCAGTGACCTCACAGTTAGATTTCTCTGGAAATAGAACATTTCATCTGTAAATATGAAAATGGTGACAGAGGTATAGATGCTGAAGGGAATCTGAAGATTTGAAAAAAAGGAAAAGAAACAATTACAAAGAACAGGTAAGAAGCTAAAAGTGTTGACTTCTGGTTCCATTCCTGGCGTGGAATGTTGGGAATGACCATACAATGTTGTTCTAATCATGTCTTGTTTGGATGTGACAAGAAGTGCTATGTGAGGCTGTGATTGAGGACATTTAGTGGCTTCTGTGTTTTATGTCATCTCCTCTTCTCCTCATTCCTGCATCCATGATGTCTGCATTCATGACTCTTTAATGAGATGGCCTTGGCCAACCATATTTGTACTTTAAGTTTTTTTTTTTTTCTTTTTCTTAAACAAAGGACATAAATACATGGATGAAGTACTTTCAAACCCATTCCTGGGTTTTCTACTGAAATCCAGATAATTTTCATTTTCAGAATGCTGAAATGATATTCATTTGGTGTTGGGCTAATGAGTTATTTGAGTTCCACTATAGCCATTCCATAGTATCCACACGAGCCACCTCTGACAAGCTTCCTGAAGACTTTGTGTTTTTGGCAGAAAAGGTAGGTTTTCATCTCTGACTGTCTCACAAATCTAACTGGCCCAGGAGTTTATTTTCTTTGCTTTACTTCCACCTCCCACTCTTTCATTCAGGCTCTTAAAGACAAACTTTGAATGTGATTAATGATGGCAGGGATTAGGAACGTAAAGTTCAAGTGCTGAATTGTTTATTTGTTTAAGAGAGTTGTTTTCTGGCTGTTTCTTTATGCAACCATATGCTCACATGAAAAGCTCTATTCTGTTGTTGGCTGTAAGAATACTGCCCCAAATTGCTTATTATAAAGAGAGGCTGGGGAAAAGTTCACTTTTCTAAGTAATTTCTTTCCATCTTTTGGGTTATTCTTTTTTCATCCTTTACAGGGAAAGAGATGCCTCTTTTGTGAGGTTTATATCAATTTCAGGAAACCTTCCAGAGACTGGAATCTGATTGCTGGTTGGAACATATAATTGGATCAGTGGGGGCTCTCAATGAAGCTCAAAGCAAGTGAAAATGTTTTCAGTATATGCTTATTATATCACAAGATGCATCTGGAAAGGGAAGAAGGCCTAGAGCATTTAGGTTTATTTTTGAATTTTGTGCCTTGGTGGGCACCTCATTTCCCATATCAGAAATATATAACTTCTTCCCTAAGACTTATCGTCATTCTCCAGAGAAATATTTCAGATTACTAGGTTATAGTTCTTTCCTCACAGAAGGGAAAACTGAGACTAGCACTCTTTCCCCAGGAGGTAAAATGCCACCAGTTTTCTGACATAGGCCATGATGCTACACTTCTAAGTCCCGGGCTGGAGCTGGGAGAGACTGCATGGCATGCAAGGCCAAACAGGTGTCTCAGCATTGTTTCAAGATGAGTGACCTTTGTACTGGAATGAGGAATTCACATTTCACTTGTAGTTCTGGAAGGCAGAGAAGCTCTCTGTTGCTTCAACTAGGTTTCCAGAAGCTTGAATGGGGTCAGATCACTGCCTCAATTACCTGTTTAGCTCCAGTACAGAGAGATTTTATATAGTATGTGTCTGGATTTAGTATGTCCACATTTGAAACAAAGGATTTCATTTCAGGTTTCATTCAGTTTACTCCTATGTTTGCCTCATCTGTTGTCTTGGTTAACACTGTTGTGAGGATTGGCCTCTGCAGGGTGCTGTGCGCCTGCCCTGGTCAACAGGCATTCCCATCTAACTCAGAAGTTTTCAGCTGGAGGGTGAAGTCCCTCTAAACACCACCTCTGCACTTCATTACTTCCCTGCCATATGATGGCAGCATTTTTTGGGGAAAGGAAATAACGTTCTCTTCATTACTTTAAGTTTTTTCTTTCATGTTCAACATGGTGATTATATTAACTTCAGTTTTGCTAAAGTTTGATCCTTCGTTTTCTCCAATGAAAATGTGTTATAATTGGAAATAAAGTGATTTCTTTTCAGTTTACCTTTCTTTTGAGAGGAGGGACTGTGGAATTTTTCAGTTATTCATTTATTTAGTCCACTTTAAATCTTTACTCTTCTTACATCTTCCACAATGATTGCTGATGAACTGCAGGAAAAAAAAAAAAAAAACCATGAAACTTTTAACATTAAATTTCTGAGATTTTTCTCCCTAACACTTAAAAAATTAAGGATTGTTACTTTTTTTTTTTTTTAAGATTTTATTTATTTATTTGACAGAGAGAGATCACAGTAGGAGAGAGGAAGGGAAGAGATCACAGAGAGAGGAAGGGAAGCAGGCCCCCTGCTGAGCAGAGAGCCCGATGTGGGGCTCGATCCCAGGACCCTGAGATCATGACCTGAGCCGAAGGCAGCGGCTTAACCCACTGAGCCACCCAGGCGCCCCAAGGATTGTTACTTTTTATGGGTTGATTGCCAAATGGTTCTTTAAAATTATAGCACTTGCTTCCTGTTTTTAAGGGTTATCTGAGATCTACTACTCAAATATAGACTAGTTAGAAAACACAGTGCTTAAATTAGAATGCACGGAGGTGCAGCAACAGTTCTGTCCTAGGGCAGGTGTCAGGGTCCATGTATGTCAACATGGCTACTTAACCACTGCACGGTCCAAGTTCACACAGGCACCCACACTTGTGACCAAGGACCCCAGCCCCACATCACTTTATGCTTAGCCCTGAAATCTACAGGCTTCATCTGGTGAGGTCTGGGGATTTCCTAGTAGGTGGGTGATTGCCCTACTTCTGTTAGACTTTTTCTTGTCCCTGTAGACAGAAAGGGAAAAACACTGATGTTCCCTCCACCTGTTTCTTTGACACCATCTTTCCTTGAGCTAGACGTATTATTAAGTATTCTTTCTATGCTACATTTTCTGCAGGAACCTCCCAACTGTTTAACTGCATCACTTTTCCTTTGCAGGGACAGAGGCACATTTCATATACCAATTGCAGTAATTCCTCTGAATATGATTGTTGACTTAGTTTGTTGTGCTGACAATGCCAGAGATTTGCGGGGAGGTGGGGGGAGCAGTAGCAATGCAGAATGGATACTTGGCCTATAGTTCTGTGAACAATAATAAGTAAAATTGGTATATATTAATCTCTCCTAGTATCCAGATGCCAGCTGTTTACTTTCCTTTATTCAGTACTAAAAACACCAACATGATAACAATATTAATGACTGGATCATTATTTGAGGTGGTTTTCCTCAGAGCTGCTAGCAATGCTTCTGGTCAGCAATGTAAGCAGGCAGAAATTCATATGCAGTGGGCACGTTTAACTACCTCTCCCTGGCTCATCCCCAAAGCTCTTCTTCTTTACTTTAAGGACAAAATGTACCCAGGCTATGCATGTATGCCTGTGCTGGCTTTTCACTTAGGATGCCCTCTTCCTTCTCATCCCTAAAGTCAGGAGCTCAGCCCGCCGCAGTGCTGGCTGATTCCTCCACATTTTGTAGTCATGGTGTATTTACTGAGCCATTTCCCTTCAATTAGCTATATATCATCCGTTTGGATAACTTATTCTAGAAGAATGCTTGTTTAATAAGTTAATTAGTCTATATTCCAATATGTTCCGCATGGCTATGTGTTGTCATGATAAGCCATCAACATTGGGATTTCTCATCTGACTCTGAGAGATGGTATGTGGCTGGAGAAAGTTGGCAGTGGCTATTTTGCATATCCCAGCATGACAGTGTTCCTGGGAACAGGACTGGCTGACCACCCACTCTGCCTCTTGGGCGCTAAGGGACCTGATAAGTTGGCTCAGTGGTGAGATCTTTACTTACTTTCATGACTTTAGAATCTAGCAATGAAATTTTTGTATACAAATCTGTGCTTCTCTCTCCTCATTCATTTTTGACTGAAAGTCTCAGGGCACAAGGCCCACCTCCAATAAACTAACACCTGTTTTCTGAGGACTGGACACCCAAGCTGGTTGCAACCTGCGTGAGTGATAAAAGCTCTCTCTCCATAGCACTGCTTTGCATTCCATCTTGTAGACATGGATGCCCAGTGACCTGAGTCATGCCCAGGAGCTGGCTTCCATTCTCTGCCCATCCAGGAGGAGGATGCATTTCCTTTTGTTTGCATCCTTCTCACCTGCAGGCCATACTTGCTGTCTCACAGATCAACAGCTCAGCGTGACTTTGTGCCCAGACACACAATTGCTGGGAGGTTTGCATAAAAGAGTTAGGAAATCCTTGTCATTCCTGATCACTATTAAGCAATCAATTTCCCTGGAAACCTACTTATGTTGGACCAGATAAGCTGTCAGCACTCTGAGTGGCCTTTCACTGATGTGTACCGCCTCTTCCCCTGTTTACTTAAAACCTGCCTCACGGTCAGATTCTGTCAGGCCCAGTGGGTTCACGGGTTATCTCCAGCCCACAAGTTAGTTCTCCTTCAGGTGCATCACTGAAAGAAATAATTATAAGAATATACTAAAGGATGTGCAGACTGACTCACTCTGATAGCCAAAAGTGAAAAGAGAAGTCTGCATTGTAGTGTAATGTAGCCGTGTGAAGTGCAGAGGGAGATGGTTCTCTGCTTGGCCCCAGGGGCTGGCTTTCTTCTCACAGATAGAGATGGAGAGCAATTAGAGTCTGGAAGTATAAGCAAGCCAATCTGTTGTGTTTATACAGAGAGGTTCCCCCTAAGTGAGGCAGAAGCAGAGACACAAGTAATGAGCACATGTGTTTGGAAAGAGTATAAGGTACTTATAAATATTATAGTGGCGTCGCTATAGTTAAAGGTCTGGCAGCATTTCCATTATAAACTCTCATTGTCAGGGGTTTAAAACTCTGCTGTAAAAATTCCAGGCTGCAACTTGGCATTGCAGGATAGCCTGGGAAAAAAGCTTTCATCCTTGATCCCATGCAGGTTTTTCTTGATGTTCCCAGGCAGCCCTGCTTATGTCCCTTCACCTCTGATCCTGTTTGCATCTACTAGGGGAGCAAACAGGCAGGTCTAGAGCCCACATGGCAATGTATGATCTTTTGGTTATTGGAAAGGGGGCATCTGATAAGAAGCGCCCACACATTCATTGACCTCTTATTGTGTATGAAACCTGATCTGCATAAGATGCTTTATAAGGGCCATGTATCAGTGGACATGCAAATAAGGTTAGAAAAACGCAATTAAAATAAAAATACTAATATTAAAAAGTTTGACATTTTACATAGCTAGCTTTAGGACAATCTTTAGGATCATTAGTGATTTGCAAGAGAAATCTCATCAAGGCTGCTATCCCATGAGACTATGCTTACCAAAGAAATCCCTATGCTTTATCTTTGATCAATAAAGTGAACGGTCAAAACAAAACTGACTAGCGAATTTGGCATTGAGTTACATGAAGACCGTTAGAATACAAGTAGAGAGTTTCCAGAATTAATCTGAAAACAATCTGAGATTAATAACTTTTGAGTGATAATTTTCCCCCTGTCATTTAATGCTAGCGGCATGTGAGAAATCTAATCAACAAATGCCCATTGTCTGAACTGAAGATGACTGTGACACTGAGCACATTCGTGGTTCTCCAGTGACCAGCCACGCTCTGCATGAGGTAGGGTTTGCCTTGTTTCCAGGTGATGGATATCATGGACTACTGCAATGATGCAGCTCTCTGCAGGGCATCAGGCTCTTGCCCTCTGTGAGCTTTCCTGTTCAATGCCATCTCATCTAGTCCTTCTGTTCTCTTATCATTAAGTTATCCCATTTTGCTACATGCCTGTAGTAACTACAAATGACTATGTTTTCCTTGAGTATCAGGCTAACGTGAGCTGTGTCACCAGAGTTATCCTGAGTGGTTAAGGAAGAAAAAAGATTCTTAAGACAATACATCAGGGAGCTTAACAGAGCCTAAAAAATGTGCCAAGGAGTTTGTAGAGTTTAGAAATTTTAAATTAAAACAAAAAAGAAGGAGAAGGAGGAGGAGGAGAGGAAGAAGAAGGAGGAGGAAGAGGTGAAGAGGAAAAATGATAAATTGAAGGCCATGCAAAATCTGGACAGGTGCTTTGTCCAGAAGCTGAGAATTCCTTTCATGCATTCATTTGCCATAATAAGAAAGAGCAAATCAGAAATTAAAGAAAAACATCTTCGTTCTGATCCCAGTCATAAATTCACATTTGGTCTTAAATGAACAGAATTACTCTATCATTTCTACACTGGTAGAATCAATCTGTATCAAAGGGAAAATTGCTAGCAATCACATTGCCATTTATTCAATTTTGTCAAAAACGGGGTTTAATTGATATATAGGAGACAGACTTCACTCTCCAAGAAAGAAATACAGTGTGAAAACTGATACTTCAAAATCAGCTGGGCCCACAATACAAAAAAGTAAACAAACATACAAACAAACAAAAAGTAACAGTGCTTGAGTTACACATAGTCCAGCTTGGATTTTCAGGCTTGCCCTCAAATGCCTCAGCTCTAGTTTAGATCCTAGAAAATATGGAATGAAGACTGGGGATTCTGTTTTCATTTCAGATTTACCTTTCTCCCAGTGGCTCAGATTTTGGGGGAGCATGTACACCAGCTAAATTCAAAATATCAGTAGTAAAACTCAAAGTTCCCTTCTGGGGCAGGGTATGATAGTCATATCAATTAGAATATATATATTTTTTGGATTAGAATATTTTAAAGTAAATTAAATACATTGAAACATTTCTTATCCCATCAGGAACAATGTTTTCTGGAACTATGAGTCCATCAGTTGACCATATGTTTTGTTTTGTTTTGTTTTGGAGACCAGGTGGGAAATCTGTGCTGTGTGGGGTGTCTCCTTTGATTGCAGCCTCTACTGTTTTGGATGTTTCCTTTTCCTTCTCTCCATTCTTCACCTCTATTCATCAATTTAAGGAACTCTAGGTGACAGGACACATTTCCACCATTACTTACAAGTGAGTGACAACACCGTGCCAGGCTTGCCTTTATGTAATGTTGTGGGTCTGGTTCCTGAAGAACACTGCTGGACAGACAGCACTGATTTGGAAATATCCCATTACTCTCCATATTTCACAGTTAGAAACTGGTGGTGAAATTTGTTTTCCCATTTTACTGAGTTTTCTTCAAGAGGGACATTTGAAATCTATTAATTTTATCTTTAAATATTAACAATTTGTATTAGCTCCTTGCAACCAATACTAATTTTTCCCAGATTAAACCCAACACACACACACACACACACACACACACACACACACACACTACTTATCAGAGGAACCATAGAACATATACAGCTCTTTTCATGAGCCAAAAGATCAATGTAGCTTTCACATAACACCTGGGTCAATGTTTCCTTTTATTGGATTTGCTGATTAAAACTGCTTGAGCTCTGTCACTATTTGTTTCTTCTTCTGTCCAGCTTTAATCCTAAAGTGCCTCAGAGCCTCCAGCCACCAGCAGTAGAGAAGATCCACTTAGAATGGTTATTGGTACATTTTTTCCCCAAGGTAAATAAACAAACTGGGGATAGGTTGGGTAGCTTTATCATTGGGTAAAATTTTAGTAGTCACACATCTGTGGATGGTCATGAGTAATAATTTATCTCTGGGTAGGATTAAAGGAAGCCCTCTTGCTTCCAAGTAGAACTACTCAAGTTCAGGAGTGAATAAAATTCCATGATTTTCACACAAAAGCCGGGAGCATGAGGCAAGAGTAAAGCAGGGTGTCCTATTCTTGACCAGAGGGGCTCTCAGGTATCAGATTCCCACAATGTTTTCTTCTAAATTCAATAATTTGTACTGCTACTGCACAACACATTCATGTTTTACTTTAATAGAGAACTGACCCATAATTCCATAACATAGAAAAACTCTTGTTCCAGGAAGGTATGCCTTGTTTATCCCAAACTACTAAGTCCCCAAGGGGTGCTTTGCCTACTAGAGACCTCCACGGTTGTAAGATGAAGGTCCGACCCCCGGCCTGGCAGGCAACAACCTGCTGCTTCAGTTGAGTTGATTGGAGTTGTTTTAACCAAAAGAAGAAAAGGCTAAGGTTGGGTGACAAAATAATTTGTATTTTTACAGGAAACAGATTACAAGAGGTAGAAAAACTAATATAAAATTAAAACAGATGGGGATGCCTGGGTGGCTCAGTGAGTTAAAGCCTCTGTCTTCAGCTTGGGTCATGATCCCAGGGTCCTGGGATCGAGCCCCGCATAGGGCTCTCTGCTCAGCAGGGAGCCTGCTTCCTCCTCTCTCCCTCTGCCTGCCTCTCTGCCTACTTGAGATCTATGTCTGTCGAATAAACAAAATCTTTAAAAAAAAAAAATTAAAACAGACCATTCAAAAAAATCCTGGCAGATTCTTCAAACTTAGAAACTAAAAACAAAAGGATGCAAATGGTATTTTAAACATATTTAAACATACAAATGGTTTGTTCTTACAGAGAGGCTTTTCTGAGGTCTGTTCTAATGTTAGAATTTTAAGATAGGTTTCAGTTAAATATTTTCTCCAGAAGAAAAAAAATAGTTTTCTTATATTAGGGCCACATAGGAGATCATATTTTTTTGTGGTTTGGAGACATAACTATTGTTACATTAGTAATGATGGAAAAGTACACTTTTCTTACAAAAATCATAAAAGTTGGACAATCGCCAACTACCTGTTGGTTGAGAAAGGAAATTAATCTTCAGGGCTCACTTCCTTTCACTGGTGTTGTTTTCTACAGAAATAGAGAATAATACTTCCCACAGTGCCACTCCTCTGCTGTCAGAGCTGAAAATGTTCATAGTCCAGGACAGAAAAAGAAAAAAAAAAAGATGATACACTGTTTGTTAATTTCTCCCTCATCATCAAATGGTCGCTGGCCAGAAGCCAGCCCTTGACAACTAACAATGAAATAGGAAATGGCCTGTGGTAAATATTCCCTTCAATGCCCTGTTCTGACAACAACACTGGTCAGGAAGAGATGAAGATACCCAAATGACTAATGCGTGTAATCTAACATGCTTTGAGTTTGTCTGGGGAACTCCATAAAAAAAAAGAAAACAAACAAACAAACAAACAAAAAGATCCCTACTATTTTCTTCTCATATTCATCATCAAGAAGAAGAGAGATAACAAATGCTGGCACAGTGTGGAAAAAAGTGCACCCTTGTGCACTGTTGGTGGGACCATGAAGTAGTGTAGCACTCAGGAAAACACCATGGAGAACCCTCAAAAATTTAAAAATAGAGTTACCATATGATCCACCAATTCCACATGTGGGAATATTTTTGAAGGAAAAAAAATTCCAAAAGATAAATATATTCTTATGTTTATAGTAACATTATTTACAACAACATAGACATGGAAGAGACCTAAGTGTCCATTAATAAATGAAAGGATAAAGAAAATGTGGTGTATAACTATACTGGAATATTACACAGCCATAAAAAAGGACGGGAGCTTGCAAATTGAGGCAAATGGATGGACCTAGAGGACATTATGAAGAGCAAAGTAAGTCAGATTGAGACAAATATCATATGATTCTAATAAAAATGGAATATAAAAAATGCATAAACAAACAAAAAGCAGAATCAGAACCATAAATACAGAGAACAAACTGTTGCTTGCCAGAAGGGAGGAAGGAGGGAGTGTTGGGCAAAACTGATGATGGAGAGAGGGAAATACAGGCCTTCAGTTATGGAATGAGAAAGTCATGAGAATTAAAAGTGGAGCATAAAAAAATAGTGATATTGTTATGGCGATGGAATGGGACAGATGGCAGCTATGTTTCTGGTGAACATAGCATAATGCATAAACTTGTCAAATCATCTGGAACTAATGTAACATTGTGTGTCACTTATACTAAAACAAATCATCCAAGTCATTAATAAAGATATTAGAATGAAATCATAATAAAAATCACAGTAAAATATTAAAAAAAATATAAAAACACTTGTGAAAGTAATTGAAGAAGACACAAAAAAGATGGAAAACCATTCCATGCTCATGGGTCAGAAGAATAAACATTGTTAAAGTGTCTATACTTCCTAGAGCATCACTTCTCAGCCTTTTGGCTAAGATCAAGTGTATACTGCCTAGAGCAATCTATACTTTCAGTGTCATCTTAATCAAAATCCCACTGGAATTTTCAAAAACCTGGAACAAACAATCCTAAAATTTGTATGGAATCAGAAGAGACCCTGGATTGCTGAGGAAATGTTGAAAAAGAAAAACAAACCTGAGGGCATCACATTGCTTGATTCCAACCTTTACCAAGACAGCATGGTACTGACACAGAAACAGACACATAGACCATTGGAACAGAGTAGAGAGCCCAGACATGGACACACAAATCTATGGTCGAATAATCTTTGACAAAGCAGAAAAAAATATACAATGGAAAAAAGACAGTCTCTTCAATAAATGATGCTGGGAAAATTGGACAGCTATGTGTAGAAGAATGAAACTCGACCATTCTCTTACACCATACACAAAAGTAAACTCGAAATGGATAAAAGACCTCAATGTGAGGCAGGAATCTATCAAAATCCTAGACAAGAATGTAGGCAATAACTTCTTCGACATAGACCACAGCAACTTCTTTCAAGACACGTCTCCAAAGGCAAAGGAAACAAAAGTGAAAATGAACTTTTGGGACTTCATAAGCTCCTGCGCAGCAAAGGAAATAGTCAACAAAACAAAGAGACAACCCACAGAATGGGAGAAGATAGTCGCAAATGACAGTACAAACAAAGGGCTGATATCTAAGATCTATAAAGAACTCCTCAAACTCAATGCACACAAAACATATCATCATGTCAAAAATGGGCAGAAGACATGAACAGACACTTCTCCAATGAAGACATACAAATGTCTAACAGACACATGAAAAAGTGTTCATCATCATTAGCCATCAGGGAGATTCAAGTCAAAACCACATTGAGATACCACCTTATACCAGTTAGAATGGCCAAAATTAACAAGACAGTGAACAACATGTGTTGGAGAGAATGTGGAGAAAGGGGAACCCTCTTACACTATTGGTGGGAATGCAAGTTGGTACAGCCAATTTGGAGAACAATGTGGAGATTCCTTAATAAATTAAAAATAGAGCTTCCCTATGACCCTGCAATTGCACTACTGAGTATTTACCCCAGTGATACAGTTGTAGTGAAAAGAAGGGCCATCTGTACCCCAATGTTCATAACAGCAATGACCACAGTTGCCAAACTGTGGAAAGAACCAAGACGTCCTTCAATGGACAAATGGATAAAGAAGATTTGGTCCATATATACAATGGAGTATTTTGCCTCCATCAGAAAGGATGAATACCCAACTTTTGTATCAACATGGATGGAACTGGAAGAAATTATGCTGAGTGAAATAAGTCAAGCAGAGAGAGTCAGTTATCATATGGTTTCACTTACTTGGGGAGCATAAGAAATAACATGAAGGACATTGGGAGATGGAGAGAAGAAGTGAGTTGGGGGAAATTGTAGGGGGAGATGAACCATGAGAGAATGTGGACTTTGATAAACAACCTGAGGGTTTTGGAGGGTAGAGGCAGGGAAGTTGGGTGAGTCTGGTTGGCAGTATTATGGAGGGCACATATTTCATGGAGCTCTGGGTGTGATGCATAAATAATGAATTCTGGAACATTGAAATGAAATAAAATAAAATTTAATTTAATTTAAAAAAGAAATATGAATAAGGTAACAATAATAAAAATACAATATAAAAATAAAAATAAAATAAAACACCAAACTTAGAGAAAAATATATCAGAATTGTGCTTTACCAGAATTGGGGGATGCAGGTAAGAGGAAGATTATTGGGAACTATGATTATTAAGATGGTCAAAATGTACAAGCTTCCATGTATAAGATAAACAAGTACTAAGAATGTAATCCACAACTTGCTGACACTGCTCTATTGTATACCCAAAGGTTGTTAAGAGGGTAAATCCTAAGAGTTCACATTACAAGCAGAAATTTTTTTCCCCTTTTCTTTGAAGAAAAAAAAAATTGTTATCTGTACAAGAAGATAGATGTTAGCTGAACCTATTGTGATAATCATTTCACCATATATGTAAATCAAACTATCATGCTATATGCCTTAAACTTAGCAATGATGTATGCTAATTATTTCTCACTTAAACTGGAAAAATTGATAACAGAATTTAAAACATGATCACTACCTTAAAATGAACAAAATTACATACAATCTCAACATCTTATAAATTTTGAAAAACTTTCTCTAATGTCAGATATTAAGTTCTGAAGACAAAAAAATAATAAAATAGCTTAATGTTAGAGAAAGATTACATAAATAAATGTCATCCAATATATGATGGATATGGAAGGCTTAGGAAGAGATAAAGTGGTGTAACTTACCATTACATGGTTGCCATCCTAAGTGGTGCCCCTTGGAGTCTGTGAGGACGGTCAGTATGAAAATCACTTAACATTAAGACAAATGTACAATATTATCAGTAAGCTTCTGTCCATCCCAAACTTTCTTTCATTATGGTATTTATGATTGTTTATTAAAAAAATTAATTATTAAATGTACTTACTCAAGCTCAGAGCCTTTACATTTTTGGGTGTATGTTAAATACTGCTACATGATTTGCATGGTTTTGTCTATCTGACGTATTACATCCTAGAGTTATATTCTAGAGTCACATTCATTGACTGGGTACTTTTTTTTTGTATAGTTTTAATCTGTATAATTTATATTTTAGAGTTGAAGACCTTTTCACCTCCATAAATATATCAGTGATATTAAGTATCTCTGAGATATATATAAATATATCTAATATATATGTTATAACTTTACACAGATACTATGTTCTTACTTATAGATGTTGAAATCTACTTAATATTTTAAAAATTCACACAGTACTAAATATTAACTACCATCAAATATATAATGGGAAAATAATTAATATCTTGGCTATTAATATACTGTGTGAAGCAAGCACTTCTTGAACTTTGTCAGAGCAACAAAGTACGTTTTCTTTTTTTTTTTTTAAAGATTTATTTATTTATTTATTTGAAAGAGAGAGATCACAAGTAGGCAGAGAGGCAGGCAGAGAGAGAGGAGGAAGCAGGCTCCCCGCTGAGCAGAGAGCCCGATGCGGGACTCGATCCCAGGACCCTGGGATCATGACCTGAGCCGAAGGCAGCGGCTCAACCCACTGAGCCACCCAGGCGCCCCCAAAGTACGTTTTCTGACTCTCAGCCTCCTACCTTCACATTTTATAGATCTGTGAATAGTAAAAGTGAAGAAATGAAAACAAGTTAATTAGCTTTCATTTTTGCTGGCTGATTGCCTGTGCTCTTCGTTGCTTTTCTGAAATTCTGATGGAAAGAATCCTGTGACTTAATCTGCATAACTGAAAGCTAGTATAAAATCTGTGACAATTATTTATCAAATTTGTTAAAAGTGGCAGAGGAGCTAGAGTCAGATGTCCTTTACCCTTTAAAGTTTTTAGAAAATCTTTCAAGTTCTTAAACTCCCACATGGAAGAATAAACCACCAAGCCACTTTACCTCTTCAGATTCTACCCTCAGGCTGGAAGGAGTTGGAGCTTCTGCATCTGGACCTGTCATGAGGTTTTTCCCATTTCCTACCCTACAGAGTCCTTGTATCTCTGCTCCTTCATGGTTATGACTGAAGAAGACACACTCTTCCCAGTTTTAGGAAGAGTACTTGCTTTTCTTCTAGAACATTTAGAAAGTATGGTCAAGTTAGACTTGATTTAGCTCTCAAATGTTACTCTAGATTAGGCAGAGTATTTGAATATGGAAACAGATTTAGGATTGGGGAGTGTGAGGTTGGTGCTGGTTATTCCTTTGGAGGAATGAGAAGTCTTTGATGTGAGAATTAGTGAGTGGGTTAAAAGGGAATAGAATGAACTGAATAGAATGGGAAGAGGTAGGGAAGAGAAAGAAAAAAAAATTCTTTACATCCCAGAATTTAAACAAGGTAGTGGCTTAAAAATTGAATAGAATGGGAAGAAGTAGGAGAGAGAAAGGAAAAAAAAAATTCTTTACATCCCAGAATTTAAACAAGGTAGTGGATTAAAAAGTACATTTGATTTGTATGAAATTTTATACTGTCAAATATATTAGTCAATGGAACACAGATATTCTTTGTGCCAAGAAAGTTGAATATTCTGTTTTTTTAAACTGATTTTCTGATGCCTTAATATGAATTTTCTATGCTAAAGAGAATTTGAATAGAGTGTTAACTAACTTTTGTTTTAAACATGTAGAAATAATTTAAAAAATGTCTGAAAGTATAAGGCAAGGTCTAATTAATGTGGGACCTGGGTGTCTGTGGAGACCATGCACCAGGACAGCTGGAGAGGTCCGTTTATAACCACTCTTATGTGTAGCTCCACCGCTGAGAAAAATGAATATAGGCCCCTTGAAAAGCTTCAACATGCATGTGCCTTCACATAGCATAGGATCAGAGAGTTATTATTATTATCTTGATCAATATAAAATATCTAGTGCTGAGACACCTGGAATGGGCTTCATGGATTCTAAGTGCTCTCATTCTTTAGGTAATAGAGTAAATTTGTTGGAGAAGTGATGCCCTTCCCTCAATTGAATCATGCAACCTCATTAGTATTATTTGATACAATCAGGTTATTTTGGACCCACTTACATGTGTATATTTATTTAGCTTTCCACGGCAACTTCATGACTGTTTTATAAGGTATCTGAAGACTTACTCTTCTTCTATGTGCGTGTTCTTAATAGCTCTGATCTGGTAACCTCTTTATTTTAGCTAGAAGATGGATATTTCAATAATTTGAAATGAGTTAATGTGAGCTCAGATCCCAATCAGATCCAAAAGTTTAAGTGCTCATAAAAACCTGAAACTTTGCAATAACTCTAAATCCCCACATGCAGAGGAAAACAATTTACGTTTTGTGGCACTTGCCGTGAACTTTTGCAGGCATTTCTGCCTGGATTGTCTGTTAAGCCTTCTGCTATATTAATGTAGCTTTGGAAGAAAAGGGCTAAGTTAGGTTTAAATGTCACATTCAAAACATTGTGAATCTAAGAAATATAACCCCAGGGCCAAAAATCACTGATGAAAAGAAATTATACTGGTTGTGTAAACACTGACCCTTGGGCAAGGAGGAGATGAGGTTTGGTGCAAAGGGAAAATCTGTCCCATTAAAGAAGGGAAGTGAGGCTTCTTACAGAAGAGTAAGGGACCTGTGAGTAATATATTTTTGTCTATTAAATTAAGAATAGATGACTGATCTAGTAAGGCATTTTCTGTTACTATGTGAAGAGATTTTTAGGTGTTTGCTAAGAATCACACATCAGGGACATTCCAGAGATGTGGCTTATTTTTCCCGACTCCTAAGTCCTAGGTCAGTTTCCTCTTTCATAAGCTCTCATGACACCTTGTGTTAACCCCTAAAATGAATGGCAGCTACAAGGACATAGACCATCTACAAAGTCCCCCACTATGACTGTGACAGCTCTTGCTTTCCAGCCTGGATTAGTTATTCCACTGTGTTATGCCTGAGAGCCATTCTTACATACACTCCACACACCAGCACTCATAAGAATGCTTTTCTGCCATCTAAATACAAACCATTCGATGGCAATGGCTTGACAGTTTATACAGGAGCGTATGGTAGATTACAATCACAAGTGTATAAATAGTTTAGAACTTATAATTAATATTTAAATTTGTTGTAAATTGTGGAGGGGGAAAAAGTGCATTGTTCTCAAGGAGGTGGATACTGCAAGGAAGGAATAGAATTGGACTCTTAATAGGCCTGGAAGTGACCTTGAGGATCAAGCCAATAGGCAGTCATTCTCCAATTCTAAGACTTTAAAAATGTAGGTAGCCCTTATGTAAAATCCACAAGTTATTATCTACTGCCTCCCTTGAGTCTTCTGGTCCTAGAAGGAAAAGTGAGCCAGGTGGAACCTAGTTAGTACAGGATCAGGGAACTAGCAAGAGGCTCAGGGCTCCATTCTGAGGCTGAGGGGCCCTTCTTGCTGTTTACCAGGCTACCTGAGCTGGTGGCACAGCCACTTTGACTATGGTGCACACTTCGTGGTCATTACTTAAGAGTCTGTGTGGTAGTATAATATGAATGGACTCAGTCCTCAGAGGGCAAAAAGCCATACAAATTCAAGTACTGCTATAATTCCATGGCCTAATGTTGAATTGAGACTATACAGCTCCCAATATTTATTCTCAGGGAATCAATGCACTCTCTCAAACTAAAGAAGTGGGGGAAAGATAGAGCACCTAGCACATGTTTCTGGGTTGGGGGTGATTTATAAAGAATACAATATATTTGGAGAAAAATTCACTGTCTAATACAATTTTTTTAAATTGAGGCTCAGTTATTTTACATAATTACTTTTCTTATTGAGGTCTGTAAATAAGTCTAGCTGGTTTTATTAACTATAATTTTCTTTATTAATTAATGATCCAAAGTTAAAATGGATAGTTTTTAGGAACACATATATTATTTTGTGCTTTTTCCACTTCATTCTTCCCTAAAAGCAAAATCCTTGAGCAGATGTTCTTCAGATTTTTCCAAAATGTAAATAAGTGACCCCTGGAGAAAGAGAGAATCATAGCATGGAAAGTTTTCAGGAAAAAAGTACTTTGTTTTTCAGAAAATCATACATGAAGGAAAATAAGATATAAGTGGGAGTTCTGATGAAAATATTTATGCAATTTCAACTATAACATTCTCTTCCTAGTATACTGTAATAATGTTGCTTTGTCTTTTTGCAGATTTTGCTTTTGTAATTTTTTGTCATCAGAAAATACAGTGTGTGCTCATTGTTTCTGACTTGAAATTCTGCTTTACTTTGTATTAAAAGATTTTTAAAAATCTCTTTATCACCCTATTCCCATTCCAAGACTACATAAGATGTTTTTAAAAAATTATCTGTGTTCTTTTTTTTAAATTTATCTTTACTGTGGTAATTTTTTTATTATTTATTCCTTTTCAGTGTAACAGAATTCTTTGTTTATGCATCATACCCAGTGCTCCATGTAATATGTGCCCTCTGCAATACCCACCACCTGGCTCCCCCAACCTCCCACCCCATGCTCCTTCAAAACCCTCAGATTGTTTTTCAGGGTCCATAGTCTCTCATGGTTCATCTCTCCTTCCAATTTCCCTCACTTCCCTTCTCCTCTCCATCTCCCCATGTCCTCCATGTTATTTGTTATGCTCCACAAATAAGTGAAACCATATGATAATTGACTCTCTCTGCTTGACTTATTTCACTCAGCATAATCTCTTCCAGTCCCGTCCATGTTGATACAAAACTTGGGTATTCATCCTTTCTGATGGAGGCATAATACTCCATAGTGTATATGGACCACATCTTCCTTATCCACTCGTCCATTGAAGGGCATCTTGGTTCTTTCCACAGTTTGGCGACCATGGCCATTGCTGCTATAAACATTATCTGTGTTCTTTGACATGGGCTATAGAAACTTCTTTCTAGATATGTTTCATGAGGCAAGGAAAGCAAAATCAAAAAAGAAAACAAAAAACAAAAATAAAAAAACTTCGGGAGTTCATCAAAATATATATGAATATAAATTAATATATAAAGCTTCTGCATAGTGAAGGAAACAACAACACTGAAAGGCAACCTATGTAGAAGAAGATATGTGCAAATAATATATCTTTTAAAAGATTAATACCCAAACTATATAAAGAACTTATAAAACCCAATACCCCCCCAAAATAACCCAATTAAAAGTGGGCAGAAGACATGAATAAACATTTTTCCAAAGAAGGCATACATGAAGCCAACAGACACAGGAAAAGATGCTTCAGCATCACTGATCATCTGGGAAATTCATACCAAAGTACAATGAGATGTCATCTCACATCTATCAGAATGGTTAAAATCAACAACAGAAAAAAACAACAGATTTTGGTGAAGGGGGAGAGAGGAGTTGGGGGAAGAAAGGTGAAGCCTCTTGTCCTGTTGGTATGAATGCAAACTGGTGCACTCTGGAAAATAATATGGGAGTTCCTCAAAAAGCTATAAATAGAACTACTATATGATCCAGTCATTGGACTACTAGGTATTTACCCCCCCCCCAAAAATACTGATTCAAAGGGATACATGCACCCTGATTATTATAGCAACATTATCTACAATAGCCAAACTATGGAAATAGTGCATGTCCACTGACTGATACATCTATATACTGGAATGTTACTCAGACATTAAAAAGAATGAAATCTTGCCATTTGCAATGACGTGGATGGAGGTAGAGAATATACTGCTAAGCGATAGAAGTCAGTCAGAGAAAGACAAATACCATATGATTTCAGTCATCTGTGGAATGTAAGAAACAAAACAATGAGCAAAGGGAAGAAAAGGAGAGAGAGAAGCAAACTGAGAAACAGACAACTATAGAGAATGAACTATTGGGTACCAGAAGGAGGTAGGTGGAAGGATGGGTGAAATAGGTGTTGGGACTTAAGGATTATACTTGTGATTAGCAGTGGGTGTTGGGGGAATCACTATATTGTATACCTGAAACTAGTATTACACTGTATGTTAACTAACAGAAATGTAAGTAAAAACTTAAAAAAGAAATAAAAAGTATCGGTGTTTCTGAAAGTCAGTATGTGTTGTCAAGTTTACATCTGGGGGGCAATTATGATTATTATTTCAAGAGGTGATTTCAAGCTTAAACTACATTAATATTTGCCAGTAGTTTTATTTTTTATTTTTTATGCTATTTTAAATTTATTTTTTATTTTTTATAAACATATAATATATTTTTATCCTGAGAGGTACAGGTCTGTGAATCGCCAGGTTTACATAATTCACAGCACTCACCATAGCACATACCCTCCCCAGTGTCCTACCCCCACTCCCCTTCTCCAAACCCCCTCCCCCCAGCAACCCTCAGTTTGTTTTGTGAGATTAAGAGTCACTTATGGTTTTCCTCCCTCCCAATTCCATTTGTTTCATTTATTCTTCTCCTACCCCCTTAACCCCCCATGTTGGATCTCCACTTCCTCATATCAGGGAGATCATATGATAGCTGTCTTTCTCTGATTGACTTAATTTGATAAGCATGATACCCTCTAGTTCCATCCGGGTCATCGCAAATGGCAGGATTTCATTTCTTTTGATGGCTGCATAGTATTCCATTGTGTATATATATACCACATCTTCTTTATACATTCATCTGTTGATGGACATCTAGGTTCTTTCCATAGCTTGGCTATTGTAGACATTGCTGCTAAAAACATTTGGGTGCACGTGCCCTTTCGGATCACTATGTTTGTATCTTTAGGGTAAATACCCAGTTCAATATTTTGAGGAACCTCCATGCTGTTTTCCAGAGTGGTTGCACCAGCTTGCATACCCACCAACAGTGTAGGAGGGTTCCCCTTTCTCCACATCCTCGCCAGCATCTGTCATTTCCTGACTTGTTAATTTTAGCCATTCTGACTGGTGTGAGGTGATATCTCATTGTGGTTTTGATTTGTATTTCCCTGATGCTGAGTGATGTGGAGTACTTTTTCATGTGTCTGTTGGCCATCTGGATGTCTTCTTTGTAGAAATGTCTGTTCATGTCTTCTGCCCATTTCTTGATTGGATTATTTGTTCTTTGGGTGTTGAGTTTCCTAAGTTCTTTATAGATTTTGGATACTAGCCCTTTATCTGATATGTCGTTTGCAAATATCTTCTCCCATTCTGTCAGTTGTCTTTTGATTTTGTTAACTGTTTCCTTTAATGTGCAAAAGCTTTTGATCTTGATAAAATCCAAATAGTTCATTTTTGCCCTTGTTTCCCTTGCCTTTGGCGATGTTCCTAGGAAGATGTTGCTGCGGCTGAGGTCGAAGAGGTTGCTACCTGTGTTCTCTTCAAGGATTTTGATGGATTCCTTTCTCACGTTGAGGTCCTTTATCCATTTTGAGTCTGTTTTCGTGTGTGGTGTAAGGAAATTGTCCAATTTCATTTTTCTGCATGTGGCTGTCCAATTTTCCCAACACCATTATTGAAGAGGCTGTCTTTTTTCCATTGTACATTCTTTCCTGCTTTGTGGAAGATTAGTTGACCATAGAGTTGAGGGTCTATTTCTGGGCTCTCTATTCTGTTCCATTGATCTATGTGTCTGTTTTTGTGCCAGTACCATGCTGTCTTGATGATGACAGCTTTGTAATACAGCTTGAAGTCCGGAATCGTGATGCCACCAACTTTGGCTTTCTTTTTCAATATTCCTTTGGCTATTTGAGGTCTTTTCTAGTTCCATATAAATTTTAGGATTATTTGTTCCATTTCTTTGAAAAAAAAAATGGATGAGATTCTGATAGGATTTCATTAACTGTGTAAATTACTTTAGGGAGCATAGACATTTTCACAATATTTGTTCTTCCAATCCAGGAGCATGGAACATCTTCCATTTCTTTGTATCTTCCTCAATTTTTTTCATGAGTACTTTATAGTTTTCTGAGTATAGATTCTGTGCCTCTTTGCTTAGGTTTATTCCTAGGTATCTGATAGTTTTGGGTGCAATTGTAAATGGAATAGACTCCTTAATTTCTCCTTCTTCTGTCTTGTTGTTGATGTAGAGAAATGCAACTGATTTCTGTGCATTGGTTTTATATCCTGACACTTTACTGAATTCCTGTATAAGTTCTAGCAGTTTTGGAGTGGAGTCTTTTGGGTTTTCCACATATAGTATCATATCATCTGCAAAGAGTGATAGTTTGACGACTTCTTTGCCGATTTGGATGCCTTTAATTTCCTTTTGTTGTCTGTTTGCTGAGGCTAGGACCTCTAGTACTATGTTGAATAGCAGTGGTGATAATGGATATTCCTGCCATGTTCCTGACCTTAGTGGAAAAATTTCCAGTTGTTCTCTATTGAGAATGATATTTGTGGTGGGTTTTTCATAGATGGCTTTGATGATATTGAGGTATGTGCCTTCTATACCTCCACTTTGAAGAGTTGTGATCAGGAAGAGATGCTGTACTTTGTCAAATGCTTTTTCAGCATCTATTGAGAGTATCATATGGTTCTTGTTCTTTCTTTTATTGATGTGTTGTATCACATTGACTGATTTGTGGATGTTGAACCAACCTTGCAGCCCTGGAATAAATCCCACTTGGTCGTGGTGCATAATCCTTTTAATGTACTGTTGAATCCTATTGGCTAGTATTTTGGTGAGAATTTTCGCATCTGCGTTCATCAAGGATGTTGGTCTATAGCTCTCTTTTTTGATGGGATCCTTGTCTGGTTTTGGGATCAAGGTGATGCTGGCCTCATAAAATGATTTGGAAGTTTTCCTTCCATTTCTATTTTTTGGAACAGTTTTAGGAGAATAGGAATTAGTTCTTCTTTAAATGTTTGGTAGAATTCCCCCGGGAAGCCGTCTGGCCCTGGGCTTTTGTTTGTTTGGAGATTTTTAATGACTGTTTCAATCTCCTTACTGGTTATGGGTCTGTTCAGGCTTTCTATTTCTTCCTGGCTCAGTTGTGGTAGTTTATATGTTTCTAGGAATGCATCCATTTCTTCCAGATTGTCAAATTTATTGCCGTAGAGTTGCTCATAGTATGTTCTTATAATAGTTTGTATTTCTTTGGTGTTAGTTGTGATCTCTCCTCTTTCATGCATGATTTTATTTATTTGGGTCCTTTCTCTTTTCTTTTTGATAAGTCTGCTCAGGCATTTATCAATCTTATTAATTCTTTCAATGAATCAGCTCCTAGTTTCGTTGATTTGTTTTATTGTTTTTCTTGTTTCTATTTCATTGATTTCTGCTCTGATCTTTATGATTTCTCTTCTCCTGCTGGGCTTAGGGTTTCTTTCTTGTTCTTTCTCCATCTCCTCGAGGTGTAGGGTTAGGTTGTTTACCTGAGACCTTTCTTTTTCTTAAAAGGCTTGTACCACTATATATTTTCCTCTCGGTACTGCCTTTGTTGTGTCCCACAGAATTTGAACCATTGTGTTTACATTATCATTTGTTTCCATGAATTTTTTCAATTGTTCTTTAATTTCCTGGTTGACCCATTCATTCTTTAGAAGGATGCTGTCTAGTCTCCAGGTATTTGGGTTCTTTCCAAATTTCCTCTTGCGATTGAATTCTAGCTGCAGAGCATTGTGGTCTGAAAATATGCAGGGAATGATCCCAATCTTTTGATACTGGTTGAGACCCAATTTATGACCCAGGATGTGATCTGTTCTGGAGAATCTTCCATGTGCACTAGAGAAGAATGTGTATTCTGTTGCTTTGGGATGAAATGTTCTGAATCTATCTGTGATGTCCATCTGGTCCAGTGTGTCATTTAAGGCCTTTATTTCCTTGTTGATCTTTTGCTTGGCTGATCTGTCCATTTCAGTGAGGGGAGTGTTAAAGTCCCCTACTATTATTGTATTATATTGATGTGTTTCTTTGATTTTGTTATTAAGTGTTTTATATAGTTGGCTGCTCCCACGTTAGGGGCATAGATATTTAAAATTGTTAGATCTTGTTGTTGGACAGACCCTTTGAGTATGATATAGTGTCCTTCCTCATCTCTTATAGTCTTTGGCTTAAAATCTATTTGATCTGATATATGGATTGCCACTCCTGCTTTCTTCTGAAGTCCATTAGCACGGTAAATTCTTTTCCACCCTCTCACTTTAAATCTGGAGGTTTTTTGGGTTTAAAATGAGTTTCTTGTAGGCAACATATAGATGGGTTTTGTTTTTTTATCCATTCTGATACCCTGTGTCTTTTGATTGGGGCATTTAGCCCATTGACACTCAGGGTAATTATTGAGAGATATGAATTTAGTGCCATTGTATTGCCTGTAAGGTGACTGTTACTGTATATTGTCTCTGTTCCTTTCTGATCTACCACTTGTAGGCTCTCTCTTTGCTTAGAGGACTCCTTTCAAGATTTCCTGTAGAGCTGGTTTGGTGTTTGCAAATTCTTTCAGTTGTTGTTTGTCCTGGAAGCTTTTAATCTCTCCTTCTGTTTTCAATGATAGCCTAGCTGGATATAGTATTCTTGGCTGCATGTTTTTCTCGTTTAGTGCTCTGAAAATATCATGCCAGCTCTTTCTGGCCTGCCAGGTCTCTGTGGATAAGTCAGCTGCCAATCTAATATTTTTACCATTGTATGTTACAGACTTCTTTTCCCGGGCTGCTTTCAGGATTTTCTCTTTGTCACTAAGACTTGTAAATTTTACTATTACGTGATGGGGTGTAGACCTATTCTTGTTAATTTTGAGGTGGGTTCTCTGCACCTCCTGGATTTTGATGCTTGTTCCCTTTGCCATATTAGGGAAATTCTCCCCAATAATTCTCTCCAGTATACCTTCTGCTCCCCTCTCTCTTTCTTCTTCTTCTGGAATCCCAATTATCTATTGTTGTTTCATCTTATGGTGTCACTTATCTCTTGAATTCTACCCTCATGGTCCAGTAGCTGTTTGTCCCTCTTTTGCTCAGCTTCTTTATTCTCTGTCATTTGGTCTTCTATATTGCTAATTCTTTCTTCTGCCTCATTTATCCTACCAGTGAGAGCCTCCATTTTTTATTGCACCTCATTAATAGCTTTTTTGATTTCAACTTGGTTAGATTTTAGTAATTTTATTTCTCCAGAAAGGGCTTTTATATCTCCTGAGAGGGTTTCTCTAATATCTTCCATGCCTTTTTGAGGCCAGCTAGAACCTTGAGAATCGTCATTCTGAACTCTAGATCTGACATATTACCAATGTCTTTATTGGTTAGGTCCCTAACCTTTGGTACTGCCTCTTGTTCTTTTTTTGTGGTGAATTTTTCTGCCTTGTCATTTTGTCCAGATAAGAGTATATGAAGAAGCAAGTAAAATACTAAAGGGTGGCAAAGACCCCAGGAAAATACTTTAACCAAATCAGAAGAAATCCCAAATCGTGTGTGTGTGTTGGGGGGGGGGGGAAGTGGATAAAGAGAGGTTCTGAAAAAAAAAAAAAATGAAACAAAAAAAGAAAACAAATAAAGAAAAAAATATAAAAAAGAAAAAAAATATATATATTAGATAAACTAGTTAAAAAACGTTAAAAAGAAAAGGGTTAAAGTTAAAGAAAATTAGCAGGAGAAAAGAAAAAAAAATGAAAAAAAAATAAATTAACTGCAAGAATAGAGAATCATGTTGAGAAAGCCATGAGTTTCATGCTTTGCTTTCTCCTCCTCTGGAATTCCTCTGCTCTCCTTGAGAGAACCTGCACTCTTTGGTTGGTGAACTTGGTCCTGGCTGGATTTCTTGTTGATCTTCTCGGGGAGGGGTCTATTGTAGTGATTCTCAAGTGTCTTTGCCCCAGGCATAATTGAACCGCCCTTACAGGGGCCGGGCTGAGTATCTGCTCGGGTTTGCTTTCTGGAACTTTTGTTCCCTGAACACTTTCCATAGAGTTCCAGAGGACAGGAATGAAAATGGAGGCCTCCTGGTCTCTGGCCCAGAGGAGCCGAGAGTCTGGGGCCCCACTCCTCAGTGTGCCCTCAGAGAACCGTGCCCAATTACTCCCGTTCCCTGGCCTCTGGCCACGTTCCAAGCTAATTGAGCCTTGGACCGGTTCAAGGTAACTCCGAGCTGAGAGCTCATTCCTCGGCTCTGTCTCTGTAGCCAGCTTCCCTGTTCTAATACCTGCAAGCTCTGCAACACTCAGACACCCCCGATCCTTCTGTGACCCTGCGGGACCTGAGGCCACGCTGACCCCGTGTGGGCTTCACCCCAGTTTAGCCTCTGGAGTGATGTCCCTCAGCGTAACAGACTTTTAAAAGTCCTGATTTTGTGCTCTGTTGCTCCGCCGCTTGCCGGGAGCCGGCCCCTCTCCCTGGGGTCTATCTTCCCGTCGCTTTGGATTCACTTCTCCGCCAGTCCTACCTTTCAGAAAGTGGTTGTTTTTCTGTTTCTAGAATTGCTGTTCTTCTTCTCTTCAATCTGCCGATGGATTTGCAGGTGTTTGCTATCTTTAGATAAGCTATCTAGCTGATCTCCTGCTAGCTGAAGTAGTCTCAGCCTGCTACTTCTCCGCCATCTTGACTCCTCCTGCCAGTAGGTTTTAAAAATCCATTAAATTAAATTCTAATTTTTCAAAGGTTTTATTTATTTATTTGACAGACAGAAGTCACAAGTGGTAGAGAGGCAGGCAGAGAGAGAAGGGGAAGGAAGCAGGCTCCCCGCTGAGCAAAGAGCCCAATGAGGGGCTTGATCCCAGGAAGACTGAGTCGAAGGCCAAGGCTTTAACCCACTGAGCCATCCAGGAGCCCCAAATTAAATTCTATTTTAATTAAAATTAAGATCTAGCCACTAAAAGACAGATTTTATTTCCTCAATCCTGAAAATTCAGTTTTCAACTTTAGTCAAAACCATATATTCTATAGCCTGCCAAGGAACTTTCTTCTATGTGAGCATCTTACCTGTGGAAGAATGTAGAATGATAGCTTGTAAAAATTTCCAAGGGAAATAGGAATATGGAAAGACAAGTTGTAGTGAGAGAACACTCCGCTGATTTGTAAGAAACTGGTTCAGATGATTTGAGAGTGTACATCTGTCTTGCCCAGTGTCACTGAGAGTCAGGAAACAAAGAAACAAAGGCAGTGTGATCTAATTAAGAAACAGGCATTCAGAAGAAGAATCAGCCCCTAAAAACTGGGGTTGATATTGCTATCTTCCCTCTGTTTTTCAACACATGTGATGTATTTCTCCTGGGACAATTATAAAATACATGCTGGGGTAGTGGGACAATTACAAAATACACGCCAGAGGAGGTAAAGCTGGAGAGATGGTAGGGAAGTAAAAGAAAGTGGCAGATATACAAGAAAGGGAGGAACTAGCATAAATAAAACGAACAAACTCAGTTTTAAACCAAGCTGATTGTTCTGGGTCTCATTGACCTTGGCAATACTCAAAGGGTCATATTTTATATAGATGAACTGTCTTCAATTTCTCCTGCGTCTCTGGAACATGTGAATGTTTTCCTTCAATGCTTTACCACTACATTCTTTTTATTCCTCAAAGTTGTATTATATTAATAGATGTTTCTTGTTGTGCTTATTTGAATTCATCTTGAGATTATATATTTCGTTATTAAAGAAAAATACATTTTTTGTTTTGCCTGACTTTTTGAAACTCTGGCCTCTGATATGATACTGATGCTTTCCTGGCATATTCCCCAGCCCCACTACATTTTAGAAGTAGAATGACATATTTAATTGAATTTATGAGATAAATGAAATCATACTTATCAAATATCATTATTAAACATAATAGAGCACCCTCAATACCATTTTATTGGTGGATTCTTTTTTGTGGAGTTCATCCTGGTGGGTTGGTCCACATCTGTACCAGGAAAATATTGCAAGTTATATCATTTTCTTGACCTCATTTTCTCTTTCCTTATAGAGAGTTTTATAAATTTAGAAAAATACACTCAGATGGAGTTAAAGATAAAGCTAGTAGATAGAAACACATTCTGTTTAGAATTTTTCTCAAGTAATTATAGAGGAGAGATTAAACAGCATTTCATCTTGTTCAAATGTCTATAGGCATTCCAGTTACCAGCTATGTTACCCCTAGAGTTATTGGTGACATCATATCTAGTGTGTAAGAGATTATACTTAACTTTTTTTGTTTAAGATTTTATTTATTTATTTGACAGAGAAAGATAACAAGTGGGCAAAGAGTCAGGCAGAGACAGAGAGAGGGGGAAGCAGGCTCCCTGCTGAGCAGAGAGCCCGATGTGGGGCTCAATCCTGGGATCATGACCTGAGCTGAAGGCAGAGGCTTTAACTCATTGAGCCACCTAGGTGCCCCTCTACTTAACTTTTATGCTGCATATGATGATAGCACTTTTTCTCACAATAAACTGTTCAGGTGTAACATAGGCTCCTAGATGAGTTTAGACAACTCCTTTTTTTTTTTACTTTTTAAATATTTATTTGTTTATTTTAGAAGGGGAGGGGCAGAGGGAGAGAGAGAGAAGAGAAGCAGACTCCCTGTTGAGCAGGAAGCCTGATGTGGGGCTCAATCTCAGGACCCTGAGATCATGACGTGAGCCAAAACCAAGTGTTGAACATTTAAACGACTGAGCCACCCAGGCACCCCTGGACCACTCTTTTAATATCTCTAAGATCTTTGACATTAATATGGGAATTAGTAAAGATCCAGTGAGTTGCAAATAGGAGAAAACTTCTAACAACAAAGACATTTATGATCTCACAAAAAAGAAGTCCAGAAATATGACAGGTTTCAGGTTGATTGATTCAACAGCTCAGGAGTGCCTTAACAACCAGGTTTATTTCTCATCCTTCCCAGTTTAGAGAAGATAAAGTCTTAAGATCACATGACCAGTAGGAATCCAGATTCAGTTTCCAGATATTTTGAAGGCCTTAACTGAAATGTGTTAATGGAATCTGGGTTTAAAGTTTTTCGTATAATGTGCTGTTCTCAAATGAATTCCAGGAGAAAGGTTATAATAATTTGCTTTCTCAGTCAGTTAAGTGTGGAGGGAGCTTTAGCTCCTTCTTCTTATGGTGGACCAGTGACTTGTCTTAGGATCTTCCACATAGTTTGGCATTAAGATTTCTTCTCCTCATGGAAAGGAAACTCTTACAATAACTCAATAAAAATCCAAAATGTCTATAATAATTAGATTAATGAGTGATTTTCAACTTTACTAGTGAAAAAATACTACAACAAACTAGGCTAGTTCACTGCTCTGCACACTCAATGAACACCTCTGAGTAGTCAATGGAATTCAGAGATTTCTAGCACTCTGGTTAAGATATGTGGAGTAGTAGATTGGGGTGTATAGTTGCCATGCTATGTGCTGAATGCCATGGTAATAATAGCAAAAAATTATAATGGCATGGGGTTTCAAGTACCTCTATAAACTTATGTCCTCATGACAATCTCATGCAGCTTCTAGGACAGCTATTACTATCCTTTTTGCAGAAGAAAAACTCTGGTCCCAAGGATGAGTAACTTACAAGGAGTCCTCTGGAACTGAAACCTGAGCTACGTCTTCCAGAACCTCACCCAGAGCTTTTCTTCTCTGCCATGTTGCTGGACCTAGTGGGCTGAGCTCTCCCCTCCTCAATGAGGGACTTCAGCCATGGTAGAAGTAACATGGGCAAATGTGCCAGACCAGTGGGATTCACCTCTCATTTGGCCCTCAAAAATGTATTATTAAAATTTGCCAGCACACCACTGGTCAAAACTATGTCTATATGTATTTGCTGTGCAGGTAGTTGGACATAAGTAATCCATTTCCTCTTTACTAATGCATATTGTTTTGCTGGGTGGGCTTCATATATGTATAGAAAATAAATTCCTAATACTATTTACCTTTTTTGGAAACTGTGTTTGCAATAGCCACAAATGGACACATAAGATGTGCAAAAAACATTCATCTTCATCTGTAGGTAGTATAATCATATGTTTTATTTAAAAGCATGTTTCTTCTGAGAATCTTTGAACAATCTTTGGAATTTACTCTTGTGATAAGTATTAGTCTCCTCTCCTTCTTATAAAAAATATACTGAAGCTACACAATGTATTGAGTTCTTTAATAATTACTATTTTACAGACCAGTGTGAACAAAAGGAAAAAGTGATCTGATGGTCCACATGCAGCAAGAAGCTAGTTTGGTTGGAATGACTGGAAGCCCTCTGGATTTACAACCTGAGTCTCTTCATCAAAGTGGAGGCTTCCTCTGAATATTTGGGATGGCTAATACAAAGTAGATGACCACTGAACCTGCCCTCAGTACCCCCACCAGTCTTACTGGAAATGCAAGCATATCTCAGTTATGTATTATGTCATCAACAGTCTGTTAAACATGTGCTTTGGAGTCAGCACATGCCATGGGCAACCTGCCCATCCAGTACCATGCATTAGAACGTCAGTGAGGGAGGTAAATTTGGTGAAGGATGGGGGGCAGCCCAGTGGGCACAGTCTGTAGAACCAGAAACAAAAGGGGCCAAGAGATGAAGATTAGGAAAGAATTGTGATAAGCACTAATAGCTTTTCCTTTTTATGAATAATAATCAAGCTGAAGCAGCAAAGTGTGTTCAATTCTTTAATATTTAACACTATAGGCAACTAAACTGAAGGAGAGTTTCTACAGCCTTTCTCTCTCCTGCTACCTGTTACTCTGCCAACCTCCACGAGCTTCCTGAGGGCAGAGGCTGCACCATACTCACCTTTATATCTTGATTTCTTAGCATAGAACTTGACCTGCTGTGATACCAATAATATTATCCATCTTAATAACTTTAGTGCAGGAACAGCAGCATTATTGATAGTCTTTTATGTGCCAAGATCCATACTAAGTTGTTTTACAAGGATGACCTCATTTTATTGTCACAACCACCCTGGGAATTAGACCTCGTTATCCCTGGTGTGTAGATTAGGAAACAGAGGTTCTAAGAGGACACGACACTTGCTCAAGATTGAGCAATTACTAATTGATGTAGTTGAGTCTCCACCCAGGTTTACCTGATTCCCTAATTAGGGAATGAGAATTCCATATAGATGCATAGTTCTGCTCTGCAAATACATTTTATGGTGTCTCTGAGTAACTCATCTTTTCTCAGTTATTATCTCAATGTAAAACTTCACCTTTGCAGCCTCCTCATTTATGGCTCTTTCCCTTTAAGGCTGATGACACAACGATAAGAGTCCAGAATACCGGATTCTCCAAAATCACCTAGCTGAGGGCAGCATTGAGGGCAGATACCAGACAGGAGTTGAGAGTCTCTTCCCACACTTAAGTTCACTGGTGATACCAAAGGTGTAATATCAAGAGGGGATTGAAGTTGTCTTCACTTTTCTGCTGCATTCCACTGCACCTACCACTCCCTGATCCTTACTTCTGGAAACTCCCTCCTCCCTCAGGCTTCAGACTCCAGCAGAATGCCTAACAGCTTGGCTTTGAAGTCAGAGTGACTCAGTCCCTACTCCACCACCTGTTACCACTGGCATGCTGGGAAACTTTCCCACCCTGAACCTCAGTCTCCCCATTGCAGTGTGAGAAATCAGCAGGACCAGCATAGGTTTGCTGCAAGGATCCCATGACTTGGTGCTCCTGAAGGGCTTAGCCAGGTGCCTGGTACACACTTCAGCATCTGGAATCCCTCATCCCTCCCGCCCCTGCACCTGGTGCTGGGCTGGACCAGAGCCATTTGTCAAATGAGAAGCAAGGCACCCTGTAGTCTGAGCTGGAACCCTAAATTTTCCCACTACAGGCCCATTGGGGTCATCCTTAGTCTCTCACCCCTGTTCCTGGCAGCAGGACCCCAATGGCAAAAAAAGAAGCTGAATATGACTATCTTGTGAAACCTGAGAACTTGTTTGCAATATCCTGAGGGAGAGCATCTCATTCAAGTTTATGGCCAAGTTCTGGACCTGACATTGAACATCTGTATTTCTGTCTTTCCAACTAGAACTTCTGGACAGCCAGGCTGCTGAGGAGAGGTTTCTTACTTATTTCCAATGACAGAGTAGGCATTTGATAAATGTTAGTTGGACAAATGAATTATTTTGTAAACACTCTTTTGAGCTGTGGAACCATATGAAAGAAAGAAACATTGGAAGAATGCTACCTATTGCATTAATTCTTCTAAGTCAGGGATTGGCAAACTTTTCCTCTAAAGGACCACATGGTAAATATTTAGGCTTTGCAGGCTATGCTGTCTCTGTCACAACTACTCACCTCTGCCATTGGCATGCCAAAGCAGTCGCAGACGCACACAAATGCATGAGCATGGCTGTGTTCCAGTAAAACTTAATTTACAAAATGGGTGCTGGGCCAGATTTGTTGCAGACGCTGTCATTTCCTGCTTGTGCTTTAAGGGTTGGCACAGATCTTGGGTTTTAAATTTAGTGCCATAAGCAAATTTTCACACTCGTGTTTTCCAAACATAAAGGCTTCAAGCAACTATGCATATTCTGGCGACAGGCTCAGCATACCAATCATTCATTCATTCATTCATTTGCTTCATGGTATTGGACCCATGTTATTGGTGAAGCATTTTTCTAGGTGCAAAAAAAAAAAAAAAAAGAATGATCCCAGACATATAACTTTATTAAAAAAAAAAAAATCTGTCCTGAGATACTTGTCCCTAAAAGTATGTTGCTTATTGTTTCACTTCAATTGTCTCCTCTGGCTTCTGAACGTTCTTGAATGCCTCTTAAGCTGTACCCTGTCTACTTGGCATAATCGATGTCTCATCTCAATTTGACATGATCTGAATGATTGCTCTCACTTCAGCTTTGTCTATTTTTTGGAACATGCTATGGGCTTTCTTGGGCAAAGCCCCTGTGGGATTGGTGCTAGAGCCAGAAATGGGAACTTGTATCACTTTAGTGTTTGTTTGGGCTGACCTTCCAGCCGGGGCTTCTGGAAAGAAGCTAAATACTAAGGGTGTTGAATCCCTTATGTCTCGCCTGTAAAAACAAAGTATGTATATGTATGTGTATGTGCATGTGTGTGTAATTTCTTTTTTTTTTGAAATTTTAATATAATTTTTTATTTTTTATAAACATATATTTTTATCCCCAGGGGTACAGGTCTGTGAATCACCAGGTTTACACACTTCACAGCACTCACCAAAACACATACCCTCCCCAATGTCCATAATACCACCCCCTTCTCCCAAACCCCCTCCCCCCAACAACCCTCAGTTTGTTTTGTGAGATTAAGAGTCACTTATGGTTTGTCTCCCTCCCAATCCCATCTTCTTTCATTTATTCTTCTCGTACCCACTTAAGCCCCCATGTTGCATCACCACTTCCTCATATCAGGGAGATCATATGATAGTTGTCTTTCTCCGCCTGACTTATTTCGCTAAGCATGATACGCTCTAGTTCCATCCATGTTGTCGCAAATGGCAAGATTTCATTTCTTTTGATGGCTGCATAGTATTCCATTGTGTATATATACCACATCTTCTTGATCCATTCATCTGTTGATGGACATCTAGGTTCTTTCCATAGTTTGGCTATTGTGGACATTGCTGCTATAAACATTCGAGTACACGTGCCCCTTTGGATCACTACGTTTGTATCTTTAGGGTAAATACCCAATAGTGCAATTGCTGGGTCATAGGGCAGTTCTATTTTCAACATTTTGAGGAACCTCCATGCTGTTTTCCAGAGAGGTTGCACCAGCTTGCATTCCCGCCAACAGTGTAGGAGGGTTCCCCTTTCTCCGCATCCTCGCCAGCATCTGTCATTTCCTGACTTGTTGATTTTAGCCATTCTGACTGGTGTGAGGTGATATCGCATTGTGGTTTTGATTTGTATTTCCCTGATGCCGAGTGATATGGAGCACTTTTTCATGTGTCTGTTGGCCATCTGGATGTCTTCTTTGCAGAAATGTCTGCTCATGTCCTCTGCCCATTTCTTGATTGGATTATTTGTTCTTTGGGTGTTGAGTTTGCTAAGTTCTTTATAGATTCTGGACACTAGTCCTTTATCTGATATGTCGTTTGCAAATATCTTCTCCCATTCTGTCAGTTATCTTTTGATTTTGTGAACTGTTTCCTTTGCTGTGCAAAAGCTTTTGATCTTGATGAAATCCCAATAGTTCATTTTTGCCCTTGCTTCCCTTGCCTTTTGCGTTGTTCCTAGGAAGATGTTGCTGCGGCTGAGGTCAAAGAGGTTGCTGCCCGTGTTCTCCTCAAGGATTTTGATGGATTCCTTTCGTACATTGAGGTCCTTCATCCATTTTGAGTCTATTTTTGTGTGTGGTGTAAGGAAATGGTCCAATTTCATTTTTCTGCATGTGTCTGTCCAATTTTCCCAGCACCATTTATTGAAGAGGCTGTCTTTTTTCCATTGGACATTCTTTCCTGCTTTGTCGAAGATTAGTTGACCATAGAGTTGAGGGTCTATTTCTGGGCTCTCTATTCTGTTCCATTGATCTATGTGCCTGTTTTTGTGCCAGTACCATGCTGTCTTGATGATGACAGCTTTGTAATAGAGCTTGAAGTCCGGGATTGTGATGCCACCAACGTTGGCTTTCTTTTTCAATATCCCTTTAGCTATTCGAGGTCTTTTCTGGTTCCATATAAATTTTAGAATTATTTGTTCCATTTCTTTGAAAAAGATGGATGGTACTTTGATAGGAATTGCATTAAATGTGTAGATTGCTTTAGGTAGCATAGACATTTTCACAATATTTATACTTCCAATGCAGGAGCATGGAACATTTTTCCATTTCTTTGTGTCTTCCTCAATTTCTTTCATGAGTACTTTATAGTTTTCTGAGTATAGATTCTGTGTCTCTTTGGTTAGGTTTATTCCTAGGTATCTTATGGTTTTGGATGCAATTGTAAATGGGATTGACTCCTTAATTTCCCTTTCTTCTGTCTTGCTGTTGGTGTACAGAAATGCAACTGATTTCTGTGCATTGATTTTATATCCTGACACTTTACTGAATTCCTGTATAAGTTCTAGCAGTTTTGGAGTGGAGTCTTTTGGGTTTTCCACATAGAGTATCATATCATCTGCGAAGAGTGATAATTTGACTTCTTCTTTGCTGATTTGGATGCCTTTAATTTCCTTTTGTTGTCTGATTGCTGAGGCTAGGACCTCTAGTACTATGTTGAATAGCAGTGGTGATAATGGACATCCCTGCCGTGTTCCTGACCTTAGTGGAAAAGCTTTCAGTTTTTCTCCATTGAGAATGATATTTGCAGTGGGTTTTTCATAGATGGCTTTGATGATATTGAGGTATGTGCCCTCTATCCCTACACTTTGAAGAGTTTTGATCAGGAAGGGATGCTGTATTTTGTCAAATGCTTTTTCAGCATCTATTGAGAGTATCATATGGTTCTTGTTCTTACTTTTATTGATGTGTTGTATCACATTGACTGATTTGCGGATGTTGAACCAACCTTGCAGCCCTGGAATAAATCCCACTTGGTCGTGGTGAATAATCTTTTTAATGTACTGTTGAATCCTATTGGCTAGTATTTTGTTCAGTATTTTCGCATCTGTGTTCATCAAGGATATTGGTCTATAGCTCTCTTTTTTGGTGGGATCCTTGTCTGGTTTGGGGATCAAGGTGATGTTGGCCTCATAAAATGAGTTTGGAAGTTTTCCTTCCATTTCTATTTTTTGGAACAGTTTTAGGAGAATAGGAATTAGTTCTTCTTTAAATGTTTGGTAGAATTCCCCCGGGAAGCCGTCTGGCCCTGGGCTTTTGTTTGTTTGGATATTTTTAATGACTGTTTCAATCTCCTTACTGGTTATGGGTCTGTTCAGGCTTTCTATTTCTTCCTGGTTCAGTTGTGGTAGTTTATATGTTTCTAGGAATGCATCCATTTCTTCCAGATTGTCAAATTTATTGCCGTAGAGTTGCTCATAGTATGTTCTTATAATAGTTTGTATTTCTTTGGTGTTAGTTGTGATCTCTCCTCTTTCATTCATGATTTTATTTATTTGGGTCCTTTCTCTTTTCTTTTTGATAAGTCTGGCCAGGGGTTTATCAATTTTATTAATTCTTTCAAGGAACCAGCTCCTACTTTCGTTGATTTGTTCTATTGTTTTTTTGGTTTCTATTTCATTGATTTCTGCTCTGATCTTTATGATTTCTCTTCTCCTGCTAGGCTTAGGGTTTCTTTCTTGTTCTTTCTCCAGCTCCTTTAGGTGTAGGGTTAGATTGTGTACCTGAGACCTTTCTTGTTTCTTGAGAAAAGCTTGTACCGCTATATATTTTCCTCTCAGGACTGCCTTTGTTGTGTCCCACAGATTTTGAACCGTTGTATTTTCATTATCATTTGTTTCCATGATTTTTTTCAATTCTTCTTTAATTTCCTGGTTGACCCATTCATTCTTTAGAAGGATACTGTTTAGTCTCCATGTATTTTGGTTCTTTTCAAACTTCCTTTTGTGGTTGAGTTCTAGCTTTCGAGCATTGTGGTCTGAAAATATGCAGGGAATGATCCCAATCTTTTGATACCGGTTGAGTCCTGATTTAGGACCCAGGATGTGATCTAATCTGGAGAATGTTCCATGTGCACTAGAGAAGAATGTGTATTCTGTTGTTTTGGGATGAAATGTTCTGAATATATCTGTAATGTCCATCTGGTCCAGTGTGTCGTTTAAGGCCTTTATTTCCTTGCTAATTTTTGCTTGGATGATCTGTCCATTTCAGTGAGGGGAGTGTTAAAGTCCCCTACTATTATTGTATTATTGTTGATGTGTTTCTTTGATTTTGTTATTAATTGGTTTATAAAGTTGGCTGCTCCCACGTTGGGGGCATAGATATTTAAAATTGTTAAATCTTCTTGTTGGACAGAACCTTTGAGTATGATATAGTGTCCTTCCTCATCTCTTATTATAGTCTTTGGCTTAAAATCTAATTGATCTGATATAAGGATTGCCACTCCTGCTTTCTTCTGATGTCCATTAGCATGGTAAATTCTTTTCCACCCCCTCACTTTAAATCTGGAAGTGTCTTCGGGTTTAAAATGAGTTTCTTGGAGGCAACATATGGATGGGTTTTGTTTTTTTATCCATTCTGATACCCTGTGTCTTTTGACAGGGGCATTTAGCCCATTAACATTCAGGGTAACTATTGAGAGATATGAATTTAGTGCCATTGTTTTGCCTGTAAGGTGACTGTTACTGTATATGGTCTCTGTTCCTTTCTGATCACCACTTGTAGGCTCTCTCTTTGCTTAGAGGACCCCTTTCAAGATTTCCTGTAGAGCTGGTTTGGTGTTTGCAAATTCTTTCAGTTGTTGTTTGTCCTGAAAGCTTTTAATCTCTCCTTCTATTTTCAATGATAGCCTAGCTGGATATAGTATTCTGGGTTGCATGTTTTTCTCATTTAGTGCTCTGAAAATATCATGCCAGCTCTTTCTGGCCTGCCAGGTCTCTGTGAATAAGTCAGCTGCCAATCTAATATTTTTACCATTGTATGTTACAGACTTCTTTTCCCTGGCTGCTTTCAGGATTTTCTCTTTGTCACTGAGACTTGTAAATTTTACTATTAGGTGATGGGGTGTGGGCCTATTCTTATTGATTTTGAGGGGTGTTCTCTGAACCTCCTGAATTTTGATGCTCGTTCCCTTTGCCATATTGGGGAAATTCTCCCCAATAATTCTCTCTAGTATACCTTCTGCTCCCCTCTCTCTTTCTTCTTCTTCTGGAATCCCAATTATTCTAATGTTGTTTCGTCTTATGGTGTCACTTATCTCTCGAATTCTCCCCTCATGGTCCAGTATCTGTTTGTCCCTCTTTTGCTCAGCTTCTTTATTCTCTGTCATTTGGTCTTCTATATCACTAATTCTTTCTTCTGCCTCATTTATCCTAGCAGTGAGAGCCTCCATTTTTGATTGCACCTCATTAATAGCTTTTTTGATTTCAACTTGGTTAGATTTTAGTTCTTTTATTTCTCCAGAAAGGGCTTTTATATCTCTCGAGAGGGTTTCTCTAATATCTTCCATGCCTTTTTCGAGCCCGGCTAGAACCTTGAGAATTGTCATTCTGAAGTCTAGATCTGACATATTACCAATGTCTGTATTGATTAGGTCCCTAGCCTTCGGTACTGCCTCTTGTTCTTTTTTTTGTGTTGAATTTTTCCGTCTTGTCATTTTGTCCAGAGAAGAGTATATGAGGGGGCAAGTAAAATACTAAAAGGGTGGCAACAACCCCAGGAAAATATGCTTTAACCAAATTAGAAGAGATCCCAAATCGTGAGGGGGGAGAAAGGGGATAAAAAGAGGTTCAAAAAGGATGAAAGAAAAAAAGAAAAAAAAAAGAAAAAAGAAAGAAAAAAAAAAAGAAAAGAATTTTAAAAAAAAAGAAAACACCTAAGAAAAATATAAAAAAAAGAAAAAATATATGTATTAGATAAACTAGTAAAAAATCGTTAAAAAAGAAAAAGGTAACAGTTAAAAAAAAAAAATTTACCCAAAGGCGAGAAAAAAAAACAAAAAATGAAAAAGAAAAAAATTAAATTAACCGCAAGACTAAAAAAAATCACAGGGCAAAAGCCATGAGTTCCGTGCTTTGCTTTCTCCTCCGCTAGAATTCTGCTGCTCTCCTTGGTATTGAAACCGCACTCTTTGGTAGGTGAACTTGGTCTCGGCTGGATTTCTTGTTGATCTTCTGGGGGAGGGGCCTGTTGTAGTGATTCTCAAGTGTCTTTGCCCCAGGCGGAATTGCACCGCCCTTACCCGGGGCTGGGGTGAGTAATCCGCTTGGGTTTGCTTTCAGGAGCTTTTGTTCCCTGAGCGCTTTCTGTAGAGTTCCGGAGGACGGGAATACAAATGGCGGCCTCCTGGTCTCCGGCCCGGAGGAGCCGAGAGCCCAGGGCCGCACTCCTCAGTGTGCGCTCAGAGAACTGCTCCCAGTTACTCCCGTCTGCCTGACCTCCGGCCGCGCTCCAAGCTCACCGAGCCTGCGACCGGTTCAAGGTCACCCCCAGCTGCGAGCTTACTGTCGGCTCTGTCTCTGTAGCTGGCTTTCCCGTTCCAATACCCGCAAGCTCTGCGACACTCAGATACCCCCGATCCTTCTGTGACCCTGCGGGACCTGAGGCCACGCTGACCCCGTGTGGGCTTTGCCCCGGGTAGCCTCTGGAGCGATGTCCCTCAGCGGAACAGACTTTTAAAAGTCCTGATTTTGTGCGCGGTTGCTCCGCCGCTTGCCGGGAGCCGGCCCCTCCCCCCGGAGTCTATCTTCCCGTCGCTTTGGATTCACTTCTCCGCCAGTCCTACCTTTCAGAAAGTGGTTGTTTTCTGTTTCCAGAATTGCTGTTCTTCTTCTCTTCGATCTGCCGATGGATTTTCAAGTGTTTGCAATCTTTAGATAAGCTATCTAGCTGATCTCTGGCTAGCTGAAGTAGTCTCGGCCTGCTACTTTTCCGCCATCTTGACTCCTCCTCGTGTGTAATTTCTTTTAATGTACTAAAATTTTAGGAGAACAATCTTTAAAAAACAATTTAAGCCACAACGTATATACCATTATTATATGTTTGGATAAGAATATGGTTTAAATGTACAAACATGGACAATAATCTTTAATTTACCTGTTACTGGCATGAGGATATCTAAACTGTTTTTGAGTACTAGCATTTTGGTACATTATCTTTTGGTAATTATCACCAAAGAAATTCATTTAATCAGAATTTCTTTCTTGCTTGCTACAAAAATTAAATATCCCTACTGTTTCCTTAGGAAAAACATTTAGGTAAGTAGATCTCCTTTAAATTGGCTAGAATTTTCATACATGCAAGAAAAACTAAGAAAGACCTTAGCCAATGTTGCGCTGGTAAATGTCTAATAACCAGCTCTCCAGAGAGAAAAAAAAATGTGTGCATATATACACACATAATTTTATTATCAACAATCCTGACATAAATATATTTTGCATACATTATTTTGTATACATTATTTTGTACACATTATTCTTTATCATAAATTCCATTTGATTCTCAAAGAATACTTTTGTTGACTTTTGCTGAAATCTTAGGTCTGTAGCCATCCTAACATTGCAGCAAATGTACAAATGTGATTCTGACATGACTGTGGTTTGATATTTTCATAGTTAAGCAAGTGAGGAAAGAGAAAGTGAAATCATGAAGGTGAATGTTAGGGTTTCAAGGGTTCTTCAGGACATGAGTGACTTCTTGCTAAATTGGATAGTAGGTGTTGAACACTGAAGGAGCATTCTTTCAATTTCTTGTGCTACTTCATAGGGTAACAGCTATATATATAACACACTTTTAGCTTTAAACTGCATTATAAACATTCTCTTCACCATTTCCTGAAGCCTTGACAGACAAGATAATAAATCAAATCCTGATTAGGGATGTTTGCTGATTTCTGTGGCATAAAGACCTGCCCACAACCTGTCTCATGCTACCAATGACATGTGACTAAATATGGAGCTAGGACTAGGTGTGCACTAGCTTCCACCACACTGGTGTGATAGATGCAATACCGCTAAAGAACACAAGACACAGAGTAAAATGGAGTAAAATGTTTGGGAAGGATGATTTTTGAGTTCTTACTACTTTTTCATTTAATATAATAAAATATAAGTTTATATAATTTAATAGTAAATAACAGTAAATGTTTAGAAACATCCAAAAAACTTCCTGAAAATTTAGCAGGTGTTTCTCATGTGTCATGATGAGCTAGTTTCACCACATTGCTCCTCTTGGCAAAATGTATATCCCACTGAAACTGTTAATTATGCAGTTGAGTTTGGTGAATGGCTCAATCATTAATATTAAATACAAGTATAGTTTTAGAAAACTCTTTTAAGAAGTTGTACTTTATTTACAGAACATTTAACACTGGTTCCTAACAAGATCAGTTCCTTGCATTTCTTTCACGGAGTTACCTTTGAAACTCATAATGTATGTAGTAACTTTTATTGACATATATCAGAATAAGTATACATACTGCAATAGTGAGCCAATTAATTGACCTAATTACTAATAGTAGATATGGTGGATTGCATACTGACAACGAATATGGAGCCTCACAAAACACAGATTATAAATTCTGTGGGTGTGGGGACTGGACCCCTCTAAATTCTTATAAAATAACATGGGTTATTCTTGGTAATTTGCATCTAATTATTAAAGTCTATCATTATGATAATGTGTCATCCATATTGAAACCACTTATACAGGTAAAACCATTCATGAGGTTAGCATATAAAATATAACATGGACCCAAGTAGTGATTATTGATTAAATATAGATAGGAGGACAACACTGAATATGCTATCTTAGTGAAATTAATATGAAATGCTTCTTTGAATATCTACTTCTTTTTCTTCTGGTTCCTGATAAGGCTTACTTAATTATGAATGATGGTATGTCTTGTATATGGAAGCTCTAGTGTGTGGTACCCCTGGTAGGCACAATGTGTAACTTTGCAGAAGAAAAAAAGCAAAGAATGAATAAATAAGTAGTGTATGAAGGGGAGAACCCTGATGTTTGTTGCTGGAGGGCAGAGACTTTCTCACACACCTGGCCAGGCCCTTCACAAACTATGCGGGAACCAGTCCAGGTAGGGGGGCCATCAGTACACTGGGGAGCAGCCCTCTGGCCTGTGACTGGAGTAAGGACCAGGAGGTATTACTGTTCCATGTCATGGCCACCTCTGGACATCTGTGTAAATGTCTTCTACTGTCAGATTTAAATGTCTACCTGACGCCTCTTAGTAAAGATACATAATTTTCTCCCTTAACTCGTGTTTTTCCCTAGGTGATCTACTTACATTTCTAAAATTGGATATAACTTTCACCAGTCAGGTGGAATGCACTTCTTGGGTTTTCTCTGGCCTGGATGCCCTGCTGGGAAGAACTGGAACCCTAGTAGCTGGGCCGCTAACAGAATTTCCTTTGAACCTGACCTGAGCAGGAACAGCAACTCTGTAGCTGAGGTGCTGTCACTCATACTTTATGATCCCATGCCTCAAAGACACAGGTAGACAATATGTACAATAAACACAATTAATGAATTCACAGGGAGGCCAGGCCCATCCCTCCTTGGCATTGTTAAACCTGCAGCTTCAATCACTGTGAAAAGCTTGATTGCTCAGTTCCCATGCTATAAGCAGGGTTCCCAGATTTGCTCTACTGTAGTGAATCTTGCAGTTGCATTTAATTGGTCTGCATACAGAGAATACATATTTCAGTTATTGAAATAGGAGGTAAAACTCGGAACTTTTTGTAGGAAAGAGTACAAGTGCAGAACAAGCAACCCTAGAAAATGGACCTGATTGCTAACCTCTATACACTCCCCTATCCACCAGTCAGAAACAAAACACACCACAGAAACTAAATAAGCATATACAAATATCTGCACTGGGAACACATGAAGGTTGCCACAACCTTGCAGTGTCCATTTCATAGGGAAGTTGCCACATATCAACAAATTTTATTGTTACTGGTTTTTATGTAGGGCTAATGCAAAGAAAGTTTGATTATTTAAACTCAGGCTAAACAAAGAATAAACTAAGCCTTCCTATGAAAAATAATAAAACAAAATACAAATGCATATAGAAATAGTGTCTAAGGGAACCAAGATATATAATTTTGAATTATATATTCAAAATGATTTTAAGAAATTATTTCCTAATAATATTGACAATATTAGCTAATGCTAGATACTGTTCTAAGTATATACCATATTAATATAAATTACTTATTTTCTCCTAAATCCAACCCCCAGCTGTCAATCCCATCTTCCCCAAGTCAGAGAGACCTGAAGGAAGGTAACTACAGGGGGATGGGATGTCTGCTGTGCTCTAGCACCATATGGCAGACAGAGTCTTAGAGACATAGCACCTGACAGTGTCATTTGCCTCCTATCTATAACAGAGTGACAGGGCCCAGGCACCTCACAAGTGTAGAAAGAAGAGCAGGAGGAAAGGGTCTTCCAAACAGGGAGAGCAGTGTGAGCGAAGACTTCAAATTCTGCAAGGCTGCAGAGGGCATGCCAGGAGCTGTTCCTCTATCTGCTTGAGGCTTTTTTTTTTTTTTTTTTTGGTTCCCCACCCCCACTAGTATTTTATTTCTATTCTTTTTCTTTTTTTTAATTTAATTTTATTTTCTCTATGCTTGAGTTTTTTGTGTATGTATATGACAGAAACAGATAACATGAGATCTACCCTCTTAACAAATTTTTAAGTATTTACAGTATAGTAAAGTATTACAGTATTGTTAACTGCATTACAGTATTGTAATATTACAGCATTGTTAACTATAAGCACAATGTGGCACAGCAGGTCTCTAGAATATATTTATTTTGCTAACTGAAACTTTATACCACTGAACAATAATGCCCCATTGCCCCTTCCCTAACCCCTGGCAACCATCATTCTACTTTCTGTGAGTTTGACTACTTTAGACACCTTATATAAGGGAACTCATGCAGTATTTATCCTTCTGTGACTGGCTTACTTCACTGGGCATAATGTCCTAAAATTTCATCCATGTTGTCCCATATGTAAGGGTCTTCTGCTTTTTTTAAGGCTGAATGATATTCCAATATACACATAGACCACAACTGCTCTGTTGATATATATAAGGTTGGTCCACAAATATCTAGAGTGTGTGTCCTATTGAAGCATCAGGTCAGAGCATCAACACACAAAAAACTGTTTGAAAGCCAAGTGGACTTTGCCAAGGTTTTAGAGCTGGGGTTTTGGGCAAGGATTACTTACTACAGTACTCAAAGGCACCCAGGTGTATGAACCTCACCAGGGGCCAGGAGCCCCACAGGATATGGTCAAGAGCCAGAGGCAAGTGTTTCCTCCTACTCTGTGTTAGGACTGGCTGCAATGTAATATTGAAGACTAGGATAGTGAAAAGTCAACATTCTTTGTATCTCTCTTCCCTTGAAGAGGTGGATGATGTGACTGCATTCTGCAGAATAAAGTACCTATAGTGAAATATCTCCCTGAGATTACCTGGTCTTAGAATCCTTTCCTTCAATATTCATTTACTTTCCCTTGGAAACCTGATTTTCATGGATATGAGACATTTGTTCTCTTGCCTTTGGATCTGTCAGATGGAATAGTACTTCCATTTAACAGCACCAACAGAAAAGTAGTGAAACAGTTGATATCTAAACATTGCTCAGATATTTTCTGAAATTTCTTCCTTCCAGCTCTTCTTCCTAAGTTTTTGAGTATATAAACTCCCTGTGCTTTGACTAAGAACTGGGGGAGACCTTACAAAGTGTTTTCTTAGATGTAGAAATCACTAGGCCTCAGGAGAAGAGCAGAGAAATCCTCATGCCCGAATCCTCCATGAGCAGAAAGAAACCACATCTGTGGGAAGTCATCATGAGGAGAAAATTGGGCTCATGCCTGCTCCAAAAATTAGACATTGTAAAGAAGAGTTCAGGCCAGCAGTGCCTGGCCCAGGGTAGTGAGTGGGGTATTCTTCCAGGCCACAACAGAAGCTCAGAGAGGCTGCGGGTCTTCTCTAGGTTTCACTAGAAAGGGAGTTTGCTCTGTTACAGCTGATTGGACCTCAGGCTTCATGACAGTCAGAGCTAGGAAGAACTGACTTAATAAAAAAATAAGAAACACTACCATAAGCTCTTTCCCTTGAAAGAGCTGCTGCCAATAAGTCACTGTATGAGATCTTGGCTTCCCTCTGGACTGGGAGCTGGTGGGGGCTTGCACTTTGGGTCAGAGAATCTGCTTCTTCTTGCTTGTTGTCTTATATTGGGGGTGGTACTGGTAGAGGGGCCTGTGGTCCACAGAGTGTGGGAGTGATGAGCGGGGCTGGGGTGGGGAGGGGAGGTTGCATCTTGTGGCTGGCACTGGAGCTGGTCCCTGTGACTCAGGACAAGATTGGTGGTATGGTGGGGTGGGCTGCCGCATGCCAGGGTCCTGATGGTAGTTGTGGGGGCCAAGTGTGGTGGCGGTTGCCTTCTGGCTCCTCCCTAGAGCCATGTGTCTGGGTCTGTGATTACGGGAAGCAACCAGCTACAGGCCCAGACTCGTTTGCGTACTTAGTTCCTCTGAAAGTGCAGATGCCCTTCTCAAGAAGCAGAGCTCCCCAGGAGCAGGCGAGCAGGTGCGTGGGCCTGGTAAATGTGTTTGTTCATGACCTCAGGGAACCAGGATGCATATGGCTGCTTTCAGCCTCCATTGAAAAACTTCTAAGGAACAGGAAGTGTTTGCCATTAGAATCTTACTCTGAATATGTATAAAATAAAATTAAAACTGAGTCCTGGATCCCCTATTTTTATCTGTTCCTGAGAGAATATCCTTGGTTTATTTATGATTTGAGTACCTTATAAGAAAAGAAATATAATATAAAAAATGTGTTAATGTCCTATAAAAACAAACCTATTCAATATAATTTATTAGAAATACGACCCCACACAAATATCCTTATACTTGGAAGTCACCTTAAGTTAACTTTGAGCTTAATCTTTGGCATCCTGTATAATATAGAATCTAAGTAGCTTACAGCAAATACTCAGAGGACTTTGCAGCTTTGAATTGGATGCTCTGACCCCTGAATCCTATAGGAACCAGGTGTCCTTTATCAGAAGTAGCAAGCCAAATGGCCCATGACAGTCTGAGATTATAAAATTGGATCTCATAATACCTTTTTTTCCCACATGTACTTTTTGTCTCCCTAATGATGTCTTAACCAAAAGGTACATGGATACAACCTATTTCAATATAATTGCTTTCCTTTAATTGTATTTATGTTATTCTGTACTTTTATTATATTGAGGAGAAAGTTTATAGGCCTCACAGAAGGCAAAGTAGTCCACACAAAGAGGCTAAGACCCCCTCACCAAGGTACACTCCAGAATTTTCAGGAAGTCCCACATCCCTTAGTTTGCTGTCATCCCTCAGCATCTACCCCTTCCCTGAAACCTCGGACCTGACACCTGGCCCCACAAAGGGGAACATACTGCCCTATTTCAACCCACTCCAAGATTGGCCTCTTCCTATGAAGACTGACTATAGAAAGTGATCCTCCCTGTCAAAGGAATCCATGCCCCACATGGGAGCATGGGTTGGCCTTTGGTCCTAAAGAGCAGTTTCATGATTACCTGGGTCATGGTTCTTGAAGAAAGAGCGTGCTAGCCTTCAAGAGTAGGTAGTGTAGTATAGGCCCTGTCAGGCCCACACTCTGAACCTAGGTGATGTGTTGGGTGTTGCAGCATCTTTTTTGGCTCTTCATTGAGGTCTTAAAGTCTGTTGCCAGTCTTGCCTGTTGCTTAAGCAATAACTTCAGAAGATACAACTGCCCTGTTTTTGCTTTCGTGTTTTTCATGTGGAAAGTAAAATGACAAAATGTAGGATACAGTATTTGTTCAGAGGAAACATGCTGGGGAAGTCAAGGATTGATTATAGAGTGGCACTAGGGATTTGAGCTTAAGCTTTGTTTTCAAATAGGGCATGAACCCCAATGAAGACAGTGGTGTCACCCCACCATGACCCTGAGCCTGGGCTTCTGGCTGTGTTTCAGGGCATACCTGTGACTGCAGGTAGAGAGAAGGCTGCTTTGCTAGGAAGCATTTGCAGATGTGGACCTAAGACTCACCTCATCCTCTTAGCATCATCCATTTGTGCATCCAGATCTGAGGCCACATCATGGAGCTGTTTTGTGTAGAAGTTGAGGATACTGTGTCCAAAGATTCGAAGGTCTGTGTGTCAGAGCTCTTCTGTGCTGTTTATTTGCTGAATTACCTTAGACCCAATTTTTGGTCCCAGTTTCCTTATCTGTAATAACAGAACCTTCCATCATTTCAACCTTAGTCCTACATCTATGAGCTAGCTGTGAGGCTGAGAACCACCTGGGCCACACTCTCCCAACTACAGGATGGGCCCATAATCTACTTGGCCTTCACTGTTTCCAATATCCCCACCCGCCAGGATGGCACTTTGTGACTTCCTAGCAATCAAAATACCTATTTCAATGTCATTTCAAGATCCTTTCCAGACGTGTAAAATTCTTTCTGTCCTAGTGAAGGACAATGACTGCTTTTGTTTCAGCAAGTTCAATGCCAGCCATGCCAGTAGGCCCTTGCCACTTCACGTTGTTAATATTTGACTGTTACTGTTTTTTTTTTTAACCGCATGTGCTTATTTTTTCAAATTGATAAACTTCCAGAGCCCTCTTGAGTTTGTAGTCTTTCTAAAGTTCACATTCCTCCTACTGGATTAAGAAGCAAGGTCTTTGAATTCATTCCTACCTAAATTTTCTTTTACATTTCCCCTCAGAGAAAAAAACCCACAGTGCACTGAAACTGGGAAATCCCTCCCCAGTAGGAGTTTTTCACAACATGTTGCTGTGGAAGGGACATCCTGTAGGACCTTAGCCCTTTTCACCCCCTCCTTCCACTTCCGAGGGGGAAGTATCCATGTGACGGCAGATCTTGGCTTTGTTGTCCTGCTAGCAGGAAACCAGTGTGGTTTCCCTCATTATTATGGTAGAAGGTTTTCCCCCACTTTTTTTCTTTCTCTTTCATTCTCCTCCTCTTCTTCTCCTTCTCCTTCTTCTTCTTTTTTTAAAATCAGGAACCCTTTGCACTGCAATTTTTAAAAAACTCTTATTCATTTGACAGATCACAAGTAGGCAGAGAGGCAGGCAGAGAGAGAGAGAGAGGAGGAGGAGGAGGAGGAAACAGGTTCCCCACTGAGCAGAGAGCCCGATGTGGGGCTCGATCCCAGGATCCTGGGATCATGACCTGAGGGAGGGCAGAGGCTTTAACCCACTGAGCCACACAGGTGTCCCTGTACTGCAATTTTTATGGGCAGTATCCTTTCTATGGTTTGGTGGAAGTGAGATGTGAAACCAGAGGGAAATGTGATTCAAACACAGGTGGCAGAAATCTTTGTCAAGAAGAATAATTTCCTCTGAGCCCTCTCTCTCCTCTCTCAAGGTCTCGTGTTTCCAGGCAGGTTGCTTTCTGGAGAGACAGGTGTGTGTGCCTGAGTGCGTGCATGTGTGCACATGCACACATGCATAGGAAACAAAGAAACTGAGGCCTTGAGGGACTCCATTTCCAGGAAATCTCCTCGCTATGGTTGATGCAAAGACAAAAAAAAAAAAAAAAAAAAAAAATCCCCATGGTCTCTTCATTTAAAAACATTTTTTAAAATAGAAATTTAAATATTCAGCACTTTGGTGATGATAATGATGCAGTCAACTTTTTTTTTTTTTTTTTTTTTTTAAATTCTTTGAACTTTTTAAAGCCCTTTGTGTTTCCCTAACTGTTACTCATAGGGCCGGGATAGGAAAAATGCAGGCAGGCTGGTGCCTGCTTCTGAGAACTCAAGTTTGAGCAATAGTATACCACACAAATTCAGCTAGTATATATATATTTTTTTCCTGATGGTGGCAGCAAGAAGTTGGATGGGTTTCTGGGCACATCTTGTTTCCAGTTAAATGAATGATTTCCTTTCAGCCTTGTAGGTTTGAAACAAGTTCCTGACACAGGCTCTGTGTCCTGATAGGAGCTGCTTGCCTGCGTGAAAACAGCTGGTAGGGCCGAGGTCTCCAGGCGTCCCAGATTGCTCTGTGCTAACCAGGCCCAGACGCCACCTTGTCTACCTGAGGGCTGGGGGAGGAAGGGCCGTTACTACCATGTTGACCCCTATCTCCCTCCAGGTGTCTCAAGTCAGCTTTGGGCTCTGATGTTTTAGGACATGTGGTGGGATGCTCCTGGCAGAAGCTGCAGTTGCTTTTGAAGTGTCCTTGTGGCCAGGCTTGGTGGGCAAATGGCCAAGAGATGCTATCTTTATAACATCTGCTGTCATCTCTGTTGTGTGGGAACTAATGGCTGTGTTTGAATAATTAGGCCTTTGCACCGCAGCACAACAGAAGCATGCATTGCTTCATTAAAACAAACATAATTATTGTGGTGCACATATTCAAAGCCCCTTTCATCCCTTCAGAACCTGCAGGATTTGGGAAAGTCTATGTGCTGGAGTGCTTCCTCAGGTCTCATGGATGCAAACCACCACCGGTGAGGACCTCTCTTAGGGTAGAGAGTGCATGTCTGGGAGTTCGGTTCTTGGATCTTCCTCTGTGTTCCATTACACTTTAGTCAGACTTCTGTTTTTGCATTCATTCCTTCTTGGATCTACTAGCATATGGACTTGGTTTGTCTTACTAAGCTGCTGGGGTTCTCTGCATTAGCCCTTGCTATCATGTCCATAGTTATTTCTCTTATGCAGACTTTGGAGCTGAGGTCTGCTAACCTCTCTGTGCCTCAATTTATTCATGCATTAATCATCACATCTGCCCCAGCCACTTCTAGGACACTGTGAAGATCAAATGTAGTCATAGATATAAAAATGATTTGCAAAGTATAAAAATACCACACAAATAATAAAAATCCTACAGCTACCTGAATTACAGCATGGGTACTATTTAACCAGCCCTGCCAACCTTTTGACTCAGGATGTGGCTCTTTAATAAATACAGTTGGGAAATAGGTCTTGTTTTTGTGGTGGCCAAGAAAACTCTAAAGAATGACAGTCTTGTTTATGAGAAACTCTGATCTTCAGTTTCCTGGAAGATGTTCCCTCCATGTCAGTGATCAGTGTGTTCTTTTCATTAATCAACTGATCAACATTTATGGAACACTTATAATAGGGAAAACAATGTGCCAGTTGATGCTGAAATATGAAAATGTGTGGAAGCAGTGGGGAATATGTCTCTCAAGACCCTTAAATCTACCAAACTCTGTCATTTGATGGTTAAGACAAAGATGGTATCAAGAATTCATAGGAGAGAGAATTTCTGTCCTATAGGACAAGGGAATTTCTGCACACCTCTCATTTTCAATTTTTGTTATTTGTTGATGAAGCTAGGGTTGGAGGTGTGCCATGGAGGTAGGATTTGACCTACACCATCAAGGATGAACTGCCTCTTAGTTGACAGAGGAAAATTGGCTTGTCACAAGACAATTCATTGATATACTGATTTTTTTTTTTAGACTTTAATTTTTTATTTTTTATAAACATATATTTTTATCCCCAGGGGTACAGGTCTGTGAATCACCAGGTTTACACACTTCACAGCACTCACCAAATCACATACCCTCCCCAATGTCCATAATCCCACCCCCTTCTCCCAAACCCCCTCCCCCCGGCAACCCTCAGTTTGTTTTGTGATATACTGATTTTAATCATATTTTGGAATTTGCCCCAAGATACCCAGCCGCCTATAACTTTCATATGTAGTTTATACCCATAGTACATGTGATGAACACTCATTATGACTGCCAGTTGTAGGAAAACCCAAGATTAACCTGGGACAGAGAGAAATCATCAAGGAGCTTGTGGCTGCATTGCATTGTGGGTGAAAGGGGAAATGGGATATAAAATCCTTTACACATGTCAGCTCCTGAATGAAGAAGTGTTTTGTTCTCCCATTTGGAATTTTAAGCCCATAGAGAAGGACATGAATAGATTTTGTTTTCCTTAGATATTAGCAGTACTCCTGGAGTGCTCTAAAAGGATCCAGACACTTTTCTATTTCTGCAAATCCTACAGCTTTATGGATGCTACCCAGACTTTGTATAGAGTCCTCACACAGATGAGATATTAATGAGTCATTAGCTGACAAGGAATTGCAGATAGATGAGGCACATGTTATCCTGGAGGAGTGTATCTTTTGTAGAATATGAAAGTACACTAGCCGGAAGTTGTATGATAAGTGGCTGACTACAGCAGGGTATGGTAAAATCTCAACAGGGGCTACCAGGGATAGTTTCTCGACAGAGATAAGGTCAGAAGCAAGTCTGGTGCATGTCTCCATCTCCTGATGGAGAAAAAGGACAAAGAATGTCAGGAAGAGGAAATAAAGAAAGATCAGTGCAAGTTGGTAATTTGGGAGAAGGCATTGGGATGAAATGATGGAGGTATCTATGATATGGGTGTTAAAGCGAAATGATCCTAGAGTTTGAGAGGCTGGAATTTAGCAGATCATGTTCAAAGTTCAGAATAATTGAGATGGAGATTTTAGAGGAGAATGTAGTCTAGTGATAGCAGGTCTGTGGTGTGGCTTGCTTGCTGAGAGGGTCATGCACGCTGAGGCTATATAGGATGGATAGTCACACAAACCTTTGTCATTCATGAGGGTAGAAGACCTTAAGTATGTTTGGGGAAATTTCAGAGCTCTCTAGAGCTGATGAATTTGGTGAAGAGCATTCTTCACATATCTGTCACTTTAATGGAGAATTATCATATGTCACACGAAGGCACTGAAATGAATTATGGCCCCTGGCTTGTGTGAAATCAAAGTTGAAAAATGAGTGCAATGCTATATGATGCTGTAAGAGAGGTCTGTACCACAGGCTCTGTGGTGGTGATGGTTCGAGGGTGTGCAGACCTCTTGGCAAAGACCAGGGCGGTTCATAGTAGAGAAGAAATTTGACTTGAAGGGGGAGTGGAGTTTGTCAGGCAGGGGAGGTGGAACGAAGGCAATTTCTGAAGAAGGGGTGGAGGTGACAAGACTGCTGGGTCAGCATAATGGCAAATGTAGCCTGAAGGAACATCCAAATTCTGCTGTCTTACTAAAGCACTCCAGGACACACAGAGAATCAGGCAACCACTCAGAAGCACTAAGCTTCCCTCACATCTTCTCCAGGCAGGCTCAGATATCATCCACTTCTGAAATGCAGTAGATACCTGCTAAGATAGAAAGATTTTTCTCACTCAGTGAAACCTTTATCATAAAATCACCAATCCTGTTGATCTACACATTCCCTTCTTCTAAAATTTAAGGTTTGGTGGCTAGCCATGCACTAAAAACTATAAGATTTGAAACCCTTGACATTATAACTTTACCCAGGGCTTGGAACATCAGTAGAGTCATCATCCTCAGGGAGAAATCAGTTAGCTCCCTGCAGGGGTTTGTCAATCATATAATATCTGACAATCCAACTTTTAAGTTTCACAGTGATATTTGTCCCTTAGCAGATTGTCACAATTTGTTATAGCCATGTCAATTGAATAACATTTATTTATGTCAAACCAAATTTACTATATACATCAGTTGGAGTCTTTTTATTTTCACTCCACTATTTGAAAGGTATGTTCCATTTAATAAACTTCCATAGGTAAAGTTCCAGTAAAGGCTTCAACTCAGCTTTTACTCTTCTCCAGGCAAAGAAAGACTTTCCCAGTTATGTGAGTGTCTCTGGTTAATTCATTTTTTTTTTTTTTCTGTAAGAGGCCATTTTCAATTCTATTTGCTGACCAAATGAACAAGATGCTACTGAAGCCCTTGCAAGGGTGGGCAGCAAGCAAATACTGACTCCTATTCATGATTTCATGCAATAAATCTTAGGCCTCAGGGCTGCTTTGGACCAAGGAATGCCAGTTCAGCGCTTCACTTTGTATTGTGGAGCACATTATAGAGTCATATCAATTTCCTCAAAAGATAATGCTACCCTGAGCTCACAAATTCTGTTGAGATCCAATACAAAAAAAAAAAAAAAAAAAAAAAAAAAAAAAAAAAAAAAAAAAGGTTTCCAATAGCATTTGTTTTGGGATTTAGTCATTTAGCAAATATTTATTGAGTGCCTACTATCTATTTGTGGGGTCAAGGAAGAACTCTAAGACTGACAGGTTCCATGGATTTACATTCTGGTAGAAGGAAAAACACAATGAAACAAGTAAATAGAAAAAAAAAAAAAGGAAAGAGTGAGAGCAGAGTGATGTGCCAAATGGGCACTGGCAACCGTACCATGTGGGGGCCATGCTGGGCCTCCCCTCCAGGGCTGAAGTCATGAGCCTGATCTTCCCTTTCATATTACTGAGGTGGTTTAAGAGTTTAAATGGGGTGATGGTGCTATTGAACTTTACATTTACCTTCTAAGGTTTAGGTAGCTCATTCAGCATCCACTTACTCAAAAAAATACTGATAGAAATATTAAAAACGGTCTCTGTCTGGGGATCAAAGCCTTTTGGAGAATGAAACTGCGTGTTAGGACCAGAGGTCCCAGTCTAAGTTTGCAGTGTCATGTAGACATCAAGATAGAAGAGAGCCCTCCCAGAAACTGAGGTCCTTGATCAAGGGACAGCGAGTCCCAACAGTAGGTATGACACTGTGTGGGTTCCTGGGGTGTGTAGAGAGAACCTGTGTGGCATTTGGAAGTTGTGGGGCTTTCGAGCACTGAGTTCTGGACTGCTAAGGTAGTCACTCAGCCCAAAGATGACTGAAGGAGGAAGGAAAAAGATGCTGTGTGTGGAGGACAGGAGGATAGTTCTGAGTGGCGGCCAGCAAAGTCTGTGTCTATCACAGCCTCTGGAGAAAGGAGAGCCCTCCCAGGGGGATGCAGGGCTGCATGGGACAAGTGTCCACCACCAACACTCCCCTTGCATGGTCTCAGCCTCTTCCAGTTGTACCTCACTTCTGGAGCAGCCTGTGTGTGTCATCAAAGCCGCCAGAGCTAGAGACTCCACCAAACCACTCCCTCCTCCCGTCCCCTCCCACTGCAAACCATAATCTTGCAGGCAGACAATGAAGATAGGACAGCTATTCAGAAAAACGCGTGGCTTTGGAGGCTCAGGACATGTCCCAACTGCACCTGCAGGTTTTCCTTTCCTGGGGCCGACGGGCACTGGCTGCGCTGCACCTGCCGCGGGCCAGCTCCCTGCCTTTCAGTCACATACCTCGTGCTGGGCGTGCAGGCCCTGGCCTGCTCCACATCCTGCTCTGCCCTGAAGATAGCTCCTCCACTCCACTGGCTTCTCAACACACTCTGCAAGGGAGGCTGTCCCTCTTCTCTCTGACTGTGGATTTTCTGTAATAACATGGCTATTAAAAACAGACACAAGCACCACCCTCTTGGTCCCTCTCCCTTCCATAGTTCATGGTGGGCCCTCACTTGCCTTCACACAATCTGTTGTTCATTAGTCTCTATCCTTATTGTGGTTTTCTAAGAAGCAAACCAACATGACATATGTGGGTTTAAGCTGTGTAGGTGAAGTTGGGAAAGAAATAAAACTAATCAGGAAAACCGAATTTGGTAGGATTAGAAGGCTTTTTTGAGGAGGGATTTTCTATCAGAACTCACATATCAACTCTTTGTAAGAGCAAATGCTGTTTGCTACTCTACCTTCTTTGCAAATTTCAATAAATTATTTTGAGTTGTAAGATATACATGCAGAAAGGAGATTGTACAGAAAGACAAGGAGGGAGACACCAGAAAGAAAACAGCAGTGTAAGACCCACAAGTACTGTGCCTACATGAGGGAAAGACAGTGAATTTCTTTGCTAACTCACAGAATGGCACCACTCTGAGCCCTATTAACTACACGTCTGACTCATTAGCAAGGATCTGACTAGATGGTTTTTAATAATATTGCTTCTGTGATTTGTTAGTCAGTACCAGAAAAATGCAAAGATTTTGTTATTAATGATGAAGCACATGCCATAACTTTTCTGGCAAAAACAGTTATTAAAGTATTCAAAACATTCTCCAATGACAAGAATTTAAAGTCTTATTTCATTTTCCACTTAGACACTTGTATTTCCTTCAAACTCCATTTTGTGTAGGGCTGGGAAAGCACTCTGTGCATGTGTGACTGGCAGGTGGGGACACTCCCTGGATGCTGGTGGCCCAGAGTGGTGGATCATGAAGTGAGTTTCAGGCGAAAGAGGAGGAGCAGCCCAGGTTTTACTCATTCATTCAAATGTCCTTTTGCCTGACAACCCCTCATTCTGGGAACTCTGTGTGGGGCTGGGCCACATAATAGGGGCAGTGTAGGCTGAAGAGGCAGGAGGAGATGAAAATAAACAAGAAGATGTGTGTCTTAGGAGGAGGAATATTTTTTTGAGGGATTAAATCATGGCGTGAGTATACAGCAAGCCACAAATCACTGAGGATGAGGGCCATGCTGTTCAACACACCAAAGGATGCTGGCAATTGCATGAAGATATGACATACCAAGAGGATTTCTGGCAGGTCTTCAGTAACCCCCCTCCCCACGTTGTTCCTGACTTGTGTGAGTGTCCATGTATGTAGATGAAAGGCAAGTAGGGACACCATGTTCACTTGATGTATACATTGAGGTAAAATTTATTTTAAATACCAGATTGATTGCTGGACCTTCAACATCATAGCAGCTCCATTCCTTCCTTGTTTATAAGCCAATGATCTTTTCAACTCTCTAGACTGCTGTCCTTAGGCTGGCTACAAACATTCCAATGAGGGAAAACATGTATGCTATTGTTGAACTGATGATCTACCAAGGCATTCTTCCTCATGTCTTACCAAATTATTTCTGGCTTCAAAAGAAAGACACTTGTTTTCTTCCTTCCTTCCTCTCTCCCTCCCTTCCCCCCTTCCTACATATTTCTTTGGGGATGAGTAAAATCAGATTGGCATTTGGATTAAATAAACTCCCCATTTTGTTGTCCTTTTAGGACTCAATGCATTTAAACCTTAGTTTTCATTTCTATAGGTCAGATAAGTCATTTCTTTAGCAATATGTGATGAGATTGTAAAGTCTTTGCTAGTACTGAGGATCATGCTTGGTTGATCTCCAGGCCATCAAGAGCCACGCTTCTCACACATGCCTATGCATCACCATGGAATCTAAGGAAAGGAGGGTTCCTACTCAGCAGGGATGGTGGGGCCCAAGACTTTATATTCTAGCCAAATTCCCATGAGTTGTTGCCTCTACAGGCAGTGGACTGCAGATACTCTGTAACCAAATGGACAGTCAGTATGTCCAGATTTACCTTCCAAGGAGAAGGGAGCTCCCTGAGATGAGCACATGCTTGCACCTGTGCTGAAGCATGGGTCCAGTACAGCGGTGCTCCATCCCGAGGTCAAGGTGCTCTCTGTACCCTCCCATCCCTCTGCTCACCTCTACCATGTTGTGTCATTCCTGCTATGACCAGGGAAAGGGTGACCCTAAAATAGGTGGCCCATTCCTAGGAGCTCTTTGTCATCCAACTCACCCCCTATTTATCAAGCTGGCCCATGTGCCATGAGCATGGGATGCATGGGGACACCACTGTGAGCAAGGAACCCCCTTCCTGCTCCCCACAGAGCCTGAGGTCTGGTTTGTTTATTATTCCTGGAGCCTGTGCTTAGCCATTTCCTCCTCATGTCCATCAGAAGCGTTTTTCCTAGAGAAGGTAAAACACATCTCTGTTTTCCTATACCACACACCTGGCGAAACCTAGATAAGGGTAGGGTTCATGCTGTTCTTTTTCTTTCCCTTTCTTTTCTCTACTTTACTTTTTTCCCTCTTGCCTCCCCCTTTCTTATCTCCACTTTGCCTGTCTTTGTCCCTCTTCTCCTTGTGTGTGTCTAACTTGGCATTCCACATGGAAGGGCAGATGTCTATGCTTCTACGTGGACTCCTATAGTGATGCCTGTTGTAGTGGCACTCTTTTGTTAACTGCTTCTATTTTTTGAGGTTATGGGCTTATTCTAAGCAGAGGGATTTAAGGAACCCACTTGCATAATCATGTAGAGTTTGTGTGGCCTGGCTAATTCAGGCTTTCCTTCCCCATCCTCTGAGTACTGGGCACTAACCAGCCAGCTCACTTCTGATCCCACTGCCGGAGTAAACGGGAGGATTTTTGCAGATGGGCCTTAAAGAGCCAATGTCCAGAACCAGCCTTTTGTCTGAAGGTTTTTGTCAAAGTCCTGGAGATGACATATCTGTTGCCTGTGATCCCAAGACTGTGTCCAGCTCACCTTTATTTTCTGAGCCCCACATGGGGCCCATTTTCCTATTATCTTTTATGAAGTAACTAGAAATGATCAACACGGGAGAGATGATGTACTTCAGACAGGAAAAAAAAATGATGATCTAGAGGTTTCATAGGAAGACACACAAGTCAGTGCAAAAACAAGTGGAGTTTGGTAGTGAAGACCCAAAAGATTTGGAAAGGAGAAAGTCTCACTGCATGGATAGGTGAGTTTAGTTATGTGTACATGAACACATGTGTGGGCATGCATACACATCACACACAACCGTAGCTTAAATTAAGGCTAGATGACAAAGCAAACTGAAACTCCCATAGTAGTGGGTTGTGATTTGGTGGTTAATAATAGATAGGAGGAAGGAGTCCTTAGAAGTAGCCTGTCTTCAAGAATGCTATTTTTTGTAAGGAGAAATCTCCTGGATGTTAAATGAAAAGAAATTCTTATGGCCAAGGGTTAGCATCCTATGAAAATAAACCATTCCATTCTTAGTCAAGAATTTTTGCAGGGAAGGTATTTGCCACATAGACTGAGGACTCTTTTTTTTTTTTTTTTAATGTTAGTCACCATACAGTACATCATTAGTTTTTGATGTAGTGTTCCATGATTCATTATTTGTGTATAAATCCAGTGTTCATTGCAACACGTGCCCTCCTTAATACCCATCATTGAGCTACCAGTTCGCCTACCCCCCTTCCCTCTGAAACCCTCAGACTGTTTCCTGGAGTCCATAGTTTCTCATGGTTCATCCCCCTCTGATTTCCTTCCCTTTAGTTTTCCCTTCCTTCGCCTGTGGTCCTCCATGCTATTCCTTATGTTCCACATGAATGAAAGCTTATTCTCTGCTTGACTTATTTCACTTAGCATAATCCCCTCCAACTCTATACATGTCAATGCAAATGGTAGGTATTCTCCTTTCTGATGGCTGAGTAATATTCCATTATATATATGAACCATAGCTTTTTTTTTTTTTTTTTAAATCCATTTGTCTGTTGAAGAGCATCTAGGCTCTTTCCACAATTTAGCTCTTGTGGAAATTGCTGCTATGAGCATTAGGGTGACTCTTAATCACCTCTTCATGACTGCTTAGCCGTGCTTGCCTTTGCTTCTTCCAAGCATGCCCGCTTAGGATGCAGACCCTTGGAGGAATTCCAGTCCAGCTCAGGAATTGTAGCAGGCTGACAGCCTGTGTACTTACTGAGTGCTGTCTGAATGCTATAAGGGGTAACCAAAGGAGCAACCAATATTATAGCTATTCTTGAAAACATGACACTGAATAATAAGACAGTTCCCAGATTCCTGAAATGCAGCCAGAGCATACAATCTTTACATTATAAGTTATCTATAGTTAACAATTATCTATCTATCTATCTATCTAACCTCACGTCTATTAAGATTCTAAGAGCTCTTAATCTATTCATGACTTAAACCTTCACTACGCTATGTGGCAGATGTTCTGTTGACCCCCAAATGCAGTTGTGTAAAGTAAGGCACAGAGTGGTCAAGGCATCTCTCCTGGGTCATATAAGCAAATGGTGAGAGCAGTGTTCAGTCCTGAATGGCTCTAGAACCCACTCCTAACCCTGGCTGTGTGACCTCTCCAGGTATACACAAAGACTGCTTGGGGTGGGGTTGGAGATGGTGGTGTGGCGGGTAGTGGAGCTGTGTGTGCATGGGCTCTGAAGGAGGGTACCCCCATTTTCTGTCATGATGCTCAGTAACTGTAAAGTATGTTTGCTCAGTCCTGGGGTTGTTGCTCTGAGCGTTGGGGATGTACAAAGCGCAAGTCTCCAGCTCAGATGGGAGTGGAGGCCTTGTTGAAAATGGGTACTGTGCTGCACCTATTCCCCTGGGGTTGGAAGAAAACAGAGTTTCATCGTCTCTGATTCTTTGAGTTCAAGGACCAAAGAGACTCAAATCAACTCCCCCTGGCCCCTGCCCCCTGCATCCTGCGGTCAAGTCTTAAATTGTTCTATGTTCTGATTTTATACTTTAACTATGCATACCCCACACTCCCCAAAGCAGGGCTCTCCCCTTTCAGCATTTGAAAGGATTTGATATTTTTGCATTCTTCCCCTGGAAGCAACAGGTCCTGACAGGGCATGCGGTTGGAACAGCCGCCTGCATGCCCCAGGTGGACTGAGGCAGGCCAAGAATGAAAGGGGGAGGTGTGGGGCGGCCAGAATGCAGTCACCTGAGAAAGGAGGAATTCAACCCAGAGTAATCCCTCACCCTCTTCCATGGGTGCACTTCTCCCCACCCACCCAGATGCCGTCTCCCCTCCCAGAGCTCTACAGGACAGGATGTGGGAGCACGTGGCTTCTCAGGACACCTGCCAGCGTCTCCTTGTCCTGGTGGCCTCCTCTGTACCCCTCTAGCAGTCTCTCCACATTCCTCACCCTCTCTTCCCTCTGGCCTCTCTCCAGATCCAGTGTGCTGGGCTGTGCCATGGCTTGCATGGTTCTTTGGGGTACTATTTTGAAGGGACCAGATTGTTCCTTACTGTTTTCTCTAATTTTTGTTCTGGAGGCTTCTTCCTATCCCAGCACTGCTTTTTCTGGATCACTACATTTTTTCCCTGGTTGCACATTCAGTCATAGAACATTTCTTCACCCTGACACCCTTTCCTCCTCATTCCTTTGGTCGCAGGCATTGCTAGAGCAATTACTATACACTCAAGTTAAATATTTAAAAATATTAAATACCCTCATATTTAATACATTTCTTCTACCCCCCCATCTCTAATAGACCTTTTTGACCCAGGTGGAAGTTTCACCTTGACCAAGTATAGGGAATTTGCAAAAGGGCCATGGCTCCATTTCTTTCTCCTGTTTCCAATTATTCATGACAGTTGCTTATTTGCAAAACTGCTTCTGATTATAGGTCATCAGAGGGCTGAGAGGTCCTTGGTCAAGGGACAGCGAGTCCCAACAGTAGGTATGACACTGTGTGCGTTCCTGGGGTGTGTAGAGAGAACCTGTGTGGCATTTGGAAGTTGTGGGGCTTTCGAGCACTGAGTTCTGGACTGCTAAGGTAGTCACTCAGCCCAAAGATGACTGAAGGAGGAAGGAAAAAGATGCTGTGTGTGGAGGACAGGAGGATAGTTCTGAGTGGCGGCCAGCAAAGTCTGTGTCTATCATAGCCTCTGGAGAAAGGAGAGCCCTCCCAGGGGGATGCAGGGCTGCATGGGACAAGTGTCCACCACCAACACTCCCCTTGCATGGTCTCAGCCTCTTCCAGTTGTACCTCACTTCTGGAGCAGCCTGTGTGTGTCATCAAAGCCGCCAGAGCTAGAGACTCCACCAAACCACTCCCTCCTCCCGTCCCCTCCCACTGCAAACCATAATCTTGCAGGCAGACAATGAAGATAGGACAGCTATTCAGAAAAACGCGTGGCTTTGGAGGCTCAGGACATGTCCCAACTGCACCTGCAGGTTTTCCTTTCCTGGGGCCGACGGGCACTGGCTGCGCTGCACCTGCCGCGGGCCAGCTCCCTGCCTTTCAGTCACATACCTCGTGCTGGGCGTGCAGGCCCTGGCCTGCTCCACATCCTGCTCTGCCCTGAAGATAGCTCCTCCACTCCACTGGCTTCTCAACACACTCTGCAAGGGAGGCTGTCCCTCTTCTCTCTGACTGTGGATTTTCTGTAATAACATGGCTATTAAAAAGTGATGCAACATGGGGGCTTAAGTGGGTAGGAGAAGAATCAATGAAACAAGATGGGATTGGGAGGGAGACAAACCATAAGTGACTCTTAATCTCACAAAACAAACTGAGGGTTGCTGGGGGGAGGGGGTTTGGGAGAAGGGGGTGGGATTATGGACATTGGGGAGGGTATGTGCTATGGTGAGTGCTGTGAAGTGTGTAAACCTGGTGATTCACAGACCTGTACCCCTGGGGATAAAAATATATGCTTATAAAAAATAAAAAATTAAAAAAAAAACAGACACAAGCACCACCCTCCTTTATTCTTCTGCTCATATCTGTTTTCTTTAAAGAAAGTCATGCCATAAAATATTTTTGCTCTTACTTATTTCATTTTATTTTTCCATCTCCTCCTCCTCTCTCATTCCTTTTTTCTCCTTCTCCTCCTATTTTCCAAGACAACAGCAAGTCTGATTTCCTAGATGGTTTGCTATTTGCAGACAGGGACAATATCCTTTTCTCCATCTCCCTTTTGTTACCCAGTATGTAGTCTGTGGATACTGGGTGTATTGCCATGCAGACATCATACATAAATCCAAACATGATGATTTTCACAGTCCTTGGAAATAAAGAGAGTGCACCCACTTCCTCGTTATAATTTGAGTGTAATTCCTAGGGCTGCATGTGCATGAATCAAAATACAGTACGTCTGTTTTGCCCTTAGTCAAATTTATACTATCCAATTTAAGAACATAGCAAGTAGACCAAGGTGTCTTGGCTAGTTGAGGCTCACATAATTTGGATGTAAGTTCATGTTTATTCAGTGGATTTCTTACTTCTAATCTTTCATACAAACCATGCATCTTATTCATTTCTCTTTAATATTTCAGTACCTTAGAGCCAGCATAGCAAACACATCATCTTGATTGTAGTTAATCAGGACTGTAATCATTAACAGCATGGTACTGATTGCTTTAGAATTAGTGGTATCTTGACAGGGTGAGAGTGAAATTCAGGATACTCTAATGTGTCTGTTAAATATAATAAACCACTGTGTGTATGTCTGTGAGTTTGTTAGGAGAGATGTATGTGTATGTATGTGTGTATGTGTGTTAATAGGAGACATAATTTCACTAACTCCAATCATGAAAATTCTAGTGTTGTTTATATTGAAGTTTTATCCACATTTTGTGAGATTCATGTCTATAAATACACTAGATTACTAAATATATTTTTAGAGCTACCCTTTGGATTTCTTTTACTGGCTAAGTAGCTTAAGCAATGTCACACATTTAATCAAATGTATCTCATTTCTACGTTGTTGTTCTTCTTATTGCTTCATTATATATGAGAACACAAGCATGCTCCAAGACAGAGCATGGATTCCACTGTCTAGTACATACCTGTATCAATATATGTATTTGTATTGTACTTCACAGGTCACAAAATGATGTCATAGATATTATCACATTCAATTCTTAAAAAACCTTGTGTGTTTGAGATACAGAGAGTAGGTATTATTCTCATTTTACATCAAATGAAATTTGAGTAGTACATAGCTTGCCATGAGTGGCTGTATATCCCAATTTATTTGGGATTACATTGTCCCAGTATAATTATTAGCATTTCCCTTTCTCTCTCAGTATCTTCAGTTTGGATGACAAATGCAATGTCCACACCAAAATATCCACCATTTTTCACTTCTATCAGACTTTTTAAGTTTGTGTGACCCATGCAAGGCCATGCGATACCTTGTGACAATGAGAGAGCATTGGAGCTAGAACAGGGTCTTGGCTGGGCTACAAATTCATTTCCACCTCGATTAGCATCCTTGGACCAGTTACTGGCACCCAGGAAAGGCCATATCATCATTGCTAATATTTGCCACTAAATTATGTCCTCTCATCATTGGCATCTTCTTCAGATAGACATCTTTCTTTGGTACTACCCAAGATGGCCCAAGAAACATTCTCCATTTGAGGAGTTCAGCCATTTCCTCTCCTTTCTTAAGGACTTCCATCCTCCTCACAAACCAGAAATGGTTTCAGCCTCTGTTTTCTCCTTCCATTGGAGAAAACGGTTGGTTGGGTGACACTCATCTTACTTCTAACCCTGTGCTGACCGTGGAGCCACAGAGTATAACAGCTTGGCCACCATTCATGAATCACATTTACCACATGTGGACTCCTGACAAGGCACAGTTCCAATACAATGTTTAGATTTTTATTGGTTCCAAATGTAGGCAGGTTTACATCCAAATTGTAAACTTCAGCTAAAGAAGGAAAGATGAGAACAGTGCCCTTAAAGAGAGTTGTCAACAGTCTCATTCACTAGAATGCCAGGTACATAGGGTGACTTGAAGGGGCAATTTGAAGATTATTCAGGAAGTAGGGGTGCTCAGTAATTTCAAACATCAAGAGTATGTATGGCAAGAAGAATACATATTGCTTTAGAGAAACATCTTCAATGTTAGAACTAGTTGAGGTTTGAATCTTGGCTTTGTTCTTGACCAGCTTAAGATGTTGAAGGAGTTCCTTGATTTTCTTAAACTCCTATTGTCTCATATGTAGGATAAAGACAGTAAATAATGTTTACCTCTTAGTGTAGTTGTGAGAAATGAGTAAGATAATGAATATAAAGTACTTAGCATAATACCTGGAACAAAAGTGCTCTCTGGATTGTTGTAGAATGTATTATTGAGATTGTAGCAGTCATTTTATCCACTTTCTGACTCTCTTGTATTTCTGAAGGAGTCATTAAGGAGGACTTGGCCAAATGGTTTTAATTACTCTCCTGGACTTCCCTGGGCTTTGGAGTTAATCATTCCTACCAGGAGGCAGTGACACAAGCTCTAAATGTCTCTTGCAGGAGAACTTGTAAATTCCTCTGCTTCCTTCTGTGCCATTCTCCATCTTCAGGCTCACTGTTGCCCAGCTCTGGGCTGACTTTGGAGACGGGGACAGAAGACAGGAAGGTGCACCTCAGGTTAAGTGGAGGACAGCTTGTATTTTACCCAATTTATTCAAATGCCTTTAAGTTAGCAAGCTTCTCACCCAGGGAAATCTCTGTGAGTCTGGCTGGGGCCACATAATAGGGGCAGTGTAGAGCTTAACAGGCAGGAGGGAGGTGAAAATAAACAAGAGGATGTGTGTCTTAGGGGGAGGAATATTTTCTTGGACGGATTAGGTAGGAGGCAGGAGGTACACAGAAAGCCACAAATTACCAACTGATGGAACTGTGAACAGTTAACCATTGCTCAGGTTAATGGCACTCTGATAAAGACATTTCAAATGCTGAAGAATTCTTCGTTTCATGCAGGATAGTCCACTGTTAAGACTTCCTTCCTTTTCTGCTCCCCTTAAAAACTGGGCAAGTTTCATGAGAAGAGGACTTTGATTTGCTTGGTATGTATTTAGGTTGGCTCCTCCTTCAATGGTAACTGAGACTGGAAAACATTTGAGAAGATCATCTGCTTCATTCTAACAGAGAACATAGTCACCGAATCAGAAAAGATAAATACATCACTTCTCTCTCTTTTTGAAATATTACCAGATTTACATAGTCCTCAAGATTTGCCAAATCATAATTAATATATGCATAATCTAAGCTTCTGTTTTATTATAGGTCGTTTATAATAATCTTTCCTTGTCAAATGCAATTGCCACCCTTTCTTGGCCACAGTACATGAGAATTACCATCATCTCTAGATGACTGTAGAAGAGCTGGGGATGATTCTGTGAGGAAATGAACACAGATAAAATGTAGTCAGTGAAGATACGCAATCCAAGGAGTGGGTCAGAGCAGCCTTTCCCAGATATGGCTGTCTCCACAGTTTCAAAGTATATTTGATTTTAATTACCTTTAACAATCTTTTTTAATTAAAAATGATATAACTTTTTTGGGGGAGAGTTGGGAAGGGCAGGAGATGGATTGCAATTGCATCCAAATAGTAAAGGTGATGACACTACCATCACATGGCATAGAGTCCTCATTTTACAACAAGTGAGGTGAGAGCAGGGCAACTGACTTAGACTATATTCTCCCCCATGGCTTAGCACAAAGTGGGAACTTGGTGAATGTTTTGGATGACTTTATGATGCAAGCAATTGCAGGCTTGGCTTCTTAACAAGTGCAATCTTGTACACAAAGATATTTGCAGGTTAAGAATGTAGGACTACCAGTTTTCAGTGGTAGTTTTTAAATCCTGTTGTTTTAAAAATGTACTGTTTCCCAGATAGACACCCTCCATGCTGTGGGCAAAGCAATGTGTACATCTCTCAGAGGGTCCTGGTTGGCTTTCTGCTGGTCCTCCCAAGGCACAGGGAGAAGGGGAAGCCAATGCTTTGAGGACCCAGTTGATAGGAAGGCTATAGTCACCCTTCAGAATTATAACTGCTTATCATAGTCCTAACCCAGCCACCCAGAGATAGGCAAAGGTGGGGCTGAGCAAAGCTGGCTGTACCTGAGGGCTGGAATCAGGACAGGCTAGCAGCAGGTAGGCAAGGCCCAAAGCAGGCCATGGAGCTCAGAATGAGAGGAAAGGGGGTTTTTCCTCAAAGGTTCTCTGTGTACTTGGATGACCCTACTATTAAGCTGAAAGAATTTTCAGTGTTAAAATCATTTATGAGTTGCTACAGTAGTAAAATTAAGAGAATCCGGAAATCCAGATATAGTCACAGAAGGAAATGATTTGGGCAGATACAATGAGAAACAGCAGAGGGGGTGTGTTCTGTTATGTATGGGGAAGTTCTCAAACAGAGCTAATGAGTCTGTACCAACACCGTCTTAAGTTTCACTAAAATTATTTAGATTTTTCTAAAAAGACTTTTTATTTTTAAATAATATCAAGTAATAAAATAGGGTTATTCACATGTAAGTCAACTTTTACACAATCTACAATAAAAAGTTTAGGGACAGATGTATAAGATTAGTTTTTTAAATGATAAATTAAAACCATGGTCAATTATGGTCCACAACATCAGCAAAGAGGTGAAAAGAATGTGCACCACAGGGAAGGGGGAATCAGCACCTCATGCACCAGGCACATCACACCTTCCTGGAGGGTAATCTGGCAACATGTGCTAGAAACCTCAAAGCTGGACCTCTAACCCAACTTTCACTTTTAAAAACTTGTCCTCATTAAGCAAGCAATAATGAACATGAGAAGATTTATCTACAAGGACAGTTCACTTGGGAATTATTTGTAAAAAAAAATGTGGAACAACTGAAATTTCAATGACAGGGAAGTGCTTTAATAAGGTCTGTTGTGATGGAAGGCCAGGTAGCCATTATAAGTCAGGCTGCAGACAGATATTAATCTGAGAAAGTGCCATGAGATAGTGGTCCATAAAAAAAGCAGCTTAAGTATACTCTGTGCAAAAATACAGCTATACTTACAAATGCTTTAAGAAAGCCTGAAAGGATCTACACCAGAATATTGATGGATATTTACATTTTAGTTTTTAATTTCCTAAACTTTTGAGTCTTCAGTGAACTTCTGTTACTTTGTAATCAGAAAAATATAAATTTTAAAAATTAAAAGCATTGTGTTTCACTATTTATACTTACTCAAGGTAGAAAAATTGTGTCAAACCCCATCTACATATCTACATAAGACTCTAAAATTTTAAGAAAATAGTAAAACACTTTTTATTTCATGGAATCATTTATTAGATTTATTTGTAACAATCCATTTTTTTTAAATACAAGGTGTACTTTTGCTTAAACTTGACACATATATAGTAACAAAAGGGATTTAAGGTCCCAAATAGTCTCTGAATGTTTATATATGGACAGAGGACTATGTGCATAATACTTCTCTTAGCTGCCTGCATGCATTTAAGAAAGAGGTAAACAGTAGCTCTAGGAAACCAAGTAGCTCCCATCTTTCTCATGTTGCATCAAACGCCTACAGGCACTGCTGGATGGAGGAAGCAGTTCTGTCTTCAGGACTTCATTGCTGATGGGATGTGATGTGATGTGTTTCCTGTTAAGGGGTACCTGAGGGGATTCCAAGAGGTTGGGGGTGACACCGAGGTGCACCCAGCCAGGGCGATGGGGACAAAGGGTGGGGCTGAGGTGGAGAGAGACAGGAAGCTGGGGAAGACAGGGGGTTGTGAAGGCAACTGCAATGGGGTGGAGAGCATTGGAGTGACTCCATAGACTGAAAACTGTGGCCACATAATCCATTATTTACAAAAACAGCACTTTCTTTCACCTCTGATCAGCAAGAATTTGGATTTATCTGGTAACATTTTGTCCTTTTCTATCCATAATGTTTACTGGGGACCCATTCTGTGCAGAGGACTCTGCTAATTGCTGTGGCAGACATAATGATGTGTGTAGGGATCTCTGCCCTCAGATGCTTACTGTCTATGCATATTATTCGGGCAAAATCCCAACCAATAGTATGCATTATATTGAGGTAGGTATATATTGCTTTCAGCTCTCTGAATGTCCCTCAATGCCTAGCAGACAGGTATTTATGTGCTAAATGTCACTGTTATTATTTTTTACTTTTTTTTAAAAGATTTTATTTATTTGACAGAGAGAGAGATCACAAGTAGGCAGAGAGAGGCAGAGAGAGGAAGGGAAGCAGGCTCCCTGCCTAGCAGATCGCCCGATGTGGGGCTTGATCCCAGGACCCAGGACCCTGGGATCAAGCCCCAAGCTGAAGGCAGAGGCTTTAACCTACTGAGCCACCCAGGTTCTCCACTGTTATTATTTTTTAAATGCTGTCTTCATTATTTACTGTTCCAAAGGAAATTCAATAGTTTCACTGACTTTTAAATGTATAGCCAGCATTTTTCTGACATCAAGAATATTTGCCTCAATAGTTCGTGATTATGTAATCTCTACTCATTTCATTAATACAAGTGTTTTATGGTAGTTATAAGCTTCAACAAATAGTCTATGTGATAAAATATGTGGCAATGTGAACTTGTCTTGCCAAACCCAATACTTAATAAAGGACTTCCTGTCTTCCATTTATTTCACTTGCATCTTGCACCATAGTTAAATGGTACATGTTGGTGAGTCCCATTCCCCACTGCAAGCACAAAATTCGACACCATCTTTCTGAGCTAAGTGGAAAAAATAAACAACATGCATGCACCTCTTTTTTTTACTCACTTGAGACAACACTTTTAGGTATTCATATATCATTGAATTCACTTGGATCTTTGAATACTTGAGCTTCAAATTCCAGATGACTCTGTAAAAAATGTGCTCAAATTAGTAAAGACTTCCAAAAAAGGAAAGAAAAACAAAATGTTCTGTATGTTTCCTTTATGTATGAAGAGCCACAAGTTAACTGAAGAAGAGTGGGGACCAAGAACCTGTGACACTCATACATTGTACACTCACAGGTACAGTGCTATGTTCCAACATGACACTTGGTCTGGGGCCACAAAGATGAGTAAGGCACATGACACAGCTCTCTAGGAGATTCCAGCCTAGTGACTGGATGGCCAGAAATTGAGTTTAATTCACTGAAGGAAGGGTGTAACAGGGTAAGCACACCAGGGCTCTGGAGTCCAGGAGGCCACGTGATGTCACAGCCAGGCTACTGCTGGAGTGGAGGTGCTTCCTGGAGTCAAGAAGCTGCACTGAGAGCTGGGGTAGGGAAAGGATGTAATACAGCAAGACAAGAAGACTTCACTTGGGATTTATTAACAAGGAGGGTGTGGTGACCTCAGCAAGAGCTGTTTCAGGAGTATGCTAAAGAAGCCATGGTAGTATAGGTCATAAATATAGACAATTCTCCCATGACATTTGACAGTGAAAAAGAAAGCCATTGGAGAGGAAATAGAAGTAGGTGAGGGATTAAGGTAATTTTTCTTCTTTCTTTCCTTCTTTCCTTTTCCTTTTCATTCTTTCCCATCCATGTGTTAAGACAGACAATAAGTAAATGAGTAAATATATTCTTTTTTTTTTTTATTTTTTATTTTTATTTTTTATTTTTTATAAACATATATTTTTATCCCCAGGGGTACAGGTCTGTGAATCGCCAGGTTTACACACTTCACAGCACTCACCAAATCACATACCCTCCCCAATGTCCATAATCCCACCCCCTTCTCCCAAACCCCCTCCCCCCAGCAACCCTCAGTTTGTTTCGTGAGATTAAGAGTCACTTATGGTTTGTCTCCCTCCCAATCCCATCTTGTTTCATTTATTCTTCTTCTACCCACTTAAGCCTCCATGTTGTATCACCACTTCCTCATATCAGGGAGATCATATGATAGTTGTCTTTCTCTGCTTGACTTATTTCGCTAAGCATGATACGCTCTAGTTCCATCCATGTGGTTGCAAATGGCAAGATTTCATTTCTTTTGATGGCTGCATAGTATTCCATTGTGTATATATACCACATCTTCTTGATCCATTCATCTGTTGATGGACATCTAGGTTCTTTCCATAGTTTGGCTATTGTGGACATTGCTGCTATAAACATTCGGGTGCATGTGCCCCTTTGGATCACTACATTTGTATCTTTAGGGTAAATACCCAATAGTGCAATTGCTGGGTCATAGGGCAGTTCTATTTTCAACATTTTGAGGAACCTCCATGCTGTTTTCCAGAGTGGCTGCACCAGCTTGCATTCCCACCAACAGTGTAGGAGGGTTCCCCTTTCTCCGCATCCTCGCCAGCATCTGTCATTTCCTGATTTGTTGATTTTAGCCATTCTGACTGGTGTGAGGTGATATCTCATTGTGGTTTTGATTTGTATTTCCCTGATGCCGAGTGATATGGAGCACTTTTTCATGTGTCTGTTCGCCATCTGGATGTCTTCTTTGCAGAAATGTCTGTTCATGTCTTCTGCCCATTTCTTGATTGGATTATTTGTTCTTTGGGTGTTGAGTTTGCTAAGTTCTTTATAGATTCTGGACACTAGTCCTTTATCTGATATGTCGTTTGCAAATATCTTCTCCCATTCTGTCAGTTGTCTTTTGATTTTGTTAACTGTTTCCTTTGCTGTGCAAAAGCTTTTGATCTTGATGAAATCCCAGTAGTTCATTTTTTCCCTTGCTTCCCTTGCCTTTTGCGTTGTTCCTAGGAAGATGTTGCTGCGGCAGAGGTCAAAGAGGTTGCTGCCCGTGTTCTCCTCAAGGATTTTGATGGATTCCTTTCGTACATTGAGATCCTTCATCCATTTTGAGTCTATTTTTGTGTGTGGTGTAAGGAAATGGTCCAATTTCATTTTTCTGCATGTGTCTGTCCAATTTTCCCAGCACCATTTATTGAAAAGGCTGTCTTTTTTCCATTGGACATTCTTTCCTGCTTTGTCGAAGATTAGTTGACCATAGATTTGAGGGTCTATTTCTGGGCTCTCTATTCTGTTCCATTGATCTATGTGTCTGTTTTTGTGCCAGTACCATGCTGTCTTGATGATGACAGCTTTGTAATAGAGCTTGAAGTCCGGAATTGTGATGCCACCAACGTTGGCTTTCTTTTTCAATATCCCTTTGGCTATTCGAGGTCTTTTCTGGTTCCATATAAATTTTAGCATTATTTGTTCCATTTCTTTGAAAAAGATGGATGGTACTTTGATAGGAATTGCATTAAATGTGTAAATTGCTTTAGGTAGCATAGACATTTTCACAATAATTATTCTTCCAATCCAGGAGCATGGAACATTTTTCCATTTCTTTGTGTCTTCCTCAATTTCTTTCATGAGTACTTTATAGTTTTCTGAGTATAGATTCTGTGTCTCTTTGGTTAGGTTTATTCCTAGGTATCTTATGGTTTTGGATGCAATTGTAAATGGGATTGACTCCTTAATATCTCTTTCTTCTGTCTTGCTGTTGGTGTAGAGAAATGCAACTGATTTCTGTGCATTGATTTTATATCCTGACACTTTACTGAATTCCTGTATAAGTTCTAGCAGTTTTGGAGTGGAGTCTTTTGGGTTTTCCACATATAGTATCATATCATCTGCGAAGAGTGATAATTTGACTTCTTCTTTGTCAATTTGGATGCCTTTAATTTCCTTTTGTTGTCTGATTGCTGAGGCTAGGACCTCTAGTACGATGTTGAAGAGCAGTGGTGATAATGGACATCCCTGCCGTGTTCCTGACCTTAGCGGAAAAGCTTTCAGTTTTTCTCCATTGAGAATGATATTTGCGGTGGGTTTTTCATAGATGGCTTTGATGATATTGAGGTATGTGCCCTCTATCCCTACACTTTGAAGAGTTTTGATCAGGAAGGGATGTTGTACTTTGTCAAATGCTTTTTCAGCATCTATTGAGAGTATCATATGGTTCTTGTTCTTTCTTTTATTGATGTGTTGTATCACATTGACTGATTTGCGGATGTTGAACCAACCTTGCAGCCCTGGAATAAATCCCACTTGGTCGTGGTGAATAATCTTTTTAATGTACTGTTGAATCTTATTGGCTAGTAATTTGTTGAGTATTTTCGCATCTGTGTTCATCAAGGATATCGGTCTATAGCTCTCTTTTTTGGTGGGATCCTTGTCTGGTTTTGGGATCAAGGTGATGCTGGCCTCATAAAATGAGTTTGGAAGTTTTCCTTCCATTTCTATTTTTTGGAACAGTTTTAGGAGAATAGGAATTAGTTCTTCTTTAAATGTTTGGTAGAATTCCCCCGTGAAGCCGTCTGGCCCTGGGCTTTTGTTTGTTTGGAGATTTTTAATGACTGTTTCAATCTCCTTACTGGTTATGGGTCTGTTCAGGCTTTCTATTTCTTCCTGGTTCAGTTGTGGTAGTTTATATGTTTCTAGGAATGCATCCATTTCTTCCAGATTGTCAAATTTATTGCCGTAGAGTTGCTCATAGTATGTTCTTATAATAGTTTGTATTTCTTTGGTGTTAGTTGTGATCTCTCCTCTTTCATGCATGATTTTATTTATTTGGGTCCTTTCTCTTTTCTTTTTGATAAGTCGGGCCAGGGGTTTATCAATTTTATTAATTCTTTCAAAGAACCAGCTCCTAGTTTCGTTGATTTGTTCTATTGTTTTTTTGGTTTCTATTTCATTGATTTCTGCTCTGATCTTTATGATTTCTCTTCTCCTGCTGGGCTTAGGGTTTCTTTCTTGTTCTTTCTCCAGCTCCTTTAGGTGTAGGGTTAGGTTGTGTACCTGAGACCTTTCTTGTTTCTTGAGAAAGGCTTGTACCGCTATATATTTTCCTCTCAGGACTGCTTTTGTTGTGTCCCACAGATTTTGAACCGTTGTATTTTCATTATCATTTGTTTCCATGATTTTTTTCAATTCTTCTTTAATTTCCCGGTTGACCCATTCATTCTTTAGAAGGATACTGTTTAGTCTCCATGTATTTGGGTTCTTTCCAAACTTCCTTTTGTGGTTGAGTTCTAGCTTTAGAGCATTGTGGTCTGAAAATATGCAGGGAATGATCCCAATCTTTTGATACCGGTTGAGTCCTGATTTAGGACCGAGGATGTGATCTATTCTGGAGAATGTTCCATGTGCACTAGAGAAGAATGTGTATTCTGTTGCTTTGGGATGAAATATTCTGAATATATCTGTGATGTCCATCTGGTCCAGTGTGTCGTTTAAGGCCTTTATTTCCTTGCTGATCTTTTGCTTGGATGACCTGTCCATTTCAGTGAGGGGAGTGTTAAAGTCCCCTACTATTATTGTATTATTGTTGATGTGTTTCTTTGATTTTGTTATTAATTGGTTTATATAGTTGGCTGCTCCCACATTGGGGGCATAGATATTTAAAATTGTTAAATCTTCTTGTTGGACAGACCCTTTGAGTATGATATAGTGTCCTTCCTCATCTCTTATTATAGTCTTTGTCTTAAAATCTAATTGATCTGATATAAGGATTGCCACTCCTGCTTTCTTGTGATGTCCATTAGCATGGTAAATTCTTTTCCACCCCCTCACTTTAAATCTGGAGGTGTCTTCGGGCTTAAAATGTGTTTCTTGGAGGCAACATATAGATGGGTTTTGTTTTTTTATCCATTCTGATACCCTGTGTCTTTTGACAGGGGCATTTAGCCCATTCACATTCAGGGTAACTATTGAGAGATATGAATTTAGTGCCATTGTATTGCCTGTAAGGTGACTGTTACTGTATAGGTCTCTGTTCCTTTCTGATCTACCACTTGTAGGCTCTCTCTTTGCTTAGAGGACCCCTTTCAATATTTCCTGTAGAGCTGGTTTGGTATTTGCAAATTCTTTCAGTTGTTGTTTGTCCTGGAAGCTTTTAATCTCTCCTTCTATTTTCAATGATAGCCTAGCTGGATATAGTATTCTTGGCTGCATGTTTTTCTCGTTTAGTGCTCTGAAAATATCATGCCAGCTCTTTCTGGCCTGCCAGGTCTCTGTGGATAAGTCAGCTGCCAATCTAATATTTTTACCATTGTATGTTACACACTTCTTTTCCCGGGCTGCTTTCAGGATTTTCTCTTTGTCACTGAGACTTGTAAATTTTACTATTAGGTGACGGGGTGTGGGCCTATTCTTATTGATTTTGAGGGGTGTTCTCTGAACCTCCTGAATTTTGATGCTCGTTCCCTTTGCCATATTGGGGAAATTCTCCCCAATAATTCTCTCCAGTATACCTTCTGCTCCCCTCTCACTTTCTTCTTCTTCTGGAATCCCAATTATTCTAATGTTGTTTCGTCTTATGGTGTCACTTATCTCTCGAATTCTCCCCTCGTGGTCCAGTAGCTGTTTGTCCCTCTTTTGCTCAGCTTCTTTATTCTCTGTCATTTGGTCTTCTATATCACTAATTCTTTCTTCTGCCTCATTTATCCTAGCAGTTAGAGCCTCCATTTTTGATTGCACCTCATTAATAGCTTTTTTGATTTCACCTTGGTTAGATTTTACTTCTTTTATTTCTCCAGAAAGGGCTTTTATATCTCTCGAGAGGGTTTCTCTCATATCTTCCATGCCTTTTTCGAGCCCGGCTAGAGCCTTGAGAATTGTCATTCTGAACTCTAGATCTGACATATTACCGATGTCTGTATTGATTAGGTCCCTAGCCTTCGGTACTGCCTCTTGTTCTTTTTTTTGTGTTGAATTTTTACGTCTTGTCATTTTGTCCAGATAAGTGTAAATGAAGGGGCAAGTAAAATACTAAAAGGGTGGCAACAACCCCAGGAAAATATGCTTTAACCAAATTAGAAGAGATCCAAAATCGTGAGTGGGGAGAAAGGGGATAAAAAGAGGTTCAAAAAGGAAGAAAGAAAAAAGAAAAAAAAAAAGAAAAGAAAAGAATATTTTTAAAGAAAGAAAACACCTAAGAAAAATGTAAAAAAAAAAATATATATATATTAGATAAACTAGTAAAAAATCGTTAAAAAAGAAAAAGGTAACAGTTAAAAAAAAATTTTACCCGAAGGCGAGAAAAAAAAAAATGAAAAAGAAAAAATTAAATTAACTGCAAGACTAAAAAAAATCACAGGAAAAAAGCCATGAGTTCCGTGCTTGGCTTTCTCCTCCTCTGGAATTCTGCTGCTCTCCTTGGTATTGAAACCGCACTCCTTGGTAGGTGAACTTGGTCTCGGCTGGATTTCTTGTTGATCTTCTGGGGGAGGGGCCTGTTGTAGTGATTCTCAAGTGTCTTTGCCCCAGGCGGAATTACACCGCCCTTACCCGGGGCCGGGGTGAGTAATCCGCTCGGGTTTGCTTTCAGGAGCTTTTGTTCCCTGAGCACTTTCCGTAGAGTTCCGGAGGACGGGAATACAAATGGCGGCCTCCTGGTCTCCGGCCCGGAGGAGCCGAGAGCCCAGGGCCCCACTCCTCAGTGCGCCCTCAGAGAACAGCGCCCAGTTACTCCCGTCTGCCTGACCTCCGGCCGCGCTCCGAGCTCACCGAGCCTGCGACCGGTTCAAGGTAACACGGAGCTGCGAGCTTACTGTCGGCTCTGTCTCTGTAGCCGGCTTTCCCGTTCCAATACCCGCAAGCTCTGCGACACTCAGACACCCCCGATCCTTCTGTGACCCTGCGGGACCTGAGGCCACGCTGACCCCGCGTGGGCTTCGCCCCGGTTTAGCCTCTGGAGCGATGTCCCTCAGCGGAACAGACTTTTAAAAGTCCTGATTTTGTGCGCGGTTGCTCCGCCGCTTGCCGGGAGCCGGCCCCTCCCCCCGGGGTCTATCTTCCCGTCGCTTTGGATTCACTTCTCCGCCGGTCCTACCTTTCAGAAAGTGGTTGTTTTTCTGTTTCCAGAATTGCTGTTCTTCTTCTCTTCGATCTGCCGATGGATTTTCAGGTGTTTGCAATCTTTAGATAAGCTATCTAGCTGATCTCCGGCTAGCTGAAGCAGTCTCAGCTTGCTACTTCTCCGCCATCTTGACTCCTCCCCCGAGTAAATATATTCTATATAATGATAAGAACTATGAAGAAGAGGCAGGCAGTGGTGAGGAGTGGAAGGAGAGGAATCGTTAAGACAGTGGATGGCACACACACACACAAAAAGACAGTGGATGGCATCTGTGCGGAGACTGAATGGAGTGACGGTCTGAGGGATGTGAAGGGTTCTCTGTGTACTTGGTGTACACAAGGTACTCTTGTGTACTCTGTGTACTGTAGACAGAGGCTACTTTAATTGCAAAGGCACCTAGGGAGAACAGCAAAGTGGCTGGAATGGTTCTGGGGCACGACCCCGCCATTGGGAAGGTAGCAGGAGACCATGGTTGGAGAGAGAGAAGGAGGCCCACTGAATAGACTTCAGACACACTGGGGGTTTTAGGCAAGGGAGGGGCATGGCAGCTTCTGTGTTTCCAAATATACTGGATGTTGTGGAGATTAGTCAGTAGGGTCAATAGTAGAAGCAACAAAGCTAATGATCTAGGCTGGGTGACTGAGTAGCAGCTTGATTTAGGTTGGCAATCACAGACGTGTGGAAAAGAGGTTATATTCAGGGATATATTTTGAAGTAGTAGCTGAAGTAGTAGTGCTCTAAGAGGGAAATTAAGGGTAACAGGTTTCTGACTAAAACTGAGCATACAGGAGTGTCATTTATTGAGGCAGGGAAGATGGTGGGGAATTATTTTTAGGGGAAAACCAAGAGTTTACTGAGATTATCTACTGGCATGTTGAGTAGGCAGCTGGAGATTGGGAAGGTAGATAATGGTAATATATATCACATCACTCCACCAACCTAAAATCTTCTAATTAATCCTCATGAGTTTCAAGACAAAATCCAGGCTCCAAGCTCCAATGGCCTTGGCTCTTCTATGCACATCCAGCCTCAAAATCAATCTCATACCACACTGAGTGCTCTTCTAATATAGTATTTGTTTCTCTTTTTCTTCCCCATCCTCATGCATATGCCATTACTTTGCTTAGGTTGCTCTTCTCTATTTTGACCTGGCTAACTATTCTGGCCTAACAACCCAGGTAAGCTTTCCTTGTCTCATCACCCATTCACCAGTGATTCCATACAGCTGGATTAGATGCCCTCGACTACTGCAACCCTCTACTACACATATCTTTATGGACTTGAGCACCAGGGCATGCAGGATACTCCATGATTGGTGACTGAACTTGGACGACTTGCCTAAACTCTCTGAGCCTCAGTTTTCTCATCTATAAAATGAAGATTAATAATACTACATCCTTCATAGGATTGTTAGGGGGATTTAAGGAAGTAATATGGGGCAGCGCTTAAAACATTGCCTGACATAGATGAAGCACTGAACAAGTCATTGTTATTATAGTAATACTTATCACACTGTTGTGTAATTATTTTCACACTGTTTTTTCCTAAGAAAATATTAGTCCTTGAATGCAGACATGAAGCCTTTCATCTGTGTTTCTGAAACACATTATGCTTTAATAATTGTTTCTTACATGAATGAATGAGTTAATGAATGGGGGGAAAATACCATTAGGCTACAGCAGTATTATGAAATGAACCAGCATGTTCTTCTTCAGTTGGCTTTCTTTACTTAGAAACTATTCTCTGTGGGTGAATGTAATTCATCTGATCCTTTACTCACCAAACCAAGAAGTTCTGGGTTATTGATCCTACATTATATATTGGTCACTGTTCGATGAAAGTAATATCATTACCTTTGGATCAGGAAGACATGGTCCAAAAGCTTCTAGTAGAAGGGTCTCTTCTCTTACAGCCTGTTCATAGTCTGTGAAAGACAGCTTCCCATCATGGTCATGATCCTAGGGGATGACCGGCCATGTATCAGTCAACATGTATAATACTTATTGCAAACACAAACTGTCTTTTCATGGTCAAGTATTGATAGAAGAAAGGTGTTGGAAAAATGAGAGACTAAATATTGAAATTGAAAAGAACTTTTATCATTATAATTAAAAAGCACAAGATAAGTGTTTTATTATTTATCAAGTGTCCCATTCTGGCCTGTAAGTTTTAATATAAAACCCTAAGTTTCCCATATTTACCATTTTTTTAAGTGTTATTTCAACCAAATCTTTAATTCCTTCATCAGGGTCTTCTTCAGATGGCTGTTTGAGTAGGCTGTTCTTCAACATATGGAACATTTCCTCCTTTGAAATGAATCCATCACCATTCAAATCAAACACCTCAAAGCAATCTTTTAAAAAAACAACCAATTATGTATTTGATACTATGACTAAGGAAATATTTGCTCTGACAAAATGTTCAAGGCCGAGGTCTGTATTGGGAATATTCATGACAACATTGCAGGACTGAGTGCAATCTGATTTCCATAGGAAATGCTTAATGTACACTAGCTGAATATGGTCAACAACCCTTAGAAAATGGCTCCTTACACTCACTCAGCTAAGAGTAACCATGCTAAGGAACAATGATTTGACCATTTCATCTGGAAATTCTTGGAAAACTGACTGAAATATGATCCTTAAACAGAGTTCATCAGAGTGAATTAAGAATTAAATAAGAATCAGAACACTCTAATCAATGTTCTCTACTTCCATGGTTAATAATTCAGGTAACAATATTTACCTTATGCACATTAATACATAAATCCATATGTACATAGTATGTATAGTATATGCTTATGCAGTCTTGCTTGGCATAAATTACTCCTCAGAATCTTTTGGTTTTCCTTGGTATTAATTTTTTTCAATCTTTATCATTGACTTGAATTTGCTCCATAAAAGAGGCTAATGGAGATTCGAACCAACCAACTGAAAGACAAACCTGTTTTACTGGCTGACTATTTACTGTTTACTGTTTACTGGCTGGCTAGGAATGTACATGGATGTACATTCTTTAGATATGTTAATCCTAATGTACAAAGCAATAGGGTAACCTGAAATCTTACATTTCATTTTTTCTTCCAAAGTTCCTCGAAGAAATACTGATAATCCATAAATCCACTCTGATACGTTTACACAGCCATCGTTGTCCTTATCAAAACCTCGGAATACTAAGAGAGAAGTACAACATAATACTTGTGCAGCACTTTTGTTCTCAGTAATATATTTACACTGGTGCTACCCACTTTTAAAACGTGGATAAAACTTCAGGATCAGATGGTCTGACATGCTCATTTGACAAAGAAGGAAACTAAGATATAACATTGGAAAAACTCTTTTATTTAAACTTTCACATATTCCTTTCATATTTTACAGAAACAAACTAAATTCTGAGTATCTAAATACACTAATCAATAATTATTAATATATGAATATATTGATATACAAAATGTGTTGATATGTTAACATAAAATGTGATTTTATATTTTTCTTACTCAAGAAAAGAAATGCTACTATACAATTGATAAAGTTATAACTTAATTTTTATTGAAATAGTTTTGATGATATAAGAAAATTTATGTTCTTTTAAAATTGTTCTTTTCATTATTATATTTACTAAGTATAAATAGAAATATTTTAGGTTTATGGATATAAAGTAAGGAAAAACTAATTATTCAAGCTGGGCTTTGTTGTTTTCTTAAATACACAAAATAGAGTACATAGAATCACTTCCCTGTGACCCTTCCCTCTGAATACACAAATTAATTTTTTTATATTCGAGTGAAATTAGGAATTCAGAACATTAAGCTTCCTACCAAGACTGTCCAAACTCCCAATTTTTTTCCCAGTTATGGTGGATCTGACACATTTGAATATTGCATGTCTTCTTACCTCTGTCCATAATCATGTCATCTGTCATTCCAAATGTCACGTGTAGGATGTTTCGAAATGCATTACGATCTAGCCCAATGGTGGTACCTTGCCGCTCTGTTACTTCTCCCACCAAATTATAAAAAAGATTTATAAGACAGTTTACTTCAAATTTATTAACTGTGAAAAGATAAAATTAAGATATAACAAAATACATTTTAATCTTTAGTTTATTTAAATTTTACATTAATGAGTTTATAGATAACATGAAGGCCACCAAATATTTAGTTTTTAACAGAAGACTATCCTGTTTTAAGATTCATGACCCTTAAGAGAGGATGACCACTACAAAGGATTCTCCACTAAAATAAGAAAAACAACCTTACCTCAACACAGGGGTGGAATATTAAATTTAGTCACATTATTATTTAGTCACAATATTAGCCAATTTTCCTGAATAATGATTGTGGGGCCAGATGCTAAACTTTAAAGACAGTAAAGGTGCAATTCAAAGCAAGCAAGGTAATGCTTAAGAATGGTAACTTTTCCCCAGCATTTTGATTATAGGCATTTATGAGATTTAGAGCTTAACTTCTGCCTGGAAATAGATATCAGACTCCTGAACACTAGGCAACAATTTTCATTTCACATCATCAGCCTTAGTCAAATGAATAAGCTGGATTTTGGATATCAGAATCATTTTTTTTTTCCCAGTAAAGAAGCATTTAACCATATTACAGCACCAATTATAGTTCTTATTATACATGATGTGAAAATTAACATGCAAGTACTCAGTAGTATTTTGGAGAAAAGGAATTTTTATTTAAAATATACACACAGATGTGACTACTGGTCCATACACATAAATGTATGAAGGGTGTTTATAAAACCTGAGCTAATTATTTGTGCTCCAATTTTCATTTGAGGTACGTAGGTGGAAGCACTATTGCCTGGCATAAATGTGAGTTTGAATATGAAGTATAGGTGGAGGATGAGAAAGGTTTTATTTCAAAACACAACAAATTACAGTCCAGTACTTCTAAAAACAAGGATGAAACCTGTGTGTGTTTAAAAGGTGAATTGTTTTGTTTTTGGTTTAAATAAACTAAATTTTAAAAATTGAAAAAAAATGACTATATTGCAGAAAAAAATAAAATAAAGGAAAACAGCAGATAGGAATAGAGAAATCATGGCTCATCTACAAGTCAAGACAGGCTCAAGTATGATTTCTGGTTTGGGGTATCACATTTTAGGAGGGACATTGAAAATTTGGGGAAATAAGTGATTTAGTAAAAATCTAGGTTAATACTGGAAAAGAATATAATGGTTATAGTTTTTTAAAAAGCTGTTAGTGGGGGGTTAGGTAAGCCTGGTGGTGGGTATTAAGGAGGACATGTATAGCATGGAGCACTGGGTGTGGTGTGTAAACAATGAATCTTGGAACACCGAAAAATAAAAAGTGTCTGTAGAAAATGGCTTGTCAGTTCTTCAAAAATAAAATTAAACATAGAAATATATGTAACTCAGTGATTCTACTTCTGCATATATACTTAAAAGAATTGAAAGCAAGAGCTCTGATACTTTCATATCAATGTTTATAGCAACGTTATTCACAATAAGCCTTGAAAGTGAAATCAAGCTAGGTGTCCACCAGTGAATGAATAGATAAGTAACACGTAGTGTATACATACAATGGAGTATGTTTCAGCCTTGAAAAGGAGAGAAATTTTGACTCCTTCTGCAAGATGGATGAAGCTTGCAGACATTTTCCTGAATGAAAAAAGTTATATAAAAAAGGACAGATATTGTATGATTTCACTTATATCATGTACTTAGAGTGGTGTGATCCATAGATACAGATAGTAGAATGGTGGTTGCCATGGTCTGGGGAAGGGGAAAATGGGAAGTTATAGTTTAATGGGTACAGTTTCAGTTGGGAAAAATGAAAAGATGGATGGTGGTAATGGCTCCACAACAATGTGAATGTATGTAATGCCATAGAGTTGTACACTTAAAATGGTAAATTTTATGCTATATTTATTTAACCAAACACACTAATATCCAAAAATAAGAGAGCTACTACTAGTTAAAGAAAAGCCTGCATGAAGAATGATGTTCATTCATATAAAATGTTAGCAGTGGGGATGTTTATTAGCCATTTTTCCATCTTGGCTAAAATAAAAATTAAAGAATATTACCTTAATTTATTACCCAAAGGATCCAAGGTTAGCCATAAGAAAGTTTTGTTATTATTGTTGTTGTTGTTGAAATGTTTCTTAATTTCCAGAATAAAATACTAAATGAAATTAAGGGAAATTCAAGAATGGATTTTCTACAGACCATATCTGTAAAATGGTAGATTAGCTGAGCAATCAATTAAGATATTTTTTTTCTCTGATTCTACAGAAATTAGCCATTTATTTCATCCTGGTGGGATTATCATCTGGCAACTAAAAGGAAATTTGACTTTAGGGAAAAGTTTCTCGGTTTCTTTGTTTTGTTTCATTTTTAAATCTTTATTTATTTTTAAAATTTCTTTTCAGTGTTCCAGAATTCATTGTTTATGCACCACACCCCATGTTTCATGAAATATGTGCCCTCTATAATGCCCACCACCAGTCTCACCCAACCTCCAACCCCCCACACCTCCAAAACCCTCAGATTGTTTTTCAGAGTCCATAATCTCTCATGGTTTGTCTCCCCCTTTAGTTTCCCCCAACTCTCTTCTCCTTCCCATCTCCCCATGTCCTCAGTGTTATTTCTTTTTTTTTTTTTTTCTTTTAGAGATTTTCTTTATTTATTTGGCAGACAGAGATGACAAGTAGGCAGAAAGGCGGGCAGAGAGAGAGGAGGGGCAATGGCTCCCTGCTGAGCAGAGAGCCCAATGCAGGGCTTGATCCCAGGATCCTAGGATCATGACTCGAGCTGAAGGCAGAGGCTTTAACCCACTGAGTCACCCGGGTGCCCCCTCCATGTTATTTCTTATGCTCCACAAATAAACGAAACCATATGATAATTGAATCTCTCTGCTTGACTTATTTCACTCAGCATATCTTCCAGTCCTGTCCATGTTGATACAAAAGTTGTATCCTTTCTGATGGAGGCACAATACTCCATTGTATATATGGACCACATATTCCTTAACCATTCGTCTGCTGAAGGGCATCTTGGTTCTGTTTCACAGTTTGGCAACTCTGGCCATTGTTGTTATGAACATTGGGGTACAGATGGCCCTTCTTTTCACTACAGTCTGTATATTTGGGGTAAATACTCAGTAGTGCAACTGCAGGGTCACAGTGTAGTACTATTTTAAATTTCTTAAGGAATCTCCACACTGTTTTCCAAAGTGGCTGCACCAACTTGCATTCCCACCAACAGTGTAAGAGGGTTCCCCTTTCTCCACATCCTCTCCAACACTTCTTATTTACTGTCTTGTTAATTTTGGCCATTCTAACTGGTGTAAGTTTGTATCTGGTATCTCAATGTGATTTTGATTAGAATCTCCTTGATGGCTAGTGATGATGAACTTTTTTTCATGTGTCTATTAGCCATTCGTATGTCTTCATTGGAGAAGTGTCTGTTCATGTCTTCTGCCATTTTTTGACATGATTATCTGTTTTGTGTGTGTTGAGTTTGAGGAGTTCTTTATAGGTCTTGGATATCAGCCCTTTGTCTGTAATGTCATTTGTGAATATCTTCTCCCATTCCGTGGGTTGCCTCTCTGTTTTGTTGCCTGTTTCCTTTGCTGTGCAGGAGCTTTGATCTTTATGAAGTCCCCAAAATTCATTTTCACTTTTGCTTCCTTTGCCTTTGGAGACGTGTCTTGAAAGAAGTTGCTGTGGCCAATGTCAAAGAGGTTACTGCCTATGTTCTCCTCTAAGATTCTGATGGATTCCTGCCTCACATTGAGGTCTTTTACCCATTTTGAGTTTATCCTTGTGTATGGTGTAAGAGAATGGTCGAGTTTCATTCTTCTACACATAGCTGTCCAATTTTCCCAGTACCATTTATTGAAGAGACTGGCTTTTTTCCACTGTATATTTTTTACTGCTTTGTCGAAGATTATCTGACCATATTGTTGAGGGGCCAATATCTGGGCTCTCTACTCTGTTCCACTAGTCTATGTGTCTGTTTTTATGCCAGTATCATGCTGTCTTGGTGGTCACAGCTTTGTAGTAAAGCTTGAAATCAGGCAACATGATGCCCCCAGTTTTATTTTTCTTTTTCAACACTTCCTTAGCAATTTGGGTTCTCTTCTGGTTTCATACAAAATTTAGGATTGTTTGTTCCAGCTCTTTGAAGAATACCGGTGGAATTTTGATCAGAATGGCTTTAAAAGTATAGATTTCTCTAGGTAGTATAGACATTTTAACAATGTTTATTCTTCTGATCCATGACCCTGGAATGGTCTTCCATCTTTTTGTGTCTTCTTCAATTTCTTTCATGAGTGTTCTGTAGTTCCTCAAATGCAGATCCTTTACCTCTTGGTTAGGTTTATTCCCAGGTATCTTATGGTTCTTGATGCTATAGTAAATGTAATTTACTAAATGGAATTTTTAAATTTCCCTTTCTGTATTTTCATTGTTAGTGTATAAGTAAGCAACTAATTTCTGTACATTGATTTTGTATCCTGCCACATTACTGAATTGCTGAATGAGTTCTATTAGTTTGGGAGTGAAGTCTTTTGGGGTTTTCCATATAAAGTATCATGTCATCTGTGAAGAGAGAGTTTGACTTCTTTATTGCCAATTTGAATACCTTTTACTTCTCTTTGTTGTCTGATTGTTTTTTGTCTGATTTGTTGTCTGATTGTTGCTAGGACTTCTAATACTATGAAAGCTGGGGTAGTGATTCTCATATCAGATAAGTTAGATTTTAAGCTACAGACTGTAGTCAGAGATACAGAAGGACACTACATAATTCTTAAAGGGTCTATCAACCAAGAAGATCTAACAATTGTAAATATTTATGCCCTCAATATGGGAGCAGCCAATTACATAAGAAAACTGTTAATCAAGATAAAGAGTCATATTGATATGCATACCACTTAACATGCCACTCTCAGTAATAGACAGATCATCCAAGCAGAAAATCAATAAACAAACAAGAGAATTGAATGACACATTGGACTGGATGGACCTCATAGATATATACAGAAGATTCCACCCTAAAACAACAGAATACTCATTCTTCTGGAGTGCACACGGAACCTTCTCCAGAATAGACCATATACTGGGCCACAAATCAGGGCTCAACCAGTACCAAAAAAATGAGATTATTCCCTGCATATTCTCAGATCACAATGCTTTGAAACTGGAGCTCAACCACAAGAAAAACTTTGGAAGGAATTCAAACACCTGGAAGCTAAAGACCACCTTGCTTAAGAATGCTTGGATCAACCACGAAATCAAAGAAGTACTTAAACAATTCATGGAAACCAATGAGAATGAAGATACTTTAGTCCAAATCCTATGGGATACAGCAAAGGCAGTCCTAGGGGGAAATAAACAGCCATCCAAGCCTCCCTCAAAAAAATTGCAAAATCCAGAATACACCAGCTGTCTTTACACCTTAAAGAGAATCAACAACAAATTAAGCCAAACCCACACACAAGAAGGTAAATAATCAAGATTAGAGTAGAGATCAATGAGATAGAAACTGGAGATACAGTAGAATGCATCAATGAAACTAGGAGCTGGTATTTTGAAAGAATCAATAGGATCTATAAACCATTGGCCAAACTAAGCCAAAAGAAAAGAGAGAAGGCCCAAATTAATAAAATTATGAACGAAAGGGGAGAGATCACAGCTAACACCAAGGAAATAGAAACAATCATCAGAAATTATTATCAACAGTTATATGCCAATAAGTTAAGATACCTAGATGAAATGGATGCATTCCTGGAAAACTATAAACTTCCAAAACTAAATCAGGAAGAAACTGACAACCTGAATAGAATAGACTAATATCTAGTAACAAGATTGGAGCAGTGATCAAAAACCTCCCAAAAAACAAGAGCCCAGGACCTGACAGATTCCTTGGGGAATTCTACAAAACTTTCAAAGAAGAAATAATACTATTCTCCTGAAGCTGTTTCAAAAAATTGAAGCAGAAAGAAAACTTCCAGACTCTTTTTATGAGGCCAACATTACCCTGACCCCCAAACCAGGCAAAGACCCTACCAAAAAGGAGAATTTCAGACCAATATCCCTGATGAATATGGATGCTAAGATTCTCAACAAGATCCTAGCTAATAGGATCCAACAGTACATTAAAATGGTTATACACAATGACCAGGTGGGATTTGTCACTGGGTTGCAAGGGTGGTTCAACATTCTCAAATCAATTAATGTGATAGAACAAATCAATAAGAGAAAATAGAAGAACCACATGGTCCTCTCAATTGATGCAGAAAAAACATTTGACAAAATCCAGCATCTGTTCCTGATTAAAATGCTTCAAAGTATAGGGATAGAGGGAACATTCCTCAATTTCATAAAATCTATCTATGAAAAATCCACAGCAAATATCATCCTCAATGGGAAAAAGCTGACAGCTTTTCCTTTGAGATCAGGAACACGACAAGGATGCCCAGTCTCACCGCTCTTGTTCAACATAGTATTGGAAAGTTTCTCTGTTTAAACAAGTTGTTAATGATAATGCCTGTTATTTGTAACAATTTCTATAGAATTTAACTAGTAATTATCAAGGTTTTGAAGGCCCACTTTAAAAATTTGACGTAAGGACAAAAATCAAAAGTTGACTGTTTTCCTGCCAGGTTTTCTTTTTTTCAATTTTTATTTATTTATTTGTCAGAGAAAGGGAGAGAATGAGTAAGCACACCAAACAGGGGGAGCAGCAGGGAGAGGGATAAGCAGGCTCCCTGCTGAGCAAGGAGCCCAATGCGGGACTCTGAGCCAAAGGCAGACACTTAACCTACTGAGCCACCCAGGCTCAGAGAATGACTGCAGCACATTGCATACTTACTGAACAGAGACTAAAACAAATTCAGCATTGTGTATATCAGATATTGCATTGCTTTTGTAAAATGTTCACTAGATGTTTTAAGAAGATCTGGTCTTTTCCTTGAAATGGAATTATTTTGAGAAAAACACAGTCATTTTGTGAATAGTCAAAAGGTCAATGTATTAAAAGGTAAATGAAAACCTGGCAGGAGGGATGCCTGAACATTCTAAAACGTGCTCTTCGAATTTCATAGGTAACTTTAGAATTGTATTTAGACAGAAACACAGAATTGTACTTGGTCAAGGAACCCAAGATATGTTTAATGAGAAAGATACTGTCTAATGAGCAAACTTGTAAATTTTGCTGCTGATTGCAAAACTAATGGCCACTTGAGAAAATAGGAGAATCTGCAATCCCAATATCGACTCCATTGTGCAAAGGAAGAATGGGTTTATCATCGTTCTAGAGCTTATAGGATCTAGTGCCTTCTAGTTGTATTTAGTATCTAATGTAATAAGTGGTGAGATGTTCTCCTTTAGTGAAGTGGCACTGTCTATAAAAGTTACGGTGGGTATAAACATCTGAAACTTCTTAGAAATTCTAAGACCATGTTTTACAATGTGTGATTGGAGCAGATATCTTTAATAAGTGCTCATTTTGTCACCTGCAAGGTCTCCTTTACCTTGAAACCCCACCGGCAATAGCAAAGCCCAAGTCTGGAGTTGGGAGTAAATTCTTTACTGTGTGTTTAGCTTTGTGGAACTCTTTGGTCTCCAGACACATTTCCTTTTTCTGAGGTACAGGGTTTTGTGCATTTCAACTCTTTTCAGCTATTGATAACCATTTTTCCCTTATGGATCTCCTGGTAAATTTTCAGAACTTGGATGGACACTGCCAGTGTATTTGCACTAAAAAGAGCTAGAAAGCAGACGTATGTTTGTTGTGCTAGTTTTCTCTTCTCTTCTTTTTTTTTTTTTTTTTAAGATTTTATTTATTTGACAGAGAGAGAAATCACAAGCAGGCAGGGAGGCAGGCAGAGAGAGGAGGAAGCAGGCTCTCCGCAGAGCAAAGAGCCCCATGCGGGACTCGATCCCAAGACCCTGGGATCATGACCTGAGCCGAAGGCAGAGGCTTTAACCCACTGAGCCACCCAGGTACCCCTGTTGTGCTAGTTTTCTTGAGTCCAGTGGGTTTCATACATATTTGATACCTATGTCTGAGGCTAAAACCACACATGTTGTGTCAGTATAAAAATAATGTTTCTATAATGGAAAGGTAAGTTAAGAAGAGGGTTTGAGAAGCAAGTCAGTGCATGCGTGGGAGTGTAGTACTAGATGCCTGGATACCTATATACTGGTCCTTAAGATCATGGGCAAGCATGGGTACCTGGCCAACCATCCAGAGATTCCCTTCCAGACTTCTCTTTAGCGGACATTAAGAGGGCTCCAGGAGCACTTAAACTGGAGGTGGGAAGCAGGCTGAGCAGCGGACACTTTTACCAGGTAGAACACAAGCCCTTCCAGAAACTTCTCATCCAGCACTTGATTATTACTTACAGTGCTTGCAATTTTTAATTAAGGTGTCCGTCAACTTCTGCAGCTTCTTGCGGTTCATGCCGGCGGTAGGGAATTGGGCAGCGGCGGGCGTCTAGGGTCGCGCGGCTAACGCGACCCTTTCTTGCCCTGGGTCTGGGGCAGCTGGGCGGACTCTCCCCCACTCCGCGCACGCGCGCGCGGGGCCCTAAACTCACAGAGTGGCCATGGCAACGCCTAGGCCGGCTGCCGATTGGCTTCTGGGCGCGCACGCGAGGTGCGTGCGCGGCCCTAACACACAACGTGGCCATGGCAACGCCTGGGCCAGCCACCTATTGGCTCCTGGGTCTGGGCGCACTGTCCCACTTGGAGAGTCCCTGTCAGGGATACTTGCGGATTCTGCTCTAATTGATGAGTCGGAATTTTGATTTTGTTGCTGTCTTTGGGCTTCGCAGCCCCTTCGATGGACTGCACTGTGAATCAAGGTCGTCTGAAAATATGTTGTGCACGCTGCGTGAGGGGTATTTTGGATGGTGAGCGTCGCACCAAGAGAGGCTTCAGATCTTCAGGTAGATCTGGGGAAACTTGGAGGAGCTTCAAGAATTAGCAGGTGTGTTAACCCGACATTGTTTTGCAGGGTGTAGGAGGGTGAGGAGCTTGCCTTTAACGCTGAGCTACGTTTTTGATTATGTTTTTGCTATGATGCCTGGAGGTAGCCTGGAACAAGATAACCCTCAAGATTTGAGTGATGTTACTGGGAGCAAAGGTAACTTGAAATAGTCCTTCTCCTCCCTTTCCTTCATTTTTGGAGGTGGAAGTAGAAGTTGTGGGTAGAATCCAGGAAAAGCCATCAGTAATGTTAAGCTAGTTTAAAAGGCAGCCTCCCAAAGAGACTGATTGACAACTGCCACTTGTCTGTGGGGTACAATCCAATCTTGCTTTTCTGAAAAATATGCCAGTAAAATTGGTCTTTAACTTATTTGAAAGGCAGGCTCTGTATTTTTTAATGTAGGAGGAGTTTCTGGTCTTCTTAACCACAGATGGGACACCCTCTTTGAATTAAGATAGCAATAAAATGTGTTAGCTCAGCCAGGAGCACAAAACGGTGTGTTTACCTACTTGTTTTACATCAGTGGGGAAAATGTCTTTGAAAACAAATTATTTCAGGGGTGCCGGGGTGGCTCAGTCAGTTGGGGATTTCAGGTTGTGATGATCTCAGGGTCTTGAGATTCAGGCCTGCATCAACTTCTGGCTCAGTGGGGAGTCTGCTTGTCCTTCTCCCTCTGCCTGTGCCCCCACATGTGCTCTCTCTTAAATAAATAAATGAGAAAACAAATTATTTCATAGTATACATACTGTCATTGTTAGACTGAAAGCAGAAAAATTCTGCCAGTCATGAGTAACAATCCAAAATGAATTAGTTCCAGTGTTGAGGTCTCTGATTTTCTCTCCTTGTTTTATTTCTTTGTCAGATAAAGGTTTGGGAAGCTGTTTGAAACCAGAGTCAAGGATGCCTGGTGAAGGCATGGAGTGTGTTATCCTAAAGCAAATTCTCTAAGAACGGTAAAACAATGTGAAATGATAGTGATTATGAGTTTGCAACAGTTCTCTGGTTACATAGCATTCCTATATATCCTGTTGTCTAGCAGCTGTGACACTTCTAATTAGATTGCAGAGAACGAATGGGAAGGACTAGACATATTCTAATTGTACTCACCTGTGAAACCGTCATGACTTTTGTTCGATGACAGTATTGTAGCAAGTATTTCATTTATAGAGATTGTTGTAGGACTCATTTAAAAAAACAAGGAGCCAGAAGAGTGGCTGTCAGTAGTAAGAGAAGCCACTGCCCCCACCTGTCTTGTGCTGGTTGGTCTGTTATAAACCATGTATTAAGTGTCCTGGTCAGATGCCCTGCTGGCCCGTCTTAGAGGGCAGGTCTCCACTGGAGGGGAGCACACTGATCCAGGCGTTTTTACAGACATCATACACTAGGAGCTTGTTGGTGAGCTAATCAGTTCTTACTTCACAAGTTTAGGCTTAGGACCCATCCGCCATCTTCCCTTAAAGTAGAAAAAAAATGATGTAAGGACAGTAACACAGAAGGTTGATATTAAAATTGTCAAATCTGTTCTACCAGGCAAAAGTTCTTTAACCTGCTAAGAATACAGGAATCTGTAAGATTCTCAGGAATCTTTGTAAGATTCTCTTCTTCCATTTCTCCCCTTCCCCATGTTCTTTCTTCCATGCTGTTCTTTTAGTGAAAAATTTCCAAGGGCATTCCAAAGAAGAAGAAATTAGTCCTCTAAGACAGCGGACAAGATATTTGTTAGGGGAGTATTTTGTCAACATATTGGAAAACTTCAGTGCATTCATTATATTCTTGTGAAGTTTTTTAAACTTAATATTTTTAGACTTCAGAAATAAGCTGTAGGCATGATAAGGTCAGTTAATCACATTTCAAAGCAATTTGCAGTTTTTAGTTGCTTGTGTTGAGTAGACACAGGATCACTTACTCCCTCATGGGCGTTTTCAAAGTAAGACAACTGAACCTGAACAATTACTTCATATCTAGTCAATCAATAATAGAATAATAAAAAAACCTGCATTTAATCTCTACTGTACACAAATTTTACTGTGCATGACATGATCATCAAACTTTCCAAAATTCAACTTTGCAATGGAGGCTTTTGTAAATAAAAAAAGTACATTAAAGTGACTATCAGTGCTATAAATGTTTTCTTTAATTTTGTGTGCAAAGAAGTCTTCCCTTTGATTCACAATTAACTGGAGTTTTGCTGTGATAAATAGCTTGAACCTTGAGTTGATGAAAGTCTTTTACTTCATGTGGACCTTTTATGATGAAGGCATTTGAAAGCTGTTTAGGAAATGACATCATAGAATTGATTTTCAAGTAAATTACAAATCTATTATGAAATTATTTTAATACAAGGAAAATATAAAGTTTAATTATTTACATAATTTAAATTCAATGTTACCAATTTTAGTATGTAGAGAAAATGTTGAGAAATTCAGAGGTGATCTTAGCCAACTGGGTGGTTGACTCTCCAGTTCTCTCTCTTGCCACTTGTCTTTGCTGCTACCTTGTGTTCCTTGTTGCCTTTGGCATCTCCAGTAGTTCACCTATCTGCCCTAGGACTCCTATACATTCCTCACCTATCGCCAGAGGCAGCTCTTGGAGAGTTTTTGACTTCTCTATGTAAAGTGAATCCCTTTCTAATCTGTGCTCATTCTTGGCCTCAGAACTATTTCCTTCTAGTTCTTGCTACAATGGGTGATTGCTCTCTTTGATCTCTCCTCCCCAGTAGACTTTAAATTACATAATCTCTCTCTCTCTCTCTCTCCCTATATTCATGACTATTTTTGTCTCTGGATCTCTGTATCTATTATCTGTCTTTCTGTATCTCTGAAGTTTGGCAACATGGTCCATATTCTGTTGTCTGTAGTAAGGGGGGGGGGGATTGTGAGAATTTGCCTGAGTAGGGATGGGCTCTGAGTTCCCCTGAAACACCCCATCATGGAGACCCTCTGTGAAGACATAACAAAGAAAAGCTTTTCCCAAAATATACTGGTACTCACTGGTGATAACACATTTCTAGATAACATTAAAAAGAAAACATAAACAAGTGACTGGTGAGTAATGCAAATGCCTAAGGTTAGCTAAGGATAGGATTCTTATATATATATATTTTTAAGATTTTATTTATTTATTTGTCATGGAGAGAGAGCACATAAGCAGGGTTTCAGCAGGCAGAGGGAGAAGCAGGCTTGCTGCAAGGATCTGAGGTGGGACTTGATCCCAGGGTCCTGGGATCATGACCCAAGCAGGAGGTAGACACTTAACCCACTGAGCCATCCAGGCATCTCAGGATTCTTACATCTTACATGTAACTTGTGAAGTTGTAAATTAATATGTAGTACATGACAGGTAACCATTGCAACAGCTATAATATAAGCAGGTTGAATAAGGAAGCTGGTTTTCTAGGCCTTGTAGAGCCAATCAAGAAATCCCATGGGACCCACCATGCTCCTCCTTAGTGATTTCTGGGTCATGGGGTACCCAGGGCTCGGTAATGGCAGTGGTGTTATTTGCATAACCACCAAAGGGCCAGTAGCGCCAAGGGAGCCTAGAGTGCCAGGTAACATTCTGGAACAAATCATGGCCCTCTTTAGCTCATGGGAAGCTTATCCTCTCAGACCAGGTCTGGTAATGCCTGGTCCCCTGAGCTGATGCTGACCAGAAAATGATCTGGATCAGTACAGATATTTGAGACCAGGCTCTGGAACCAATTCTCCACCTCCACATTCTCCACCATTGTTCTTGATCATTCAGAGAAAAGGAATTTCCCAGAATTGCCCATTTCCAAATAATTTTATCCCCATCAGACTCCCTTTCTTAGCCTAGATCTGATTCTTTTGAATCATGCTTAGCAATTTTATTTGATTGTGAACATTTACATTACACAATCCATCATCTGTGCACAGAACCTTCTTCCTCCTTTCTTCTCTGAAACCTGCTTCTTCCATAGACAACCCACAGAACAGGCTGCTCATGTTCTCATACCCATTTGTTTGAGCTGGAAGGAAGTCAATCCTGTTGACCTATATCATCTCTTTCTTCCTTTCTTTTTTATTGGCCATCTCAGAAAGTGCAGGTTGTGCTCTCTGCCTCGCTACCCACCTCCTGTCTCATCCATCTGCTTTTCTCTCACCCAGATCCTGCATTAGCCCACTGTCTTCCATCCTGAACTTCTCTAAGCCATCCACAAGGCTGCCAAAAGGATTTATACAGATCCAACCATGTCTGCCTTCTGCTCAATATTGAAATGCTTTCTCACTGCCTGTAAGACAATGTCCATGCTCATATAGCACAGTTTCCACAGTTCAAGGTCTGGCCTCTGCCTGCTATGTCAGCCTCTTCTTCAAGTAGCCCCTGTGTATTTGATATCTGGAGTTTCAGCAGCCTTATTAGGCCATGAGGTTCACTGGGAATTTGGGACCACTCATAGTGGAGGGTCTGTGTTTTTGTCATTGTAGGGACTCTTAGGGATGTAAAATAAGCCTCTTTGGGGGCACCTGGATGACTCAGATGGTTAAGCATCTATCTTGGAGTCAGGTCATGATCTTGGGATCCTGGAATTGAGGTTCATGTTGGACTCCCTGCTCAACAAGGAGTCTGCTTCTCCCTCTCTCACTGCCACTCCCCCCGGCTTGTTCTCTTTTCTTTCTCTCTCTCAAAATAAATAAATAAAATCACAATATAAGATAAAACAAAACAAAACAAAATAAACTTCTATCTTATTTATCCTACTGATATTTGGTTGTTTTAATTACTTTCAGTCGGGGTGCCTGGGTAGCTCAGTGGGTTAAGCCTTTGCCTTTGGCTCAGGTCATGATCTCAGGGTCCTGGAATTGAGCCCCGCATCCGCCTCTCTGCTCAACAGGGAGCCTGCTTTCCCCGGCCCCCCGCCTGCCTCTCTGCCTGCTTGTGATCTCTCTCTCTGTCAAATAAATAAAATCTTTAAAAAATTGTGTAATTAATTTCAGTCATACCTAATCCTATAAACATAAGTTCTAAAATAAGAAAGTTAGATTTCATTTTCTCTAAGGATCCTTCTGGTTTTGTGATTCTTAAAAACAAAGGTTAAATTTGATTTCTATCTATTCTCTAGCCTCTTCATTAGGCTGAACCTTATGACAGTTTCAACAATTGACCCTTTTTGACCTACAAAATCCGTGATCCCATATCAATCTAATGTATCATGATGTCTTTTTATGTTTGCTCAATATTTCAAATTAGCTATGCAGAGACAAGATTTCATCTGCAAATTCAAAGTGGCTACATTATGCTTTAGTCATTCAGATTCCCTGTGATTCCCATTCTAGATTTGTGGTTTGATATTGGAAGGAATTTGGAATATTTTTCTTTTAACTTGTCTCCCATATTTGTGGGGAACATACCAAATGGCTGACCTAGAACAGGTTGTACCTCAAGCAGGCACTGCTATGTTCTCACTGCTTGGGATGACAGAGAAAACCATGGTCATTTATTTTCTGATTTTTCATTAAAATTCATAGGTTAATGGGCAATTAAGCCACTCATGACACACATTGTTTAACACTTGAGAATTGCAACTCTACTTAAAGAAAACCTTTCCTAATCTGATCTAATCTTTAATATGGGGTTACATTTGGAAACATCAAAAGGGCATTATGGTCTTTGTAGTACTAGAAAAACAAGCAAATCAAGAAAGGCAATTTCACACTCAAAATTGTAGAAAGGATTTGATCAACATTATTATCCTTATATTTGTGGATATTTCTTTTCTGTTTCAGGGAGGAGGAATTTTTTTTTTTTTTTAGATACAAACTCTAGGGAAGTCCTTGAGATCCATTTCCATGTGGCACACTTGTTGCATTTATTCATTCATTTAATCACTATTTTGGGTGCCTGCTATGTGTCAAGTGCATCACATTAGGTGCTCTTGAATTATGCCCACTTCCTACTTCTGTGTTCTGACAATCCCTCATGTAAAGCCACTTGGTAAAGTGGGACATGTGCTAGTCTGGGCAGACTGTACTCTTGAGCTATTTGGTTCCATAAAGAAATTAATTCTCTGGGACATGCTAGTCCAGGCAGTGTTTCCTAAAATCTAGAGTTGGGGAAGGCTCAATTTGTTCACTCATTCAAATATGATATTGAGATATGACCTGTATTATTATGAAAGCATGGGCTGTTTTCAGAAGTGAGTAGCACAGACAAAAAAGTAAATAAAATAAAATAAAAAATAAAGAGAGAGAGAGGGAGAGAGAGAGAAGGGGTTTGTCTGGGTGGCTCAGTTGGTTAAGCCTCACTCTTGATTTCATTTCAGGTCATGATTCAGGAGATGGAGTCTTGTGTAAGGCTGTGTCATAGCTATGGAACTTATGTAAGATTATTTCTCTCTCTCTCTCTTTTTCTAAAAAAATAAAATAAAACAAAATAAAGAAAGTGAGTAATACAAAAAGATAGCAGATCCTTCCAATCCTTTCCAGAGATGCACTGGTGGGATGTCATGATTCATCTGTCAGGGAACAGGCCTGGGCTGCAAGTGTATGCCTTTAGATTGCACATACTCTCATTCTTCTCTTTCATTGTCTTAAAGGCAGAGAGTAATGGTCAGCATTTGGAGAAGATGGCAGGAGGCAGGTGTGTACTTACATGCTATTCACTTGTTCAGTCGGTCAGCAACCATATATTGAGCCCTTATCATGAACCAAGCATCAACTGGGATGTGGAGATACAGCATGAGGACACTGTCCACTTAATGAAAAGGCAGCTGCTGGTTCAAATACTTGAAAAGATAGATAACTACAAGCTGAGCAACATACTGTCAAGTGAATATGCAAACAATCCCAAGGAGGGGCTAGTGAGAGGCCATAGGTACTTTGTATTAAAATAAAATCAGCTGATAATAATAACAGTGACCAAAATATAAATGCCATCAGTCTAGTGCTTTGGAACTCAGATCTGAACCTAAAGTCTGCCCTGTCATTAACTAGTGAGTGAACCTGACAGTTTTCAAACCTTTTCATGCCCATTTGCCACACTGGACAATGACCAAAGCAATAGTGCCCACTTTGTAAGGCAGTTGGGAAGATAAACTGCAGTGATGGCTTTGAAGAAATTAGCCTGCTGTCTGGCACGTAGTAGACTGCCCTCAGTGCTCCTTAGTTAGCTGCAATCATTATCAGTGGTAGTCTGTGGGGGCAGTATGGTCCCCAAGATTGGCATCTCAATCTCAGGGCTGAGAATACATTACCTTACGTGGCAAAGGAGATTTTGGAGATGTCATTAAGGTTACTAATCTGCTGACCTTAAAGTAGGGATTTATCTTGGATTACTGGGTCGGTCCAATATAATCACATGAGCCCTTAAAAGCAGGAGAGGAAATTGAAGAAGGCAGAGGGGTTCAAAGCACAGGAAGGACTGCACGCACCACAGTTGGCTTCGAGATGTGGGGGTCTACGTGTCAGGGAAATGAGAACCCAAGTACTACACCACAAAGAAATTAATGCTCCAACACCCTGAATGAGGCTGGAAGTAGATTCCTCGCTCAGAGCCTCCAGATGGCTGACTACTTTCATTCTGACCTGTGACACCCAGAACTAAGAGCTCAGTTGAGCCTGCCAGAACTTTGTGTTTTTGTTTTAAGCTACTAAGTTTATGGTGATTTATAACACAGCAATAGAAAATAAATACACCATCATTTTCAAGTATTTTTAAAAAATTCAGAAGGCATTGTAATAATAATAAACATTCAAATCCCAAAGAACTATTAAAAAGCTTTATGGAGAGGGGTGCCTGGGTGGCTCAGTGGGTTAAGCAGCTGCCTTCGGCTCAGGTCATGATCTCAGGGTCCTGGGATCGAGTCTCGCATTGGGCTCTCTGCTCACCGGGGAGCCTGCTTCCTCCTCTCTCTCTCTGCCTGCCTCTCTGCCTACTTGTGATCTCTCTCTGTCAAATAAAATAATAATAATAATAATAAAAAGCTTTATGGAGATATAATTTACACAAAATAAAGATCACCAATTTTTAGTACATAATTTGATGAAGTTTGAAATGGATATATTCATATGACCATCTACAATAACAATGCTATTCTGTCACCCTGTAGGGTCCTGTCTGCCCCTTGGCAGCGAACTACTTCCCTACCACCCTGGTAAACACTGATCTGTGTATTGTCCCTTTGTTTTCCCCAGAGTGTCATATGAATGGCATCATATGGTTTTTTTATCTGGCTTCTTTCACTTGTCATAAATGCTTTTGAGATTCATTCATGCTGTTTCATATATCAGTTGTTTATTTTACTGCTGAGTATTGTTTCATTATGTAGATGTACCATATCCCTTCACCAGTTGGTGGACATATACACCTAGTTTTTGGCTATTATTAATAAAGCTACCATGTACATTCAAGCACAAGTTCTGTGAGATCATATGTACTTACTTCTCTTGGGTAAATGCCTGGGAAAGGGATTGCTGCTGGGTCAAATGATAAATATAGGTTTACCTATATAAGGAGCTATTAAACTGTTTTCCATGGTATACCAAACCATTTTGCATTCCATGGTATACCATACCATTTTGCATTCAAACCAGCATTGTATAAGAGTCCCATTTGCTCCCAATCCTCACCAACATTTAATATTGCCAGTCTTCTTAATTTTAGTCTTTCTAGTGGGTGTATGGTATTACCTCATTGTGGTTTTAATTTGCATTTCCCTATTAACTAGTGCATTGTATGTTTTCTTTTAAATACTGGGTTGTTTTTTTTTTTTTAATTTGAGTGTAGTTGAGTGTTCTTCATACATTACAGCTGGAATACATTTATCAGATACCAGTCCATTAGTTTCCTTTTATTCTTTTACTGGTGGCTTTTGAGAGGCAAAATTTTAAATTTTGATGAAATCCAATTCATCAAATTTTAATTTTATCATTTATGCTTTTTGTGTCCTAGCTAAAAAGTTTTTGCCTACTATAAAGCCACAAATATTTTTTTCTTATATTTTTTACATTTGTTTATGGTTTGTATCTTACACTTAGATCTCTGGTCATTTCAGTTAATTTTTGCATATGCATGAGCTATGGGTTAATGTTCATTATTTTTCATGTCACTATCCAATTTATACAAAATACATTTTCTATTGAATTACCTTGGCATTTTCTTTCAAATGGTTAGTGTGGGCTCAATTTTGAACTGTCTATTCTATTCCATTGATCACTATGTCTATCCTTCTGCCAATATCATACTGTGTTGATTTCTATAGTTTTATAGTGAGTCTTGAAGTCAGGTAGTGCAAGTTTTTTAACTTTGTTCCTTTTCAAAATTGTTTTGATTAATTTCAAAATTAATTTGATTTTGATGAAATTTTATTTCATATTAATTTTAGAATTAGCTTGTCAATTTCCGGAAAAAAACAAACAATACCGCTGAGATTTGATTGGTATTGATTTTATTGGTATCATATCTATATAGAAATTTGGGTAAAATTGACATCTTAACAATATTGATTTTTCTGATCCATGAACATGGTATACCTCTCCATTTATTTAGGTCTTCACTAATTTCTCTCAGGATTATTTTGGGGGTTTAAGTGTTCACATCTGAGCATTTTTGTTACATGTATTTTTAAGTATTTTTGATGTTAATATAAATGTGATGTTTAATATGTTTATAATGCTAAAGTTACATATTACTTCTATGAGTTTTTTTGTAGATTTTATGATTTTCTACATGGATGGTCATGTTGCTTACCAATAAAGGCAGTTGTACTACTTTCTTTCCAATCTTTAAGACTTTTTCTTTCTTCATCTTCATTTTTTAAGATGAAATATTATGGACATTCCCTCCAACACAACAAACAAAGCAAGAATTTCTACTTTTATGGTAGTGTTAAAGTGGTAGAAGTAGAAATCCTTGCACTGTTCCTTGTGTTGGGGGGATATGGTCAATATTTCACCATTAAATGTGATGTTCATTGTAGATTTATCATAGATGCCCTATATCAGTTTAGGAAGTTGTCTTCTATTCTAAATTTCTTGAGAGTTTTTATCATTAGTGGGTTGTTGAGTTTTTTGCTCATCCACCATTGCTGAAAGTAATGCGAGTGTCTATTACATGAGTGCTATGTTTCACAGAAAACAATGAATCTGGAATGCTTGTCTTTTAGTAAAATGAATGATTCACAACTCATTCTGAAATTTGACAGTTTTTGTATACACTTTCATAATCTGGTCAGTAAATATCAGTGTGGCACAAAAGAGTTTGTAACCACTACCTCTCTCATTGTGAATTATTGTCAACATTTCATAATATTTTAAAGCTCTTTTATTTTTTTTTAAATAAACTTGAATATGTTGCTGATTTTGTTCACTTTGAATTTGACATCCTGACTGAAATACTTTGCCTATGAATTATGCAATAGATTCATTTTATATCTGGTGCCATCTCTATAGCCGTACTCAGTGGTGCGCCCCCCCCCCCCCATTCTGGTCGAAGTTTCACAGTTTTTCAATAAAATATATTTTTTTAAATTTACTATTCCTTTTGTGTTAGAATATATGTTCTATGGCATGTTTGTTTTTTAGAAGCTCATTAAATTTCCTTCTGGAAACAGAATTGGCCAACATTTAATCTTAGACACTTTAGAAGTGTCTCATGACCATTTAAAACACACCTTTCATATCCGTACCAGTCACATGGGTAAACTTGCTTCTCAGCTGGGTCCTATTTGATGGAAAACAGGCAGAATTGAGAGGAGATGCATTCAGGCCTGGCTATACAATACTTCTCTTGCTCTGCTTGGTTCCTGCTCTGTGTAGCTGGAAACAAAGGGCATTCACTGTATGGTGGGGGTGGGGTGGGCAGGATGTTAGCAGACTGATGATTCACAGACCTGTACCCCTGAAACAAATAATAAATTATATGTTAATTAAAAATTTAGAAATATTTGTTAAGGACTATGTTGAATATTCAAGCTTTAAAGATCTTTTAAAAATTATAAATATTTTCTCCATATTTTACATATTTATTCCAAATCTCCATACTCATCATATATACATATCAATAGTTTATATTTTAAGTCACAGTGCACACTAAACTCAAGTTTTCTCTCTGATAATTCATTTGTAGTCCCATAATCCAAATAGCTTTCTAATTAACACTTTTTTTTCTAATTTGCTATCTTCTTGCAGATCTGACTAGATCACTGCAAGCTGTGCTTGATGATATTGTTGACTGGAAAGGGGCAGAAGCATCTCTGCTTTTCTCTTGTTGCAGGTGTGCCTTCTTCATTACCCTATTACTCTCAACACAGAGTTTTCATAAAGGAATGATTTTAACCTACTTGTCCTTTTTTTTTTTTTTTTAGGGCTAGTTTAGTAAAACCGGATAATTTAATCCATAAATCTGCTTAACTAGGCACATGTGAACTGCAATACCCATGACACTGTGAAAGCAAATAAATAACCAAAGGGGTCACCATCACCTCCCCTCCTTTCTCAGAATTCCTGTTTTCAGATACATAACTATTTTACGATAAAGAGCACATATTACTTTGAGAACCTGCCCTAGGATATACTTCATAACAACAACAACAAAACTAATTCTAATTTAAGAACTCATCCTGGGGGGTTCTTCTTGGTAATTTGTGAGCTCTTACGTTGTATTTCTTCATTCATGACACTCTGTGGCTGTCACACCTCTGTGCATGTATTCCTGTTTCTACTTCAAACAGAGAATTGAGAGCATCCTATGAGAAGCTTCTAAATTGTTACCTCTTTTCCTCCTACCACATATTCCATCTACCCTTCCTTCCTGCTGTAGGGAAAAATTGTTTTCTCCCTAACAAGAATAATCATCTTAATGTTTTCAAAAAGCACATCAAATTCCCTTTAGTTTTTTAGCTTATATTCAAGTACACTTTTCAGTGATGCCCTTGGAACTTTGGACGTTACTTTCAGTTTTTTTTTTCTTTTTTTTTTTTTTTTTCATTTCTATTGTCTTTGAGCATCTGTCTACCTTGAACTGTATTGTATTCTGTTAGGTGATATCATGTCCTGTGCTAAGGAGATAGCATGTTAAACAATAAAATGTTCCAAAGAGAGCTTCAGTTAAAATGACATCATTTGACATGTCAAAGTTTGGCTTGAATTTGTAGATGTTTAGTTTCCTAAAATTTTCTGGCTCTTCATCATCTATTCTCCATGCCTCCATGGTAAGTGGGCCTTAAGATCAGCTAGACCTTTCTCTTTACACTCCACACTGAGTTCGACAATGAAGAGAAATAGCATTGCTGGTCTTCTGTTTTCTTTTAGCCATAAATGCAATTTAGCTACACTTCCAGAGTTAGAGCTGAGAGGTTCTTTAATAAAATATCAGCTTTACACATTTGACCTTACTTTGTTTAAGGGAGAGTTTAGGAGGAATCGAGTACATTTTTCTTCTTCATTTATCCCTGGTGAAATCAGTTCCTGACTGATGCCAAATTTTTCCTTTGGCTAATGTAAGAGTCTCCTATTCAAGCTTTGATTACATACACATGACTGTTCAAGAGTCACAGTAGGCAAGAGGTCAAGGTACAAAGGCTGATGTTGTTTTTGCTGATTTTCCCCTAAGTATCCAACATGTGGGAAACTGTATCAACCGACTCTGTATCAGTGAAACTTCACAGTTATGATGAGCATCTTTTGGACTCCCCTGGAGCAGAACCATTCGATTCAGACCTGGAGATGGATGAAACAAAGTGTGACTAACACTGCTTTTAGAAGTCCCGGTTAATAAGACGACTGTTGTGGATGATTTAGAAAGGAAAGGTCAAATCACTGGCGAAGCACTGTTTTATACTCACCATAGCATTAACTGATAGGTTAATCAGTTAATGACACATTTGAGAAGCTGGCTGTTGTGGCTGGGAATGTGGGCTTAGCTGATGTTATAGGACTGGCAGGTACATGGGGAATTAGAGAAGATGAGTAGCTCTCAGTGGGAGGACAGTGATTCAATTTAAGATCTAAGAGGGTCTCTGGGATTGGCCCATGCTGCAGTAAATTCATTGGGAATCCTGTAATTTCAAATTCGATCTAAGAACTTAAACACTGGCAGTTTTTAGTGGTCAGAGAACCTTGCATTTAAATGAAAACTGGGACAGTGTTGTGAAGATTTTAAAAATTATTGTTATTTTTTAAATTTACATTTTAGGTGGTTAGCATAACGTTGCATTATTGGTTTCTGGAGTAGAATTCAGTGATTCATCACTTACATAAAATACCCAGTGCTCATCATAAGTAAAGCCTTTTTTGTACTTAAATCCTAAAGTGTTTCTTCTTGTTCTAGATTTCAAGTTTTTAAATGCTTCTTAAAAAACCAAGTCTTTTGTTTGAATACTTGATGTCAATTGTACTCATACTAAAGCTTACTTTATCTTTGTGTGTGTATATATTAATAAAACTAGGAGCTGGATAAACAAGTCATTCTTATTTGGATTAAAAAGTGGTTCATTTCAATGTTTCCCTTTTACTAACAAAACTCTGGATAATGAACAAATGCAACACAAAAAAGAGCTGACTTATAAAAGCTCTTCATGATTTCGGGAACAGCAGCACATAGCTAAAATACCCCCATTCTGTTCTTTCTTTCTTTTTTCTTTTTTTTTTTTTTTTTGCATAAATCTTCTATAAGGCTTTCCTTTAAACATACCAGTCTAGTAGTAGAATTTTGTTTCATGTAATCAAATCTATTTTGGGGTCATTCTCTTAACAGTTGTTGAAAATAATCATTTAATGAGAATCTCTAAGGGCAAGCTAACCTTCTACGAAAGGAGGCTCCGCTCGAACTGGCTCTGGGAAGGCCTTTAATATTTCTTTTTTACAACAGGATTGTGGAGTTTAGTTCAATGTTGACAATGGGTTGAGCATGGCTTGTATGCCCCCTTCCTGTGTCACCTCTGGTGTGTTGAGCCATCTTTTGAACAAAACTGCTTGCATATATTTCCTGTTTCTTTTTCCTCAGAGGCTCACAGACTTCTAAGTATACCTGGCCCATGTGAGTGCATCACATAAGTGGAGTGTCTGTGTTTGCATTTAGAACAGCATTAGAAAAAAAAAAAAACTCCGTAAAATAATGCAAATTTTACCTTTAAGGTAGTCATGAAATGCCCGGCATTTGTATTTCTCCCTACTACTAAGTAGCAAGAGGTACACCTGCCATATCAGAAGAGAACTTGCTGATTCAGAGAAGTGCAGATTTCCCAAAGACCAAACTTGCCCCAAGCTGGTTGCTTCGTCTGGTCCAGGTCGTATACAGAGCTTCTATGGCCCTCTATTCTGTAGCTTACTTTCATATTTATTATTTAATTTCATCCTCAACAGTACCCTTAGAAAGAATTTCCTGATTTTCTAGGGGAAGAAGCCAATATTAGAATGGTTCATTGATTAGGCCACAGACCAGTCAATTAGAGGCAGTGTTGGATTTGAACCAGGAGCAGTGACTCCACATCCATGGCATGGCATCATAGGTTTCTCTGTCATGCTGCTTTCCTGTCCAAAGTAAGATGGGTTGCCTGTCTTCTGTCTGCTGACTTTTGTCTGGCTTTCAGTGTAAGGTTGTGGATCGACCAGCTCATCTAGTATGTCTCTCAGCTAAGCCTGAGAAGCCAGAGAAAAAGTGGCACATGTATGTAATTTATCTCTTCTTTTGAGCTATTAGTTTCAATTTCAGTTGTTTTGGTACAAGTTAGTTAAGAACAATTTCTGGGAAAACTCTCCACTTCTGATTTATTGGCAGCCAAACCTATTGCTGGTACTAAGCTTCTTCCTTACCTCCCCATGTAGTGGGTTTATAGCTGGGCACAAGCCTGCCTGGAGAGACCCTGGCCTAGGACTTTCATGTAACAAGAACAACCTTGTGAGCAGATAAGATTTGTACTGTCTCGGGGTCTGTGACTTAAGATATCCAAGCAGGTTCACTTCTTGCGTCTCATGAGTTGGGACAGAGAGGATTTCTGCCACCCAGCCTGAACTATGCAGGGGATGTGGTGGAGCATTCAGGTGGAGGAACCCAAGTCTCTGAAGGGTCTTGTGGAACAGAGCTACCTGCCAGCCTGAAAAGCTCACCTAGGATCTGAGAGAAATCATCACTTACCTGTTTTAAGCTACTAGATTATTTTTGCATCTTTTGTTACAGCAAGAAAGCATGGCCAAACTAACATAGCTCACCCTACTAGATAGGTTCTAGGACCAAACCAATGGGAGCTGCCCTCATGGAGCTCCCATTCCACTGCAGGAGACGGAGAAAACAACCCAAGTAGTTAAATATGTACTGCTGTGTTGGGTATGGTAAGTGCCACAGGGGTCATGAGGGTCAGGAAGGAAGAAAAAGGTGTCAGGGGAAAGGATTGCAGTTCTGGACGGGGGTCAGGGGAAGTCTCACAGGAAAAGAGACTTGAGTAGACCACCAAAGAACATGAGAGAGCTAAGAACACAGAAGACTCGTTGGGGGAAAGCATTCCAGAAGGAGGGAACAGCCAGTGCAAAGGCCCTCAGTTAGAACAAAGTCTGGCATGCTTGCAAATCTGTGAGGAGGCCATTGTGCCCAAAGCACTGTTGTATCAGCTGTTTGTTTCTATGGAACAAGTCACTGAAAATCCTAGCGGCTGAAAACCACAATTGGTTATTAGCTGTCAATTCTGTGGGTTGGCAACCTGGGCTCAGCTCATCTGGTCTCATGCGAAGTGGTGGCTCAACAGGAGTGGGATGATCTGAAATGGGATTGGTACTCTGGTACTGATGCTGGCTCTTGGCTGGGTCTCTGTCACCAGGTGATCTCACACCTCTGGGGATGCTAACTCAGACTTCTTCACACAGACATCACCAGCAGCAGAAAGAGCTAGCAAGGGTGTTTCCGGCACCTTTTCCTCCAGAGTCTCCCAGACTCTGTTTGCCACTTAGTGTGCCCAAACAAGTCACAGGCCAACATGACTAAGGGTTGGCTATGTAAGCTGCACCTCTCATTGGGAGGAGTGGCCAAGTCATACTGCAAGAATCATTCTGGTAGAGTGGGAGGACTCACTGGATTCACATCTTTATAGACTGTCCACTTTGAGAGTAAATGAAGATGACAAGGTTAGAAGTGCCGGGACACAATCATGTGGATCTTGTAGGTTCTAGTGACTTTGGTAAGATATACTTCTTCAGGTTTGGGCCAGCTATATTAGAAAATCTTCAAAAATTATTGGAAATAGGGGCGCCTGGGTGGCTCAGTGGGTTAAGCCACTGCCTTTGGCTCAGGTCATTATCTCAGGGTCCTGGGATCGAGCCCCGTGTCAGGCTCTCTGCTCAGCAAGGAGCCTGCTTCCTCCTCTCTCTCTGCCTGCCTCTCTGCCTGCTTGTCATCTCTCTCTGTCAAATAAATAAATAAAATTAAAAAAAAAATTATTGGAAATAGATTGCCTGGGTGAGTATTATATAACTAACTGGTAGCAAGGCAGAATACTACTACTACTACTAAATATAAAAGCCACATTTAGGGCTTACTGGCACTGGGTGGGGTCCATGTATCACTTAATTCAGAGCAGCACTGCAGAGTGAGGACACCCATCCCCAGAGAGGTTAAGTGACTTTCCTAAGATGGCACAAGTGCCAGAACTAGGGTTTCTACCCATGTCTTTCAGACTGAGCCTTTCCCTTTGAACTCTGTGGCCACTAAGATCCTGGCCATGGCCCAGAGCTACCAAGAGATGTGAAGTCAGAGCTTTCACCCTGGGAATACTCCCTGCTTCCTCACTTTTAGTCGGGGAGAAAGGAACTTCTTAAAATAACCAGAGAGATTCTACAGGAAGAGCCAGAGAGGCAGCTCCCCAGTGTTTTTACTAATATGGACTTTCTTGGTCTTGAGGAAGTACTTTGTTTCAAAAATAGCTGGTGCTTTTCCAAGAAGAGACTTGGAGCTATTAGCCATTCACCTCACGCCTAAGATGCATTGCTCCTGAAGGCAGAGAGGGCGGCAGGCCTCCAACCCAGAGCCTGCAGGAGGCAGGAGGCCCGCTGGCCTCCGGAACTGCCAGGACTGGGTTTCCTCATTCCTGCTGGTGCCCAGATATTTATGCCTGGGGTGAGAGGGGACAAAGAGCCCAGCAGGAAGGGAGGGTTCCCCCCTCTTCCTTTCCTTAAGCTGAAAATGTTAGTGTTAAGCAAGTCTCTGAACACACAGCCAAGGTGACTGGACAAGCTGGTTAAAGATAAAGATTTGCCTAAGAACAAATTTTAAGCTTGATTAGTTGGAATTTACTAGGGTTTATAATGAGGGACTCTTGTTTTAACAGATAAAAAGTTGGAGGTAGAGGATGGACACCAGAAAAACTGCAATGAAAAATCTATGGCTTGTTTTTAAGAATTAGTTTAAGACATTAAGTCCTTTCTATATGCTATACATTGTTCTTAGCATTTTATATGTATTAAAGTATCTAACCTCATGTAAATCTTAGATGTAGGCAATATTATTTTCTCTGTTCTACACTTGAGGAAACCAAGGCTCAGAGTGGTTAAATAAGCTGGTTGTTTTCCAAGATGAAGGGTGGAGCCCACTTCAGAGGAGCTTCCATTTCCATTCCAAACGGACTGATTGTTTATGATTCATGTATGTGTGGATGCATGCCTGTACATATGTGTGTGCATGCACGTGTGTGTGTGTGTGTGTGTGATGTTTTTGGCAGCCATGCATTCGCCTGCATAGCTCCTGTCAAAAATTGACTGGTTTTCCCATCCTTGGGGGGCCATTTGTCCTTTGACGCTAGTGTTTCATTTATCACTTGCCATTTCTTATCAGCCTACAGTCCCTGGAAAGCTATTTCCCTTGGAAGATGGATGTGGATGCTGCTTTTTGGGTAAAGAGAATGTTCTGTTTCCACACTCCTCTCTACTGAGTGTTTTCAGACCTGGGTACGCTGTGCTTTGAGCACCAGGTTCCTCACTGAGTCTGCTTTGTAGAATGCTTTGACTCCTTGGCTCAGGGGAAGATTGTTTATATTATTATACACATTATAAAGCAGAATTCCTTCTGCAAAGGAATTTAAAGGTGAAGAATAGAACCCATATCTGAGAAATAAACATATATTTGTGCACTTGAGGGCATATGAACAAACGTATTTATTTCACATGCTTCATCATATTTTATATTATGTTTTAGACTTGGCGTCACTTGATAACAAGGAATCATCTTTTAAAAACAGATCCAAAAAATCATATGTGTTTTATAGGAAAGCCTCATCAACTTGGACTGCTCTATTGCCATGGCTCAGCTTATAATTTAAAGAAAAAAATTAATTTTAATTTAATTAATTAATTAATTCAAGAGCAGAACCTGGGACTTACATTGAGTATATTCAATGTAATGTTCCTTTGTCCTTCAGCATATTTATTATATGCAGAATCAATGTTCATTACAATGTAGACTTCATTATTCATTAACACTGTCCAACTTTTTTCCCCCTCCCTTCCTTCCTTCCTTTCTTTCTTTCTTTCTTTCTTTCCTTCTTTCGAGAGATGGAGAGTGCATGAGTGGGGTACAGAGTGATAGAGGGAGAGGGAGAGAAAATCTTAAGTAGGGTCCATGGTCCAGCTTGAAGTCTGACTCAGAGCTTGATCTCACCATCCTGAGATAATGACATGAGCTCTGGAGCCCAAATCAAGAGTCAGAGGTTTAACAGACTGAGCCATTACTAGATGTGCAACTACTTGCAAGAACTGTTACTAAGGTTGCTTAAAACTTATTACAATCCAAAGTGTTTGCTATTTCAGATCTTATCCCTACCTTTTCCATGTCCCCATAAGTGCCATTCTCACTTTGGAATGTTTATCAGATTCTGTATTAATTATTTTGTTCTTTATGTCTTCCTAAAAAAAAAAAAAAACAAAAAACCCAAGATTGCTTTCAGTTATTCCAAAGGCTTAGCATAGTGTTTCCTGAAGCCTGAGACTTGGAAGGAGCTTGTGTTTTCTCCACATCTGACACTTGCTCAGACTGTGCTATTCCTTCTGCCTGGGGGTAACTTCGTGCTTCTATTTTCTAGAATACATTTTATACAATTAGTATTAATTCTTTCAAGTTTTGGTAGCATTCTCCATGGAAACAATCTGTGCCTAGAAATTATGTTTTTGGATTGCTTTTAGTTACAAATTAGATTTCCTGAATAGTTAAAAGGCTATTTAAATTACATACTTCAAAATGGGTAAGGTTGGTAGTTTTTGCTTTTCCAGGAATTGGTCCATTTCATCTAAGTTGTAAAAGTTATGTGTGCAGACTTGTCATTACCATTTGGATATCTGCAGGATCCATAGTAATATCCCATTTCATTCTGGTACTGGTAATGTGCCCTCTCCTCCCGTCTTCCTAGTGTGCGTGTGTTTGTGTGTGTGCGTGTGACTTGTCAGTTTTGTTGACCCTTTCAAAGAAAAAGCTTTGTATTTCATTGATTTCCTCTATTGTTTCCTCTACCATTGTGCTTTTAATTTCACTGTTCTGTGCTTTTCTATAATTGTCCTTCCTTCTGCTCACTTTGTGTTTACTTTTCTAGGTTCTCGATGTGGAAACTTACACATTGCTGACTTGGAAAAGCCCCCTCTTTTAATATAAGGATTTAGTGCAGTCTGTTCCCTCTCAGCACTGCTGTGGCCTTGTCCCATGCCTTTTATAGGTGGTATTTTCATTTTCATTCAGTGCAACAAATGGTTTATTCCTCCTGAGACTTCCTCTTTGACCCATGGATATTTAAAAGTGCATTGTTTAGTTTCCATGTGTTTGAGGATATTTTTCCATTTTTTATTTCTAGTTTGACTCCCAATGTGGACAGCAAACACATTTCATATGATTACAGCTTCTTAATTTTTTTAAAATTTGTTTAAAAATTTTATTCACTGAAGAGAGATATTGAGAGAGAGAGAGAGAGAGCTAGCTAGCAGGAGCATGCACTCTTAGGGGAAGGGCAGAAGCAGAGGGAGAAGCAGACTCCCTGCTGAGCATGGAGCCCAGTGCAGATCCTATCCCAGGACCCAGAGAGGACCTGAGTCAAAGTCCAACACCCTGATTTCTGTTCTGTTGTTTGGTGCTTGCTCATTTGGGATGGTTAAGTATTCTTGGTGGCCTGGCCCTTTTATCATTATGTGCTGTTCCCCCCTGTCACCTGTTGCTGGTAATTTTCTTTGCTCTAGTTCACCTAATATTAATATGTCTTTCCTCCTTTCTTTTGATTGTTTGCATGATATATCTTATTCTTTTTCTACGTAATCATATTTGAAATGAGTTTCTGGTAGGTGATATGTACTTCAGTCATTATTTTTTCAATCAATTTTGCCATCTTTGTCTTTTAAATGATGTGTTAGGATAGTGCTATTTAGTGTAATTACTAAATTGTTAAGGCTTAGACCTGCCATTTTATTTTTTCTGCTTATTGTTTGTTCTCTGTGTCATTTTTATTGGCTTTCTGTGGGAAAAAGCTGAACTTTTTCTTTTCTTTTTTTTTTTTTAAGTTCTGTTTTGATTTATCTCTTTTTTTTTAAAAAATTAATTTATTTATTTATTTTAATTTTTTTTTTTTATAAACATGTATTTTAATCCCCAGGGGTACAGGTCTGTGAATCGCCAGGTTTACACACTTCACAGCACTCACCAAAGCACATACCCTCCCCAATGTCCATAATTCCACCCCCTTCTCCCAACCCCCCTCCCCCCAGCAACCCTCAGTTTGTTTTGTAAGATTAAGAGTCACTTATGGTTTGTCTCCCTCCCAGTCCCATCTTGTTTCATTGATTCTTTTTTTTTTTTTTTTTTAACGTATGCATTTATAGGGCTTTTTTAAAAAAAAATCTCATTGTACTAGTGTACATATTTTAGAGATTTAATTTGAGTGAAGTTTAGGAACTTTACTTCCCTTATACCCCATTCTAGTCTTGTTTAAAATCTAATTGTCTTAATTATATCTTCCATGTATGTTTAAAGACATATCAGAAGATGTTATAATTTTTGTTTCAATCATCAAGTATAATTTCGGAAACTGAATAGGAGAAGGAAAATGTATTTCCTATATACATATTTTTATTCTTTCCACTTGTTCTTACTTCCTGATGCTCCAAGTTACCTTTTTTTTAGCATTTCTTTCTGTTTAGAGAACTTCATTTAGCTACTTTTTAGGGTATCTCTGATGGTCAAAATTCTTTTTTCTTCAGCTCAATTTTTGGAATTCCTTTATCATTGAAGGGTATTTATGAGTATAAGATTCTGGGTTGACAGCTCTTTTCTTTTACTACTTAAAAAATATTCTGGACTCTAATTTCTGCAGAGAATTTTATTCCCATTCAAATTGTGTTTCCCCTAGAGATAAGGTATTCTCTACTGATAGTTATTTGCAATACATTTTTGTATGTGTTTACATTAGTTATGTGGCTATGATGTTTCTCCATATAGGTTTCTTTGGGTTTATGTTGTTTGGGATCTGCTCAACTTCTTGAATCTATAGAATTGTATCTTTGGTCAAATTTGGAGATTTTTTTTCTAGCCATTATTTCATTGGATAGAGTTTTTTGACTCACTCTCTTTCTCCTTTCAGGGACTCATGCCACAAATATAATTTTTTTAATGGACCTACAGTTCCCTGAAACTTTGTTCATATCTCCCTTTCCTTTCTCTATCTTTTCCTTGGACTGTTTTGATTGGATAACATCTGTCGTTCTATCATCCAGTTCACTGATTGTTCCTCTGTTCTCTGCATGTTGTTGTTGAATCCAGCTTAATTTCAGTTATGCCATTTTTCTGTTATAGATCTCCCTTTGGTTTTGATTTATATCTTTTATTTGCTTAGACTTTCTGTGTTTTTTTTCTTTTTTTGATTTCAAGTGTGTCTGTCATTGCTCATGAAGCATGCTTATGATGGTTACTTTAAAATCCTTCCCAGATAATTCTAACATCTCTGGCATCTTGGTGTGGCTTATTATCTTTTTTTCCATTCAGGATGGGATTTTTCTGATCCTTGGTATGGTGAGTGATTTTCAGCTGAAATTTGGAACTTTGGGTATTCTGTTACGAAAGTCTGGATTTTATTTAAACCTTCTCTATGTTAGCTGCCTTCATCAGACACTGCTCCTGCAGAGGAAAGTGGTCTCTGCCTCATTCTTGCCAGGTGAGAGTAGAGGTCCAGGTTCCTCACTTGCCCCCCCCGCCACCCCACCACCTGGCTGGCCTGGTGAGGGCTGTCTTGTTACTGCTCCCCATGTTTTCTACACTGACATTGCATCAGGGGAGGTGAAGTTCCTGATTTTTCACAGAGTCCTTTGGCACCATCCCAGTGGAGATTGGGAGTTCTTCATCACCACTGGGTGGGGGTGGATGTCTGCTCTGACACTGAGGGTGGGGGTCTTGATACCGCAGGATTCTCCCAGCTCATTATCTAGCCTTTTGTGACACATTCTGGCAGGGTGTTTGTGGCATCTCGTTATAAGCCTAGAGAGAATGGGGAGCAGGCCCTTTATGTGGCCTTTGCTAGTGGGGTTGGCCTAAGATTATAGTTTTTTTCCGGTGTACTAGAGTAAGCAGTGATTTCCTAAAAGTTTTCTGTATTTCTGAGCTGCCCCTTTGCTGGTCTTTTGGCTAGAGACAGGCAACGACAAAGAGAGGCTTCTTTGGTGTGTACCATTCTGGGGTGCCAGGGGCTCCAGCTCCATGCCTGGGATACGTAAGGCAGAAAATAAAGCTAACGAAACCATCATCATTTTTCCTTGGGCCCCAGGTTCTCTGTCTGCCTTCTTTCTGCCTTTAGGAGTCTTCTTATGATTGCCTTATATACACTATTGTTTTTATTTGTACATAGCAGGATGAAAAGGGAAAATATATCTGTTACATTTTGCTGGAAGTAGAAGCCTTGTGGGAGCTGGGTAGATTTTATAGTTTTCATTTTAAATATTTTATAAGCACCTCATTCAGCAAGTTTTTAGAATTCATAAAATTTTCGTAGTTTTTGTAAAATAGCAACTCTTTTATCACACATTTTTTCTGCATATGCAATTGTTAATTTTGTATATAATACATGTAAAATTATATTTTATATTATCCTGTATGTATAATACATAATTATATACATTATAATATATAATATACTAATATATTAATTAATTATAATTACAATATAGTATATATTTACATTTGCTGTAAAATATATTAATGTGCTAATTTATATAATTCTATATTATATATAAGGTATTATATATATAATTACATATATTTATGTTATTATTTATTATATGCAGCAAACTGATAGACCAACAAACAACCTTTTTTTTTTTTTAGTGTGAAAATGGGGCTATTTTTTCCCCTTTTTTTAAACTTTATTTTCTTTTTTTCAGTATTCCAGGATTCATTGTTCATGCATCACACCCAGTGCTCAATGCAGTAGATGCCCTCCTTAATACCCACCACCAGGTTCACCCAATTCCACCACCCCCCTCCAAAATCCTTAGTTTGTTTCTCAGAGTCCACAGTCTCGCTTTTGAGCTCCTTTTTTGCTCAAGGCTCAGAACTATGTGTCAGGGATCAAAAGAAGCAGCTGTAGTTTGCAAGGGCTGCTATAGTAAAACACTGCAGACTGAGTGGTTTAAACAACAATTATTTTCTCACAGTTCTGGAGATCAAAGTCCAAGATAAAGGTGTTGGTGGGGTTCTTTTCTCCTGAGGCAACTCTCCTTGGCTTGTAGGTGGTAGGCTTCTCTCTGTCCTCACAGGGTCTTTGCTCCATGTGTATCTGGGTTCTAATCTCCTCTTTTCAGAAAGACACCATTTATACTATGATAAGACCCACCCAATGACCTCATTTTAATCACCTCTTTAAAGGCCCTGTCTCCCCCTATTGTCACATTTGACCTACTAGGAACTTTAACATATGAAGGGGTAGGCCCATAACAGAAGTCTAAGACCTGACCATCGGTGATCTTGCAGTCCTGTGAGTGGCTGACACACATTGTAGAAAGAAGAACAACAGAACCCACCTGTCCGACTGCTCCTGGATTCAGGGGTGGTATTATTTCCAAGCTAGAGGGGACCTCCTGCTCTAAACCAGAAGATATTCTTATTCACAAAAGGGGAACTGAGGCCAGGAGATGTGCCTCCCAAGCACTCTCATAGCTATGGCTTCTCATAGTCCATGATTGCCCAACAGTGCTCACAAGAATAGTTCAGAGTTTTTTAAAATGATTGATTGCTTTTTTCACAGATTTTTAAGAAAATTGATTCTTATATTTAAATGAAATAGAAAACAAATGATACATTTCAATATGCCCCTTTGTTAAGAATTCACATATCCTGGGGATATATTCTTGGGTGTTTTTTTGTTTGTTTTGTTTTGTTTGTGCAGTTAATAGAATTTCTGCACTTAAATTTACCAAGTGAATTTTCTTTGACCTCAAAAACCCATGTAAACCAAGGCTTCAAGCAACAGCTTTTTAAATTTTATTTATTTGTTTGTTTATTTATTCATTTGTTTGTTTATTTTGCTTCCCACCTCGAACAAATGCACATTTTCTATTGAATTCACAGCCCAGTGAAGTCTCTAAGCAGCAGTTGGTAAGGAGAGAAATACTAGTATAAAAGCTTCCTTGCAGGCATGTTTAGCAAATGCTTTCTTATTTTAATCTTTCATTATGATTTATAGAAGGATTCAAAGTCAGTCCCAGGGACCCGTCCCAGCAACCCCAGCCTGTGGAGATAAATATCCTTACTGACTCTTAGCTGCATTTGGCAATCTATTCATGGCTAATTTTTACTGCACCCCTAAGGAAATAAGAGCACTGTGTATTCTAGGGAAAAAAAACACTCCTTTCAAATACTCCTTTTTCCGCGGCTGTGTGTGTGTGTTGTGTGAACGTTACTTGGTGGCAGGGAACAGAGTGGCTTTCTGTGGAGCCGCCACTCCTGTCTCCGGCGGCAGACTCAGTGTCTGTGTGGGGAATTCCTGCTCCTGGCCCAAGCCCACAGGCCCTGCTTGAGAACGGCCAGGGAGGCCATGGCACACACCCTCTTTTTCTTGCTTGGATAAGGATCTGTGCTCGGGAGACTCTTCCACAGAGCCCAGCAAGAAAAAGAGAAAGAAGCTTTCACTCCATCCCTGACTGGGAAACTAGCTCACTCTTTTTAAAGCAAACGTTACCCTGGATCATTCTACCAGGTAGTAGAGTGTCTACTGGGTAGTAGACAGAGATAAAAACCAACCTAATAGCCTTTGAGTATCTTGAGAATGAGCTAACTATGGAAGCCATAATTCAAAATTCATGTAGACAGCTCTGGGAAGACTGTTCTCACAGGATGTTTCACACCTTTTCCTCTCCCCGGGATCTTATCTGAGTGACCCTGCTCTCTGCAGCTGACCAAGGCTCTGTTTAAAGAGGACTTCTTGCCTTCAGATTTATACCAACCCACCCAGAAAAACTAAAGTTTCCAGAGCTGCCTACTCCTGTCACAAAAAAGAATGTGGCTTTTCGAGGTTGTGGGCTTTGAACATAAGGCATACTTACATCTTTAATCACCGGTGGTTTGTAAATAAAACACCTCCATCCCCCTCTTCCGAGATCTCTTCAGAAATCTCTGAATGAGATCATTAACCCCTTGTGGGCAGCCCGGTGGAAGAAACACAGGTCTGGGCTATGGAGTCAGTTTCTGCTTGCAGGTTCTGTTGGTAGCTATCTGAAAGATAAAGAAATCAGGTGAGACCTGTGGTTGCCACTCTTCCCTTAGCTCATCAGAATTATCTTCGGACCTTTTGAGACATAAGTCCCCTGAGCCCTGGCCTGGGGGAGTCTGATTAACAAATGTCTTTGGGAAGTCTCCCAGGAAAGTATGTTTCCTAAAAGTTCCAGATGTGATTCTGACTCCAGTGGGATTTGGGAACCATTTATTTTGATGAATTCTGATGTAGCATCGAGAAAAAGGAGACAGGAAAGACCCAGAAGAGGAATCCTTCTGAGTCCAGCCTAAACCCCATGCCTCTTTCTATTTGTGATCAATTACTGGTAGCATCATAGATGTAAAGGTTGAGTAGTGGAGGTGCTGCCATTTCCAAGGGGATCTTTTCTGTATGGGGACCCGAGGAGCCAGGAGGAAGAGCAGGAGGGTGTTCTTCTGTCTGAGGGACACTTGTACTTCCCTCAGCACAGGAGACTGAGGATGCTTATATGGAGACTGTACCCTGGTAAGCTGAGAAATGCTTTGATTCTTACCTAAGTTTTAAAAATTCCCCTCTGCAGAGACTACCACCTTAAGTATCTAAAACAAAAAAAGTCTGAATTATCTTCTTAATCTTGTTCACATACATTTTGTAAGATGGGGACACTGACTCTCTGGGGAAACCTTTGTGTCAAATATGCTGGAATATTTCTCTTACCTGCACATGGGGGAACAAGGGGAGGACAGCTTCTTCTTACTTAGTGACTTGTCCCCTTTCAATAATCATATAACCTATTTACTGGTCATATTTTAGTAAAAAATAAAATACATTTATATAGACCCCTGAATGCCCATACAGAAATTAAGGAGGAGCAAAAGGGCACAGTGTTGGGCACATTAACTATAACACTCACTAATATGTTTGATATTGACTTAATATGTATTGATCTATTAAGCACATGACCTGAGACTTAGGGCAGCTCAGTTGAAGTATTTGACTTATTTGTTATATCTTTATTTATATATTACTTAATGTAACATATTTGTTTAGAGAAGCTGGACTGAATTATTTACTAACTACATTTATTTATTTAGGATAGCTTGGTTGAATTACTAACTTATTTACTACTTCTCTGCTTCACTCAGAAAATTGGGAATTGACCTGAGAATTGGGAAAATATTAAGTCCTTACCTCTCAGAAACACAGTGATCTTTGTTTAGAAAACAACAAACTAAATCAAACAATCATAAACCAAAAGTCCAGACTGCCCCCCACCGTGAAAGGAAGAGAGAGCAGACAGTGATGGGTGCCCAGCCTTGGCGAGCTGGGCTGGCATGATTGCAGGGTCCCTCTCTAACCTGAGACTGGGAAAGACCTTGCTTTCAGGAGGATGGATTAGATGTATTTATTCCTTCTCCTCCCATTAAGTACCCCTAAAATTCATGAACATTCTGTATCAAATAAACACAAGAAGACGCTGGATGGTGGAGAGAAGGAGGCAGGCTAGCTAGGCACCCAGAAACTGAGAAATGATGTGGTGGTGAGTTTCCTGGGTTTTCTTTTTGCTTCCTACATCTCAGAGTTAAGAATGGAATCAGCCAGGGAACCTGAAAATGCAAGTGAGGACCAGGAACAGGGAAGCCTAGTGAGACAGAAAACTTTAGGCAAAAACCACTCATTATGTCTAAACACCACAGAAAACACTACAGTCCCACCCACAGCCACACCAGCAAAAGCTGAGCAGGGAGCCTAGATTGTCCCCCTCACCAGGCTTCATGAGTAGCCTCAGAACATACATTTGCATTGCTGTCACCAGAGTCTCAAGAATGAGGGTCAGATGAAAGGACAAAGTAAAAATGTGGAAAACACAGTATGTCTTCCTTCTCTTACTGAGTTCTCTAAATAATACCAGACATTTGAAACAAAAATTATAAAACTTCCTGAAAAGGCTTTAATGTGAGAAGAGGATATATTTAAGACAACTATATTTTAGAGAGGGAAGAAAAAGGAGTGTAAAAGGGAGGAGTATAAAAAGTATAAAAGGGAGGCACACTTTCCACACCTCACTCAGATTAGTAAAATATCTCCACCGATAGCCTGCAGGAAGTAAATGCACATGTATGAAAGGGATACAAGGAGATACACTCAAATTGGAATTCTAAGAATATGTTTAAGTAACCTACAGGCAGGCAGAAAGGGGAAATAGGGGAATGAAAAACAATATACAAGGGAAAAATAAAATGGTAAGCTTACATCTTATCAATTCGATAACCACATTAAATTCAAATGATCTAAATGCATAGATTACAAGATTCACAGAATGATTTTTTTAAACACCTTATTATACATTGGCTACAAGAAACACATTTCAAAAGTGATGATATAGGTAAGTAGAAAAAGAAAAGATATATCATACAAACATTAATCAAAAGAATGGCGATCCATCGACACTTGATAACAAAAACTAAAAAAAAAAATAAAGGAGAGGGGGGAGACAAAACCTTGCATTATTAACTATAGAGAACAAGCTTCTGGTACCAGAGGGGAGGTGGGTGGAAGAATGGGTAAAACAGGTGGTAGGGATCTAGAATACACTTACCAGGATGAAGACAGGGTGCTCACAGAATTGTTGAATCATTATATTGTATACCTGAAACTAATATAAAACTGTATGTTAATTATACTTGAATAAAAAAATAAAAGTTCATGTAGAAAATTTATATGTACATATATGCTTCTGTTTGAGGGGTACTTAGGTGGCTAAATCATTTGACTGTCTGACTCTTGGTTTTGGCTCAGGTCATGAACTAAGGTCCTGAGATTGAGCCCTGAGTCAAGCTCCATGCTAGGCTGGGAGACTGCTTGGGATTCTCTCTCTCTCCCTCTAACCCTCCTACCACACCCTGACTCCCCTGTCCCCGGATCTCTCAACAAACAAACAAACAACAAAAAAAAGAAAACAAAAAAACCTTTCTGTTAGAAAAATATTTTTGGGGCACCTGGGTGACTCAGTCCTTAAGTGTCTACCTTTGGTTCAGGTCATGATCCAAGGGTCCTGGGATTGAACCCATTGGGCTCTCTGCTTGGTGGGAAGCCTGCTTCTCCCTCTTCCACTTCCTCTGCTTATGTTCCCTCTCCTGCTGTATCTCTCTCCATCAAATAAATAATAAAATCTTAAAAAATAAAATATGTCCTTATGTTTGAATGCAGTCAGAAAAAAATAATTAAGTTTCATTTTCAGAGTGGCTCATGGTATTTAATTATACTAAATTGAAATGATACTAAGAAAACAAAATACAGTCAACATGTTAAAAAAAAGAAAGGAACTATCAAAAGTTATATTAATACCTGATAAACAAGACTTCAGAGCAAAGAAAATTACCAGTGAAGGTGACAGAGAAGAACAGCACAGAATGATAAAAGGGCCAGGCCACCAAGAAGACTTAACCATCCCAAATGTGCATGCACCAAACAACAGGGCTTCATTATATATGAAGCAAAACTTGATAGGACTGAAGACAAAAATAGAAAACTTATGGTTGTCCTTGAGGACTTCAATACCTCTCTGTATGCATTTGCTAGAAAAACTAGACAGAAAACCACTAAGAATATGGAAGAACTCAGCAACACCATCCACCAACAGGATCGAGTTGACATATACAGAAAGACACTATCTTGAGTTAGAAAACAAAAGCAGCACTTTTAAAAGAACTGAAATCAGGGTGTCTGACTTTGACTCAGGTCCTCTCTGAGTCCAGGGATAGGATCTGCACTGGGCTCCATGCTCAGCGGGGAGTCTGCTTCTCCCTCTGCCTCTGCCCTTCCCCCAAGAGTGCATGCTCCTGCTAGCTAGCTCTCTCTCTCTCTCAATCTCTCTCTTCAGTGAATAAAATTTTTAAACAAATTTAAAAAAATTAAGAAGCTGTAATCATATGGAATGTGTTTGCTGTCCACATTGGGAGTCAAACTAGAAATAAAAAATGGAAAAATATCCTCAAACACATGGAAACTAAACAATGCACTTTTAAATATCCCGTGGGCCAAAGAAGAAGTCTCAGGAGGAATAAACCATATGTTGCACTGAATGAAAATGAAAATACCACCTATAAAAGGCATGGGACAAGGCCACAGCAGTGCTGAGAGGGAACAGACTGCACTAAATCCTTATATTAAAAGAGGGGGCTTTTCCAAGTCAGCAATGTGTAAGTTTCCACTTTGAGAACCTAGAAAAGTAAACACAAAGTGAGCAGAAGGAAGGACAATTATAGAAAAGCACAGAACAGTGAAATTAAAAGCACAACGGTAGAGGAAACAATAGAGGAAATCAATGAAATACAAAGCTTTTTCTTTGAAAGGGTCAATAAAACTGACAAATCACACACACACACACACACACACTAGGAGTCTTCCTAGTCCTCCCGTCTGGGAGGAGAGGGCACATTACCAGTACCAGAATGAAATGGGATATTACTATGGATCCTGCAGATATCCAAATGGTAATGAAGGAGTAAAATGGACAAGTCTGCACACATAACTTTTACAACTTAGATGAAATGGACCAATTCCTGGAAAAGCAAAAACCACCAACCTTACCCATTTTGAAGTATATCTTTTGAATAGCCTTTTAGCTATTCAGGGAATCTAATTTGTAACCAAAAGCAACCCAAAAAGGTAATCTCCAGGCTCAGATTGTTTCCATAATGAATGTTACCAAACCTTTATAGAAGACTCAACACCAACTGTGTCCTGTAATAAATTGAAGATGAAAAAAATTCTTTGCAATTTATTTTACTAAAATCAAAACCAGAGAAAATAATACAAGAGAAAACTTTAGGCCAATATCCTTTATAGATACAGCTTAAAAGATCCTTAACAAAATTGTAGTGAATAAAGTAAGAATTATATAAAATGAATTATGAATTATCACTTCATACCTATTGTGGAAGCAAGACTGGTTGAACATTAAAAATTCAATCAAGATTATATACTGTATTTATAGGCTAAAGAAGAAAAGTCACGATCATAGTAATTGATGCAGAAAAAGCATCTGGTAAAATTTAACATCCATTCATGATAAGAACTCTCTGAAAATAGGAATGATAGAGAAACTTCCTTAATTTCATAAAAAGCATCTACAAAAATCCTACATCTGACATACTAATGGTAAAAGATAGATAACTTTCCCTTAAGATGGAACAGTCAGGAATGTTTGCTCTCATCATCGAATTCAATATAACACCTTGTCTTTTTTATTTGAAATTTTACTTATTTATTTGTCAGAGAGAGAGACAGAGACAGGGAGAGAGGGAGACTGAGAGAGCAAAAGCAGGGAGAGTGGCAGGCAGAGGGAAAAGGAGGCTCCTCACTGACAAGGAGCCCTGTGCAGGACTCCATCACAGGATCCTGGGAGCCTGACCCCAGATGCAGGCAGACATTAAACTGACGGAGCCATTCAGGTGTCCCTTAAGTCTTGTTGCTGAAGTAAGGTAAGAATGGAAAATAAAAGGCAAACAGAATAGAAAGGAAAAAGATCAAACAACTGTTACTATTTACAGATTACATAATTATCTGCTTGTAAAATCTGAAGAAATATGCAAAGTCTCTTAGAAATAAGTGAATTTAACAAGTTCAGAGGATACAAGATCAGTACACAAAAATCAGTTGTTGGGGAACCTGGGTGGCCCAGTTGTTCCAGGGATTGAGCCCACATCCGGCTCCCTGCTGGGCGGGGAGCCTGCTTCTCCCTCTCCCTCTGCTTGCCACTCCCCATGCTTGTGCTTTCTCTCTCTGTCAAATAAACAAATAAAATCTTTTAAAAAATCGTATTTCTTTATAGTAATAATGACGACATAGGCAAGAAAATTATAAATACAAAACTACTTAAAAAGAAAGCATGTACTGTGTGTACTAAAGCTTGTGAAACTTTTATGAAAGAAGTCAAAAAGATCTAACTAAATGGAGAGACATACCTGGCTCGTGAATTAGAAAACTCAGTGTGGTAAAGGGGCTGATTCTTCCTGAATTGATGTACAAGTTTAACACACTTTCTATCATTATCCAAGAAAGGTTTTGGGTTTTTTTTTTTTTTATTTTTTTTTTAATAGATACAGACAAGATTGTTTTAAAGTATATATAGAAAGACAAAATAAACTTAAAGCCAAAACAATTTTATAACTCTCAAAACTCAACAGTAAAAGAAACAAAAAGATCATATTGGAAAATGGGAGAAAGACATGAACAGAAATTTCACTGAAAAGAGTATGTAGATGGTGACATCGAAAAAAGCACATGAGAGGATGTTCTCAACATCATTAGCCATCAGAGAAATGCAAATTAAAATCATAAGGAGATATCTCATTATATACCTAGGAAAATGGAAAAGATAAAAAATGATAATATGTAATGATAGTAAGGTTGCTGAGAAATTAGGTCACTTATCTATTGTAGGTAGGAATGTAAAATGGCACATCTACTCTTACAAACAGTTGGGCAGTTTCTTAAAAAACTAAGTATGTCACTGCCATATGATTGAACATTGCCATCTTGGGCATTTATCCCAGATAAGTGAAACCTTATGTTCACACAAAAGTCTGTATATGAACAGTCACAGAGTCTTCATAGCCACCCAGGTGTCCCTTAAGTGTTGTTGCTAAATCTAAAACCAGCTCAGATGTCTTTCAACACACTAACGGTTAACAAACTGTGGTATATCCACATACTATGGAATTGTACTCAGTAATTAAAAAAAAATGAATTACAAGTAACAAGGTGCTTGAATATCCAGAGAAATATACTGAGTGAAGAAAAAAACCAATCCCAAAAGTTATATACTACACGATTCTATTTATATAACATTCTTGAAATGAAAAAAATTGCAGTGATGGAAAACAGGTTAGTACTCACAAGGAGTTAAGGATGAGAGCAAGAGGTAGGACCAGTGGAGATGGAAATGTTCTGAATCTTGATCTTATCAGTGTAAATACCTGTTATACTGTACAATGGTTTTGTAAGATATCACTGGAAGAACTAGAAAAGGGTGCATAAGATCTATAACTGCATGTGAGTCTACACTTCAAAATAAGTATAGATTATTTCAAAATTTTCTTTTAATTTAAAAAAAAAAAAAAGGTATTCTGACCAGGTGTAAGCTCTTCAAATTTTGCTTTATGGAGAATGCCTGGAACTCAGCTGCCTGGTGCTGCAGGGACTTTTGCTAAGAATTATTGCCTGCTGGGGTGGGGGCCAGAGTCCCAGGCACCCTTCTGCTGTGACAGCATAATAGTTTTAAGTATCTCTAGATGCAAAGTTCTTGGAGTTAGTTCTTTGTTGTGGGAGATTTGGAGCCTGGGAATGGCAGAGAATGGGAAATAGTTCTCTACAAACCTGACTTTACCGTTCTGTAGGTGCCCTGAGTTTATTCCATTCTATCAGATGAGGTTTTTATTATCCTTAGAACAATGTGACCCTCTTTCCTCCACCCCTTCCCCACATTAGTATTTATGTGTTTCCTGAGTCATTTTGGTGTTCTTTCATCCAAGTTAATAGAACTCTTGATTCAGACATCATGCAATAAGAATTTCGGAGGTTAGGTACACAGACACTATGGATATATATATCAAAATCCAGGTTCTTTTCTTCTCTCTGTTCTTTGTTAGTATTCCTGTGACAGCATTCATCCTCAGTTGTCAAATCCAGGCACAAGACCCGGAGGGAGACAGGGGAGGATGAATCTTTTCCTGTTTCTTTGTCTTAAGAGATAAACTCCTGATTCCAGGAGCTATGCCCTGCATACCACATAAGTTTTCTTCATCCTATTGGCCCAAATCAGGTTATGTACCCCTTTCTGACTAGGACCACTCCCCTGAGGCAGGTGGGCAGCTGTGAGAAGGAGGATGGGTGCCTGAAAGGTTACCTGTGAGGAAGGTCAAAGTAAGCGTTAGGTACTAAAAAGGCGCTATTCTCTACTAGGAGTGGGATGTTTCTACTCTGCACCAGGCACAGGCTAACATTAGGTCCTACAACAACTTTTTGGAGTAAGTAGTATAAATGTCCAGTTTAGAGAAGAAAGAGAGTTTCACAGTGATTAACTTACACAGCCTCATGGAGCTAGTAAGTGGCAGGGCTGGGATCTGAAGAGAGTTTCACAGAACTGTCTTCGTTCTAAATGAAAGCTTTGTTTTGTATTATCTTGTGGACTTGCACTGCCTATGTAATTTATTTACAATATTAATTTGTTTGTTAATTATATTTTGATGAAAGGTAAGGCTTTCAGCCTGTGCTATTAATTGCTACGGATGTTGGTAGATGGTGTTCAAATGCCTGGCAGAGTCCTGGGACTGCTCCGCCCCTTTAAATCTGGAGTTCATCCTTTTGATTGAGTAGTCTAAGCAGAATTGACACAGATGTAGTGGGAGTCTGGAAATGAACAATAAATATTGGTCAAAGTTACCCATTTTAACAAATGCTATGCTGATTTTCCATTTCTTTTATGGGTACAAGACTAGTATAGTTTCCAGTTTCATCTATTGATCATTCATTGTCTTTGAGGTTTATGGATGGGGCATTGACCATCCATGGATTCCTACAGAAATGCTCCCTTGGCAAATAGCTAATTGCTTATATCTGTGGTTGCAGAGGCATGTGGGTGGCTTATTTGGTTAACTGTCTGCCTTCAGCTCAGGTCATGATCCCAGTCCTAGGATCGAGCCCCACATCCGGATTCTTACTCAGTAGGGTGCCTGCTTCTCCTGCTCCCAATCCCCCTGTCTGTGTGCTCTCTCTGTCAAATAAATAAATAAAATCTTAAAAAAAAATAACTGTGGTTACAGATTTCTCAAAGAAGTATGCCAAGTTATAGGACTTCTATCTGTAAGAGAACAAGAAAACTGGAAAGCATAGAAGGATGGAAAAATCTATTTCCTTATACTGGCATTTTTTTAAAAGATTTTATTTATTTATTTGACAGAGTGAGAGAGATCACAAGTAGGCAGAGAGTCAGACAGAGAGAGAAAGAGAAGGGGAAGCAGGCTCCCCGCCAAGCAGAGAGCCCGATGCGGGGCTCGATCCGAACTGAAGGCAGAGGCTCAACCCACTGAGTCACCCAGGCACCCCTGGCATTTTTGACTTAAGCAGAGCATTACATTTTATTCCAACTAGTATCCCAAGCATTACCTGTTTCAGAGATTCCTAAGGAATTACTCATTGGTTTGTTTGTACTTGGTATATAGCAGGCATTCAAGAAGTGCTTGCTGGCCAGCTTTTGTTGAGTCTCACATTTTTCTTACAGTACCTAGCTATTGTAAGGATGCACAATTGCAAATATTGTAGATTAATGATCATTTAAAAGCAGCAAAGCCCAAAGTGAACTCAGTTTTTTATTATTATGCTCCTCAAAGGAGTTTTTGCTTGGCTTCAGCATCTGTTATGGGAAAGGGTTTGAAGAAAGTCATATTTTATCTGCAATTCTTCCTCATCCTAGGTTTGCAGGCAGTGCCCTCCAATCCCTATGGGTGTCTCTGCCTGCCTAGACTAAATAGTGACAATCATATATTTAAAATATGCATCAGAGTTTAAACAACAAGAAAGACAGGAGAGATGCTATTAAATTCTCATCACCATTTCAATGCATTCAAGTTTTTTTTTTCAATATAATGTGTATTGAGGACCCACCTTAGCTAAGTTTCATAAGTGTGTGTGCATGCCTGCAAGTGTGTGTGTGTGTGTGTGTGTGTGAACACACTTGTGTGCCTGCATGTGAGGAAGTGGTGGAAGGGGATAGCCCTAGAGACTGTATGTAGGTAGACTCAGTCACCATTTTGAGTAACTATTCATTAAAAGATTGTAGCACTACCCATAGGGTGAGGACTTACATAAATTTCACAGGAGCTCCTTTCTGAAGGGTTTTATACAAGGAAAAGTTATTTAAGGCTAAGCCAGACTGCTCAGCAATATTGTATATTTATTTAACTTAATTAACTTATTTTTTATTTTTTATTTCATAGCTTCTGGAACCTTAGGCATTAGGACTAATTCATAAGGAGGCTCACTATGTTTCTCTGAAGTTTATTTTACAGTGGGCAAATATTTTCAATAAATTACAGAATGTGAAATGCATATATTCTTTATGGTTAGTGTCTAGTATTTTTATTATTCTTGCATGGTTCTTACATCAAATCTGGTTTTTCATTTCAAAACTACAGGTTAGACAATATTACTGGTATTATCATTTTTTTAAATCTTCTCCTTCTCTGTCTTAAGTAACTAATGGTTACTCTTATCCTTTGCTCTATTCGTTCTTATTAAACCCCCTCATTATTAAATGAAATTTAGCAGAGTGATCAGGGAGGGGTTTGTTCAGGGACAAGTCTCAACGCATACCAAAGAAAAGACAAAAGAGCACTTTGGAATGGTGGCCTAAAACTAATTTTGTTAAAGAAAATTTCCCATTCAAAGAATGGAGACAGTGTAGATCCAAAGACACTTGAATGTTTTTAAGATTTGAAAAATAATTTTAAACGATCTAGAATATGGCAGTAGTTCCAGTCTACAAACAGAGAATATGATCCACATGATTTTATGGAACTTGGATCAAGCATGGAGGACCGTGGAGGACCACCGTCTGTGAATGTGCCTACCCTTAATGGACTTCTTTATAAGTGTGGGCTCTTAGGATCCTGGCTTCCTTATGTTGCTAGCTGCTGTTTACTTTGTCCCAAGAATTGTCATTTCTCCTGCTGGAGCCTTTAATGAAAATTGAACCCATAGTTCTGTCTTCAGAGCCTGAGTGACATGTGCTTCAGATCATGTGAAAGCCCAGGTGATGGACAAGGCCATTCTCTGTAGCTTTGAAGAGCCCATCTTGGGCCCAGCCTAGCCAGTGGCTTTCACTCCTGTATTTGTTTTGCCTGTTTTTCTGTTGTGACACAAACAGATGTGTGATTTATGTCTGAATCACCCATGAAGACTAACCCGTGCTATCCAGCCAGCTGTAACTCTACCCCTTCTCTTTTCCACTCAAGAAAACACTGGAACACTCGGGAGTGATTTTACTTAGTATGGGGAGAATTGGATACATTCCAAAGTACAAACCCCGGTAATTTACTACTAGTTAACAAATAGCATTTGGCACTCACAGCTGAGATGACAGGCAGTGACCCCCTTGGACATTCGGCCCTGACTGTGGCTACACAAAGTCCAAGCCCTTGAGAAAGCAGAGTGCATGGGATGGGGTTGCAGAGTTCAGAAGAGCTCTCAGCCACATAGAGGTCTTGGCAAGTCCTTCCTCACTCCCAGCTAAGCCAAGCCAGGATGCTTTCTAAGTCTCAGTGTTCTCATCCATAAAATGAGAGACCTAACCATCCTTACTTCATCAGACTCTTGTAATTATAAAATGAAATTACCAGCACAAAGCATTTAACACGGTGCCTGGAACAGAGTAAATAATTGATACAAATTAGCTCCTTTATTACCTAAATGTTTTTTGCTTACATCCTAAGAAATGTCTTTATAAATGATTATTTTATTCTAGAGGCGTCATACAACTTTAAGTTCGAAATGTTTTCAAACTTTCTACCAGCAAAACCTCTTTATTGCCAAACAAAATCACTACAAAATGAAAAGTATGAAATTTAAAGACCATAACTAACAAAAACAACAATGTATGTCATTATTCAATAGCATTTTGAAAGATGCTACCATTTTAAGAGTCAGTATTTTTAAGTATCTTTCTGTAGACAGAGAAACCAGTTTTCTCTAGAGGTTTTTACAGTTCCCATGATACTGCTTCTTCCTGCTTTAGCTTTCATAGCATCAACATAAAACATTTGTCATCTTATTGATGATGTTTTCAAAATTAGCATAAATTCTTAAAATTATTTCTTCTGTTGCACATCTCAAGAGTTTAGCAAAATAGTATGTATTCATATTTGTCTGTTTGTGAATTTGTATAAAATGCAGAAAAGGAGACATCTGTATGTCTGTGTTCTTTTAAACTATATAGATGTCACATAAACATAAACTTCAAACTACCACAATAGATATTATAATTCTTTGGGATTTTGGATTATCCAATACTAACTGCATTTACATAGCAGTCTGATCTATTGTCATACCCATTACACAATTTGTTAGTAGAAGCTTTAACAGGCTTTTTACAAACTGACTCATTTCTTTCTTCAGGACTGTGCAGCAGATTACTTCAAACAATCCTACAAACTCATTTTAACAAGACTTGAATTCTGCACACATTTACAATACTATTAAGCCATTAATTCTTTTTACATAAAAATAGTAAAAAAAAAAAAAAAAAAAGTTTTCCCAATATGTTTTACTTCAAAACACTCCAGGCAGGGACCTAAAACAATTTTTCAAAATTTCATCATATAAATCACTTTGAGAACTTACGTATTTCTTTCTTTTTCCATCTTTGTATTTGTTTAGACTTTCTTTCTTGATGCTGACCTGGCTAGAAGGTCACCATCCACTGTGTCATTTCACATATTGTCACTATGGTTCTCAGCAATTAATGAATCTGTTTATGAAACACAATTAATCTTGTATTAAGTCAACCAAAGATGGGATCGATTTTTACAATGTCTCTTTAAATACCTGTTTTTTTTTAAATAAATTAATTTATTTTCAGCATAACAGTATTCATTATTTTTTCACCACACCCAGTGCTCCATGCAATCCGTGCCCTCCATAATACCCACCACCTGGTACCCCAACCTCCCACCCCCACCACTTCAAACCCCTCAGATTGTTTTTCAGAGTCCATAATCTCTCATGATTCACCTCCCCTTCCAATTTACCCCAACTCCCTTCTCCTCTCTAACTCCCCATGTCCTCCATGCTATTTGTTATGCACCACAAATAAGTGAAGCCATATGATAATTGACTCTCTCTGCTTGACTGATTTCACTTAGCATAATCTCTTCCAGTCCCATCCATGTTGCTACAAAAGTTGGGTATTCATCCCATCTGATGGAGGCATAATACTCCAGAGTATATATGGACCACATCTTCCTTATCCATTCATCCGTTGAAGGGCATCTTGGTTCTGTCCATAGTTTGGCGACCGTGGCCATTGCTACTATAAACATTAGGGAACAGATGGCCCTTCTTTTCATGACATCTGTATCTTTGGGGTAAATACCTAGGAGTGCAATGGCAGGGTCATAGGGAAGCTCTATTTTTAATTTCTTGAGGAATCTCCACACTGTTCTCCAAAGAGGCTGTACCAACTCGCATTCCCACCAACAGTGGAAGAGGGTTCCCCTTTCTCCACATCCCCTCCAACACATGTTGTTTCCTGTCTTGTTAATTTTGGCCATTCTAACTGGTGTAAGGTGATATCTCAATGTGGTTTTAATTTGAATCTCTCTGAGAGCTAGTGATGATGAACATTTTTTCATGTGTCTGATAGCCATTTGTATGTCTTCATTGGAGAAGTGTCTGTTCATATCTTCTGCCCATTTTTTTTGTATGATTGCTTCTTTTGTGTGTGTTGAGTTTGAGGAGTTCTTTATAGATCCTGGATATCAACCTTCTGTCTGTACTGTCATTTGCAAATATCTTCTCCCATTCCGTGATTTGCCTCTTTGTTTTTCTGACTGTTTCCTTTGCTGTGGCTGGTATCGAAGAGGTTACTGCCTATGTTCTCCTGTAGGATTCTGATGGATTCCTGTCTCACGTTGAGGTCTTTTATTTTTTTATTTTTTTATTTTTTAAGATTTTATTTATTTATTTGACAGAGAGAGATCACAAGTAGGCAGAGAGGCAGGCAGAGAGCGAGAGGGAAGCAGGCTTCCCTGCTGAGCAGAGAGCCCGATGTGGGACTCGATCCCAGGACCCTGAGATCATGACCTGAGCCGAAGGCAGCAGCTTAACCCACTGAGCCACCCAGGTGCCCCTCACGTTGAGGTCTTTTAACGAGCATTCCTTTTTTCTAGTTTTTAAGGGAATTTTTTAAAATCCCATGTTTACAATAAGTTTTATAAATATGATATGGATAAAATGTAAATCTTGCATTAAACATGGAAAGTGTCTTTTTTTTTTTAAAGATTTTATTTATTTATCAGAGAGAGAGAGGGAGAGAGTGAGCACAGGCAGACAGAATGGCAGACAGAGGCAGAGGGAGAAGCAGGCTCCCTGCTGAGCAAGGAGCCCAATGTGGGACTCGATCCCAGGACGCTGGGATCATGACCTGAGCCGAAGGCAGCTGCTTAACCAACTGAGCCACCCAGGCGTCCTGGAAAGTGTCTTTTAATTCATTTTATTTTACTTTAGGATGTGTGTGCTAACTGGTTATTACAGAGACCACTAGTAAGTGAGAACAGGCCCCAGCAGGGACTTTATACCCATGAGTGGCATTGTGAGGACACAGGCTCTTAAGGCCTGGATGTTTTTCACAGTGGTCAAGTGGTGTGTGGGAGAGGAGGTAGGCAGGATATTGAGGGAAGACCAGTGTCTCTACCAGAGAAAAAAATGCAGTTTGGGAATTTTAACTTGACTTGAATAAACCAGTTTGTTACATGGCAACTGAGAAAGGCAACTCCTTCTATGGAAATAAGCAAAGGCTGGGGAATCAGATTCAGATTCAAATCCTGGCTCTATCATTTGTAAATACGATATGATGTTTATATTATTATAATGCAATTTTAGTTGTTGGATTGCTTTCACCAGCCCATCCCAAATTTACAGGGTTTGAAATATCAAATAAAGACTGACTATTCAAAAAAATACATAAAGCTGGAGTGGTTTATTATTAGTAAACAGAACTTTCTATCTTATTAATAATATAAAAACTCTAAACATAACTGCTTCTTATAGATACTCTGTCTTAAAACTAGCATGTAAGTTGTTTACATTTTGTGGGTTATCTTCTTTCCATTTTAAGATGAGTTCGTCAAAGAAACAGAATAAAAAAGTGGTTTCAGGCAGTGGGAAAGGGAGGAAAATAGGGAGAGACTGGTAAAATGGTATAAACTTTAAGCTCTGAGATGAGTAAAGTTGGAAGATCTAGTGTAAAAAATGGTGACTATGGCTGATAGCACTGTACCATATAATTGAAATTTGCTAAGACAGTAGAATTTAAATGTTCTTACATATACACAAAAAAAGGAAAGAGGGGGAGGAGTCAAGATGGCGGAGAAGTAGCAAGCTGAGACTGCTTCAGCTAGCCGGAGATCAGCTAGATAGCTTATCTAAAGATTGCAAACACCTGAAAATCCATCGGCAGATCGAAGAGAAGAAGAACAGCAATTCTGGAAACAGAAAAACAACCACTTTCTGAAAGGTAGGACCGGCGGAGAAGTGAATCCAAAGCGACGGGAAAATAGACCCCGGGGGGAGGGGCCGGCTCCCGGCAAGCAGCGGAGCAACCGTGCACAAAATCAGGACTTTTAAAAGTCTGTTCCGCTGAGGGACATCGCTCCAGAGGCTAAACCGGGGCGAAGCCCACGCGGGGTCAGCGTGGCCTCAGGTCCCGCAGGGTCACAGAAGGATCGGGGGTGTCTGAGTGTCGCAGAGCTTGCGGGTATTGGAACGGGAAAGCCGGCTACAGAGACAGAGCCGACAGTAAGCTCGCAGCTCCGTGTTACCTTGAACCGGTCGCAGGCTCGGTGAGCTCGGAGCGCGGCCGGAGGTAAGGCAGACGGGAGTAACTGGGCGCTGTTCTCTGAGGGCGCACTGAGGAGTGCAGCCCTGGGCTCTCGGCTCCTCCGGGCCGGAGACCAGGAGGCCGCCATTTGTATTCCCATCCTCCGGAACTCTACAGAAAGCGCTCAGGGAACAAAAGCTCCTGAAAGCAAACCCAAGCGGATTACTCACCCTGGCCCCGGGTAAGGGCGGTGTAATTCCGCCTGGGGCAAAGACACTTGAGAATCACTACACTAGGCCCCTACCCCAGAAGATCAACAAGAAATCCAGCCGAGACCAAGTTCACCTACCAAGGAGTGCGGTCTCAATACCAAGGAGAGCAGAGAATTCCAGAGGAGGAGAAAGCCAAACACGGAACTCATGGCTTTTTTCCTGTGATTTTTTTTAGTCTTGCAGTTAATTTAATTTTTTCTTTTTCATTTTTTTTTTTTTCTCGTCTTCGGGTAAAATTTTTTTTTTAACTGTTACCTTTTTCTTTTTTAACGATTTTTTACTAGTTTATCTAATATATATATTTTTTCTTTTTTACATTTTTCTTAGGTGTTTTCTTTTTTTAAAAATTCTTTTCTTTTCTTTTTTTTTCTTTTCTTTTTGTTTTCTTTTTCTTTCTTCCTTTTTGAACCTCTTTTTATCCCCTTTCTCCCCACTCACGATTTTGGATCTCTTCTAATTTGGTTAAAGCATATTTTCCTGGGGTTGTTGCCACCCTTTTAGTATTTTACTTGCCCCTTCATTTACACTTATCTGGACAAAATGACAAGACATAAAAATTCAACACAAAAAAAAGAACAAGAGGCAGTACCGAAGGCTAGGGACCTAATCAATACAGACATCGGTAATATGTCAGATCTAGACTTCAGAATGACAATTCTCAAGGTTCTAGCCGGGCTCGAAAAAGGCATGGAAGATATTAGAGAAACCCTCTTGGGAGATATAAAAGCCCTTTCTGGAGAAATAAAAGAACTAAAATCTAACCAAGGTGAAATCAAAAAAGCTATTAATGAGGTGCAATCAAAAATGGAGGCTCTTACTGCTAGGATAAATGAGGCAGAAGAAAGAATTAGTGATATAGAAGACCAAATGACAGAGAATAAAGAAGCTGAGCAAAAGAGGGACAAACAGCTACTGGACCACGAGGGGAGAATTCGAGAGATAAATGACACCATAAGACGAAACAACATTAGAATAATTGGGATTCCAGAAGAAGAAGAAAATGTGAGGGGAGCAGAAGGTATACTGGAGAGAATTATTGGGGAGAATTTCCCCAATATGGCAAAGGGAACGAGCATCAAAATTCAGGAGGTTCAGAGAACGCCCCTCAAAATCAATAAGAATAGGCCCACACCCCGTCACCTAATAGAAAAATTTACAAGTCTCAATGACAAAGAGAAAATCCTGAAAGCAGCCCGGGAAAAGAAGTCTGTAACATACAATGGTAAAAATATTAGATTGGCAGCTGACTTATCCACAGAGACCTGGCAGGCCAGAAAGAGCTGGCATGATATTTTCAGAGCACTAAACGAGAAAAACATGCAGCCAAGAATACTATATCCAGCTAGGTTATCATTGAAAATAGAAGGAGAGATTAAAAGCTTCCAGGACAAACAACAACTGAAAGAATTTGCAAATACCAAACCAGCTCTACAAGAAATATTGAAAGGGGTCCTCTAAGCAAAGAGAGAGCCTACAAGTGGTAGATCAGAAAGGAACAGAGACCATATACAGTAACAGTCACCTTACAGGCAATACAATGGCACTAAATTCATATCTCTCAATAGTTACCCTGAATGTGAATGGGCTAAATGCCCCTGTCAAAAGACACAGGGTATCAGAATGGATAAAAAAAGAAAACCCATCTATATGTTGCCTCCAAGAAACACATTTTAAGCCCGAAGACACCTCCAGATTTAAAGTGAGGGGGTGGAAAAGAATTTACCATGCTAATGGACATCAGAAGAAAGCAGGAGTGGCAATCCTTATATCAGATCAATTAGATTTTAAGACAAAGACTATAATAAGAGATGAGGAAGGACACTATATCATACTCAAAGGGTCTGTCCAACAAGAAGATTTAACAATTTTAAATATCTACGCCCCCAATGTGGGAGCAGCCAACTATATAAACCAATTAATAACAAAATCAAAGAAACAGATCAACAATAACACAATAATAGTAGGGGACTTTAACACTCCCCTCACTGAAATAGACAGGTCATCCAAGCAAAAGATCAGCAAGGAAATAAAGGCCTTAAACGACACACTGGACCAGATGGACATCACAGATATATTCAGAACATTTCATCCCAAAGCAACAGAATACACATTCTTCTCTAGTGCACATGGAACATTCTCCAGAATAGATCACATCCTCGGTCCTAAATCAGGACTCAACCGGTATCAAAAGATTGGGATCATTCCCTGCATATTTTCAGACCACAATGCTCTAAAGCTAGAACTCAACCACAAAAAGAAGTTTGGAAAGAACCCAAATACATGGAGACTAAACAGTATCCTTCTAAAGAATGAATGGGTCAACCGGGAAATTAAAGAAGAATTGAAAAAAATCATGGAAACAAATGATAATGAAAATACAACGGTTCAAAATCTGTGGGACACAACAAAGGCAGTCCTGAGAGGAAAATATATAGCGGTACAAGCCTTTCTCAAGAAACAAGAAAGGTCTCAGGTACACAACCTAACCCTACACCTAAAGGAGCTGGAGAAAGAACAAGAAAGAAACCCTAAGCCCAGCAGGAGAAGAGAAATCATAAAGATCAGAGCAGAAATCAATGAAATAGAAACCAAAAAAACAATAGAACAAATCAACGAAACTAGGAGCTGGTTCTTTGAAAGAATTAATAAAATTGATAAACCCCTGGCCCGACTTATCAAAAAGAAAAGAGAAAGGACCCAAATAAATAAAATCATGAATGAAAGAGGAGAGATCACAACTAACACCAAAGAAATACAAACTATTATAAGAACATACTATGAGCAACTCTACGGCAATAAATTTGACAATCTGGAAGAAATGGATGCATTCCTAGAAACATATAAACTACCACAACTGAACCAGGAAGAAATAGAAAGCCTGAACAGACCCATAACCAGTAAGGAGATTGAAACAGTCATTAAAAATCTCCAAACAAACAAAAGCCCAGGGCCAGACGGCTTCCCGGGGGAATTCTACCAAACATTTAAAGAAGAACTAATTCCTATTCTCCTGAAACTGTTCCAAAAAATAGAAATGGAAGGAAAACTTCCAAACTCATTTTATGAAGCCAGCATCACCTTGATCCCAAAACCAGACAAGGATCCCACCAAAAAAGAGAGCTATAGACCGATATCCTTGATGAACACAGATGCGAAAATACTCAACAAAATACTAGCCAATAGGATTCAACAGTACATTAAAAAGATTATTCACCACGACCAAGTGGGATTTATTCCAGGGCTGCAAGGTTGGTTCAACATCCACAAATCAGTCAATGTGATACAACACATCAATAAAAGTAAGAACAAGAACCATATGATACTCTCAATAGATGCTGAAAAAGCATTTGACAAAGTACAACATCCCTTCCTGATCAAAACTCTTCAAAGTGTAGGGATAGAGGGCACATACCTCAATATCATCAAAGCCATCTATGAAAAACCCACCGCAAATATCATTCTCAATGGAGAAAAACTGAAAGCTTTTCCGCTAAGGTCAGGAACACGGCAGGGATGTCCATTATCACCACTGCTATTCAACATCGTACTAGAGGTCCTAGCCTCAGCAATCAGACAACAAAAGGAAATTAAAGGCATCCAAATCGGCAAAGAAGAAGTCAAATTATCACTCTTCGCAGATGATATGATACTATATGTGGAAAACCCAAAAGACTCCACTCCAAAACTGCTAGAACTTATACAGGAATTCAGTAAAGTGTCAGGATATAAAATCAATGCACAGAAATCAGTTGCATTTCTCTACACCAACAGCAAGACAGAAGAAAGAGATATTAAGGAGTCAATCCCATTTACAATTGCATCCAAAACCATAAGATACCTAGGAATAAACCTAACCAAAGAGACACAGAATCTATACTCAGAAAACTATAAAGTACTCATGAAAGAAATTGAGGAAGTCACAAAGAAATGGAAAAATGTTCCATGCTCCTGGATTGGAAGAATAAATATTGTGAAAATGTCTATGCTACCTAAAGCAATCTACACATTTAATGCAATTCCTATCAAAGTACCATCCATCTTTTTCAAAGAAATGGAACAAATAATGCTAAAATTTATATGGAACCAGAAAAGACCTCGAATAGCCAAAGGGATATTGAAAAAGAAAGCCAACGTTGGTGGCATCACAATTCCGGACTTCAAGCTCTATTACAAAGCTGTCATCCTCAAGACAGCATGGTACTGGCACAAAAACAGACACATAGATCAATGGAACAGAATAGAGAGCCCAGAAATAGACCCTCAACTCTATGGTCAACTAATCTTCGACAAAGCAGGAAAGAATGTCCAATGGAAAAAAGACAGCCTCTTCAATAAATGGTGCTGGGAAAATTGGACAGACACATGCAGAAAAATGAAATTGGACCATTTCCTTACACCACACACAAAAATAGACTCAAAATGGATGAAGGACCTCAATGTACGAAAGGAATCCATCAAAATCCTTGAGGAGAACACGGGCAGCAACCTCTTCGACCTCTGCCGCAGCAACATCTTCCTAGGAACAACGCAAAAGGCAAGGGAAGCATGGGAAAAAATGAACTACTGGGATTTCATCAAGATCAAAAGCTTTTGCACAGCAAAGGAAACAGTTAACAAAATCAAAAGACAACTGACAGAATGGGAGAAGATATTTGCAAACGACATATCAGATAAAGGACTAGTGTCCAGAATCTATAAAGAACTTAGCAAACTCAACACCCAAAGAACAAATAATCCAATCAAGAAATGGGCAGAGGACATGAACAGACATTTCTGCAAAGAAGACATCCAGATGGCCAACAGACACATGAAAAAGTGCTCCATATCACTTGGCATCAGGGAAATACAAATCAAAACCACAATGAGATATCACCTCACACCAGTCAGAATGGCTAAAATCAACAAGTCAGGAAATGACAGATGCTGGCGAGGATGCGGAGAAAGGGGAACCCTCCTACACTGTTGGTGGGAATGCAAGCTGGTGCAGCCACTCTGGAAAACAGCATGGAGGTTCCTCAAAATGTTGAAAATAGAACTGCCCTATGACCCAGCAATTGCACTATTGGGTATTTACCCTAAAGATACAAATGTAGTGATCCAAAGGGGCACATGCACCCGAATGTTTATAGCAGCAATGTCCACAATAGCCAAACTATGGAAAGAACCTAGATGTCCATCAACAGATGAATGGATCAAGAAGATGTGGTATATATACACAATGGAATACTATGCAGCCATCAAAAGAAATGAAATCTTGCCATTTGCAACAACATGGATGGAACTAGAGCGTATCATGCTTAGCGAAATAAGTCAAGCAGAGAAAGACAACTATCATATGATCTCCCTGATATGAGGAAGTGGTGATGCAACATGGAGGCTTAAGTGGGTAGAAGAAGAAGAAATGAAACAAGATGGGATTGGGAGGGAGACAAACCATAAGTGACTCTTAATCTCACAAAACAAACGGAGGGTTGCCGGGGGGAGGGGGTTTGGGAGAAGGGGGTGGGATTATGGACATTGGGGAGGGCATGTGATTTGGTGAGTGCTGTGAAGTGTGTAAACCTGGTGATTCACAGACCTGTACCCCTGGGGATAAAAATATATGTTTATAAAAAATAAAAAAATTAAAAAAAAAAAAAGATTTTCAACTCAAAAAAAAAAAAAAAAGGAAAGATAAAATGTGAACTGATGGATGTGTTAACTGGGTGGGGAGTGTGGAGAACACTTTCATAATGTATATCAAATCACTCCCATGTACACTTTAAAAATCTTACAATCTTATTTGTCAGTTACATCTTAATAAAGCTGAAATTAAGAAAGGAGTCAAGTTTACACATGAAAAGAGAGATAAGCAATATTCAGTCTCCTTCAAAGACTCTATCTTTGAGGCAAAATCAGTAATTTACAGAATGGTGTATAAACATCAGTTAAAACATGAGGCATTCCTTTTCATTGTTCTAAAAATTATCTTTTTTGTTGGGTTGCATTTTCTGTTTTTGTTAAAGTTTTGTGCTCTGTGGATAGAGTCAGAGTAACAAGACTAGGGTGCATGAGCAACCTGTCCAGAGAAGGAGGCCACACCAATCACTCCATCCTGATGTTCACAGAAAACTTCTGGTCCTCCGCTGTTTCTTTTACTCTCTCTCTTCTTCTAAGGTCTATGCTAAATATGTTTAATTCTCTGTTCTTCTTTAGTTTGACAAATTCACATCATCAACTGCCTTCTGCTCTCCTTTTTTATTGATTTTTATCACTTAGACTCAGTAACAAGAGTTACTGAGCAGAAAAAGCACAGATAAGTTATTTTGTCATCTCTTATTAAAACAAAACAAAACCAAAAAACAAAACAAAAACTTCAGAACATGACCTACATTGTTACCTTAAAAGTATGTTTACTGTGTGGTCACTTAACTGAATTTATAAAATTTGAATCAATTAATAAATTAGTTTTTCAAAACTTAGTTCCTTTAGATGGTGTATGTGGTCATGGGAGCCTGCTCAAGGCAGTGGTCATAGTTTATCTTTAAAATACTATGAAATGTTCTTGTGGTAACAGCTTAAGTGATTGCCACTGGGCCTATGCACTCAAATATACATTTTCTTCTCTGCTGCAGAAGAAATACTGGAAAACTCACATTCAGTCTTGGGGAGACTACGACATGGAAATTATGTATAACTGTTCCTCTGTTCAACCACAAAGGGTGTGGATTGCTATTTCATAATGGTCTGTTTGTTGGGTCCAGAATACAGTCTCCGGTAAGGGAAACATAAAATAAAAGCCATCGTGCATAACCATAAAGTCGACGTGTTTATTTTTGTGTAATACAATCAATTTAACAAGAGTTTTGAACCATTTTGTGAAATGAGGCCATATTTGCTTCTGCTCCAAGTCTTGATGTTAGGAGCTACATGTTTCTTACCCAGCTTGAGACCTCAGTGAGCTGTCACACATTTCTTTGTAGTGCTCTCCTATGTCACTCAGACCTTTACTGATTTGTTCATGTCTCTGGGCTCTGTTTCTGCATCTAATTAGAAGGAGTCTGTGGCCAGAAGGCAGGGAAAGCCTCAGGGCTCTGTCCATAGTGGTGGGAATGCTGTCTGCAATCTCCATCACTGCCCCCAGAATAGTTTCTCCTGCACCATGAGGAATTTTCCTTGTAGTCCTTCAATCCTGTGATGAACTCAGGTGGCTTTGTGAACGTGCAGTTACTTACTTATTCCAATCAGTAAGTCTATCATGGTCACACCCTATAAACCAGGTGCTGCCACCTCTGTGTTTGTCCCAAACCCTCAGTGTCCCCCCCTTGGGAAGTTCCTGGGCCTGTGGCCAAGGCTCTCTGTTTACCCTGTGCTGAGGGCTCATCCCAGGCCATGCTCTGCCCTGCAGGTATCACAGCCCTGTGGGTGCACCTCCTAAAGCCAAAGTCTTTGTTAATGAGTGTGGTTGCCCCTGGAAAGCTGCTCACATGAACGATGCAGGGAGGCATGCTCTGACCATATAAGCAACCATTTTTGGATATTTGGTCAGTATATTCATCTCTTTTCTTAAAAATGAAAATACCCACAGGAAATAATCAGATAGCTTGGTTTCTTGTTGGGTTTTGATCCGATGAGGTGACAAGTGACTATCATTAGTGATGGGTGGCTCTCAGTACAGAGTTTTGATTTTCAAGGGTGGACTGATGAGGAGAAATAGGAGCTGTAGAATCTGGGCAGTTTGAGGAGGGATAGCCCCAAGGTACTGGTGGTCCTAAGGGCTGGCCTCTGTCTGACTATGCAAGGAAGCTTCCCCTTCCCTGAAGTCTGGGCAGGGGGCCAATGAGTCCTGTGAGATGGCTCTGAAGACAAATGGAGTAGCTCTGTGATATTTCTCTAGGTTTTGTGTGGACAGTTTTCAGGGCCTTGTGCTTTATATCCAAGCCAATTCACCTCCCAGAGTCCTACCCAGTTGCCATGTTAAGTTCATGAGATACAGTAGGAACTCAATACATGTTTGGATTTGTGGAATGAATTGAACTTATGGCTTTTCCAAGCCATACTCTTGTCCTTCAAAGGCTAAACAACAAAAAGAACGTGCAGAATGAGTAGAGTGTAGCAATGCTCCACAGAAACTGCGAAGTCTGAAGGATTTGCCAGGATGAGGGGGAGGAATATTTTAGCTACCTAGGAAATGTACAGTTAAAGACTTGCCCATTGAGTTCTGTTACGGTGGGGAAGCAAATTTATTTCATGCCCATGATTTCTCATTTTACTGTTCATAGTTATTTTTTTCACAATGTTATGATGTAATCATAGTAATATTTTCCTAGTGTATTGGTGCCTGGAGTGAAATCGCACATAGTATTCCACATTGACTTATGCACTGAGCTCCAGATTTCTCATTTGACAAACTTCTACTTATAAAAAGACTATATATATATATATATATTTTTTTTTTTTTTTTGCCAAAAGGGCCAAATAAGCTCTGAAATACCAAGTTTTCTGCTTTAATTAGAAGAATTGGTCTTTAGGAAGATGTAAGAGAAATTAATGCAGTCTTTACTTCATTTACCACATATAGATAACAGGTTTTGGACTACATCTTGGCAGCTCTGTTTGTATCTTTAGCCTACATAAACCTTGCATTGCTTTTCACACCATGGTTCTTTTCCAAATCACTGTTGTTGTTGACCATCCATCCTGGCTCAGTATTGCTCTGTACGTTTCAAAACAACATCTGCTTTGGAAATAGGCACTTGAAAACCCAAAAGTCAGAGGAAATGTGCAAAAAAGAAAACAGCTGATTTGGATTGTTCTATGTAAGATGGTATATCCTTTGATGAGAGTATCTAGTGTTATAATCATGGCACACAGAGAGACTGCAAGCCCTGTATTTAAAAAAAGAACTATATGTTCTGAGTCCCAGAGTAAAAATTTGATCTGAATTTAAGCTCTGGTCTAATGGAAAAACAACTCCATATTCAAAGATAGTATTGCCAGTACATTATCCTCTACTTCAAGAGACAGTTATGTATGCACTCTTTTCATTTGTATATACTACAAAATGAATCTTCTTGATGGAGATTTAAAGGTAAAGAAGACAGTTTCTCTCCTTGTCTCAGAAAGATACTGCTGACTTCTAACTTTTGGAGCTAGGGTTCAGTGGAATTAATAGAGATAAAATGAATGAAACTGAAAGATTATTCTGGCCTTTTTACTCAAATAATTTTTTTCTTAAAATTATTAACAATAATGCACTAACCTCATGGAAGTTAAACTGCTCATAGGGTTTATGGTGTCATAAGAAAATACATACATCATATCTCTTCCTCAGTGTTGTGTCATTTCCACGGCCCTTTCTTTTTCCTTTCAAAGGTAATTTCAGACTCACCAATACAAAGATATTTGTGCTTTGCTACATCGTGTGTGGTCTGTCCTCCAGCTCTGTAGGCCTGTGGTGCATTATAACCCACTTTCACAATGTAATTTTCCCTTAATTCAAATTTTATGGACTTTTGGTAATCTTCCCCTATTGTTTCTCTGATAGGTCTAGCCTTTCTCAAGTGAATACTCTTAGAAAAAAAAATACATGCTTGTACAGTTATCTCATTTAATATCACTATGTTATATTCCTTCTCCAAATGGAGGTCTTGTCCCCTGGAATATCTTCATTTTCTCTTCTAGAGAGAAAACCTGAAAATCTGTAAGTCTGAGTAAAACAGGCTGGGGAACCTAAGGTTGAACATTTAAATAAGAGTCTTCAGAAAAAACAAAAAATCTTCGATGAATTCTCTGAAAGCTCTTTATACCTTATTGAGAAATTCACTTCTTTAAGTCACTAAGGTAAACTCTGTTCAAAGCTCTTCATAACTTTTCCAGACAAGAAAATTGCTTTAATAGCTATGGAGGGAAGCTCACATAAAGGGCTCTGATTTGGAGAGCATCAGAAAAGGATTTACACAGCATGGATCTAGGGCTTTGGTTAAATGGCAGAATCCAACAGGGAATCCTGATTTATCCCATGTGGTCACTTTGTCTATGTACCTATCATCCATCTGTGTGTGTGCACTATTTTGTTTGCTTGATATTATTTTTCATTACTCCACATGGCTATGGCAAGTGGTGAGAAGGACTTAACAACCGTTACTGTATGTAATTGTCAGAGGATCCTAACAAGCTGGCTGCCTACATATAGTTACACTAAATATCGCTTCTTGAATCTTGTAGGACTGGACTTTTGGCTGAGGACACAACCTAATGAAGTCAATGACAATGACTAGAAGTGGAGGTGCACCTCAGCACCCAAAGAAGAAATGGAACTCTCAGTAGACTGTCAGGTTTACCCCTGTTTCCCACCCACATAGCCACTGAACACAGGCTGAGAAAGTGTCATCAGATGTTTATTTTATCCCCAATGGGTTTTCTTCTCATGGTGGATTTAATTCAGGGGAATTATATGTACAAGATTCATGAGATAGTTAATTATATAATATGTCATATAAATAGTAACTTCTCTTTTGTTAAAGTTCTTGTATCTCTTATCTAGACTTTCACTGAATCCTATGCTATATAACAATTACTTTTTTAAGAATCTATAGATAATGTATCTATGAGTATATAGTTATATATGTTTATATGTGCATATGTCATTAACAGAGGGGGAAAACTTTCTAATTACATTTATAAATTGAAGGCAGTAAAAGAAAGTCATTTAACTAAGTTATTAAAGAGTGCCTGGCTCACAATATAAAGACCACTTAAGAAGTATTTATTGAGAGAATAAATATAATCATTGGTGGGGATGAAACTAAATATAAGCATTTCTGTTCTCAATTGAAATTATTCTATGATGTTTATTTGATAACGTGGGAAGGCTTTTATGCTAGAATAAACATTTGAGGAGTATACTTGCAGAGAGAAAAAAAAATTCTGCTTATTAAAGTGATTCTCAAGGATCTGGAATTTCACAGTATCTCCCAGGAAAAAACACACAGAGACTATCTATTTCTCAAGAAATATGGCCAACACTCCCTAAGTTACACATTTGCTGAAGAGTTTCTTTTTTTCTTTCTTTTTTTCTTTTTTAAGATTTTATTTATTTATTTCACAGAAAGAGAGAGAGAGATCACAAGTAGGCAGGGAGACAGACAGAGAGAGAGGGGGAAGCAGGCTTCCCCCTGAAAGGAGAGCCTGATATGAGGTTTGATCCCAGGACCCTGAGACCATGACCTGAGCTGAAGCCAGCGGCTTTAACCCCCTGAGCCACCCAGGTGCCCCTGAAGAGTTTCTTTTAGATGCTCAAACAAAGCAAAAAACACTTCTAATAAAAGAAGGCTGAAAAACAAACAAACAAACAAAAACCAAAACACACAAAAAACAACAAACAAACAAACAAAACCCTGATCTATTTATTACTTAAAGTATTTCTGTGCATTTATATTAGGGCACCTCCACTGAGGTTAGACTGCATACGACAAAAAACAAAGGAACAAACAAACAAACAAAACCTAGAAGTAGGAGATTTAACTGACTCCCTGGTGTACTTTTTACAAATGTGCTATTTTTATTGAAATCTAAAGATTTTGCATAAAAAAGAATCTAAAATGTGAACTAAAAGTTTTGACATTGGAGCCATGTCTGGTGAAGTGCTTAGTGTCTTCAAGCATGAATTAAGTATTTCCCAGGTGAATGAATGAAGGAATAACCACCGCTCTGCTTTCAAGGAATAACCACTGCTCTGCTTTCATTCCATTCATAAAATCCAGGACAAGCTGCTGCCAAATAGCACCTTATTGTGGGTCATGTCATTCATTTGTGCACACTCCCAAATCCAGCAGTCATCTTTGACACCTTCTTTGTCCTTAGCTCTTTTCCTACCATGCCACCTCTTAAATTCTTCCAGCATCCTGCTTTCTTCAAATCACATACCCTGGGTTAGGAGCACCTATTATGCTTGCACGGGACACTTTGTTTTTCCTTTATATCACAGATCTTATTTTGTAATGATATACTGATTTTGAAGTTTTTTGAATAAATGCCATTTTCCTAGACTGCAGGTTCCATGAAGGCAGATGTGATTTGTTCTGTATTGTATCTTGAGCACTTAGCATAGTGCTAAGGCATATATACCGTGTTAAATGTGCATTTTCAAATGAATAAATGAATGAGATTATTGTGACATAATGGTTAAATTACAGTGGTCCTTGGGTCTTACCTCCTAGGCCCCTTACAAAGCAGCCTCACCTTTAAGGACTGCCTGGCGGGGCTCCTGCACCCTCAAGTAGGCACAGACAACCCTGCTCCCATTCCTTTTCTGTGTTGGGTGCCTGACATGTCCCTTCTCCAAGGCTGTAGGAGGGCACCAAAGCCTTTCACTATTTGCAGGCTGCATGGTGAAAAGGCAAGCCTGTTGTCAAGAACATTGCTTCCCGATGCCCTTGAAGCTGCAGGTACTCACCAAGGGCTCCCTCTCCCGACTCTGTGCAGGGTTTGTGCCTGCTTTTGCCCAGAAACCAGCCTCCTCACAAAACAATTTCTTAACTGGTTAAATATCAACCCCAAACCACAGTCCTTCTCATTCGCTTTAATTGGCCATTATTAAGACAAAATGATAATAGTAAAATGCTCTCATTCTACTGTGACAAAACCCAAATCGCATCATTTATGTCACTGCATGCAAACAGACCCCCAAAGAGCCAGCCCTTCTCTCACACCAGTTCTGTGTCTCATGCTGAATCTCCCTGTGGACTGTGCAGCAGCACACTGTTCACACCATCAAGACAGCAGAAATCCCACTGCCATCTTCAGTGTCAATCCAGCTCCTTCCACATCTCCCCACCAAGTACACTCATTCAACTGAATGATGGAGCTTAAACCAAGCACTGGCTGAAGAGGCTCTGTATGGTGCTGCATTTACTACATGGTGAGCACCATTAATATAGCTCCTCTGTCTATATTGTGATTTATTTCAAGCCTAATCCTGAGTGCTTCTTGTACAAGCACTGCAGTAAAGGGGAAGGGTGCTAAACTTAGAATTGTTTCTGCTGGAATCCCAACACCGTCACTTTTTAGTATTGACACGTTGGAAATGCTACTTAGAACACATTATCCTCCATTACTAAGTGGTTAAGTTAATAACCATATACTCAGTTATTGTGAGGATTAAGTCCTATTGCACGTGTCAAGTACATGGCACATAGGATGCCCCCAATAATCCATGATGATCAGTGATCAGCCTTTTTGTCCTGAATTAATATTTTAGAAAATTTTAGGCAGCTTTTTCCCCAGTCCTGCTTGAGTTTTGTGCCTTCCTTTTCTGTTTTATTCATATGGTCACCTTAAATATCATTCATCACTTCCGAGTCAAATTAGGAAACTTAACTTACTATATAAGAGAAAAGCTATACTCTGGGAGCCTTAAGTTATATGTCTCTATATGTCATGACAGTGAATGTACATGTAATAGGTATAGACAGTATTAGATAAGTACTGCATTATATGTTCAAAATAGTCTGCTTTTAAAATTCAGGACCTCCTCTCAAGGCCAGTGTAATTATACTTCCGAGGGTTGAAGTTAGTCCTACCATTGTCTCATCCCATAAACCAGCTCACATTAGGGCAGACCTTAAGAGAAAGCCAGAGACTCTGGGAAAAGTTGTATTTCTGAAGAGTTGTCTCCATCTTGGCCAGCCTCAACAATTCCATAGCATAAGGATTGTTGAGATGCCAAGATAGAATGGTATCATTTTGGGCGAGAGAGGACACATAGACTTATTTAAAGGGTGGTTTATTCTAGAGGACAAACAAGCATTTCTTAGTGGCTTATGGAGTGACCTGAACTTACTTCACTTTAAAAGACTGTGTGAGGGTGCCTGGGTGGCTCAGTGGGTTAAAGCCTTTGCCTTCAGTTCAGGTCATGATCTCAGGGTCCTGGGATCGAGACCTGCATTGGGCTCTCTGCTCAGCGGGGAGCCTGCTTCCTCCTCTCTCTATCTGCCTGCCTCTCTGCCTCCTTGTGATCTCTGTCTGTCATATAAATAAATAAAATATTTTAAAAAAGTAAAATAAAAAAAATAAAAGACAGTGTGAAAATGAACACTCAAGAGCCTATCTCTTGATAACTTGTTCTTGTGATCTGGAATCATGGGGAAATTTCTTGATTTACCTCATAAAAGGTAATCTGATACCACACTTTTTGAGAGCCTAAGCATTTGGGAGTATGATAATTATCTTCATGAGAGAAGTTGTTAACAATACTAACATGTTGAATTTCCAAATTATTCAGTTGGAATGATTTTTTACTAATATTTCATTACTGCTAATTTTCAGAAACCCTACAAATAGTCTACAATTGGGCATTCTATTTATGTTAATAGCGAAAAGAAAATTATAGAACAGTGTCCCTCTGGAGCATAGGTGGAATCAAGCTAAAAAAATATTAGAAAGTTGGATTCAGCAATATACAAACAGGATAGTACATTATGACCAAGCAGAGTTTATCCTAGAAATGCAAAGTTGCACTTCATATTTAAATATTAAAATGTTTATTTAAATATTAATAAACTTAATTAACAGAATAAATGAAAATATTTGTATAGTGATGTCTATAGATGTAGAGCAAGCACTTATTAAAATATATACCTATTCATGATAAAAACCTGCATTACAGTAGGAATAAAGAAGAACTTCCTTATCTGTAAAGAACATGGACTAAAAAAAATCATACTACAGGTGTGCCTGGGTGGCTCAGTGAGTTAAATAAAGCCTTTGCCTTCCGCTCAGGTCATGATCTCAGGGTCCTGGAATTGAGCCCAGCATTGGGCTCTCTGCTCAGCAGGGAGCCTGCTTCCCTCTCTCTCTCTCTCTGCCTGCTTCTCTGCCTACTTGTGATCTCTGTCTGTCAAATGAATAAATTTAAAAAAAATCTTAAAAAAAAATCATACTACAACTAACACCAAACTTCATGGTGAAATAATAGAACCTTCCCCCAAAACCAACATGAGGATATCCACCCTCATTACTTCTATTCAACATATTACTGGAGGTTCTAGCCTTGCAATAAGGTAATAGACAGATATAAAATGTGTAATAATTAGAAATGATTAGGAATTACTTGTAGATGATGTGATAGTTTACATAAATATGCTATGACATCTCCAAAGCAATTGCTAAAACCTATACTGAATTCAGTAAGGTCATAGTTGATATTCAGACACCAATTATATTTCCATATACTACTAGCAAAGACTTGAGAGAGCAAGACAAATATGTTCCATCACATACACAAAATAAAATACTGAATAATAAGTTTAAGAAAGCACATGTAAGACTATTGCACTGGAAACTACAAAATACTGCTCAGAGAGACTTCAGAAGTCCTAAATAAATGGAGAATAATAACCATATTCATGGATTGGAGGATATATTATTGTTAACATATTAATTTTTCTAAATGATCTGTTGATTCAACACAATCCCAATCAAAATCCATGTGAGTTTCTCACAGAGATACAGTGCACCAATCATCAGCTGCTAATAGTTCTTAGAGTCCTGAGATAATAAGGAATCTGAGCACCATTTCAACAGTCTTCTGCTGTCCTTTCTTCCCAACCAGAGACTTGTGCATGTGTGGAATAACACCACCACCCACAACTGTAGCTTTGATGAGAGAGTCTGATTCTTCATCTCCATGAAGAGCAAGTTGCAAGTGATGAGGGATAATAAGCTTTACATTTATGTCTTTTGTTGCATTTCCTGCCAATTTAAGTTAAACAATTCTGCTTTTTTGTAATTCTATTTGAACAAGTTGGAAATTTAATTAGCTTTCCAACCAACAAAATTTCTGCCTTTGAGTTTTAACCGTATTTAAGTATTGCTGTGGCTTCAAAGAAGCTATTGATTCTCAAGTAGTGGGTTTTGATTGAGTTGACTTTTTAAAAAATAACTGTTTAGATTTTAATTGTGATGCAGAAGTCATAGTAACCAACATTTGGTTTCATACAAACATTTTCACTCCAGTGGATAAGCTTAATAAAGGTCATACCCAACCCCTTGAGCCCGCCCCTCTGCCAATCCAACCACACCTCCAAAAAAATAAAAAATAAATAAAAAATCCCCAGTGGACACTGCTTAAAAGAAATAGAGCAGCTAATTCTAAAAAATTTTTGGGAATGCAAAGCACTAAAGAAAACTAATACCATGCAGAGAAAAAAGGTTGGAAGGATTAAACTACCAGATGTGAATTTATTTTTTGACAGTTTAGAGAATACTGGTCATGTATTTTATAGGATATTCATACATCAGGATGTGTCTGATGTTTTCTCATGATTATATGGGATTATGTCTTTTGGGGAGGAATCCCACAGAAGTTCCATTTTTATCACATGGTATCAAAGTTATTTGCTATCAACTCTTCATGTTAACCTTGATTACCTAGCTAAGGTAGAGCTTGTCAGTTTTTGCCATTATAAACCTACTCTTTCTCCCCACCCCTAAACCCTACTCTTTGGGAAGAAGTCACTATGCACAACCCACGGTTCAGGAGTGGGAAGGTATGCTCCACTTCCTTGAGGGTGGACTAACTACAGTGATGATTCAGAAATCTGTATGGGAGATTTGTCTTTACCCTCCTGCTTCCCTGCCATTTATTTTATTTATTTACCCAGTTCTTTATTCATATCAATATGGACTCATGGATATTTATATTTTGAGTCTGATATGAATTTTTTTCTATAAATCTACATTAATCATAATAGTGTGTTATTGGTTTAAGAATAGGCAGATCAATAGAAGAGAATACTGACTTTGAAAATAGACCATCCATATACTGTTGATTTATTTTTTGTTTTGCAAATATTTAGAAAATCATTAAAAATTTTTTTCTCACACATGAATTTAAACAATTGGATAAATGGAGATCATAGTAATAATACCTCTCCTTTTCTTTCAACTCTCTTTCTTTCCTTCCTTTTTGTTTTTGAGTCTGGTCTTGTTTTGTTTCCTTTTTTTTTTAAATTTTCAGTTTTATTGAGATATAATTGACATACAACACTGTATAAGTTTAAGGTATGTAGTGTAATGACTTGACTTACATATATTTTAGAATGATCACCTATTGACTTTAGTTAACATCATCACCTCATAGATATAGAATAACAAAAACGAACAAACCCATTTTCTCCTTGTGATGAAAACTTAGGATTTACCCTCTTGACAACTTTCCCGTATACCACAGAGCAGTGTTAGTTATAGTGAGCATGTTGTAGGTTATATACCTAGTACTTATTCATCTTATAACTAGAAGTTTGTACCTTTTGACTACCTTCCTCCAATGCCCTGTCCTCCCCCTCTGCCTCTGGTAACTACAAATATGATGTCTTTATGAGTTTGTTTCTGTTTTTTAAGATACATATATTTATATGATATCATACAGTATTTATCTTTGTCTGTATGACATTTCACTTGGTGTATAACATCTTCAAGGTCCATCTGTATTATTACAAATGGCTGGACCTTCTTCTTCTTTTTGTTTTTTTATGGCCAAATACTATTCCATTACATTAGATTCTATATCTTTCTTATCCACTCATCTGTGAATAGATATTTAGGTTGTTGCCTTGTCTTGGCTACCGTAAATACACTGCAGTGAACACGGCGGTGCAGGTATTTCTTGGACATAGTGTTTTCATTTCCTTTGGATATATTCCCAGAAGTAGAATTGCTGGATCATATGTTAGTTCTATTTTTAGTTTTTTCATTTTTTGACAGAGGTATCAAGGCTATTCAATGGGGGCGGGGAAGTCTTGTCATTGAAATATGCAAAACATCTGTTCTGCCATATAAATATGTGGAAAAAATGACTCTCAGCCTTTGTAATTCATAAACACTCCCAAATTAATCTGTGACATATCATAAACTTAATCATTAAAATTAAGAGTCTACAACTTACAAAAGATAGCAATGGAGAATATCTTTGCAACTTTGAAGTAGGCAAATATTGCTTAGGGAGGACAGAAAAGTTCTAAACATAAAGGAAAAAAGTGGTAAATCAGGCTTCATCAAAATTAAGAATATGCTAATGTAAGTCACAGACTGGAAGAGGACTGCAATACATGTTTCTGAAAAAAGACTTCTATCTATCATCTATCTATCTATCTATCTATCATCCAGCCAGCTAGCTAGTCACCTATCATGTGTAAAAATGACAATCCATTCAAATGGGCAAAATGTTTGAACAGAAACATCACTAAAAAGCATAGGATGGCCAAGAAGCATGTGAAAAAAAATGCTCAGGATCAGAGAGAAATGCAAACTAAAACCACAATGAAATATACTTCTATTTTCATTAGCATACTTAAATCGGAACAACTGGCAGCACTGAATGTCGGCAAGCATATTCAGTAACTGTAACTCTCATGGACTGGGAATGTAAAATGGTGAGACTACTTCGGAAAACACTTTGGCAACTTCTTACGAAGTTAAACACACACTTGTTTCGTGACCCAGCCATTTTATTCTCAGTATTTACCCAAGAGAACTGAAAATATAGGTCTATAAAAAGACTACAGTAAGAATATTTATAACAGCTTTATCCATTAAAGCAAAAATAAAGAAAAAAAAACGGAAACAAATCAAATGTCTACCAAAAGAGAATGGATAAAGGACTTGTGTGAGACCATACAATGGACTATCACCTAGAATGAAAAAGAAACAGTTTATTGTCAAATGAAACACCGTGGATGAATGTCAAAAACATCATGCTGAGGGAGAGAAGCCAACCCCTAGAGAATATTTATGTTCTGATTCCATTATATGAAGTTAAAGAACAGGCAGAATTAATACATGGTTATATAAGTCAGAAAAGTGGTTACCTCTGCATGGGTAGTGTTCTCTGGAAAGGAGCTTGAGAGAGCTTTCTGGGCTGATAACCGTCTCGATTAGACTGGTGGTTTCTCATGTGTATGTATTTATCAAAATGTCAAAATGTGCATTTTTCTGTGTGTACATTTTACCTCAATAAAATAAAAATGTCATATTAAAAGTTTAAACTTACTAAATTGGTCTCCAGTGTTCACTTTATTAGAAGTCAGAAAGAGCTAAGAGTTCTCTGACAAACCTGAGAACACCAACACCAGGGGGCAAGTGATTTGTCATTGGGAAAGGGTACTCTCCAGGAGGACAGGGCACTATTTTTTCTCTTTTCCCCAATACACTTTTCCCTGCCTCTAACGACTCATTCTGCTTGTCTGGCCTATTCATGAGGTTCATATCAGAGGTAAATCACCATTAAAGGAGGCAAATTGAAAAATCAGTCTGATTTCCTTTATTTCTCCTTTCTATTTTGGTGACTAGGGAAAGGTCTGGAAATGTTGATAACCATTTTAACAGGATCAAAAACAAAGGCCAGGCCATACCAGGATGTTACTACTTTTTTTTTTCAATTTTTTTCTCTCTAAAATTCATAAGATCCTGAAACATCTTGACTTTATATTTTGCCTATCTGGATTGTATATGTACATCAATGTGCTTTCATGACCCTATTCCTATCGCTCAGAATTCCTTATCCTGTTTTCCCTTAATTTTTTTTTAAAGATTTTTTTATTTATTTGTCAGAGAGAGAGGGAGAGCGAGCGAGCACAGGCAGACAGAGAGGCAGGCAGAGGCAGAGGGAGAAGCAGGCTCTCTGCCGAGCAAGGAGCCTGATGTGGGACTCGATCCCAGGACCCTGGGATCATGACCTGAGCCAAAGGCAGCTGCTTAACCAACTGAGCCACCCAGGCGTCCCTCCCTTAATTTTTTAAAATCTTTTTTTTGTTGTTGTTGTTGTTGTTCTAAATGCAACTCAAAATATCATGTTTGTCAAGTCCACTCAATCTGAAAGTAATTATTTGTATGTTTTATTCACTCCTTTGTCCCTGTTACCTAGAACAAAGCTCACCATGGAAGGCAATCTATTCCTCCCTCATTCACTCATTCACTTCATACTCACTCATTCATTCACTAATAAATCTTCACGATATACTCTGTGTGGGATGAGCAATATCCATAACCACCTGGTCCTCATTTCCAAGACAGAGTTCATTGTTCCTCCCATTATATTCACACAGCATAGCTATCACTGGGTTCCCTGTACATGTGTGCTCTCTCTTTGTCGAGCCTAAGCTTTCTGAGAGTAGTCTGAGATGTAACAGTTTTTTGTTGGAAAAGCACAATGCCTGGCACAGTGCACTCAAATATTCATTGAAGAAAAGAAGAAAAGAAGGAAGTAAACTGTATTCATCAGAAGCCAATAACAGTAACTTTTTAGAAAAGTTCTAATGTCTTGTCCTATGTTTAAGAAGGTGGGAATGTAAGTTTTGGTGGGGGAGTGGTAGTCCCTTTTTTGCATCCTTCAAAGATAGCACCTTACTCTTGAGAAGGTGGGGGTTTACCAGCATACAGCACTTTTACCTGAGAAAATGACACTGGACTCTCTCCCAGGGGAGCAGATTAACTTTGCTCAGTGCAGGGAACAAGGGGGTTGACAGGGTGGGTGCTCAGCAGGAGGGTGGCCTCCACCTCATACAGTAAGTCTGCTGTGGCTTTGTCCATTCTTTTCATGAGGTGCAGGGCCAGTTCCAGGGTTCCCCCAGGGACAGTGATAGACTCTGTGGTAACCTTTCAGCCTGGTATGATGTGAATTTTGCCCAGAAGTCAATGCCAGCTGCTTGTGTAGACTTGAAACCAGCTTGGCATCTTGTGGGTGAAGAGCAAGGCAATGTTGACCACCAGCCACCTTCTGGGCAGCACAGGGACCAGCCAGGGCGGATTGCTAGGGAAGTAGGTAAGAAGGTAGCAGGCACATAGTAACAGGCTAACATAAGATGCCAATGAAGCCTTTTGGAAACACACACACACACACACACACACACACACACACACACACTATCTGAAGAAACTTTGACTACTCTTTCATTCAGTACATTAAATTGAACTATGTAAAGTGAGGATATTAGTCCATTTTTGACTTACCAAAATAGTAATTCCACATACCTCACTCTAAGCTTTACTCTTCAGCATTAAAACAGCTCAGGAAATACCTGTTTTGTTGTAAATACCTGTTCTGTTAAGTGTCTAGACCCTTACAAAGAAAGAAAGCAATTATAAAAACAAAAGTGAGGGTTTTTTTTTCTTTTCTTTCTTTCCTTTTTTCTTTCTTTCTCTCTTTCTTTCCTTCCTTCCTTCCTTCTTTCTTTTTGTTTGTATTGCTTGTCTGAATATGATTTGGAGAGAGTTACAAGCATGAAGTAGGAATAGTGACGGTGGATAACTTAAAACATAGGCTCCAGGATTTCTGAGTGCATGTGGTTCTCCTCCCCTTTTTCTCACTCTCCTTTCTGGCACTTGAGCAGTCCCCTCTTTATATCTAAATTGTTTCTATTCTGTTTCCAAATTGTTTCCTTGAGTCTCAATGATCACCATAGTACAGAATCTGGGAGTGGTCAGAAGTGAGAGACCCAGCCAGGAAAAGTCTTAGTCACTGTGTGGTGGATGAAGCCTGGAGTGTGCCCGGCGTGTTCACTTGACGGATTTCCAAGACAAAGGTAGACAGCTGCCTGACAGACAGGCCTGGTCACAGCAGGTTACAATGAACTGTGTCATCCAGACACACCAGGCAATTTCCTTTTTGAGTCACTTCTCAGCTCAGAGTGAATCATACTCCACCCTCCTCTTTTTCAGCCTTTATGCTTTCAGGCTCTGTGCCCTACTAGAAGGGAGACCATTTTCTCCCTGGCAGCAGCATTTCAGCAAAGAGCCTCCTGAAAAGGTCCTGTCTGCCTCAGTGGGCAGTGATAGGACTCCAGACGCAGCAGTGGTCACCTGAGATCCTGCCAGGTCTCAGGGCTTGGAGATGTGATTTGTGGAAAATGAGAGCCTCAGCGGAGAAACACACTTTTCTTTCCCATTTCAATTTTTCTCCTGAATGAAAAAATCAGAAGTTGGTCCCCTGAGTTTTTGTGATAGGAGAGATTTTGGGGTCACAGTGACACTTGTAAAGAATTTAGCTTTGAGCTTTGGTTGTTTTCAGCTTTCTTTCTTTCTTTTTTTCTTTTTTTTTTTCATTTTTAACCTATGTACACTGGATAAAAATAAAGTAACTATTTATACGATGTAATTAAAGACAAGAATGTAAGCAATGGGTCTTTGGAATACAGAATGTGCTCTGTGGGATCCCTGTTCTTGTGAAGGTAGGGACGTGAGGTGGCTGCAACAAGTTGAGGCCACCGTCTTTACTCATCCTGCACTGAGCTCCCAGACCTGCAGAGCTCTGGCATCCAAGGAGGCATCCTCAGCTCTGCTCTTGCAGCTGGCCTTCCAGAACTGTGCCTCATCGGGGGCAGAAAAGTTGAACCCTCAAGCTTGAGAAAAGGATATGACTAATCATTGGATTTAAAAACTGGTGTCTGTACTTTAATTTTAGGCCAGGTCAAGAGCTTTGGGTTTTCCCTGAGAAGAGTCAGTACTAAAAAGGAAGCATTTTTGAGCTTTATTCTCCTTTGCTTTCCCCTCAAAGTTACTTTGCATCTCATCCCAGAGAGAGGCAACCCTTCTGTGCAGTTTCCTCTGCTGACTTCTGCAGGGAGCAGGCAGGGCAGCAGATAACATGGTCTTGGGTGCTAACACTCATCCTTTTTCTCACTGTGGTGACATGCTTTGGGGTCTTGAAGTATTTTCAGTTCTTAAGAATCTTCATTTTAAAATGTGTGATTTTTCGGGGAAGCACCTGGGTGGCTCAGTGGGTTAAGCCTCTGCCTTCGGCTCAGATCATGATCCCAGGGTCCTGGAATCGAGCCCCGCATCGGGCTCTCTGCTCTGTGGGGAGCCTGCTTCCTCCTCTCTCTCTGCCTGTCTCTCTGCCTAGTTGTGATTTCTCTCTGTCAAATAAATAAAATATATTTTTTAAAAGTGTGATTTTTCAAAAGGATTAATACCTTACTTCAGGAAGGGTTATATGGGTTAGGTTGGAGAGGCTAAAGCCATAGCGGGGTAAGGGAGCAAGTGGGGTGACGTGGAGGTGGAGAAGCCCATTGGCGAAATATCCCAGATTTCATAACTTCTCTCTGCTTACCTCTCTGCCAAATCCAGCTTCCATGCATCATGCAGAATTAGCTTGAGAATGTCACTTTCTTGTTCAGACTTTTTCAGTGACTTGCAATTGCTGCAAGAACAAAATCCAAACTCATTAGATTGGTGGCCAAGGTATCCATGGTCTTACTTCACTCTGCTCTTATAAACTATGGGCAACTTTACCTCTCACCCCCAGTATACCAGGGCTCTAACCTGCTCTTTGCTGGGTCCAGGACAGAGCCTGTAATTCCTCACCTCTTTTCCTTTGCTGACTTTGTTCTCTTAGCCTATACATTTCTTTCCAATTACTTGCATTCCTCCTCTCTTTTTATCAATTGTTGAGAACCTAACATTTTTACCTACTTCACAAAACTGTCCCCAGTTGCTAAAGTCAATCAATGGAAATCTCATATTTATTTATTTTCTGCAGTATCTGGTTTTGCCATACTTACAGCATCTTGTGCTTGTCCCCCATTCACAGTTATTTGAGGGCATGCCCTGATGTATTAACCTTTGCATACTCTATTGCACTGAGTATAGTGCCTGAAATAAAAGAATTCAGTAAATGAGCATTAAGATGTTGGTTCATGTTCCAACATTCCCAAGGCCTTGCCTTAAGGAAAGACTAAATTTTATTGCTTGACTAAGTAGCCCAGAGGCAAAAAGGACCTGAGGGCACTAATAGAGACGATCCAAGTGGCATGTGGCTGCGTAACAACACTTTCCTTCCAGTTACAGGTGAGCGGCTTGGCATCAGGAAAACAAAAGAACTCAGGTGAGTTCATATGTGAATGTCCTTCACTGCTTTGCGGAAAATGAAGATGCAATCTTCATTCAGACGGTATTCGGTTCATCAGCATTGGACCAAACCTGCTTAGTAACCTAATGCATGGGCTCAGGGATGCCATTTAGCTAATTCAGTGCTTGCTTGGTTTTAGGGCTTTAGTATACCAGAAGCTTAGAGTTGGGGCTGTACTGTGGAGATCATCTTGTTGACATTATTAATGAATGTAAGGATATCTTAATCCCATTTGCTCCTCAGGGGTCCATGCTATGGCCTTTGCAGTCATGTGTATTCTAGGGAGTGGCCATGTGCCTTGGACACCACAGTACTGTACCCCTTGCTCATCCCCATTGCACACTGGGGCCTTGCAGGAAATGTGAGGGGATTTTTCACAGGTGGACACTTGGGAAAGATATGCGGAGGGTTAGACAACTTGGTAGAAACACCTTGACATCGTGCTGTGCCAATGAGTATAGCTGTCCTATAGCAAGGAGTAAAATGATGGGATCCCACCCTTAAAACTCAAAAATGACTGAAAAAGAAAAGCAATCTTAATGGCAAATTTCTGTAGTCATTCTTAAGAAAAACTTGGATCTTACACAGTAAGTAATTAAGAATTTTCAAAGACAAATGGATCATGTCACAAAGGGAGATACTTTCAATATGCCAGTTTACAGAGCAATGTTAAGTACACATGATTTGGGCATTTAGTATTTTTGTAAATCTGACAAAGATTCACTTTAATGAAAAAAAAAAGAAAAACTTGGATCTTGCAATCTGCTTATAAGGAGCCATGGATTTATCATTTTCAATCAGATGAAAGTGTAGTATGTACTGTTAAGCATACTGTTAAGCATCGGTAGTTGTTTATGCAAATACAAGGACATTTAGAATATAAAGAACTAAGTCATGAGGATTTCATGTCTACTGAGGCATTCTTCACACAGACGAGGGTCAATAGAAAAATTTCACACTGCTGAATGAAGTCAGTTAATCTTAACTCTATTCATCTATTGACCTCGAAAAAATGATCTGACACTCATCTGTAAATAATGATAACCAAAATAGTGAACTTTTAAAAAATTATAGTCATATTCTTTGGAGGTAAATATATATACTGAGTAGGTGTTATGAAAGAAGATTTCAGAAAATTGATTGATTCCTCTTGGCTACTTTGGCATTGGGTGAGTTATTGTTAGAAAATAAGGGCTGTTCTTGGATCTAAACTTAAGGAGATTCATTTATATTTTAATGTTTGGTAATAAATGAATAATTTTGAATTATTGCTACCATATTATTTAATTGTCAATTCAGATAATTTAAATGAGACATTTTTCACATTTTTCCATCTTAGGAGGCCTGAACACTGTTCATAATTCAGAAGGAAGATTGCTGTGATTAACTTTTGGACTATGGAATTCTTGTTCTATCTTTCCTATATCCTAGACCAGACATCAGAGCAGACACTTTCCATCTGTGACTTCTTATAGAGTTCTTCGTTAGAGCCCTTGAGCCTGGCTGTTAACTTCCACTTCAACCAGGTTGCAAAGAATTCTCAGGATAAAGTTCGAGATAATAAAGGAAACATCAAAGCTACTCACTCCAAACCACAGGCCATAAACACACACAAGCACAAGCACACTCTTGAGTGTGCACAGGACTATGGAGCTTCCTTGATTGATTCTGAAATGTGGCAGGCAGAGGGGCATTTGTATAGGGAGATGCAAATGTTGAGCTGAGCAACAACTGCTGTGATCTGTGATACACCATTTGTCTTGAAAGGGCCAAGAAAGATAGAGGCCTGAGTCCCTGAACTTTTGGAGGAGTCCAAACAACAGAGGCACCCTGGTGGAACAAAGGGCCATCAACATATGTGAGGGCTGTGTTTTGTCAACTAGGTATCATGTTCTGGCCACAGCATGACAGACAAATGCCAGGCCAGATGAGGAGATATGATCTGCTCGACCCGATGCATCTGTACCTGGATCGTGTGATGGGGGCAGATGCTGATTCAATATGGATGCAGGTGCAGAAAAAAAAGAGAAAGCACCCAGATACTAAAGCCAAGTGCTACTAAAGTCCAGAGGCTCCAGGGGAGGCTCAGTTTTCCAAGTTATTGATTTGAACTTTTATGTGGTTGTCTATGTGGTGCTGTGTTGAGGCTTTCTCACAGTGGAAGCCCAAGAGGATCTTTGACATCTGGAAACTGAAGTCTTCTTAGGAACACTGGTTTTTCTATTCTCATGTCATACATCTGCAGTTTCTCCCCTTGGTGATGGATGCTCTTGGTGCTGCTAGCTCTACCTAGATGGATCATTAAGATGAGACTGCCTCAATTACACAGGGTTGATGAGCTTGTTACACCTTGTCCAACTCACTAGCACAGGAAACCTGATTTTGCTTATTAAGGTAAACCATGTTTGTGTCACACAAGAGGCTTAGTGCTCTGCTCTCATCCTTGAGAATGCCCAATATCAAGTACACTGAAGAGTTCTTAAGATCAGAGCTCAACATTTCCTGATTGTTTCTCTGGTTGCTTTTATTTTAAAAAAATATTTATAATCTTTTATCTGTTAGTCAATGTGCAATATGCTTAGATGAAATGGCCTGCACTTGCATAAAAAAGAAATATTAATGCAATTGTTGAAAATAAAGAAGCTCTTCACTCCCCAGTGAAAGATGGCCTCTATCCTGGAAAACAGAATATGCTGGTAGCTCTCCAAAGGGAGTATTTCCAGCTTCTGAAACATGTTGACATCTGGTTGCTAATGGGAGCACAACTATTTCCCCCTCCGTATTTCCTTGTCTATCTCCCCTTTCTCCTTCTTCCTTTTTGTTACTTTTAGTGTTGTTACTTTGCTCCTCCCCTTTCCTTTAGGATATTTTTTGGTTCACTTAAAGATTGTGTTCAGAAGCATGAAATCACTCAAAGTTTTTTCTTCCTTCCTGTTCCTTGTTTTTTAATGTTAAAATTTTTTTTAAAAAGACTTTAGTTATTTTCGTGAGAGAGAGAGAGTGAGTGGGCATGAGTAGAGGAACATTGGGAGAAGAAGAGGCAGACACCTCACTGAGCAAGGAGCCAGATGTGGGGGTCCCAGGACCCTGAGATTATGACCCCTGCCGAAGGCAGATACTTAACCAAATGTGCTACCCATGTGCCCTGTGCTGCTCAATTTTTTAAATTTAAACTTTTATTGAGATTATTATAGATTACATGTGGCTGTATTCTTTACCCAACTTCTCACAATTGTAACACTTTGCAAACTATAGTTATAAAGGATGAGGACATTCATGAAATCCATCCTTATTGAAATTTCTCCAGTTTTACTTGTATTAGCATCTATGTGTGTGCATTTAGTGAAATACAATTTCATCACACACATAAGTCTGTGTATCCATCATCAGTATAAAAAACGGAGTGCTTCCTTACTACAAGGATCCTCCTTATTGCCCCTCTTTTTTACTGATAGACTTTAATTTTTAGAAGTGTTTTAGACCTGCAAAGAAATTAAGCAGTTGGTACAGAAAGTTCCCATATACTTCCTTCACTTCCTACATACAGCTCTCTATTATTATCATTTTATGTTATTATGGTTTATTAAGTCGTTATTAATCAATTCCTATTAACTAAAGTTCGTAGTATATTCAGATTTTCTTAGTTTTTTCCTAATGTTCCTTTCCTGATTCAGAATGTTCCTTTTCTGATTCAGAATGTAGGATGCTACATTATACTTAGTGGTCATGTCTTCTTCAGCTGCTCTCAGCGGTGGCATTTTATGACTTCCCTTGATTTTGATAACTTTGAAAAGTTTTGAGAAGCATTGATCAAGTATTTTGTAGGATACTTCTTTATTGGCATATGCCTGATATTTTTCTCATAGATTAGACTGAAGTTATGTTTTTGGGGAGGAAGATCATAGAGAGGAACTGTCATTTTCATCCCATCATACCAAGGCTACATACTATTGACATGATTTATAACTGTCAATGTTGACATTGCTCACTTGGATGAGGTTGTGATTATTAGGCACCACTCATTCTTTTTATTTTAAAGATTTTATTTTTAAGTCATCTTTATGCTGATCATGGTGCTCAGACCTTTAGATCAAGAATTGCATGCACTGCTGACTCAGCCAGCCAGGCACCTGTATTCTTCACAAAGAGTTGGATGTACTAGCTAATGTAATAAGGCAACAAAAGGAAATAAAAGGTATATAGACTGGGAGGGAAAAAATAAAACTGCCTTTGTTCACAGATGACATGATTGTTTATGTAAAAAAAAAATATACAAAAACCCCTCTGGGAACTAATAAACATAATATTATAGCAAGGTTGTAGGATACAAGATTAATGTATAATTCACTTTCTTACATACCAGCAATGAACAATTGGCATTTGAAATTTAAAATACAATATTAAGTTTTGTATTTTAAATTTCAAATGCCAATTGTTCATTGCTGGTATGTAAGAAAGTGAAAAAGAAAGCCAACGTTGGTGGCATCACAATTCCGGACTTCAAGCTCTATTACAAAGCTGTCATCATCAAGACAGCATGGTACTGGCACAAAAACAGACACATAGATCAATGGAACAGAATAGAGAGCCCAGAAATAGACCCTCAAATCTATGGTCAACTAATCTTCGACAAAGCAGGAAAGAATGTCCAATGGAAAAAAGACAGCCTTTTCAATAAATGGTGCTGGGAAAATTGGACAGACACATGCAGAAAAATGAAATTGGACCATTTCCTTACACCACACACAAAAATAGACTCAAAATGGATGAAGGATCTCAATGTACGAAAGGAATCCATCAAAATCCTTGAGGAGAACACGGGCAGCAACCTCTTCGACCTCTGCCGCAGCAACATCTTCCTAGGAACAACGCAAAAGGCAAGGGAAGCAAGGGAAAAAATGAACTACTGGGATTTCATCAAGATCAAAAGCTTTTGCACAGCAAAGGAAACAGTTAACAAAATCAAAAGACAACTGACAGAATGGGAGAAGATATTTGCAAACGACATATCAGATAAAGGACTAGTGTCCAGAATCTATAAAGAACTTAGCAAACTCAACACCCAAAGAACAAATAATCCAATCAAGAAATGGGCAGAAGACATGAACAGACATTTCTGCAAAGAAGACATCCAGATGGCCAACAGACACATGAAAAAGTGCTCCATATCACTTGGCATCAGGGAAATACAAATCAAAACCACAATGAGATATCACCTCACACCAGTCAGAATGGCTAAAATCAACAAATCAGGAAATGACAGATGCTGGCGAGGATGCGGAGAAAGGGGAACCCTCCTACACTGTTGGTGGGAATGCAAGCTGGTGCAGCCACTCTGGAAAACAGCATGGAGGTTCCTCAAAATGTTGAAAATAGAACTGCCCTATGACCCAGCAATTGCACTATTGGGTATTTACCCTAAAGATACAAATGTAGTGATCCAAAGGGACACATGCACCCGAATGTTTATAGCAGCAATGTCCACAATAGCCAAACTATGGAAAGAACCTAGATGTCCATCAACAGATGAATGGATCAAGAAGATGTGGTATATATACACAATGGAATACTATGCAGCCATCAAAAGAAATGAAATCTTGCCATTTGCAACAACATGGATGGAACTAGAGCGTATCATGCTTAGCGAAATAAGTCAAGCAGAGAAAGACAACTATCATATGATCTCCCTGATATGAGGAAGTGGTGATGCAACATGGAGGCTTAAGTGGGTAGAAGAAGAATAAATGAAACAAGATGGGATTGGGAGGGAGACAAACCATAAGTGACTCTTAATCTCACAAAACAAACGGAGGGTTGCCGGGGGGAGGGGGTTTGGGAGGAGGGGTGGGATTATGGACATTGGGGAGGGTATGTGATTTGGTGAGTGCTATGAAGTGTGTAAACCTGGTGATTCACAGACCTGTACCCCTGGGGATAAAAATATATGTTTATAAAATACAATATTAAGTCCTAAAACGTTAAATATTTAGGTATAAATCTAACAAAATACATGTAAGATCTATATGAAGAAAACTACAAAACTCAGATGAAAGAAATAAAAGGAAAACTAAATAAATGATGAGATTCCATGCTTAACAATATGTTAAGAAAAGACTTGATATGATCAACATGTCCGTTCTTGTAAAGGTGGTAAATAGATTCAAGTCAATCCCACTTAAAATAATAGCAAGTTACTTTGTGGATATTGGCAAATGGATTTTGAAGTTTGAATGAAAAGGGAAAAAGATCATAGGGTAGCTCTATTTTTAACTTTTTGAGGAAACTCCATACTGTTTTCCAAAGTGGCTGCAACAGCTTGCATAGAATGTAGTCATCCGAAGGGTCATATTCACCTAAATGTTTACAGCAACATTGTCCAAAATAGCCAAAATAGCCAAACTATAGAAATAATCTAGATGTCCAACAACAGATGAGTGGATAAAGAAGATTTGGTATATTTATATCTATCTATATCTATATATCTATCTACATCGATACTTATCTGTGTGTGTTTGTGTGTGTGTGTGTATGCCACCATCAAAAAACCCCCAAATAAACATTCGGGTGCATGTGCCCCTTTGGATCTTAAGTGGGTAGAAGAAGAATAAATGAAACAAGATGGGATTGGGAGGGAGACAAACCATAAGTGACTCTTAATCTCACAAAACAAACTGAGGGTTGCCGGGGGGAGGGGGTTTGGGAGAAGGGTTTGGGATTATGGACATTGGGGAGGGCATGTGATTTGGTGAGTGCTGTGAAGTGTGTAAACCTGGTGATTCACAGACCTGTACCCCTGGGGATAAAAATATATGTTTATAAAAAATAAAAAAATTAAAAAAAAAAACCCCAAATATTGCCATCTGTAGTGACGTGGATGAAACTAAAGGGTATTATGTGACACGAAATAAGTCAACTGGAGAAAGACAATTATCATATGATCTCTCTGATGAGGAATTTGAGAGGTGGGGGGGTTCGTGGGGGGAAGGAAGGGAAAAAAATGAAACAAGATGGGACCAGGGAGGGAGACAAACCATAAGAGACTCTTAATCTCAGCAAACAATCTCAGGGTTGGTGGGGGTTGGTGGGGGCAGGGATAGGGTGGCTGGGTGATGGACATTAAGGTGTGTATGTGCTATGGTGGTGAGTGTTGTGAATCGTCTAAGACTGATGATTCACAGACCTGTACCCCAAAGCATATATTATATGTTAATAACATTAAAAAAAAAAAAAAAAGAAAAGGGAAAAGGACCCAGAATAGCCAACTAAATAGTGGGGAAGAAAAAATGATTTCAGAGGATTGACATAGCCCACTTCAAGAGATACCAGAAATTTATAGTGGTAAGAGCAGTTTGGGTGGGTGAAAGAACAGAAAATTAGGGCAGAACAGAGAGCCAGAAATAAATATATACACTATATAACATAATAGATCTACATAAACATAGCCAACTGGTCTTTGACAAAAGAGCAAAGCCGATACAATGGAGGAAAGACAGACTTTTCAACAACTGGTCCTGGAGTGATTGGACATCCACATGCGTAGGCTCGGTTCTAGACACAAATGTTATATTCTCCAAGTAATTGAACTGAACATGGATCACAGACGTACATATGAAATGCAAAACTATAAAACCCATCAAGATAACATAGAAGAAAATATAGGTAACCTTGGATTTGATAATAACTTTTCAGATACAATATGCAATTTATGATCCATGAAAGATGTAATTTTAATAAAAGCAAAAACGCTGCTCTGTGAAAAGACACAGTCAGAATAGGAAGACAAGCCATAGATTAGGAAAAAACATTTGTCCAGACACACAGAATGTATGAAACCCTCACAGCCACAGGATGAATCAAAATATAAACTGGAAACTTGGAATGATAAAGATGTGTCAAAATAAGTACATCACTTGTAACAAATGTCCCACCTTGGGACTGGATGTTGGTAAAATGGGAGGCTGTGCATGTGTAGGGGCAGAGAGTGTACAGGAAAACTTCCTCTCGATTTTATTATGGCCTAAAACTGTTCTAAAAATAAACTCTGTTAGAAAAAATCAATTCAGCATATTTGTGCATCTGTGGCATGTCTCTTGGTGAGGGAGGTTGAGTCTCAGACTAAAGGACAAATTGCTTGGCTTGCTGTACCCACTGCTTTCCTGATTACACTGGTCCATTCCATTTCTCCCATAAGAAAGGGAGTCTCAGTCTTGCTGTTAGGTATACTCGGAAGGAATCCACTGTGTTGGTGCTGCTCTGTGCTGTGAGAAGGACCCCCTTCCCCGAGCAAGAAATGAGCTTGTCTGTGCTATTCACTGTTGTAGGTTGAGGGTTAAGAAGCCTTGGAACAGGATCACCTTATTCTGCTGGTGGGATAGGGGCTGTGACCATCTTGCTGGGGGGCTTCAAGTCCCAGGTTCCCAAACCTTTATATCTTTCCCTGCTACTTTCCACCATTTTTGTTTGGCAATTCCCAGGATTTATAGTTGTATTGAGTCAGGAAGAGAAGACAGAAATGGATCTATGCCATTCTGTTGGGACCAGAGATTTGTTTCTCTAAGTTTTGAGCATATATGTATATGGCAGATACTAAAAGAATTTGCTTTGTCTGGCTGCCTTTATGATGCTTTATTTGAACAATGTACAGACTAATTTCCTTTATCATTACAACCTATGTTGAGCTTTACTGGACTTTATTCATCTATGAATAAAGACTGCATCAAATAGAGCACTGATTTATTTGACCAAAGGCTCCTTTGTGGAGAAGGATGTGAGATGTTTTGAAGTGGGATAGAAAAAGGACACAGGACAATTAAGGGGGAGTTCAGGACTTCCCCCATACAGTGCTACACAGTCTCCCAGGAATATTCCATCCACCTGACACTGGGTCACACTTGTATGTGAAATCAGGTAGGCATTGTGAGCTGTATGACTGAAGTAACAAAAGAAGACCCCAACTCTGTTAACAAAGACTACTGCAGAGCAGGGTAAGGATACTTATCATTTGTTTGGTCCTTCATAATTTCAAGTAACGGTAAAGTCCAATCAAACTTAACAGTTTCTAAGCTTGTAATAAAATCATGCTCATTGTTCCCATCTTCACATATTTTATATATTTTGTATATTTAAATCAACTTCAAATAACATTTTAAAATATTTATTGTGAAACACAAGACATGTGAGCAAACAGAAGAACCATAAATACATAGCATAATAAATTATTACTCTCTTTAACTTATTTTTGAACTTGATGTAAATGAAGTCCTGCAATATACATATTTTGTGACTGACTTATTTCCTTAAACACTATGCTATTTATCCATATTACTTTAATTGATTTAAATTTAGCTCTGATATAAAAGGGCATACCCACAAATAGAAAAATGAGATATGAACAAGAATAAATATAAAAGAATTACAGGATATATAGTGTTAGTTTCAAAGATGGTGTAAACATAAAGGTAAAAAAAATAGAAAAAAAATGTTAGGGATCTCAAACAAATACAAGAATAAAAAATATTTCATGAATTGTTACTTTTGGGTTGCCTACAAGAGTCAGGTTGTATTTCTTTTAACTCTATAATGGCTTTGTGGGTTTGTGTCATTATCCCTATATTCAAATCAGAGAATGGAGATTCAGAGAAGCCATGTTCCTGCTCAAGGTCAGCAGTTTCATAGCCCACATTCACACTTCAGACGCATGTTCTGACCCACTTATACCATTACAAAACTGTCCCCAAAACATCAAAGGGAACCAAAAAGATCTGCCAGAGGTCAGTGAAGAAATGTTGATGAATAATAAACAGAAAATTAACTCATTAATTCCTATGTTGATTCAGCACCCTCCCCCCAGTGAAACCAAGTCATTTTGGACAAAAAGGGTAAAACAAATATTGTTAAGAGGAAATCTAAGCCAAAGGAAATCGTGAAAAAGTTCTCTTTGATTAGTGTTTCAATCTCTTGGCCAAAATGAATCATAGACCCAAATGGATAAAACTTCTTGTGCTTGTTGAATGAATGAGTGGCTAGTGTCAAGCAGCCACTGTTGGTAATTGTTGAAGCCTGTAGAAAACTAGTGAAAGTAAGAATGTGGGAAGTAAAGTTCTAGTGTCCTTTCCGGGAAAGAATTCTACCAATTATAGGCTTGAAATCCTGTTGCAGATTTAAACAAGAGTTGAGAAATAATTTCTAAATGTTTAGAAAGGAAACATGATCATCAAAGCCACCACGGATTTACTAAGAACAAGTCGTTATGTGGACTAGCTCAATTTCCTTTTTCATTAGTGTTGCCAGCTGGTAAACAGATCTGGATTTCAACAAGGCATCTGACAGGGGTCTCCTGTTATCCTTTTGGAAAGATGGTGAGATATGAGTCAAAGAATTTAAGAGCCACAGAGTGCTGAGTGAGATGAAAGTCACCTTGGAGGGCATTCAGTGTGGGCTCAGGGCTGCTCTCCTCTTGGTCCTGGCTCCTTGTCCTTAAGGACTTGGAGGAAGGAGTGGAAAGAAAATGTATCAAATTACTGGATGATTAGAAGCTGGATGGGTAATGAATAGGAAGGATAACTGGACATGGATATTGAATATATATATATATATATATATATATATATAGAGAGAGAGAGAGAGAGAGAGAAAGAGAGAGAGAGAGAGCGCGCACACGCACAAGTGGGAGAGGGAGAGAGAATCTCTAGCAGACTTTGCACTGAGCATAGACCCCAACTAGGTGCTTGATTTCAATACCTTGAGATGATGACCTGAGCCCAAACCAAGGATCACCCAGGAGCCTCAAGATCTCTCAGTTTTTAATGTAAGCATTCATAGCTATAGATCTCCCCCTTAGATTTCCCCCAATTCACTTTTCCTTTCCTTCTCCTAATGTCCTCCATGTTATCCCTTATGCTCCATAAGTAAGTACAACCATATAGTAATTGACTCTGCTTGACTTATTTCACTCAGCATAATTTTCTCCAATTCCGTCCATGTTGATACAAAAGTTGAGCATTCATCAAGACAGGGCTGGAGATGTGGAAAACGAGAACCCTCTCACACTCTTTGTGTGAATATAAGATGGTGCAGCCACTTTGGAAAACGGGTGGAGATTCTGTAAGAAATTAAAAATAGGGCTACCCTATGACCCCGGAATTGCACTACCGGGTATTTATCCAAAGATAATGATGTAGTGAAAAGAAAGGCCATATGTACCCTAATGTTCATAGCAGCAATGGCCACATTGCCAAACTGCGGAAAAAGCCAAGATGCCCTTCAACAGATGAGTGGATAAAGAATTGAACCTTCTATTAATATATAATCTTTGTCTCTTTATCTCTTATAACCTGAAAGTCTATGTCTGATATTAGCATAGCCAGCCCTGTTCTCTTTTGATTACTATTTACATGGAATACCTTTTTCCATCTTTTCTTTGTCTACCTTTTGATTTCTTTGGATTTCAAGGAAGTTTCTTTTACACAGTACTTTTTTGATCACATGTTTTCATCTGTTCTGCCTATCACTTTCTTTTGATTGGAGAGCTTAGTCCAATTACATTTTAAAATAATTATTTATGGGACATAAGATAATGTCTAAACTTGTTGAGTCACTATGTTGTACACCTGAAACTAATGTAATATTGTATCTCAACTACACAAAGGAAAGAAAGAAAGAAAGAAAGAAAGAAAGAAAGAGAAAGAAAGAAAATAAATAGGGACAGAAAATAAATTGTACTTGCTGAGGGCTGAGGGGTGGGTGGGAATGGGGAATTACTGTTTAATGGGTACAGAATTTCAGTTTTGCAAGATGAAAAGAGTTCTGGAGTTGTATGGTGGTCATGGTTACATGACAATATGGATGTAATTGATACCATTAAACTGTATACTTAAAAATGGTTAAGATGGCAAGTTTTATGTCATGTGTATTTTACTACAATAAAAACATTTTAAGGTAAAAAAATAATAATTACTTATAAGTAGAGATGTTTGTCACCATGCTCTTTGTTTTCTATATGCCTTATAGATTTTTGTTTGTTTGTTTCTCATTTCTTGCATTATTTTTTTAAAGATTTTTTATTTATTTGACAGAGACAGCCAGAGAGGGAACACAAGCAGGGTGTGTGGGAGAGGGAGAAGCAGGCTTCCCACCAAGCAGGGAGCCCACCATGGAGCTGGATTCCAGGACCTTAGGATCATAACCCAAGCTAGAAGGAAGATGCTTAATGACTGAGCCACCCACGTGCCCCCATTTCTTGCATTATTAACTTCTTTTGTGTTTAGTTGATTTGTTCTATTAAAATGTTGAATTTCCATTCTAATTTCCTTTTGTGTATAGTCTATAGCTATTTATTTGTGATTATAATGGTGATTACATTTAGTATCCTAAAGTTTAATGCTCAAATTTAAATTTATACAGCTTAACTTTAATAACAATAATTTTGTATTTAAGTACAAAAACTCTGCTCCTTTACAGCTCTGTCTCTGCCTCTTGCCCATTTTATAATTGGGTTGTTCATTTTCTTATTGTTGAGTTTTAACATTTCTTTGCATATTTTGGATAACTATCCTTTATCAGATGAGTCTTCTGTGACATATTTTTTTTCCTAGTATGTGGCTTTTCTTCTTATTCTCTTGGCAATATCTTTCACAGAGCACTGTTTTATGTTGTCATAAATTTATGTAGAGTAAATGTGTAAGACAATTTATATTGTATGTCGCAACTAGCGCGACAAGTCGACCAGGAAATGTGAGGGTAAGAGGATGGTGAAAAGAAATTAAGAAACAAAGAGATGGAGGCAGGAGGAGCACTGAGGAGGATGTCCAACAATACTAAGTTGATTCAAAGCATTAAGGCCATATATAGTGACAGGAGAAACAATACACCTGTGTCCAGTTAAACAACCACGGGTTCCCATAATAAGTTTCACATTTAACTATAAGCAGACCTCGTGACACCAAACGGCTGATGCTAGTACAATTATTCTGTATTGATATGGAAAACCTGAAAGTAATTTAGGAGCAGTACCAGGGCAGCAAGGACCAGCAACGAACTTTTGACCCAACCGAATTGTTCTCATTTGTTTAGCAAGCATGTGGGAAGTCACGTAGACGAGCGCACAACACATAGCACAGACCCTTTCTCAGTGCTACTCAACTTTTCCGTCCTAAACCTCTGTTAGGTTATTCGGACTTTAAAGGAGGCACAAGTCAGGGCCTGGTTTGGTCCTCCTCTCAAGCCTTATTGCGGCCTCCCACAATTGTAAATGTGGGGGGAGCGGTAAATAGAAGTAAGGTAAGGTATGATCTTTCCACATTGGTGAACTGGAAAAATAATGATATCAGTAAAGTGTGACCTTGTATAATATAATATCTAGAACAATCACTAACCAATTATCTAAAGGGATATACTTAAAATCATTAAAGTTAAATAAAAATGGATATCTAAAAAATATTCAGGTAACTCATGGGAAGGCAGGAAAAAAGAAAGAGATGGTTGTTTTGAAAGACTGAGTATTTGTCTCCCCACCCCACAAAGTCATATGTCGTGGTCTAATCCCTAATTTGATAGTATTTGGAAGTGGAACCTTTAGGAGGAAATTAGGTCATGTTGGTAAAGCCCTCATGATAGGATCCTATTAGTGCTTTGGTAAGAAGAGGTCACAGAGGGGCACCTGGGTGGTTCAGTAAGTTAAAGCCTCTGCCTTCGGCTCAGGTCATGATCCCAGAGTCGTGGGATTGAGCCCCACATTGGGCTCTCTGCTCTGCAGGGAGCCTGCTTCCTCCTCTCTCTCTCTGCCTGCCTCTCTACCTACTTGTGACCCCTGTCTGTCAAATAAATAAATAAAATCTTAAAAAAAAAAAAAAGAGGTCACAGAGCTATCTAACCCTCTCTTTGACTCACAAAGATAAAAAGAGAAGTTGGCAGTCTGAAACCTGGAAAAAGGCCCTTGTTGGAATACAACCTTGCTGGGATCTTGATTTTGGACTTCTAGCCTCCAGCAGAGTGAGAAACAAATAAATACATAAATAAAGCATAGCAAACAAACAAAATAAACCAGTTATGGTAGTTTGTTACAGTAGCCTGATGCAGACACAGATGATAAACAACTTTAAAACCCCAAAAAGAATGAACAGAAAACAAAATCTCAGACTTAAGCTCTAACAACTATAATTACATTATAGGTAATTTATCTAAATACACAAAATACAGGAATTAAAAACATAGCCAAATTAAATACTGTATACAAGAATCTCAGTTTAGATATAAGATAGGTAGATTTAAAATAAATGATAATAAAGATGTATCATGCAGGGATGCCTGGGTGGCTCAGTTGATTAAACATCTGTTGTCTGCCTTCAGCTCAGATCATGATCTGGGGGTCCTGGGATCTAACCCCATGTTCAGCTCCCTGCTCAACAGGGACAATGCTTTCTCTCTCTCTATCAAATAAATAAATAAATAAATAAATCTTTAAAAATATGTATCATGCAAATATTAATCAAAGGAAGTGAATAATGTTATACTAGTAGGCACTACAATATTAGATTATTATATGAGATATTAGATTCTGCTTGTGTGGTCATATCATATTTATCTTTCTCCAAATGACTTACTACACTTAGCATCATACCTTCAGGTTCCATTCATGTTACCACAAATGACAAGATTTCCTTTTTTTTTCTTTTTTTTTATTTTCCATTGTATATACCTATCACATCTTTATCCACTGGTCTATGTGTCTGTTTTTATGTCAGTACCCTAATGTTTTCATTATAACTTTGTAATATAGTTTGAAATCAGGGAGTGTTGTACCTCCAACTTTGTTCTTCTTTCTCAAGATCACTTTGGCTATTTGAAGTGTTTTGTTCTACCTCTGTGAAAAATGCCATTGGAATTTTGATTGGGATTGCGTTGAATCTGTAGATTGTTTTGGGTAGCATGGACCATTTAAACAATGTTAATTACAAATCTCGAGCATGAGATTTCCATTTATTTGTGTTGTCTACAATTTTTTTCATAAGTGTTTTGTAGTTTTCAGTGCACAGGTTTTTTTTTACCTCCTTGCCTAAATTTATTCCTAGGTATTATATTCTTTTCAGTGAAATTGTAAATGGAATTTTATAAACTTCTTTTTGGCAGTCACTGTTAACATATAGAAATGGAACAGATTCTGTATATCAATTTCGTATCCTTAACTTTACTGAATTCATTTTTAGTTGCAACAGTTTTTTGGTAGAGTCTTTAGGATTTTCTATATATAATTTTATGTCATCTGAAAATAGTGACAGTTTTATTTCTTCCTTTTCAATTTGAATGCCTTTTACTGTTTGTTTGTTTGTTTGTTTTTGTTTTTGTTTTCCTAACTGTGGCTAAAACTTCCAATAGTATGGTGAACAGAAGTGGGAAGACTGAGCATTCTTGTTTTACTCCTGATCTTAGAAGAAAAGCTGTCAGCTTTTCACCACTGAGTATGATGTTAGCTGTGAGTTTGTCATATATTGCCTTTATTATATTGAGGTATATTCATTCTATATGAACTTTGTTGAGAGTTTTTATATAAATGAATTTTTAATTTTGTCAAAAGCTCTTTATCCATCTATTAAGATGATCATAGTATTCGTCATCTTCATTTTGTAAATTTGGCATATCATATTGATTTGCAGATGACGAACCATCCTTGCATCTCTGGAATAAATCCCACTTGATCATGGTGTATAATCCTTTTATTGTATTGTTATTTTTCAGTCTCTTTTAGAGTAATTGGTCTATTCAGATTTTCTATTGATTCATGACACTCTTGGAAGAGTATGTTTCTAGAATTTATCCATCTCTTCTAGGTCATCCAATTTGTTAGCTTATAACTGTTTATAGTAGTCACTTATGATCCTTTGTATTTCTGCATTATCAGTTATAACTTCCTTTTCATTTCTGATTTTATTTATTTGATCCCTCTCTTTTTCTTGGTGAATCTTGCTAAAGTTTTGTCAATTTTGTTTATATTGTCAAAGAAACTGCTCTTAGTTTCATTGATCTTTTTTATTGTCTTTTAGTGTCCACTTTATTTATTCCTACTAAGTTTATTATTTCCTTCCTTCTATTAACTTTGGGATTATTCTGTTCTTTTCCTAATTCTTTTGGTGTTAGGGTTAGGTTGTTTATTTTAGTTTTTCTTGTCTTTTGAGGTAGGCCTATATTACTATAAACTTCCCTCTTAGAATTGTTTTTGCTGTATCCCATAGAATATGGATTGTTGTTTTCCTATTTTCATTTTTCTCCAGGTGTTTTTAAAAGTTATCCTTTCATTTCTTCTTTGATCCATTGGTTGTTCAATAGTATGTGACTTACCTAGTTTTCTTCCTGCAATTGATTACTAGTTTCATACTGTTGTGGTCAGAAAAGATACTTGACATGATTTCAATCTTCTTAAATTTATTGAGACATGTGTTCTAACATATAACCTATTCTGAAAATGTTCCATCTGAACTTGAGAAGAATATGTATTCTGCTTTTTGATAGAATGTTCTGTATATAGCTATTAAGTCCATTTTGTCTAATGTGTTATTTAAGGCCAATGTTTCCTTATTGATTTTCTGTCAGGATGATCTATCCATTGATATAAGGGATATTAAGGTTTCCTATTTTTCCCTTCATGTCTTTTAATACTTTTTATATTTAGGTGCTACTATGTTGGGTTCATAAATATTTACAAATATTATATTCTCTTGTTGGATTTTCCCCTTTATCATTATGTAATGCCCTTCTTTGTCTTTTATTACAGTCTTTGTTTTAGAGTGTATTTTATGTGATATAAGTACAGCTACACCAGATTTCTGTTTGTTTCCATTTGAATGGAATATCTTTTTCTATCCTGTGGTTTTCAGTGGGTATGTCTGTATGTCTGAAGTGAGTGTGTTAGAGGTAGCATTTAGATGGGTTTAGTTTTTTTTTTTTTTTTTTAATCCATTCAGCAACTCTATGTCTCTTGATGGAAGAATCTAGTTGTTTACATTTAAAGTAATTATTGATAATATGTACTTATTGCTATTTGTTCATTATTTTCTGGAAGTTTTTGTAGCTCTTCTCCGTTCCTTTCTTCTCTTTCTCTACTCCCTTGGAATTTGGTGATTTTGTCTGGTATTAAGTTTGGATTCCCTTCTAACTGTCTTTTGTGCACCCACTAAAGATTTTTGCTTTGTGGTTACTGTGAGGTTCGATTATAACATCCTATGTGTATATGGTTCGATTATAACATCTTATGTGTATATAACATTCTATTTTAAGTTAATAGAATCTTAAGTTTGAATATATTCTAGAAACTACATTTTACACCCCCATGTGTTCTTTTTTTTTGACAAAACCTTACATTTTTAAATTTTGCATATCTCTTAGCTAATTATTATAGTTATAGTTAATTGTACTACTTTTGTATTTAAACCTCCATATTAGCTTTATAAGTGTCTAATCAATTACCTTTACTATATATTTGCATTTTCCAGTGAGATTTTTACCTTCACATATTTTTGTTGTTGTTGTTACTGGTTAATGCTGTTTTCATGGTGATAACTCTTTTAGTTTTTGGTTGTCTGGAAAACTCTTTATAACTTTTGTTAGTAAATTATCCTTCGTTGGATGTGTTTCCTTTCCCCACTTTGAATATTTGCACCCTTTTCTTCTGGTCTTCAAAGTTTCTGCTGAAAAATTAATGGATAGTCTTATGGGGTCTCCTTTGTCTCTACTATTTGCTTTTCTCTTGCTGCTTTTAATATTCTCTCTTTTACTATTGACGTTTTAATTATAATGTGTCTTGTTGTGAACTTCTTTGGTTTGTCTTATGTGAAACTCTCTGTATGTCTTATGTGAAACTCTATATGTTCCTTCATCAAGTTAGGGAAGCTCTCAGCTATTTATTCTTCAAATAAGAATTCTACCCTCCTACACTGTTGGTGGGAATGCAAGCTGGTGCAGCCACTCTGGAAAACAGCATGGAGGTTCCTCAAAATGTTGAAAATAGAACTGCCCTATGACCCAGCAATTGCACTATTGGGTATTTACCCTAAAGATACAAACGTAGTGATCCAAAGGGGCACGTGTACCCGAATGTTTATAGCAGCAATGTCCACAATAGCCAAACTATGGAAAGAACCTAGATGTCCATCAACAGATGAATGGATCAAGAAGATGTGGTATATATACACAATGGAATACTATGCAGCCATCAAAAGAAATGAAATCTTGCCATTTGCGACAACATGGATGGAACTAGAGCGTATCATGCTTAGCGAAATAAGTCAAGCGGAGAAAGACAACTATCATATGATCTCCCTGATATGAGGAAGTGGTGATGCAACATGGGGGCTTAAGTGGGTACGAGAAGAATAAATGAAAGAAAATGGGATTGGGAGGGAGACAAACCATAAGTGACTCTTAATCTCACAAAACAAACTGAGGGTTGCTGGGGGAAGGGGGTTTGAGAGAAGAGGGTGGGATTATGGACATTGGGGAGGGTATGTGCTTTGGTGAGTGCTGTGAAGTGTGTAAACCTGGTGATTCACAGACCTGTACCCCTGGGGATAAAAATATATGTTTATAAAAAATAAAAAATTATACTTAAAAATAAATAAATAAATAAATAAATAAATAAAAAGAAAAAAAAAAGAATTCTACCCTTTTTTCTCCTTCTGGGAACTCTATAATGTGGATGTTATTGCACTTGATGTTATCCCACAGGTCTATTCAGGTATCTTCACAATTTTAAAGTTCTTTTTTCTTTTGGTTGCTCTGTCTAATGATTCCATTGTTTAATCTTCCAGGTCACTAATCCATTCTTCTACTTTGTCTAGCCTACTATTAATTTCCTCTGGTGTATGTTTCAGTTCAGTTCTTGCTGTCTTCAGCCCTGTGACTTTTGTTTGATATTTTCTTGTGTTTTCTTTTTGTTGAATTTCTCACTGTGTGCATTCATTCCTCTCTTAAGTTTGATGAGCATATTTATGACTATTATGTTAACTTTGTTATTAGGTAGATTACTTTATTTCCATATCATTAAGGTCTTTTTTTTCTGAGATTTTGGTCTTATTTTGTCATTTGGAGTATATTCTTCTGTCTCCTCATTTTGCTGTCTTTGTTTCTATATATTATGCAGAAGAGCTACCTCTCTCAGTCTTGAAGGAGTGGTCTTCTATAGGAGATGAACTTTATCATTTAACATTGCCCTACCTTTTTGTTGTTTATTAGACCATTGTGATTATCTAAGTGGCAGTTTTGTTCTTGATAGGTCCCAATTGCTGAGGGTGCTAAGACCTGCCAGTGTTCCCAAGGAAGGGATTTCACATAATGCCTAGTTCAGGCTATTTGTAAGTCAGGAAGCAGCTTTTAGTAGGTAAATATACACAGTCTTGTGAGTCCAGAATAATAAAACCTGCTAACTTCCAGATTGGGAGATCTGGAGTTGTCTCTTAGGTGACAGTTTCAAAAATCTTGGTTTTAGATGTGTGTATACGGTTCTTTCTAGAAGGTATCATCAAGTAGCCCTGAGGACAAGAGAAAGTGAGAATATGGTGTCTCCCTGCCCTGATCCCCAAGAGACACTTCTGTAGCCTCTCACTAAATTGACTAAATAGCAAACCTGAATTCTGCCTCTTAGGTTGAAACTCCTGGGTAAGAATATAGGGCTTTCCCACATGAAAACAAGGTCTGTGTTTCAGTCTATTTGTGCAGTACCCTAGGGTGGTAACCTCCAAGGACTGTCTCTCCTACTTTGTCAGACCAATGGTGCCCAGGTGTTTAAGGCGTGTCCCTGTGTGGGCTTCACATGCATGCCAGCTATGGTGGGATGGCCACAGTTATGTGAGGATGGTTGGTGAAGTCCCACCTCAGCAAGAATGTTGGAGGTGTTGTAAAATTGGCACCTGCCAGGGCTGGCACCAACAGGTCGGAAGGGGAATGCAAAAATGGTGCCTGTCAGCACCTTTGTCTCTGGAGAAAGTTCCATGCTTCCTGCCTCTCTGGCAGATGCTTTAAGATTAACAAATGAGTCTCTTTTGCATATGGTCCAGGTGCCTTTCAAACTGTTTGCTTTTGCACTGGGTCCCAGAATGATTGTGTCTGTGCACAAGTCCTCTATGAGTGGATTTTCTATTCCTTATAGCTCTATATTTCTCGTGAAACCCCACTGGTTCTAAAGAGCAACAACAACAAAAAATCTTGTTTTACTTTTTCCCATAATGATACTTACCTTGATGTTTCAGCATTTTTACCTAATTCCTGGGTGGTTTTACCTGGTTTTATTCCAGCTTTCAGAAGGTTTATAATTTTCATTTTAAGCACTGCTTGCATATTCTTGACCTTTTCAGCTTAACCATGCATTTAGTTGCTATCTTATTGGAAACAGAAAAATCAGCTAGGGAATGGTAAAGTGCATTGGTCAAACAGTTTACAGACTGACTTTCTACTGCATTATTCTGGTATAATTTCATATTTTCTCAAGACACATAATAGTTCCATTTTATAGACTATTAAAGAGAAAAAATGTGTTTCCCACTAGCTGGTTTCATTTATTCTCTTGTGCAGGCTTATGGTTTATTGCCTTATAGAGCTGTCCATCATTTTTTCTGCGAATGTTCACAGGTGGAAATTGAGATTTGTTGGCATTTGGGGGAAATTCATCAGGCCCATCAGAATGTGAGGAGCAGGTGGGAAAGATGAGGATCTGATATCCTATATTTTAATAATAGAATATAATTTCTCATGGTGCATAATAGTACACATCCATCCTGGAATAAATTTAAATTTTGCTATTTGTGGAAAAGAGGAAAAACAATTGTGGCAAGTCCAAAATGTTTTCCTGTTCAGCATACAAAAATGAGATTGCTGGCTTTGGCAAGAATGTGCTTTATTTTTCCCTATAACTCTATTCTAAGGGAATATAAAGAATATAGTGTGTTCTTCATTCATACTCTATCATTTAAGACTGTAAGAGGAATTTTCTTGGTTCTTGGCTATAATTTTTATAAAGATGGTGCAAGGAGAAATTCTAACCAGTCAGCTGCCAGTTTGAAAGCATTGAGTTAGTTGGACTGTTTATGGAGAGTTGCACACCTCCCTTAAGCAGTTTCTAAATGAATGTATCAACAATAAGCTTTGTACATCTGGAACCATATGTGGTGCCCATTGACAGCTAATGTATATCTGTTTCATAGAAGAATATATACTTAATAAGGGCTAAGTACGGAAAGTGATGCTAAATGCTGGGTGTGCAAAGATGAAGGGGATTTGGTCTCTCTCTCTCTCTCTCTCTTTTTTTTTTTTTTTTTTTTTTGAATCTTTAAGGAATACAAACTGAACAGAATGGAATTAGGATCTAAGGGTCAATGGTGTGCTACTCTGGTCCAGAAGTGTACACACTTATTAGAAGTGTGTTACTATTATGATATCTTTGAAAATACAATTACTGAACAATGGCTTGCGGGTTTTCAAATTTTGCATCCCCCAATCCTTAGCAAGGCTGAATGAGCTGTGGCAGATGTTGTTGATATGCTTACTCAACCCCACGCACTCATCCTCCTGCTTAGATACTTCTGAATAAAAGTTCCAAGGAAACATGGTTTACTGAGGAAAAGAGGGCAGTGTTGGCTGGAGAGCTTGCAATCCTTTCTTCATCTCAGTTAAAACCTTTATTTTCATGGAATGATGAATTGGCAACTGAATGTGTAGAAGGTCATGATACCACAGAAAGTGGTCACTGTGATACTGATGGCAAAGAGGAGGAAACAGGGAGTAATAGCATTGTTGAACCATGCTTGACAGGCTATCTCCACCGGTTTTTATGTGACAAATAGGTTCGTATTTGTGTAGGTCAGCTTTCCTTGATATTCTCTTCCTTGCAGCGAAACACATTCCCATGGGAAACAAAGGTCCTATACAGTCTGGCCCGTGCTTTACTGTTCATTCCACTCTTACTGCACTCCATTCTGCAGCATGTGGCTGTGCAGGCATCGTTCCAGGGTAGACAGGGTGGGTTACGCATTCTCATTCCACCCTTATTGCACTCCATTCTGCAGCTTGAGACTGCGAGCATCATTCTCAGGGTAGACAATGTGGACGGTGCCAAACCCCAGTCCAGGGGTGCCCATGCTGACTTTTGTTCTGTGCCTGTTTCCAGACCCATCTCTGGGTCTTTACAGTGCTCTTCAGTTCACTTAGAATGCTTTTTCCATCCTACCTCACCCCAGCCCCAGCCACTGCTTCCTGCCTTGGCCAACTCCTTATCCTCTGAGTCCAATCTCAGTTTAAACGTCACTGTCCAAGGAACCCTTCCACAGACTTCCATATGCTAAGTGAGGACCCTTTGATTTGTACTCTCCTAACACCCCTTTCCTTCAAAACACTTACCATAGTTGTATACAAATAATTGTTTGGATCATTAAAAAGTGACTTATTTCTCCTGCTTGATTGCAAGTGACCAGACCCATGTATTTTTTTTAATAACATTTATTTATTTACGAGAGGGAGACAGAGGGCAGAATGGTGGGGCAGAGTGGGAGGGGGAGAGGAAAAAGAATCTCCAGCAGACTCCACACTGAGAGTAGAGCCAAATGGGAGCTTGATCTCACAATCCTGAGTTCATGACCTGAGTTGAAATTAAGAGTTGGACACTTAACAAACCGAGCTACCTAGCAGCCCCCAGGCCCATGTATTTTTGTATATTATGTGTATGCAGAAGCCAGCAAAGTGCATGCTACATGATAGGAACTCAATAAATGTTTTCTGAATGACCACACAAAAGAAGAAATGGATTAACTCATTTTTAATGAACTCAGTTATGTATTTCTTAAATGCCATTAGGTAGGCTGAAGAGCAGGAAGCCACAGGGATTCATTAAAGCTGTGAAATTCCCAGTCTGCCTGCCAACAATGGGCAGCTGACCTCACCAGAGGCCAGCAGCCTGGGTGTGTCCAGACAATGGAACTCGGGCCAGGACAGGATGAGCACTGGGCAGAGGAGGTTTGTCAGTGCAATCGAGGAAGTGGGAGGCTCCCTGCAGCCACGCCACAGACGTGCCCCCTCTGAGACAGCCATGTGCTAGTTTTCATGTGCTGCCACTGCTTCCCAGTCCTGACCTCCTCCTTCCTTCCTGCTTCCTTTCTGAAGATGAGTGACAGACAACCCCTTCAAGATCTAGGGACAGCTTGTCTACTCCAACAGCCAGAACAGGAGAGCTCCAGGGCTGCTCAAGGCTGACAAACATGATTTACCACAAAAGCACCATTTGTTTTAATCTTTGGGGGAAAATGGGATATGATGAGACATAAAGAAACATTATTTCCCGAAGGTAGATTCCATTTCTTTAACCATTTATAAGTCTCAAAAAATAAATTATGACTATTTGGGGATTGATATTATATTTCAATGACTTCTCCAGCTGTTGCTATGTTGCATACATTCTGGAGCATTCTTTTATCCAGTTGAAAGCCTGCTGCTCACACACAGCAGTGGTGATAGTACCAGTAGTTGTTTCTGTGTGCAGCCTAGACACAATGATACATCCACACTCTGGGCAAGTGTGAGGCTCCTTGCATGGGGGTGAGGAAAACAAGCTATGATTTTTTGTTCTTGTGATTGATTAAATTTGGCTTTTGTGAGCCTATAAAAAGCTAGGCAGTGGGCTGACTCTGAGCTCAGTATTAATATGCACAACTGTTAGCAGGTGCTCTCACTTCTGAGGAACATTGTGCTCATTTAACAAACAGGGGACAACTCTCTGATTTCCTCAAAGCTGTGTCCAGGTTATGATGATCCTGCCCTGGGCCAGGGTTACTGGGAGTGTCCAAGCATGTCCTGGGGAACCATGACATGTCTTCTACTTCTTCCTGTGTGTGAGCCATGGGGAAAGCATGGAATTAAGATGAGATTACATTTTTACTCTCTATTAATAGATACCAAAAGGTATAGCTACTGATTGTATGAGTTTTTTTTTTTAAATACAGTATAGAAGTATCATTTAGCATTATTATAACAGTAATTCAAAGTTTTCTTTTTTTTTTTTTTTTTTTTTGCTCTGAATTGTACTGGAAATCGGAAAGTTCCTGTATTCCTGTATTTATCTCACATTAAAGTGATCATATCGCCCTATTTAATCTCTTTTACTTAACTATATCTCTTCCCTTGTTCTTATATATCCACATGTCGAAACGTTTTTCTCCTCCTCCCTGCCCATTTCCTTTCTCTACAGAGCCTCAAACAAGGTCCACTTCCTCCATCAACCATACAGACTGGGGCCCCTCTTGGCCACCTTCTGAGTGAACATAAGAAGACCCAGGCCCTACTTTATAAGCGGAGGTTTGTGACATACATAGGCAGGCACTCTAAAAGTTCTGCATTGTATCTTGTTTTCACAGAACATAAAATGTCACATGGTTTTGAATTTGGGCCTGACCTACAACCTTGACATTAGGGATTATGCACTGTGACAAAGGGAAGAAAATTTCTTTGTGAACAGACTCAGGCTTACTAAGCAGATGGAGCAAACAGCTGACTGGGAAGTTCAAGCCTGAAGCAGGTGGCAGGATCCTCCAAACAGCAGCAAATCCCCATGTCAGGAGGCACAGTGAAAGCAGCAGCATGAGTGGGGGACTGCAGCCACATGTGCCAGGACGGCCAGAGTCCACGGATGGAAGTCACTTCCCAGTGGAGCCCTGCCAGACAGCGAGGCAGATGAGTCAGCCTTGAAAATGATCCCGGTCATGACCTGGTGGGATTGGAGAGAACAGAAGGGACAGTCAGGGACCAACAGGTGGGCTGGCCCACAGGAAGGGGTCACAGACTCACAGCAGGTGGCAGAGCAGATGGAAGAGAAATATGGACACGGGCAGGTGGGCAGGGTGCCGACTGGGGGTGGGGGCTGTGGGACATGCAAGCTCCAGCCCTTTGATCCCATCTGACTGCAGGTGCTGCTCCCAGCTCGCTAAGGCCAGAGGTGTCAAAGAGCAACTTGTTCTTTCAGGCCATTGACCTGTTTTTAAAGGAAACGGCTTGGGAAGTCTGGAACAACAGTCACTTTTAAATTAACAGTTTGGGACTTCTTTCTCTTAGTGCAACTTTCAAAGTGCCAAAGGGAGCGAAAGAAGACCTACTTTTTCCAAAGAATCTGTTTATAAAACAGTACTGTAAAGGATAAAGTGAATTGACAGAGTATTTCAGTGAGCATTTAATGAGATGGCGATGGCACAGAGACATTGGCTGCCCAATGTGCTCATGAACACTGACTGGAGACAGGAGACCTGAAGGTGATCCAGCTCCGAACTGGCGTATGGCTGGAGCATGTCACTATGTGGTCCCCAGTGTAGTTCCCAAATCTGTGCCTGCAGACAAGCTTGGCTACACATGGAAAGTGTAAGTCAGGCAAAGTGGGGAACCACCTGAAATAAGTGGGCTGCTGTCCTTAATAAGCTATAGTTAGTTTTTGGAGGTCAGACTTTGGAACCACATGTACTTGAGCTGTGCTCTGTTACCACAACCATGCTCATATCTCGGTAGTTGGGGGAAGAGTCCAACTAAAAGCTAATCCCAGTATTTGTACAGTGCTTATAACCTGCAACGTGCTTTCTCTTTTCTATTCTTATTCCCTCCTCCTCCCCCTCCTCCCCCCTCCCCCCTCCTCCCCCCTCCCTCTCCTCCTCCTCATCCTTCTTCTTCCAATTTTACTAATATGGAAGTGAGAACTGTCATATAGTTTGGAGCAGAGCTGGGATTCCAACTTTAGGTATTGAAAGATACTCCAGGCCAAGGTGGAAGGAGGTCAGTTTTCAAAGGAAGAAGTAGACTGATATAACTAGCAGAGTCTGGAGTCAGAGATGTCAGAAATAGCAGCAACCAACAAGAGACTTCAAGAAGAGCTCCAGACATAGCCTGGATGGGCAGGTGCTGGTGAATGAAGTGCAGTGACCATAGTTCAAGGCCAGCTGACAAGGTCTGAGGATACTCCGGGCCCTGGCAGAGAGGAGAGCTGGCCTCTTAGCAAAGGTCTCTGGAATAGAACCTCCCTGAGGACCCTTGGCAGATTGTCTGTGTCTTAGAACATTCTTTCAAATTCAAGTTGGCATTTTAAATGAAAGCAGAGGTAATCTCCTCCAAAATTTATTCTTAAACAGGATTGTCCTCTTCATGGAATATCATTTTCATATCTCCCATACACTGAATCTGACATATTCAGGAAGTATTTGAGCCCATGCAGTTTTGTAAGACTTTTTCCAAGTAATCATAATTAGTTTTTAAGAATACTGAAGAAGGAAGCTAGAGAGTTAAACTTTTGAAAATCCATATCCTCAAGACATATGTGAAATTTTCAGGTGCGTTTTGCTGTTTGATTCAAACCTCAGGATGTGGCTTGTGTCACTGAACCCAAGTGAAGGTGTTCTAAAAATCACTCTTTCCCCCTCTGCTCCTGGCCAGTCTTCTCACTGTGTATTCTGTGTTCTACCATAATCATTAGGTTTTGAAAAGCTGACTTCCAACTTCTGACTCTTTGTCAGTAATCCCGTGGACAGTGGATTGGATGGAAGTCATCTTAGCTTGTATTTTGAAGGCTCCACCATTTTCTGTCTCTGTTCCTGCCATAGGTCTCCTTTCCCTAAATACTCTTTCTCCTCTTCCTGCCTTCTGCATCCTCTAAACCTTTGGCTTTTCAACAATTCACCTTTGTTTTCCAGGTCATACAAAATGTGATCAGGGAATGTTCAAAAGAGAATTCAAAGAGAAAGATTCTGGTAAAAAAGAGGTGGACATTCAAAGGCATACCTGATACCCCTGCTCTGAGAGAGGCAGGGAAATGGCAGTACGGTACAAAAGAAAACACCTTAAGAAAATGGACACAGTTTTTGAAATCTTGTCTGATTCCTGCTAGGTCATCTGCTCAACTTGCACAAAACTGGGAGGAGGGCCATTTGGACTTGGTTCGTGCTCTCCTTTGTATCTACATCACCTCCATATCCATTCTTAATTATAAGGAAAAAATTGCTTTAATTAGAAAAAGTGTGTTAAGTAATGATCCTTTTGGGGAAAAGTCTACTTTTTATTTTTTTATACTTTTTATTTTTTATACTTTTTATTTTTTTATACATTTTATCGAAGTTTAATTATGAGGAGTGTTAGCTCTTTAGGGGAAAAAAAAAACTTAGAAAAAATTTTTTTAAATAAAATGAGTTTTGGAATTGACTCCTTAATATCTCTTTCTTCTGTCTTGCTGTTGGTGTAGAGAAATGCAACTGATTTCTGTGCATTGATTTTATATCCTGACACTTTACTGAATTCCTGTATAAGTTCTAGCAGTTTTGGAGTGGAGTCTTTTGGGTTTTCCACATATAGTATCATATCATCTGCGAAGAGTGATAATTTGACTTCTTCTTTGCCGATTTGGATGCCTTTAATTTCCTTTTGTTGTCTGATTGCTGAGGCTAGGACCTCTAGTACGATGTTGAATAGCAGTGGTGATAATGGACATCCCTGCCGTGTTCCTGACCTTAGCGGAAAAGCTTTCAGTTTTTCTCCATTGAGAATGATATTTGCGGTGGGTTTTTCATAGATGGCTTTTCAATAAATGGTGCTGGGAAAATTGGACAGCCACATGCAGAAAAATGAAATTGGACCATTTCCTTACACCACACACAAAAATAGACTCAAAATGGATGAAGGATCTCAATGTACGAAAGGAATCCATCAAAATCCTTGAGGAGAACACGGGCAGCAACCTCTTCGACCTCTGCCGCAGCAACATCTTCCTAGGAACAACGCAAAAGGCAAGGGAAGCAAGGGAAAAAATGAACTACTGGGATTTCATCAAGATCAAAAGCTTTTGCACAGCAAAGGAAACAGTTAACAAAATCAAAAGACAACTGACAGAATGGGAGAAGATATTTGCAAACGACATATCAGATAAAGGACTAGTGTCCAGAATCTATAAAGAACTTAGCAAACTCAACACCCAAAGAACAAATAATCCAATCAAGAAATGGGCAGAAGACATGAACAGACATTTCTGCAAAGAAGACATCCAGATGGCCAACAGACACATGAAAAAGTGCTCCATATCACTTGGCATCAGGGAAATACAAATCAAAACCACAATGAGATATCACCTCACACCAGTCAGAATGGCTAAAATCAACAAATCAGGAAATGACAGATGCTGGCGAGGATGCGGAGAAAGGGGAACCCTCCTACACTGTTGGTGGGAATGCAAGCTGGTGCAGCCACTCTGGAAAACAGCATGGAGGTTCCTCAAAATGTTGAAAATAGAACTGCCCTATGACCCAGCAATTGCACTATTGGGTATTTACCCTAAAGATACAAATGTAGTGATCCAAAGGGGCACATGCACCCGAATGTTTATAGCAGCAATGTCCACAATAGCCAAACTATGGAAAGAACCTAGATGTCCATCAACAGATGAATGGATCAAGAAGATGTGGTATATATACACAATGGAATACTATGCAGCCATCAAAAGAAATGAAATCTTGCCATTTGCAACAACATGGATGGAACTAGAGCGTATCATGCTTAGCGAAATAAGTCAAGCAGAGAAAGACAACTATCATATGATCTCCCTGATATGAGGAAGTGGTGATGCAACATGGAGGCTTAAGTGAGTAGAAGAAGAATAAATGAAACAAGATGGGATTGGGAGGGAGACAAACCATAAGTGACTCTTAATCTCACGAAACAAACTGAGGGTTGCCGGGGGGAGGGGGTTTGGGAGAAGGGGGTGGGATTATGGACATTGGGGAGGGTATGTGATTTGGTGAGTGCTGTGAAGTGTGTAAACCTGGTGATTCACAGACCTGTACCCCTGGGGATAAAAATATATGTTTATAAAAAATAAAAAAATTAAAAACTCTCAAAAAAAAATAAAAACAAACAAACAAACAAACAAATAAAACAAAACCAAAAAAAAATGAGTTTTGGATAGTGGAGGCATCCAGTGCCCACCTAGAGCACTGAAGTCAACTCATCCCCAGTGACCTCACTTACCTGAGGTGCTTGTACACAAATACCATAGCCTTAGCGCATGGCTGGAAGCATCCCAAGGAGTGGAGAAGCATTGGCAGACCAAGTTCAAAAACCTGGGTCCATTTTATGGATCAATGAATTTAACCCAGTAAATCAAGATTTCCTTTTCACCTGCATTAAGGGTTTGAAACAGTGTTTTGGGTACCAGATGGCAGATGTGGTCTATGGTGATATCTATGAGTGCATTCGCAGGGTGATGCCAGGATGCCAGCTGCCTGTGTTTTTATTCTGCAGAGATTCCATATGAGTCACTTTGAAGATAAGCTCAAAGAAGTTGGTACAGCCTCATTTTCAGAAGCAAAACAAAGCAACAGGGTGTAGTACAGCCAACATCCCACAAGCATGATGTGACAATACTTAAGAGTAAAGACTATTTTATACCTGCACATTCGCCTTATATTTGAACTTCAGTTTGGAGCTGGAAGTGAGGCCTTCTCAGCCTATTCCTAAAGCTAGACAAGTTTCATTTTCTGTACACCTGGTCATATGGACCCAATGATACACAGCAAAAAGCTGCACCTCTTCCCACAGTTTGGACATGGTGGTGAAATCCAGATAAAGGATAGGTGTCCTGAGAGAAGACACTTTGTCATCACTGATCACAGAGAAATTGGGTTGGAAACTGGTTTCCTATAGGCTTCTCAGCAATTATGACAAAGTGATTTCCTAGGTCAATCTTGATTTCATAAATGTTAAAAATAAATGTCTGGAAGTTCCAGAATTTGATGATAAAAATTGAAAACAAGTGAAGAGCAGTGAAAACAGATTTTGATGTTTCCTAGACTTTTTTCATTGGCTACCCACATTTACTCTATTTATTTATTTTTTTATTTGAGAAAGAGAGAAAGAGAGTGAGAGAGAAAGTGCACACAGTTGGGGGAGGAGAAGAGGGAGAGAGACAAGCAGACTGCACTGAGTTGAGAGCCAAACGCACGGTTTGATTCCATGACACTGAAATCATGACCTGAACCAAAATCAAGAGTTGGTTACCCAACTGACTGCACCACCCACGTTCCCCCCACATCTACTTTAAAGTGAACAATCTTATGTAGCTAATGCTGTTCAATACTTTGACATTGAAGTGTTAAATATATTTTATTTCCTATAGGAATGCACTTGAAAGATATTGAGAAAAGGGAAAGCAAACCCAGTGAAGGACTTTTGAGATAAGAAAAAGAAATGTTAATCTGACATCTATGATAATGAAATAATAATATTATCTTGCTTGAGGTATTGTGGCAGCTACTATCACCCCTAGATGGAGCAGCGCTAGACTGTCAGGCTGGAGACCAGTTGGAAAGTTATCCTCCACTAGCCGGATGTGCACAGACTCCTCACATAGGATAAGAAAGGCCGCTCAGCCCGAGTGTGGCTCACTGATCCAGGGGAACCTTCCTGGGAGTGGTGAGCCGTCCTGAGAGGTGCTTACTGGGCAGACTCCCAGAAAAATAACACATTACCTGCCTGAGCCTGCTGGCTGAGTTAGGAGCTTTTGGTTTATGTGTGGATACAAAAAATGTCAATAGCATCTTGCTTTGAAGAATACTTCTCAGTTTTCTCAAGTGTTCTCAAGTCTATTAGACCCTGGTGGCCATTCAAGGTCATGAGGAAAACAATGCTGCAGGCTTTCCCACAGCTGGGCAGGAACGTGTATTTATTCCAAGTTGGTGAGGGACTATGGAAGGTAAAACGAGAAGGTGGAAACTATGGGTCAAAAGGGGAGCATGGAAACATGAAGGGGAATTCTGATTTTGCATCTTTCAGATTCAAGGTGAATGACACAGGTAGGTTGGGAGAGTGGCTCTAGATCTGGGAAAATAATATCGTTCTGCTTCCTTTTCATAACCGCAGAGGTACTGGCTGGTCCTTAGAGCAGGGCGGCAGCAAGTACCTAGCCATGCGTGCTAGGGCAGAATTGCCATCTGCAATCTAGCATTCATTTTCACTGGGTCCTACTGACTTTTTCCATCCATTATTGTGCTTTAAAATTTATGTTTATATAAAGATTCTGTTACTATCTTCCCAAAGTTAGGCAACACTGAAGATTGCCCTGGGCTACACGACCTATAGCATGAAATTTAAAAAAAACCGCAAATTTATTTGTCTCTATTAATAACTTCCTAGTTTTAGGTGCCTGGGTGGCTCAGTGGGTTAAGCCTTGAACTCCTGGTTTCAGCTCAGGTCAAATCTCATGGTGGTGAGATCAGTCCCACATTGGGCTCAGGCTCAGCGGGGGGTCCACGTGAAGATTCTCCCTCTCTGCCAAATAAATAAATAAATTTTAAAAAAATAAAAAGTCTCCTATTCTCATTCACTCATAACAAGAATGTGAATTTCACTGTATTTTAAGAGTAAATATAGGAATAATCTAAAAAAGAGACTTACCACAAAGGAAGCCTTTTGTTATTGTTGTTTTTCTGATAATCTATAATTTCACCACTTTGATAAGACTTTTTTATCATTAATAGCTGAGAATATAAATCTAGGAATATTACATGTGAAAAATATGACTAGAAGAGATGAGACTGTATGATGTTTTAAAGAATTCTGACAACCATGACTTATGAATAAGCAGAGGAAGATACTTAGTAAGTTATTTCCTTGTGTGGTGTGATAAACACTCATTTACTTTAATTTGTGGAATATTTTGGCTTATTGAAAATTACCCATCATAATTTATCAGAATTACTAAATTTTGAAGGAAAAAATTAGCTAGAGGCAAGTGTTTAAAGTTTAGTGATAATTTAAAAGTAATTTATTATTTTCTATAAGTTCAAAGACGATATGGGATCTTGCTTTGCTTCAATGGCACTATTATAAATAATAACTAGTATTGACGTTTTAATAAAAGAAGAAATAATATCTATTTTTAGTAAATACTCATTATTTTACATATGTTACATCATTTATTTGTTCTTTAAAGTTTTATTTATTTATTTATTTATTTAAGAGGAAGAGAGAGGGGAAAGGGAGAGAGCACAAGCAAGGGGAGCAGCAGAAAGAGAAGCAGGCTCCCTATTGAGCAAAGGGTTCAGCATGGGCCTTGAACCCAGGATTCTGGTACCTGAACTGAAAGCAGATGTTTCGCTGAACCCCCCAGGTACCCCATATTATATCATTTAATACAAAAAAAGGTATATGTTAAGTAGGCATTTTTCTTTCTGTTTTACACATGAGAAAACTGGGGCTCATTTAAAAATTCAAGGAGACAAAACTAGGTAAATTCTGAGGCTAAGGTGACAGAACTGGGATTTTACACAAAGGGGTGTGTGTGTGTGTGTGTGTGTGAGTGTGTGTGTGTGTGTGTGTGTGTGTCTTCAAAGTCTGTTGCCTTAACCATTATGCTGTAGTAGAAGTATGTTTATTAGAAATTGCCAGATGTTGAAAGAGAAGTTCTTTTTTTTTTTTTTTTAAGATTTTATTTATTTATTTGACAAACAGAGATCACAAGTAGGCAGACAGGCAGGCAGGCAGAGAGAGAGAGAGGAGGAAGCAGGCTTCCTGCTAAGCAGAGAGCCCGGGATCATGACCTGAGCTGAAGGCAGAGGCCTTAACCCACTGAGCCACCCAGGTGCCCCAAAAGAGAAGTTCTAAAGAGATTCAGGTAAGATGTGGTATAATGTAAAGTCCTACTAGAGCAATATGATGAGAGAAGGTCTTAGAATATAGAATATTGCCAGATTAGTGAGGATGAGGCATGGCCAATAAGAGACTCAGCTGCAGGTGAATATTTACTTAGGGGATTTGAAGAAAAACATAGACTGAGAGGACAAGTCACATTTCTGATCCTGATTAATGTTCTGTTGTCAAAGAATTGTGAAAGTAAGTACTTATGAGGCAATTCAGTAATTGTGAATGGTGTTTCCAACCCATAGCCACTGTAAGCAAGTTATTTGAATTCCATAGCTGGATACTTGCAATGAAAATATTATCAGAGTGATAAAATGGTACCTTGAGTCGCACAATCACTTTCAGTTCCCAGAAGTTGGGAAATTCTAAATGAGAAAAATTAATAATGGAATGTCATTTGTAGAAAACTGGTTTTCTTGGTAATTGGAAATATTGGAACTTGAATCTCGGGTTAATTATCTAATTCTTTGATAAATTATTATTTTGATTCTTCATTTGAAAATAGAAGCAAAATTCTGTTTCTATCTTCTTTTTGAGAGTGTGAGTCAAATAAACAAAATAAAGTGGGCAAAACTTTGGATTTCTTAGTAAGAGAATACTATGGAGGGACTTCTTACTACAGATTCGTTTCTGAGTGGACTCCAGATTTCATTGGTTTATTTAGATGCCAGGCATCTAATTAGCTAACAGTACACAATAGAAATGATATGAACTATTGGAACTCAGGTTTGTAGCATGGAGACTTTGAGTTTTAATTTTGTCCCTTTAAGGCTGAAGACATATATTTGTCTTGTCTTCTAATTTTCTTTATTTTAAGAGAGGACTAGTATGCACTTCCTTAAAGGAACCCTGTGGTGTATACCAGAGCCATTGTCAAAATGATGTAGTTGGATTCTTATGACAATGTTCTGTGATGCTCAAGTTCTCCAAGTCATTGTTTTTTATCCCTAATTCAATGACCTGTTAATACCAAACTTGTCAAATGTGGTTTTATTTCTATAATTCAAAGTAATCAAGGCAGTTATTTTCTCTTAACTACTGATTCTACTGTATCTTCATCTTCTTGGTCTTTTACTGGTGGCAATATCTAGGATAGCAAAGTATAATGTGAAGGAAAGTGATGCTTGGTTTAAATGCATGCAGGGGAGGAGGAATTGGAAAAATAGAACATGGGCATGCTATAAGACTAACAGAAATGTCTTTCTTTATATTGCTTGATAGTTTTTTTTTAAATTTTTTAAAGTAGGCTGTACACTCAATGTGGGACTTAACCTCACAACCCTGAGATCAAGAGTCCTTGCTCTACAAACTAAGACAGCCAGGCACTCCTCATTCAACAGTTTTTGACACTAGCTCAATCAGGTGTGAGATCTTTGATCATTTACAATGAATAAAAGTAGACACAGAATTTTGGTAATATGCTAAAGGGCACACAGTTATCCAATTGTTGAAAGGGGCTTAAATGCAACCCCCTTGCTATCAGTAGAGGGTAGAAGAGAAGTATGGTGTCTAAAGCAGCTGCAGGAGAGGAAGCTGCAGATGTAAAAGACAGCTAGAAGTGACAGAAAAAAGAGGACAAGGTATGTCCGCAAAGGCAAAGGAAAGAAAAGTGAAAATGAACTTTTGGGACTTTATCAAGATCAAAAGTTTCTGCACAGCGAAAGGAATAGTCAACAAAACAAAGAGGCAGCACACGGAATGGGAGAAGATATTCACAAATGACAATACAGACAAAAGGCTGATATCCAAGATCTATAAAGAGCTCCTCAAACTCAACACACACACAAAACACACATATAATCATGTCAAAAAATGGTCCTACACTGTTGGTGGGAATGCAAGCTGGTGCAGCCACTCTGGAAAACAGCATGGAGGTTCCTCAAAATGTTGAAAATAGAACTGCCCTATGACCCAGCAATTGCACTATTGGGTATTTACCCTAAAGATACAAATGTAGTGATCCAAAGGAGCACATGCACCCGAATGTTTATAGCAGCAATGTCCACAATAGCCAAACTATGGAAAGAACCTAGATGTCCATCAACAGATGAATGGATCAAGAAGATGTGGTATATATACACAATGGAATACTATGCAGCCATCAAAAGAAATGAAATCTTGCCATTTGCAACAACATGGATGGAACTAGAGCGTATCATGCTTAGCGAAATAAGTCAAGCAGAGAAAGACAACTATCATATGATCTCCCTGATATGAGGAAGTGGTGATGCAACATGGAGGCTTAAGTGGGTAGAAGAAGAATAAATGAAACAAGATGGGATTGGGAGGGAGACAAACCATAAGTGACTCTTAATCTCACAAAACAAACTGAGGGTTGCCGAGGGGAGGGGGTTTGGGAGAAGGGGTTGGGATTATGGACATTGGGGAGGGTATGTGCTTTGGTGAGTGCTGTGAAGTGTGTAAACCTGGTGATTCACAGACCTGTACCCCTGGGGATAAAAATATATGTTTATAAAAAATAAAAAAAGTATAAAAAAAAATGGGCAGAAGACATGAACAGACACTTCTCCAATGAAGACATACAAATGGCTACCAGACACATGGAAAAATGTCCATCATCATTAGCTATCAGGGAGATTCAAATCAAAACCACATTGAGATACCACTTTATAGCAGTTAGAATGGCCAAAATTAACAGGACAGTAAACAAGTGTTGAAGAGGATGTGGAAAAAGGGGAACCCTCTTACACTGTTGGTGGGAATGCAAGTTGGTGCAGCCACTTTGGATAACAGTGTTGAGATTCCTCAAAAAATTAAAAATAGAGCTACCCTATTACCCTGCAATTGCACTACTGGATATTTACACCAAAGACACCCATGTAGTGAAAAGAAGGGCTGTCTGTACCCCAATTCACATAGCCCCAATGGCCACAGTCACCAAACTGTGGAAAGAACCAAGATGCCCTTCAATGGATGAATGGATAAGGAAGATATAGTTCATATATATAATGGAATATTATGCCTCATCAGAAATGATGAATTACCAAATTTATATCAACATGGACAGGACTGGAAGAGATTATGCTGAGTAAAATAAGTCGAGCAGTTAAAGAATCAGTTATCATATGGTTTCACTTACTTGTGGAGCATAAGGAATAACATGGAGGACACTGGGAGATGGAAAGAAGAAGTGAGTTGGTGGAAATCAGAGGGGAGGACAAGCCATGAGAGACTGTGGACTCAGAGAAACAAACTAAGGGTTTTGGAGGGGAAGGGTTTGGGGAGTTGGGTGAGCCTGGTGGTGGGTATTATGGAGGGCATGTATTGCATGGAGCACTAGGTGTGGTGCGTAAACAATGAATTTTGGAACAATGAAAAAAAAAGTAATTTAATTTAATTTAAAAAAAGAGGACAGAATCAGATGTGTGAACAGAAATGTATTCTCAATGAATTCCTCATGGAAACATGCCTTTCATATCTTCAAAACACACTTTCACTTTATTTAGATTCCATTTGAAAGATCTAGCAGATTCAAAGTGATAAAGTTCAGTCTACATTTTCTAGATGGGTTGTTTGTATAATTTTCTTTCAAATGAATTGGATCAAATTTCTTTCTGTGCCAGAGTCATATAGGAATAATTTATTCCCCAATACTTTCAAAATGCCTAACAAATCATTTATTTTTGCATCTTAGAATTGGCATTCCTAGCTTAGAGATAAGTATATTGAGTAAAAAAAGAAAGAAAATCTAACTCACTGATCTTTAAACACTGTGTTTGGAAGGAACTCAATCTATGTACCACTCATGAGGTTTTGTTCTTTCCAGTCTCTAATTTTCTTTAATAATAATTATATATTATATATATATGTATGTGTGTATATATACACTATATATACACACATACATATATATATATATACACTATATATACACATACATATATGTGTATATATATACACATACATATATATATATTTACAAAAGTAGATAGAAATCATGCAATACACAGCCCCCCCATTATCAACATGCCTCACCAGATAGTACATTTATTACAATTGATGAACCTATATTGACACATTGTAATCACCCAAAAGTTCATAGTTTACAATGTGATTCAGTCTCAACATGGCCAATGTGTAAGAACCTGTATCTATCATTACAGCATCATATAGAGTAGACTCATTACCCTAAGCATCCTCTGTGCTTTGTCTATTCATTTCTATCTACCACACACCACCCACTCCTGGAAATCACTGCTTTTTTGTTTTGTTTTGTTGATTGGTTTGTTTGTTTTACTGTCTCCATAGATTTCCTTTTCCAGAATGTCATATAGCTGGAATCATATAGTATGTAGCCTTTCCAGATTGGCTTCTTTCACTTAACAGTATGATGTAAGATTCCTCTGTGTCTTGTCATGGCTCCATAGATTATTTATTTTAGAAGTAAGTACTATTGTACTATTGTACTTACCATTGTCTGGCTGTACCACAGTATCCTTTCACATACTGAAGGACTGATATCTTGGTTACTTTCAAGTTCTGGCAATTATGGATAAAGCTGCTGTAAACATCTTACAGGTTGTTGTGTAGACATACACTTTCAGCTCCTTTAAGTTATGTCACCAAGGTTAGATATGGGATAATGTAAAAGCCCACTAGAGCAATATGATGTTAGACGGTCTTAGAATACAGAATATTGCCAGATTATTGAGGCTAAGGCATGGCCAACAAGAGATTCAGCTGCAGGTGAATATTTACTTAGGGGATTTGAAGAAGAACACAGACTGAGAGGGCAAGTCACATTTCTGATCCTGATTAATGTTCTGTTGTCAAAGAATTGTGAAAGTAAGTACTTATGAGGCAATCCAGTAATTGGTGTTTCCAACCCATAGCCACTGTAAGCAAGTTATTTCCAATTCCATAGCTGAATACTTGCAGTGGAAACATTATCAGAGTGATAAAATGATAAGTGATAAAGTGAAATGATAAAGTGAAAAGTGATAAATATTATTTTATTTTATTTTTGCCTTTAAAATTTTTTTTACATGGTTTCCCATGAGGACTGCAAAGAACAGCATGGTCGTGTTTCCTTGGTGAGAAAGTGTGTAGCCTCCAGCACACGTGTCAGCTACTGGAACCTGATCCCAGCTTCAAAATGGACACCATCACATATCCTGTCACCTTTCTGCACACTTATGGGGACACAGTAATTCAGTTACAGCTGGGTGATGTTGCCAAGCCCGAGGATGATATTGGCACCATAAAACCAGCAGATACACTCAGCCAGCTTCTGGATATGAGCCTTGGGGTCCTCCCCATAGTTGAGGTTGTGGAGGTTCTCTGCATTGAGGAAGAAGGGTATTCTGAAGAGTTCCCCGAATCTGCCCTGGCCTGGCCTGGCCTGGCCTGGCAGGAAAGGCAGTGGAGTGTACACATGCAGGCCGCCGGCCCAGTATTCCTCTCCACCCAGATAGTTGCCTTTGCTCTGTGGTCCAACACTATGTGTCCTGAACAGAAGAATACTGGACGGTCCTCTGAGGTAAAACCTGTCCACAATACTTGATGGTTTATCATTAGTGGGCACCAACATCCCACCCCAGAGAGACGCTGAGAAAACTGAACCAAATACAAGTTGTTGTTTCAACTGAAGGTCGAAATCTTCTTTTATGAAGCTCACATTCCCTCTGGTGTAGCCAGCCAGCTCCTGGTTAACTTTCAACAAGGCCCCTCTTCTGGGCAAGATGGAGTGTCACACCGAGGAGTAATTGCTGTATCACATAGTTAGAGTGTGTTTAGGTTTTAAGAAACTACCAAACAGGGGACAAAGGGAAATGAGGCCGGAGCTGTGGGCCCTTTTTCTGCCCGCGGTGTCTCAGATTCATTCTTAACTGAGAACTTAATCTTCCAAAATGTCAAAAAGACCATCTGATGCCCCACCTCCCACCCCAGCTCCTGAAACACAAATGCCCAGCACACCAGGGTTTGTGAGATACAATCCATACAGTCATCTCGCCTACAACAACTACAGGCCTGAGGGAACCCGGCACCAACAGCCGGGTCATGGCATCCTCTGGTATTACAATTCCAAAACCCCAAAGTGACCAAATAAGCCATTGATGCCCTACATGAGGTACAGCAAAAAGGTCTGGGACCAAGTAAAAGCTTCCAACCCTGACCTAAAGTTGTGGGAGATTGGCAAGATTATTGGTGGCATGTGGCGAAATCTCACTGATGAAGACAAACAAGAATAATTAAACGAATACGAAGCAGAAAAGATAGAGTACAATGAATCTATGAAGGCCTATCATAATTCCCCCACATACCTTGCTTACATAAATGCAAAAAGTCGTGCAGAAGCTGCTTTAGAGGAAGAAAGTCAACAGAGACAGTCTTGCATGGAGAAAGAAGAGTCGTACATGAGCATCCAGCCTGCTGAAGATCCAGACGGTTATGATGATGGCTTTTCAATGAAGCATACAGCCACCACCCATTTTCAGAGAAACCACCACCTCATCAGTGAAATCCTCAGTGAGAGTGTGATGCCAGATGTTCGGTCAGTTGTCACAACAGCTAGAGTGCAGGTCCTCAAACGACAGGTCCAGTCCTTAATGGTTCATCAGCGAAAACTAGAAGCTGAACTTCTTCAAATAGAGGAGTGACACCAGGAAAAGAAGAGGAAATTCCTGGAAAGCACAGATTCATTTAACAATGAACTTAAAAGGTTGTGCGGTTTAAAAGAATAAGTGGATATGGAAAAAATTGCTGCTGAAATTGCACAGGCAGAGGAGCAGGCTCGAAAAAGGCAGGAGGAAAGAGAGAAAGAGGCAGCAGAGCAAGCTGAACGCAGTCAGAGCAGCATGGTTCCTGAGGAGGAGCAAGCTGCGAGTAAGACCGAAGAGAAGAAGGACAACGAGAGCATCCCAATGGAGACAGAGGAGACACACCTTGAAGAAGCGACAGAAAGCCAACAGAATGGTGAAGAAGGCACATCTACTCCAGAGGACAAGGAGAGCGGGAAGGAGGGGGTGGGACAGTATGGCTGAGGAAGGGACCAGTGATAGTAACACTGGCTGGGAGAGCAACAGTGCCACCATAGAGGAGCCGCCAACAGACCCCGCCCCAGAAGAGGAGAAGAAAGAATAAATGTTGCCTTGTTTTATGTGTTCTAAATATTTTTTTAAATGGAAAAAAAATTTTTTTTAGTTTAAAAGAAAAAAGAAAAAGAAAAAGAAACTACCAGTCTTCTAGAGTAGCTATATCATTTTGCATTTCTGTCAGCAATGAAAGTGAGTCCCTCTTGCTTCACACACCCTTTAGCATTTATTGTTGCCAGTGTCTTGGATTTTGACCATTCTGATAGATATCTAATTTTATCTCATTATTGGTTTTAATTTACACTTCCCTAATGACATATGATGTTGAACACCATTGCATATGCTCATTTGCCATATGTATAGCTTGTTTGGCGAGGGGTCTGTTAAGAACTTTGGCTCAGTTTTTAATGAAGTTGTTTCTTTTGTTATTGTTGAGTTTTAAGAGTTCTTTGGATAACAGTCTTGTATCAGACATGTCTTTTGCAAATGTCCCCCAGTCTGTGACTTATACTTTCATTCTCTTGACATTATCTTTTGCAGAGCAGAGGTTTTTAATTTTAGTGAATTTATGGTCTGTGTCTAGAGTCATTTTTTTTTTTGGTATGTAGATGTCCGCTTGTACATGTACATGTGCAGCAACGCACCATTTGTTGAAGAGGCCATTTTTGCTAGGTTGTATTGCCTTTGCTCCTTGTCAAAGATCAGCTGATTATATTTATGTGGGTCTAATTCTGGGCTTTATATTCTATTCCATTTATCTACTTGCTTTTTAATTTGTTTTTCTAAAAGCATACTGTCTTGATTACTATAGATTTGCAGTAACTCTTAAAGCTGGGTAATATCAGACCTCCAACTTTGTTCTTCTTCTTCAATATTGTGTTGGCTATTTTAGCTCATTGCCTCTCCATATAAACTTTAGAATCAGCTTATCAATATCCACAAAATAAGTTGTTGGGATTTTTATTGCAATTACCTTGAATCTATAGATCAAGTTGGCAAATATTGATATCTAGAGAATATTAAGTCTTCCTGTCTATAAACATGGACTATCTCACCATTTGCTTAGTTCTTCTTTGATTTATCAGTTTTATAGTTTTTTTTCATACAGAGCTTGTACACATTTTAAGAATTATACATAATTATTTAGTTTTTAGGACCTAATGTAAATGGTATTGTGTTTTAAATTTCAAATTCCACTTGTTCTTTGCTCATGTATAAGGATGTATTTGGATTTTGTATATTAACCTTGTATCTTGCAATATTACTATAATCACTTGTTAGTTTCAGGAAGGTTTTTGTTTTGTTTTATTTATTTTTTTTCTTTCAGACTTTCTATATACATGATCATGTCATCTGTAAACTAGAATAGCTTTATTTCTTCATCCACATTCTGTATTTTGTTTCCCCACCCCACCCCTTTGATGGGACAGGATGACTCAAGAAAGCTGAATTTGATATTTCCCTTTCTCCAGGTTAATTAGATTCTGATGATAACCCAGCAAGTTAGGTTTTGGTTAACTAGTTCTTCCCAAAGTCAAGCCTTGCTAAAAAGAGCAATCTGGAGTATTTCAAAAAAGTTACTTTTCCCCTCCCACTACTAGATGCACAAGGAAATATTTATCTGATATTTACTGTGGGAACATTGGCTGTGCTCCTGGAGGTAAATCCCACAATATTGTGCTCTCCCTACCTCACATATGACTGAGACCTCCTGGATTCTTTAACTCTCAGACTTGTCTTCATCCGTCTCTAGAAATTTGTCAAATACAGTTCAGGTTTTCCTACTCAGGCATTGGTTTCCACAGTGATTTCTGCTCCTGAGACTGTTCTGGTAAACTGTGACTCTGTATTTGTCTGTCTGTCCAATCTTGGGAGTAGTGGTCTAGCCCATGTCCTTGCCTCCCTATGGATCCAAGAATAGTTGCTGGTTGTTTAGTATGTTTAATTTTTTACTTATTTTTAGAACAGAGTGGTAACTTCCAAGCTCCACAGGAAACCAAAAACTGAAGTTTCATTAGAGATATTTACATTAATTCCTGCATGTAGTTTATTTCTTGGACTACAGTTAGATGATGTTCCCCTTTCCTAGAATTTCTAGACATATGTTTTGTGTAGCACTGGTACTTATATGACAGGATTGTAATAATAAGTTTAGTTAACAAAATATTATACAGGAATATTCATTCATTCATTCATTCATTCATTCATCAAATAAGGCTTCTACGTGCCAGGCACCATTCTAGATTCTGAAATAATAGTGAGCAAGACAAACAAAACTGTTTGTTTCCTAGAGTTGACGTTCTAGTTGTCAACACAGACAATGACCACAATAAATAAGAAAAAATTTAGTATATTAATTAATGGTACATGCTATGAAGGAAAATGGAACATAGGGAGAAAGGAGTATTGGAGGTGGATTGCTTCTATTTTACACTGGGCAGAAGACTGAGAAGGTGACATTGAAGTGAAGACCTATAGAAACTGTGACATTTGGGATGTCCAGTACAAAGGCACTGAGACAAGAACATGACTGGTGTGTTGATAAGGTGACTGTTGTGTCTAGAACAACATGTGTATAGGGTGTGTATAGGGTGGTTAGTGAAAGGTGAAGTCAGAAAAAGGACCCAAAGGCCACATGATGGGAGGCATTGGGGATGGTTGAAAGGTTTTGGCTATTTAATCTGCATAAAATGAGGTAAATGCATACCTGCATATCTGCATAAAATGGGAGAATTCTGTATAGAGAAATATCATTATATAACACTTTTAATTTATTAAATATTTCAAAAAATTTTAAAACTTTTACCTTGGGTTAGTTTTAGATTTCGAAGAATTAGCAAGAAAGTATAGAGAGTTCCCATAAGCTTTTCATCCAACTTCCCCTAATGTTAACATATTACTTAAGCATGGTGCATTTTTTAAAACTAAATTAGTATTGATACCATATGATCAACTAAACTATAGTTTTTATCCAAATCTCACCAGTTATTCCAATAATGTCTCTTTTCCATTTTGGCATCCATCTGGAAATACTGCACTTAGTGATCCATGTTTTTAATGGGATCCCTCAAGCTGCTCTGTTGAGAATGGAGTAAATGTCAGAGGTATAAAAGGTAGAGAGGAGTCATGGATGGCCCCATGGGTTTTTGTCTGAGCACCTAGGAGAAAGCAGTTGCCAGTTTCTGAGATGAGGAAGAATCTGAGAAGAGGAGGTTTACAAAGACTAGCAAGCATTCATTTTGGGATAGGTTAGGGATGAGCTGCCTGCTAACAGTTGGTCTAGTGTAGGTTTTTTATAGATATAGAACCCCGGGTGAATACAGCCTTTAAATAGCCATTCAGTTTAAATCACGTCTTTTCCTTGGATTTGCAAATAGTATTATTTAAGATGACTTTATTAGCAAGTGACAAGGTAACATTTCCCAAACTGGCTTAGACATAAGAAATGCTGTCCCCTCCCATAGCTGAAACTACAGGACCAAACATTTTCCTCAAGCACAGGGTCTTTTTTTTTTTTTTTTTTTTTTTTTATGTGCTCTGCTATCCTCAGTGTCTGCTGCAATACCAAGCAAAGCTGGTCATTTTGTTTGGAGTGGCAGAATAGCTACTGGCGGCAGTTTGGGCTTCACCCTTTTCCTTCGTTTTGGAGTAAGGATAGAGAGAGAGTGATCAGTCCCCAGATCTTTGTGGTAAGGCCAACTTAAGTTTGGTGCCCATGGGGCAGAGAAGTGCACTGTGCTTATTGGCTTGCATCAGGGTTTCTCACCTAGAGTGATTCTGCCCCTCTTTCCCCCGGGCACATATGGCAATGTCTGGAGGCATTTTGAGTTGTTATAACTGGTGGGGGTGGTGCTACTGACAACTAGCATATAGAGGCTGAGGATGAGGTTAACCATCCTGCAGTGCCCTGGACAGCACCCCATTACAAAGCATCACCCTGCCCAAACTTCAGTAGTGTAAAAGGTAGGAAAATAAGAATTGAACTGAGTTGAAGTCACCTCCTATTGAACCTCTTGGAGAAAATGTAGATACCTGAACAAACCATAGATTTTTTTTTTTCTAGGAAGAACAGGGAGGCAAACCTTGAGGTGTACCCCACTTTTCTCTTCAGGCTTTTCTGCTGCTACTAAACATGTTGAAATCAGTTCTCTGCAGACTCACTGGGATGATCTTTGCTGGTCTTCCTCCTTTTTCCTACCCTGTGAATGACCTCTGTACATGTCCCACTTCCTTTTATAAGACAGAAGGAAGACGGAGAGAAATTTGCATATCTTTTCTTTGAAGCTTCATGGTTTTTTAAAAACTTCTTCTCTAGAAAATGCTAGAGAAAGAGTGTAACTTTTAACATTCAGAATATTTATGGAAGTCCCAACATTTTCTTTCCTACTTACCAATCCAGTGGACCTAATAATAATTCTTGAGGATTACTTGTTTTAATGTAATTTTAATTTAATTTAATTTTTTCAGCATTCATGCTTTGTCTCTCCTCCAGTTTACCCCAATTCACTTTTCCTTTCCTTCTCTTAATGTCCTCCATGTTATTCCTTATGCTCCACAAGTAAGCAAAACCATATGACAATTGACTTTCTCTGCTCGACTTGTTCCACTCAACATAATCTCCTCTAGTCCCATCCATGTTGTTACAAAAGTTGGATATTCATCCTTTCTGATGACTGTGTAATATTCCATGGTATACATGAACGATATCTTCTTTATCCATTAATCTGCTGAAAGGCATTTTGGCTCTTTCCACAGTTTGGTGATTATGGCCATTGTTGCTTCTTTTCACTACATGGGTACCTTTGGGGTAAATAGCCAGTAGTGCAATGGCAGGGTCATAAGGTAGCTCTATTTTTAATTTTTTGAGGAACCTCCACACTGTTTTCCAAAGTGGCTGCATCAACTTGCATTCCCACCAACAGTTAGGAGGATTCTCCTTTCTTCACATCCTCTCCAACACTTGTTGTTTCCTGTCCTGTTAATTTTGGCCATTCTAACTGGTATAAGGTGTTATCTTAATGTGCTTTTGATTTGAATTTCCCTGATGGCTAATGGTGATGATGATTGTGATGATAACAGACACATTTTTTCCATGTGTTTGTTAGCCATTTGTATGTCTTCTTTGGAGAAGTATCTGTTCATGTCTTCTGCCCATTTTTTGACATGATTATCTGTTTTTTGGGTGTTGAGTTTGAGAGGTTCTTTATATATCTTGGATATCAGCCCTTTATCATCTAAAACATATAGATAGCAAAACTTTTTTTTTTTTTTTTTTTTTTACATTTCACCTGGGGTATTTCTTCTTTAGAGTGATACTGTAATCCAAAGTATAATACACTGATCCACATATAGGAGGCATCTCTGAGTGACTATTGCCAACTCTGATGGAAACACATATCTGGCCCCAACAGCTACTTTTGGCTCATCACACTCTTCTGCCAATATTAATACATATTTAGGGCCATTTACACTTGTTTGCTTTATTTGTTTTTATTTTTACTTTCTCTTTCTTAACTTTATTTTTTGTTTTACTATAGGCATAGTAGTCCTAACAATCAAAAATGGAAGAAAACTATTTAATACAGATTTTGCTCTCATCCCTTCTGAAGAAATTTAGACCTCTATGCTATTACTTCATGTTCAGCTGAAGTAATTTTCTATCCACGTTATCTTCTTGTTAAACTTAAAAGAGAAATCCAGTACTCCATACCCTTCTGGGATCTAGACACTCCATTCCTGTCCATGTCCAAAAATATTGGCTAATTCCTCTCCAAGATAAAAAACAAAAACAAAAACAAAAACAAAATAAAGAAAGTAAACAAACAACAAAGTGATGGACACAGCTCTATTTTGGAGAATATAGGTTTATATAAATGACACAAGGAAAAATAATTCAACTTGGAACATTTAATTTTTTGTCAAGATTTTATAGTCCTTTCCCCTTTCATGTCTTAAGAATTCTTCCTACACTGTTCATTATCATACATTCATATTAATCTTTCTCCTAGAAATAAGGTTATTTATTCATTTCAGTCAAAACTCCTAGATCAGCTTTGTAAATTCAGATACAGTCCAAACTATAATAGATTAAAGAAGAGAATCAGAGTACAAAGGTAAATATCTCAAAGACAGAAAAGAATAATGTGGAAGGACACAGCGGGCAAGAAGAAAAGACTTTTAGAAATTTTATGCAGAGCTCTGTGTTTTATTAGTAGATACTGAATTTCTAAGACATGGAGAACTATTTTTCAAAGATTTATGGATCTCTCTCTCTTTCTCCCTGTCTGTTTTTCTCCCTCTTTTTTTTTATTCTTTGTTTTAACAACAAATTATTTCAAAGGACTTGAAATGACATTTGCTTGGAATACTTTTATTTATTAGCTTAGATTTGAAATAAAAAATGTGCTAACTAAACCAAAATTGGACAGCATCTTGCAACAGGTGGCAGAGACCATAAAAAGAGGGAATGTGTAAAGCAATTTGATAGTGAGCAGCAATGTGGTGCTCCTTAGGGAAAGAAACAAGGAGAGATTGTTTAAAATCCCAAGAAAGAAAATATACATGCACATCCTAGGGTAATCAGTACAGTATTTTCATGAGCTTTTTAATACAGAAACACTCACTTTTTACTGGATTTCAATTCCAACATTTTATTTTTTGTTCAAATTGAAAAAGCCCTAATGTGTTTAAATGTAGAGAAATGGAGCAGAGTTGTAGCTCTCTGGATCTGGAGACACTGAAATCTCTTTTTTTCTTTGGTTTCACTGTTAAGAAGAACACTGACACATTAATAAGACTTAGAAGTCAAAATTTTATTCTTTGCAGATGATATGATACTTTATGTGGAGGACCCAAAAGACTCCACTCCAAAGTTGCTAGAACTCATACAGGAGTTCAGCAAAGTGTCAGGGTATAAAATCAATGCACAGAAATTGGTTACATTTCTATATAGGTCCAGAAGACCTAGTTAGAGACCTAACTCTATGGTCAACTAATTTTTGACAAAGCAGGAAAGAATGTCCAATGGAACAAAAAACAGTCTCTTCAACAAGTGTTGGGAAAAAAGGACAACCACATGCAGAGGAATGAAACTGGACCATTTCCTTATACCACACACACAAATAGACTCAAAGTGGATGGAATACCTCAACGTGAGACAGAAATCCATCGAAATCCTTGAGAACAACACAGGCAGCAACCTCTTTGACTTCAGCCTCAGCAACTTCTTCCTAGAAACATCACCAAAGTCAAGGGAAGCAAGGGCAAAAATGAACTATTGGGACTCCATCAAGATCAAAAGCTTTTGCACAGCAAAGGAAACAGTCAACAAAACCAAAAGACAACCCACAGAATGGGAGAAGATATTTGCAAATTATATATCAGATAAAGAACTAGTACTTAAAATCTATAAAGAACTTATCAAACTCAATACCCAAAGAACAAAGAATCCAATCAAGAAATGGGCAGAGACATGAACAGACATTTCTGCAAAGACATCCAAATTGCCAACATACACATGAGAAAGTGATCAACATCATTCAGCATCAGGGAAATACAAATCAAAACCACAATGAGATACCACTTCACACTAGTTAGAATGGGTAAAATTAACATGTCAGGAAATGACAAATGTTGATGAGAATGGAGAGAAAGGGGAACCCTCCCACACTGTTGATAGGAATGGAAGCTGTTGCAGACACTCTGTAAAACAGTATGGAGATTCCTCAAAAAGTTTAAAATAGAGCTCCCCTATAACCCAGCAATTGCACTACTAGGTATTTACCCTAAAGATACAAATGTAAGGGGTGCCCAGGTAGCTCAATGGGTTAAAGCCTCTGCCTTTGGCTCAGGTCATGATCCCAGGGTCCTGGGATCAGGCCCCCACATCAGGCTTTCTGCTCAACAGGGAGCCTGCTTCCCTCTCTCTCTCTGCCTACTTGTGATCTCTGCCAAATAAATAAATAAAATCTTAAAAAAAAAAATACAAATGTAGTGTTTTGAAGGGGCACATGCACCTGAAAGTGTATAGCAGCAATATCCACAATAATCAAACTATGGAAAGAGCCCCTAAATGTCCATCAATTGATAAATTGATAAGGAAGATGTGGTGTATATATACAATGGAATACTATTCAGACATTAAAAAACATGAAATCTTGCCATTTGCAACAATGTGGATGGAATTAGAGGGTACTATTCTAAGCAAAATAAGTCAACCAGAGAAAGACAACTATCATATGATCTCTCTGATATGAGGAATTTGAGAGGCAGGTTGGGGGTCATTGGGGGAAGGGAGAGAAATAAAGAAATAAGATGGGACCAGAGAGGGAGAAAAACCATGAGACTTAATCTCAGGAAACAAGCTGAGAATTGATGGAGGAGAGAGGGGTAGGAGGGATGGGGTGGCTGGGTTATGGACATTGGGGAGGGTATGTGCAATGGCAGGTTCTATGAAATGTGTAAGCCTGATGACTCACAGACCTATACCCCTGGGACAAATAATACATTATATGTTAATAAAAAAAATTCACAAACCAATTTAAAAAAAAAAGATTAGTAGGTTCCCATGAGCTTGATGAGGCATAAGATCCATGAAGAAGGAATCCTTGACATTCAGACTATTAGATCCACATGATTACTGGATCATGGCTTTAACTGATTCTTTTATTTAAAAACTGTAATTATAAGGGCACCTGGGTGGTTTTTTTGGTTAAATGTCTGCCTTCGGCTCAGGTGATGATCACAGGGTCCTGGGATTGAGCCCCACATTGGGCTCTTCATTCTGTGGGGAGTCTGCTTCTCCCTCTCACTCTTTGTTCTTTCTCTCTTTCTCAAATAGATAAATAACCTACATTAAAAAAAAAGAACTATAATTACAATTTAAAACACAATAACACTGGAATATTTTTTCTAAGATATTTAAATAAATGTATGCTAAATTAATTGCATAAAAGTTTAGCATTCTGAGTGTGGACTTTTATGTAAAATTCCAGTACTAGAAATTTTGGGATAATGGTAGATAGTATATATAAATTTCTCACATTGTAGGAAGTTGGGTTCCAACCAAAGAAGAAAAGCATAAATAAAGGTGGTGATCAAACAGAAGGAGGACAAGAGAGTACTGAATGTGGTTGACAAGAAATGTAGGCAGGCTCAGGATTAAAGATGATACCACAAGTAAAGTCCTTTTTTCCCAGTTCAATCATCTCAAAGATTATCCTGTACCTGGAGACAGGGTGTTGTGAGTAAAGTCTACTTTTAAATTTAGCTCCTGACTTAGGGTGGTATGATTCCAGTTCTGAACATAGTAGTTGGGGTTACTTCTAATTCCCTTCTTATTATCCATTTCAGGCCAGGAAAATAAAACAATTGAATTTTCTGTAAATGAACAATTTGCCATTGAATTGAATAAGAAATCTGTTTAAATATTGTCATTTTCATTAATAATAAAGATACCAAGTTATAATAAATATCTTTCCATTGCATACATCAGTGGGAAATGTATTAATAGAGATTGGTATGAAAAATAAATTGAGGAGGAAAGACTGAGCAGAAAATTTAACAATCAGGCTCAAACTAACAAAATATTTCCACTAGATTATTACACACTTCTGTGAAAATATTGTGGGCTTTTGCATTTTAATTGATAAAAATGCAGAATGAGATGCTTTCAGTTTTTTTTTTTTTTTTTTGTAAGCCAATTACATCATAAAGTTTTGGGGAGTTCTGAAATTATACTTGTGAACTACGACTAAAAATAAGAAAAGGAAAATTGTAGTTGAAAAGAAACACCCTCATTTACCTGGTGATTTTTTGTTGTTGTTTGCCTTGAAATATTTGCTTAATATTATATATAAGATGTCAGAAAATATCTATGTCCAATTTTATTTAGATATATTCACATATTCTTTTGTAATTTTCATGATAGCCTGTTTATATTTTTTAAAAAAATGTAAAAAAAGCAAGGATATGAATCATGAGTTATCTATCTCCATGTCATCTATTCTCCAACCTACTTTTATTAACTATAAGATTAAGGGTGTGAAGAAGCCAAACACTAGGCAGAGTTTTTTATTTTTTATTTTTTTTAGTTTAATTTAATTTTTTCAGTGTTCCAAGATTCATTGTTTATGCACCACACCCAGTGCTCCATGCAATATGTGCCCTCCATAATACCCACCACCAGGCTCACCTATTCCCCCCACTCTCCTCCCCTCCAAAACCCTCAGTTTGTTTCTCAGGCAGAGTTTTAAATAAGTGAGTCAAAAATCCCAAAGGGATCTTCTACTTGAGGTTCTTTTTTTCTTGACTAAGGACATTGCTACCTCTTTCCTAACCAGTGTCTTCACCTGGTCTTTTGAACTCATGTTGTCCACATTAGGACTTTTTTTTTTTTTTAATTAATTTTTTTATTTTTTATAAACATATATTTTTATCCCCAGGGGTACAGGTCTGTGAATCACCAGGTTTACACACTTCATAGCACTCACCAAAGCACATACCCTCCCCAATGTCCATAATCCCACCCCCTTCTCCCAAACCCCTCCCCCCAGCAACCCTCAGTTTGTTTTGTGAGATTAAGAGTCACTTATGGACTTTTGAAAAAGTTCCAAAAGCCTGAGAACTCTTGATCCTGGGTGTTTCTCTAAAAAGCAATACAGTACCCCTCTTCTATAAAGACCCTTAATAACCTGGGAAAGAACTTAAGTATTAAGACCTCTCTACCTCTTGACCAGGCTAGACACTGTTTGGGAGCCTTAGCCAATTCTGATCCAAAAAAAGACAGGTATTTGAGGTTTGTCCCTGTCAGGGAGGCATTTAATCACTATTATCCAGGATCATCCACCCAAAGGCAACTACTTCTTTTAGGACACTCCACATTTCCCCACCCTTGACTCCTCCCACTCTGCAAAAAACCCTTAACAAGATTTTTCACATGTCATCTATAAATCCCATTTCATTACTTGTAGTAATTAATCTGTTTTTATTTTAATTGAAACTTTTAGAGATAATAATTTGTGGATTCAAATCCACTTGTGAGAAATAGTACAGAGATCCTTTACACACTTTACTCATTTTCCCCCATGTTAACATTTCAGAGAAGTCTAGTATTTTATTACTTGATTCATTCATTCATTCATTATTGGACACTTTATTACTCGTTTCCCCTAAAAATTAACATTTCAAAAAGGTATGGTGTTTTATCACTCTGCTTATTTATTATGTGTGCATTATGCAAGCTTGTCATGTGTGTGGTTTCTTTTATCTACCATTGCAGTCAAACTGGAGAGTTCTAACGTGTCCCTTTCTACTGCTCTTGTTCAACCTGGGAGAAAACCTATCTTCCTCCTGCAGGCCTTCCCTAGATCTTCTGGACCAGTTATGTGCCTTCCATTTCTAAAATTTTTAAATGTTATAAAAGTAGAATATATTAGTGGCTTGCTTAACCATTCACTTCCTGCTGGGCAGCTGGACTATTTTCAGGTTTTGACCATAGAAAATAAAGCTGCTAAGAACATTTGTGAACAAGTTTTGCATAAACATGAGTTTTATGAGTTTTATATTGGGATAAATGCCCAAGAGCATAGTTGCTCTGAATGCTTGGTTTTATAAGAAAGTGTCAAACTTTTCGATAGTGGCTCTACTATTTCACATTCCACTATCTGTGAGTGATCCCATTTCTTTGCATCTTCATCAGGACTTGGTGCTGTCACTTTTTTTTTTTTTTAGTTTTAGCCACTCTGATAGGCGATACCTCATTATGGTTTCAATTTGCATTTCCTTGAGGACTAATAATGTGATTAGCTACTATATATCTCCTTCAGTAAAATGTCTGTTCAGATCTTTTATCCATTGTTTAATTGGATTGTTTGTATTTATCATTGACTTTTGAGAGTTCTTTATACATTCTAGATGCCAGTCTTTTTCTTTTCTCCTAGTCTTTAGCTTATCATTTTATTCTCTTTACAGGGGGGTTCCATAAAACAAAAGCTTTTAAATTGGATGTAGTCCAATTTATATATATTTTCTTTTATGGATCATGCTTGTGTCAACCTAACCCCTTTGGACTAGCCTAGATCAAAGCTTTTTCCCCCCTTTTTCCTAAAATATTTGTGTTTTTACACTTAACATTTACCCCCACTATCTCTTTTGAGCTAATTTTTGTGTAAGGCATGAGCTTTAGATCAAGGCTCACATTTTTTGAACATGGATGTTTATTTGTTCCAGCCCCATTTGTTGAAAAAACTGTCTGCCATTTAATTGCTTTTGTACTTTTGTCAAAAATAAATTCAGCATACTTGTATGGGTCTACTTTTTGATTTTCCATTCAGTTCCATTGGTCTGTGTCTCTACCCTTTGATAATATCACAGTGTCCTGATTACTGTTATTATATAATAAGCTTCCTATCATTTTATTCTTCAGTGTCAAGATTATTTTACCTATTCTGTAGCCTTTGCCCTCTACATACATTTGAGAATAGGCTTGTCTAAATCTACAAAAATCCTTTCTGGTATTTTGACATATTATATTATATTATATAGAATTATATTAGACATATTCATAGATGATAGATGTGTGTATGCTTGTGTATTTATATCTATGTAGTATTTATATGATATATTAAGATATAAATAATAAAATATATAAAGAGTATTATATATATTCATTCATATATATGTATATTCATATATATGTGCATTTATATGTATAGGTATATGTGTATATATATGTATATGTATATAAAACTTTGGGGATAATTGGTATCTTTACTACACTGAGTCTTTCAATCCAGTAACCTCCTTATGTTTTTGAATGGAAAAGAGTTTTTTCTAACTAATATATAAATGGAGCTTGTGTTTTTAACCACTCTGATAATAACTGCCTTTTAATTGATGCATTAGATTATTTACATTTAAGGTATTTATTGATATGGTAGCATATAAATTTGTCACAATTTTTTGTTTTCTCATTATTTCCATTTGGTCATCTTTGTCTGTTTACTTTTTCTCACTTTCTTATGGATTACCTAGTTTTTTACTTTTGAGGGGATTCCATATTGATTTGTTTATTGTGTTTTGGATTGTATCTCTTTGTATAGCTTTAATCTTCATTGGTCTGTTTATTACTATACACAAATGTGAATTATAACAATTTACTGGTATTAACATTTAACATTATACTACTTCAAATGTGGCAAAAAATGATTTATAAAGCTCATAAGTAAAAGGATAGTTTATTATATGTACCTGTAATTTTTCATTTTTTATTGTTCTTTCTTTCTCTCTGGTATTCCAAGATTTGTCTATTGTCATTTCCTTTATGTTTGAAGAAATTCTTTTAGTAATTCCTTAAGGGTAAGTCTAGTAGCAACAAATTCTTTTTTCTTTACCTGAGAAAGTTTTTATTTCCTGTTCATGCCTGAAGAATAGTTTTTATCATATAGAGAATAAGCATTTGACAGTTTTATTCTCTGAGCACTTTAAAAATATTTTACCACTCCCTTCTGACCTCAATAGTTTCAAAGAGAAATGAGAAATTCACTTTCATTCTGATTGGTGTTCCTCTATAGGAAATATGTCATTTTATTCTAGTTTATTTGCTTTTAGCTTTTAAAAGGTAATTATGATATTTTTTGGTGTGTATTTGGTGGGGGGGAGATTAAACTGTTCAGAAATTATTCAGGTTCTTGAATATGTAGGCTTGTGTCTTTCATTAATTTGAGACATTTCCAACTTTTTTTTAGACCTTTTTTATTTGGTTTGTTTGTTTAGATTGGGTGTGTTCTATTTCCTCAATTTCACTGATTACATATTCTGTCATTTTTACTTTAATACTAAGCCATTTAGTACATTTTAAATTTATTTTATTTTATTTTTCACTTTATAATTTCCACTTAATTATTTTTATAGCTTCTATTTCCTTATTGGATTTTTCTACATTTTCATTTGTTTTAAGAGGACAAATGGATGATTATTTAAGTGTTTTTATGATTGTTGCTTTAAAATTCTTGTAAGTTAATTTCAGCATTATATTACTAGCACTGTTAATTTTAGCTTATTGTCTTACTTTCATTCAAACTGTGATTTCTCCAGTTATTAGTATTACAGATAAATTTCAGTTATGTCCTGGACATTTTGTCTATCATTTCAGTAGTTAGTGAACCCTAGTTAGTGAACCCTATCTCATATGTTAGAAGACAATCACCCTTCTTAGATTTAGCATGTGAGTCTTATAATATTTTTGTAGACCGTGGTTCTAGTGGTAGTTCAATTTTCAGAACCTTTGCAGTGTTGTTTTGATCTGCTTGGTTTTTCTGGTTCTCTAGGGCTTCCACTGGTCCCCACCTGTGTGGCCTGAGGAATGGAGGGAGCTTCTCTAGGTCAGCTGATATGTGTCTCTCAGTGAGAAAGTAGTGTGGTGGGATCACTGCACTTGTGTCCCATGTCATGTCCAGGCAGACTGAGAGCCCTAGACCATTTTGTGACAGTGTTTCCAACCAGTCTTCCCTGTGACAGGTCCCTTCTCTGGTTCTACTCCTGCCTAGATGTGTGTCAGCAGGAAAGGTGTCACCCTAGGCCCAGCAAGCAAAAGAGTCCTCTGCCCACTTATTTCTGATAAGACTCCAATGGAAACAACCTGGTGGCTCACCTGCAGGTTGTTGAAGGGATCTTGTTCTATCTGGAAGGTGAGCCCATCTGGATGAAGGTCATGAAGTGCCATGTCTGGTGTCCTTCCACTACCAGATAGGGACTGAGGCTAGGCACTATGCTACCTCTCCAGCCTTGGGTCCCAGGCCCACCCACCTTGATCTTAACTCCTTCCAGAGTCCTCCTAGTGCTGCCTCATATACCATGGTGTTCAGTGTATATAAATGCACATAGTGGGAAAAGGGGTACAGGGAGAATAGGCGTACCTACTTATTGGGACTGGAAGTCCACAGGGCTGCTTTAATCCCTCAATGTTTATATGCAGAAAATAACCTTGTAAAAAGTTTACATATTTTTTTAGGTATCCAGTTTGTCTCTTCTTTTTCACCTGGAGTCCACTGCCTAGTTGAAAACCTGTCAACTCCTCCTGGGACTATAATAATAGCTACAAAACTGAGCTCCCTCACCTCAGATTCCGGCTCCTTGGTCTGACCTTCTTACTGATCATCACAGATTAGGACCTTGTCACACTTTCTCCTAAAACCATCACAGGCCCCCAGGCTTACTATCTTGCCTTTCTTCTCTTCCTCACTCATACACCTAGCTGCCAGAAGTGTCCACATGACACTTTGTTTCACTCTGTTGCCTTACTTATTCTCTCCTCCCTTACCTAATTCATTCATTCTCTACCTTTTTTACCTCTGGCTAACTGTAACTCCCCTTAAAAACTAAGTTAACATGTGACCTCTCCAGAAAACCTTCCCTAATCCTTCCAGGTTGGTGGTGCCATTTTTCCCAAAGAAAAGAGCTTTCCTGATACAGTACCCATTTTTTGTTTGTTTGTTTCTGAGCTCTGTTTTTGTGCCTGCACAGGGCTGGTGCCATAGTAGTGACCCCTATCATTGTAATTGTTACACTATCTTATAATTGTGTTTGCTTGTTTATTTTCTTAATTAGATTGCAAGCTTTCTGAAAGTTGAAATTATTGTGTATTCTTCCATCCCCAGAACACTTTAAGTTTAGAAATTTAACCTTTGTTGAATGGATAACTGGATTAAAATAATCTCTCATTCATTTTACCCTTTCTTTTCTACTTTCTAATGTCTTTTTCTTGTTTTTGTCATTTTTCTTTTTGAATTAGAAAGTAATCACTTTTATAACCTTGTTATTGATAAGGAATTCAGGACAAGAGTGAAATATAAAGTATTTTGTAAACCATTTTTCCTATAGAAACTTATTTCAGGGACTATATTCCTTAAACATCTACTTCCATGGTCACATAATGAGCAGTGTTTACACAGTTCAAACAGGAAAGTTGGATTCCACAAAAGTTTCTCAATCAGAGTTGGCCATTGGGCATGACTTAAGTTCATTTACCTAGCAATAACTCCGGAGCACCCTCACACAGTGGAGTTCAGAAAGAAAAGAGACATTTCTTTATCTAATGACATTTTTAATGACTAAGTTGACTTTAAGCAAGTTTTACAGTCATTTTCTTTAAATACACCTAAAGTCAGGTTAATTTATTACCATTTCACAAAAATCATGCCCAGTGATCTAATAGGCTAGTTCTTACTAAAAGTAGAGCAAAGAAAAATGATAAAAGAAAGTAAGTTCCTCTTACTGAGTAATAAGTTTAAATGATGAACTTGAGCTGTCTTTCTTTTTCCTCAGGTGAGTCAGGGAGTTATGATTTGGATTTTCTCTGTCATATCACTTAAATATTCCCTTTATCTATGAAAATATTCTTGAAACCCACTACAGAAAGTCATTTAGGACATGTATATAGGCTTTGTGTTGATATAATCATGAACTTTGGATTGAATATTGATTTTAAAAAATTGAAACAAAATCCATCTCTTTTAGAAGTTCATTATTGTGAGCTTTTATGACCCTCTATGTTGGTGCTGACACCCTGACATTTTGCCACATGTAGGAGTTGCAATATGATCAGGCTGAGGAGGTCTACAGCCACCCATAGTTCAAAGGACTTGGGCTCAGGACCGTTGCAGACTGGGACACAGACCTGATGTGACTGAGTGTGACTTTGGGCCATTGGTGACCTCCGTAGCTAGGTCCTCTTATCTGCAAGTTGAGGGTAAGAAAACTTGACTCTTAGGCATGCCCAGCGCATGAATAGGGGAGCTAATACCAACTTTCTGTCACAGATTTGGGTTCAGAACCTGTTGGTGCTTCTCCTGCCTGTATTTTGCCCCAGGATTTGAATACTCCATGGAGCCATCTCTTAGAATGAAGCACTAGTCTCTCCAGCATGTCATTGTCAGCTTCCTGGGGTTAGGTCAAAATGGAACTCTTCCCTTACAAATTTTCCAGCTATGAGGGCAAATTGGTGTTACCGTAGATCTAAGGATGGATGGAGCAGACCCCATACCATCCTGTGAGCATCCCACACAAGGGTATTTTTGAATGCGTCTGGCTCTGCCTTTAATGGGAGGCTCTCAGGGTTTAGACATCTAAATATAGCAGAAACAAGGCTTTGGAACACAGCCTCTTTACTAGGGCACAGGAATCAAGTGTACCAATTCTTGACTCAAGTTCTTGACTCAACAAGAAGTGATATTTATTTATTTATTTATTTATTTATTTTAAAGATTTTATTTATTTGTCAGAGAGAGAGAGAGAGCGCAAGCACAGGCAGAGAGAGTGGCAGGCAGAGTCAGAGGGAGAAGCAGGCTCCCTGCGGAGCAAGGAGCCGGATGTGGGACTCGATCCCAGGACGCTGGGATCATGACCTGAGCCGAAGGCAGCTGCTTAACCAACTGAGCCACCCAGGCGTCCCAAGAAGTGATATTTAAAATATTCACCTGTTACTTTGATATCAGTCACACACATACACACACACAAACTCAAACACTGTATTTTGTAGAACCAGGTTTGCTCCTTCTGCATACCATAATCTGAAATGCATATGGAGAAACCTGTCACTTGTAGGAGGGATGGGGAGCAGGGGCCCGTTGGACTAGCAGGAAGGAGCTAGAGAGCACAGGATTTTGAGCAGATGTGAAATGAGTAAAAGGCACACCCTAGACACATATTATAAGGGTGTGAAGGAACAGTGAAAGGGGAGAGCCAGGATCTCCACGGTTCCTCAGGTATCAGGCAACTAGCATGCCTCAAAGTGCCTTGACACTTGATTGAATAGAATTTCCATGCGTCTTTCTAGTCAAGTAATTGATGAGAGGGAAGTTTTTCCCTCTCATGTCAAGCAGAGACATGGAGGAGACAGAGTAGAAGTCTGGAAGTGAGCAGGCAAGTGGCTGAGAATCTAAAAAATGCGAGGGATGTGTGTGTTTGCACCTATCACTGTAATGAACATAGCCATTGCTTCCATGGTGCAGGAAAACCAGCCAGTGGAACAGTATCTACCTTATCTAATAGCATCTTCCTCCAAACTTGTAGTACCTCAGTTTACACTAGGCTCTGAAGATGTATTGATCAGGATATTCTAAATTATGCTCCGATAATGAACCAGATGAAAATTGCAGAGGCACAAAATAACAGTTTATTTGTTGCAAAAAGAGGTTATCTAGTGCAGATAACAAGGAAGTATGGCCATTCCTGTCACATGGAAGCTTCACATGGAAGCATACACACTTATTAAGCGACACTAATGTGAAGTGAGGGGCAGAAGGAAGGCCGTCTGGCTCCCACTTGCATTTTCATTCTGAGATAGAAAACTGCAGATTGTGGCTTTAACTTCAGTTATTACAGAAATCTTACTTTTTTTTAAATAAAATATCCCATTTCAAAAATTATACTCAATGTTACATTGAAGATGACATAGTGGTGAACACATTATTGTCAACTTCCACTGAATTCTATATAGGCTTACAGGAGAGAAACAATTATTTTGTAACCTTGATCATTTATATTAAGACTGCATATTAGACATTTTGGTTCTTTTATATGAATTATTGAAGCATTCTACATTAAACATATCCACTGGGTATTCTATAGCTATGTAGAGACTACAAGCAAAATACACTTTTGAGGGACTACTGTGCACTTGATGTATTTTGTAAATGAAATTTAAAACTATAAGAAAGGGGTGACTTTTTCCCAGCATTCCTAAAATTATGTTGCAGCAGGAAACGTAGGATTCCATTAATTACAGAGGGATTCTGGCATCAATTGTGATGTTTTTCACATTTTTGGACTAAAAATTTGTGAAATATTGATTATTTTCATACTGCTGTTGAGGAAATCAATCTTATAAGAACACTGTTCCTGGCTGATGGCATGGAAGAGACCAAATTTAAGTGAGTACAGTAGAGATCACCCATGCAGTGATCCTAATCTTCCCTTGCCCTGTGTTCATGGTTCCACCACTGTCCTCTGGAAACCTTTTTGCTGAGGAACACTGCCCTGGAACATATGATCCAGCCAACCTGGCATTTCTTCCTTGCACTACACTCTTCAAGATAATTAACCTTGTAAGCCACAACAAGAAAAAGCCTGAACCAAACCGTCAGGCATGTTTGCAGGTCATGGCAACAGTCCTAATACACGCTTTTAAATGATGCCCCGCCACAGGGTTCTCAGAATGGAATGCAGCCAAATAATTCTTAATTCATATAATTTAAATAACAGCATGAATGACTGACTGAAAAGGGCAAGGTACGGCAGAGGTATTACGAAAATAATCCAAGCTGAGTTGCAAAATCAAATGAGATTACACTTCCTGTGCGACTGAAGTGATCAGCCTTCAAAAGGATGAGCCTTCTGTTAGCTCTGTCTTAGTAAGCATTTGGAGGGCTCTGGGACCACACAGACAAGTATTTGCAGTGTCCAGAGGAGGGAGAGTGTCCCCAAACTTTCTGGGGCCTGGAGCACTAGATGCAAATTAGCATCTCCTCCTACGGAATTAGCAGTTTCCGTTGACAGCCTGATTAACTTGTTTTTCTACTCAATGGTACTGAAATATCTTAGTATCTTTTGAAAAAGCATTGTTGTGGGACTTAAGTGTAAGTCATTATTGCATTTTTAAAAGACAATAAGCAATTAGAAGGAGATTCAAAGAAAGGGGTACTTGTTCATTCATTCAGCAATGTGTGCTGGGTGACAAAGCTCTGTATAATACTGGGTTGTTGCTACTGGCAAAGAGAAGAAAAAGGCCTGCAGAGGCCTAGAGCTTGGGCAGTATTCAGAGAAGCAGCTAGAAGGTTGTATAATATGTATGTTTCCTGTGCTTTGCTGGTTCATGTTGCCACCTCCTACTGGAGGATTTTATTTTCCTGAAATAGGCTTCCTTACACCAAATTCCATGAGTTTCCAGGGATTCTTGGTGTGTCCCATGTGCTGAGGCATGCCCTCATTTCTCTTGCTCCCAGCCGCCCTCACCCACCATACCACAGCAGGGCTGCTCCACCAGGTTCTGAGGTGCTAGGAACATCCAGGCCCTCAAAGTATTCAGGTGGACAGTGTTTTTTTTCCAAACAGTGGGGCAAGTTCTGACCTCTGCCCCCTAACCAACCTTCAGGTCTTTAGTTACCACCTCCAGGAGCTGTCTGCTAGTAAACCAGCTCTGAACACTTGTGGGGCTGGGCAGTCAGGATATGGGCTGAAATGGAGAGGCAGTGAGGAGGCTAAGGAAGAAGACAGTTGATATTTCCTGAATTTTTCCTGACTGGCCTGAGAGTGCTTCCAGCCCTCCCACCAGCCCAGCAGCAGACAGGCAGTCAGGGAAGCACTGGTAACTCAAGAAGGTAGGTACACAAGAGTGGATGCACAGGGCTTGTGCCAGGGCCTGAGCCAGCAGAGCTGCTAGACCTTGTCCTAGACACCAACATCAGGGGAACATATACCCAACCCTCACTGTGTGCCTGGATTCAAGTGCATTATTCATCGGTAAGAGTCCTCATCTCTCTGGGTTCAGCTTTAGTGCTAGAGCTGATGGAGAATATGGTCAAGATTGAAAATATATTTCAAATAGCGCCCTTAATCAGTGGCATATAATGGGATATTTGTAAGAGGTTGAAAGAGAGGGAATGGAGATTGTGATATTTTAAATGCCTCAAACAACTACATGTAGAAAACTCATGGATGGGTTTTAATAGTCTGCTTTCTTTGACCAAGAAAGCAATTTATCTCCCAGTAGCTTATTAATGTAACAGGAAATCTAAATTCGCAATCCCAGAGGTAAAAAACATTTTTTTTAAAAGAAACCTTTATGTAACACTGAGTTTTGGCTAAATATTGTTTAAAATCTTTGCATCTGTCTGTGGGAGAGATCAGTTTATACATTTCCCTTGTTATGACATTATTGGTGGGTTTTTGTTTGAAAATTGTGCTTGTCTTATAAAATGAGTTGATTGCTATTATATTGTTTTATTTTCTTTGAGAAATTTTGTAAAAAACTTGATGTTATTTTCCCTCAAATATTTGGAAGAAATTACTGGTGAATAGAATAACAATACAACATCAGCATTACTTCATTTTTTAATTGAAGTAGTTTGTTTAATTTCTCTGAGCCCCTGTCTATTTATCTGTAAAGTAGATTTTATACCTGCTCAATTAATCTTTCAGACTCACTTTGGGGATAGCAAAGTCCTCTTGCTTTGTCTTACACATGTAAGCATGTAAAGTGCTATGGAAATATATCATCTTTATAAGTTCTAACATTTTATGTAAGAATACAAATTAGCAAAGAAAAGTAGACAATAGGGAACAGAAAGTCAAATCAAAATGTAAGGAGGTAAACGCATCCTTAGAAGGAGATAAAGAGGAGTCATAGAAGACCTTTGCACCATCACTGTGAGGGATTCTAATAACCTCTTGTACATAGAAGTGAACCAGATTTTCCCTACCAGTCTGTCAAGTGTAAAGCCAGGGTCACCATCCTTTCCCTATCTTCCATGTCTATCAGAAAACACCTATGAAGGTGCCTGGGTGGTTCAGTCAGTTATACATATAACTACGTATTTTTGGCTCAGGTCATGTTCTAAGGGTTCTTAGATCAAGCCTGGCATTGGGCTCTATCCTCAGTGTGGAGTTTTGTTGGGATTCTCTCTTTCCCTCTCCAATCGCCCCTCCTCCCATTAGTATGCATGTGCTTGTGCATGTGTGTGTGTGTGGGGGGGAGCACATGCTCTTTCTTTATCAAATAAATAAAATCTTTTAAAAAAATTTTAAAATATCTATGACCTATAGGAAGATAACCAAGATAAGACATTGCCAGTTCAAATCTCAAGATGTATATGAGGATATTTAGAACAAGACAGATTTGTTTGTTTGTTTGTTTGAGAGAGAGAAGACTTTAGGTTACAAAAAGTAAGGACTGGGTGAAGAGGAAGTTTACTCAGCCAAGCTCAGAAAATCACATGATATTTTTATTCATGAGGGAAAGTCTCATAAATACCATAATTTCAGCAGGTCCTTGTCCTTGCATTATGTGGAGCAGAAGCTGTGGGTGCATGTGAGCCTACCCTAGGCTCACATGGAGGGCTAGAAGATGCCTCATTGGGCCAGAGGATGGTAACATCCAGGAGGATATTCAACACTAGAAAAAAGAGCTGGTAAATAAATCCCCCAACTTCTTTGCCTCCCAGACACAGAATTCTGAGTTGTCTCTTCTGGGTCTGCACTGAGTGGAGCAGCCATTCATTTATTCTTTTGTTGACTTTCCTCTCTTTCCTGTCTTGATTTCCTACTTCCTCTGAGTGTATTTTGGAATCACATCCTACGTAAACTACAAGCATTTAAGTCCTTGTCTTGGGGTCTGCTTCTAGGAGACCCCAAATCAAGAGAATATATTTGATATATTGTCAACTTTTAGCTGCTGGCAGGGCAGTACCATATTTTGTACCAGGGACAATGGAGAGTTCTGTTTTAACTTGTCTGCTCAGTATTTCATATTTTCTCTCCGCTCCATGGCAACTTAAAAAAAAAAGTTGATTGACTTGGGTGAAGCACTGGTACTCTATTAAAGGATGTTTATATTGGTTTAAATTTAATTTTAGTTTGAGTGCTCGATCTTTAAACAAAATAGCAGCTGAAAATTTTCCAAATGGATTGTTTTCAATAATTTGTAAACTTCATTTTACAAATGTAGTTTGCAAAGGAATTCACTACATAGACAGAAGTCTTTTTGGTTGCCTTGGATGAAGCCTGTAGTTCACTAAGCCACAATATAACATAAGATCCATAAAACTGAAGCCCACACAAGTTTCCATGCAAATAGCTGCTGCTTTTACCCACTGGCTGGGATTTAGTCTGACAGTGATTCTTCCAAGAAGCATGTGCTGGAGGAAAGAGACTGAAAGGAGGATGTCAAAGCCTTGATTCATTCATCCAGTTTTCTATTTATTCACAGGATATTTATTGAATGTCCAGTATATTAAAGGATTTTTTTTTACTCATATTTGGGGGAATATCATGTGAATAATTTTAAGGACTCTGCTGGTTTGTTTTAGGGCTTGGTTTATGTTCTGTTATGTTTTGTATTATTGTTTTTGTATTTTGTACTATTTTCTGATCCACTAGTAAAGTAATGGTGGAGGAGTAGTAACTCCAGCATTAATGTCAGGACTAGAGAGGGGGAGAAGGACTGGTTAGCCCACAAGTTAGTGTGAGTGTGTGAAAAGTGAACTGAGCGGGTCTGAGTAAAACTCTTCTGTTGGTGTGTGTGTGTGTGTGTGTGTGTGTGTGTGTGTATGTGTTTAAGTTTTAGGATGAAGAAAAAAAAATAAACAATTTTGTTGTTGTTGTTGTTGAGTTTCAGACTGGAGATGAGGGAGTGAAGTTCAGAGTCCAAAATAGGAAAGTGAAAGAGTGAAAGCCAAAAGTGGGAGCTTTGTTCTGGAAGGTGCAGAGACTCTCTTCAGGATTGGAGTTCCCACTTTCATCTCTATTTCTCCAGGAGGAATGCTGGCTTTAATTATGAAGTATTAAAGTATAGACTGGAAGGTCATCTAAATGCCATTCCAGATTTTTCTTCTTCCTTCAAGTTTCCTTTCTCTCTCTCTCTCTCTTCTCTCTCTCTCTCTCTCTCTCTCTCTGTGTGTGTGTGTGTGAAGAGGGGTGGACATGCTAAGTGCCCAAGCAGGGAAATCTTGTGCATGTGGGATGAGATCTGAAGCCAAATTGACCTAAGACTAGGCATTCCCCCACTCCCTGGGCATGCAGGTTTGACTCAATGATGTGAAGGGAGTTTTCACACAGTTTTGGGGTACCTCCAGGTGGAGGGAAGCAGGGAGATTTTCCCTGCAATACTGGATACTGAAAATTGCAGAGACTACCATCTACTCCACCTCTGACAAGAATATAGACAATGGAGGGAGGAGTCAAGATAGTAGAGAAGTAGCAGGCTGAGAGTACATCAGGTAGCAGGAGATCAGCTAGATAGTTTATCTAAACATTGCAAACACCTACAAATCCAATGGGAAATCAAGGAGAGGAAGAACAGAAATTCTAGAAACAGAAAATCAGCCACTATCGGAAAGGTAGGACCAGTGGAGAAGTGAATCCAAAGCAATGGGAAGATAGACTGCAGGGGGAAGGGCCAGCTTCTGGCAAGCAATGGAGCAATGGAGCACTGAATCAGGACTTATAAAAGTCTGTTCCACTGAGGGACATCGCTCCAGAGGCTAAACCGGGGTGAAGCCCACACGGGGTAAGTGTGGCCCCAGGTCCCACAGGGTCACAGAAGGATCAGGGTTGTCTGAGTGTCGCAGAGCTTGCAGGTATTAGAACAGGGAAGCAGGTTACAGAGACAGAGCTCTCAGCTCAGGGTTACCTTGAACCCATCGCAGGTTGGGTGAGCTCAGAGCATGGCCAGAGGCCAGGAGGACAGGAGTGATTGGGCGCTATCCTCTGAGGGTGCACTGAGAAGTGGGGCCCCGAGCCCTCGGCTCCTCTGGGCTGGAGACTGGGAGGCCACCATTTTCATTCCCATCCTCTGGAACTCTACGGAAAGCGTTCAGGGAACAAAAGCTCCCAAAAGCGAACCCGAGTGGATTACTCAGCCCGGTCCCTGGTAAGGGTGATGCAATTCTGCCTTGGGCAAAGACACTTGAGAATGACTACAACAGGCTCCTCCCCCATGAGATCAACAAGAAATCCAGCCAGAACCAAGTTCACCTACCAAGGAGGCCAGAGACCGAAGGCTAGGGACCTAATCAATATAGACCAATGTCAGATCTAGAGTAATATGTCAGATCTCGAGTTCAGAATGACAATTCTCAAGGTACTAGCTGGGCTCGAAAAGGCATGGAAGATATTAGAGAAACCCTCTCTGGAGATATAAAAGCCCTTTCTGGAGAAATAAAAGGACTAAAATCTAACTAAGTTGAAATCAGAAAAGCTATTAATGAGGTGCAATAAAAAATGGTGGCTCTCACTGCTAGGATAAATGAGGAAGATGAAAGAATTAGTGATATAGAAGACCAAATGACAGAGAATAAAGAAGCTGAGCAAAAGAGGGACAAATGGCTACTAGAACACATGGGGAGAATACGAGAGATAAGTGATGAAACACAACATTAGAATGAAACAACATTAGAATAATTGGGATTACAGAAGAAGAAGAGAGAGGGGAGAAGAAGAAGAAAGAGAGAGAAGGTATATTGGAGAGAATTATTGGAGAGAATTTCCCTAATATGGCAAAGGGAACAAGCAACAAAATCCAGGAGGTGCAGAGAACCCACCTCAAAATCAACAAGAATAGGTCCACACCCTGTCACGTAATAGTAAAATTTACAAGTCTTAGTGACAAAGAGAAAATCCTGAAAGCAGCCCTGGAAAAGAAGTCTGTAACAGGCAATGATAAAAATATTAGATTGGCAGCAGACTTATCCACAGAGACCTGGCAGGCCAGAAAGAACTGGCATGATATATTCAGAGCATGAAATGAGAAAAACATGCAGCCAAGAATACTATATCCAGCTAGGCTATCATTGAAAATAGAAGGAGAGATAAAAAGCTTCCAGGACAAACAAAAACTGAAAGAATTTGCAAACACCGAACCAGCTCTACAGTAAATATTGAAAGGGGTCCTCTAAGCAAAGAGAGGGCCTAAAAGTAGTAGATCAGAAAGGAACAGAGACAATATACAGTAAAGGACACCTTACAGGCAATACAATGACACTAAATTCATATCTCTCAATACTTACCCTGAATGTTAATGGGATAAATGCCCCAATCAAAAGACACAGGGTATCAGAATGGATTAAAAAAAAAAATCTATATGTTGCCTACAAGAAACTCATTTTAGACCCAAAGACACTTCCAGATTTAAAGTGAGGGGGTGGAAAACAATTTACCATGCTAATGGACATCAGAAGAAAGCAGGGGTGGCAATCCTTATATCGGATCAATTAGATTTTAAGCCAAAGACTATAATAAGAGATAAGGAAGGACACTATATTATACTCAAAGGGACTGTCCAACAACAAGATCTAACAATTTTAAATATCTATGCCCCCAACGTGGGAGCAGCCAACTATATAAACCAACTAATAACAAAATCAAAGAAACACACCAACAATAATTCAATAATAGTAGGGGACTTTAACACTCCCCTCACTGAAATGGACAGATCATCCAAGCAAAAGATCAACAAGGAAATAAAGGCCATAAATGACACGCTAGACCAGATGGACATCACAGATAGATTCAGAACATTTCATCCCAAAGCAACAGAATACACATTCTTCTCTGGTGCACATGGAACATTCTCCAGAATAGATCACATCCTGGGTCATAAATCAAGTCTCAACTGGTATCAAAAGATTGGGATCATTCCCTGCATATTTTCAGACCACAATGCTCTGAAGCTAGAACTCAATCACAAGAGGAAATTTGGAAAGAACCCAAATACATGGAGACTAAATAGCATCCTTCTACAGAATAAATGGGTCAACCAGGAAATTAAAGAAAAATTGAAAATCTTCAAGAAAACAAATGATAATGAAAACAGAATGGTTCAAAATCTGTGGGACACAACAAAAGCAGTCCTGAGAGGAAAATATATAGCGGTACAAGCCTTTCTCAAGAAACAAAAAAGGTCTCAAGTACACAACCTAACCGTACACCTAAAGGAGCTGAAGAAAGAACAAGAAAGAAACCATAAACCCAGCAGGACAAGGGAAATCATAAAGATCAGAGCAGAAATCAATGAAATAGAAACCGAAAAAAATAAAAACAGTAGAACAAATCAACAAAACTAGGAGCTGGTTCTTTGAAAGAGTTAATAAGATTGATAAACCCCTGGCCATACTTATCAAAAAGAAAAGAGAAAGGACCCAAATAAATAAAATCATGAAAGAAAGAGGAGAGATCACAACTAACACCAATGAAATACAAACAATTATAAGAACATACTATGAGAAATTCTACGCCAACAGATTTGGCAATCTGGAAGAAATGGTTGTATTCCTAGAGACATAGAAACTACCACAACTGAACCAGGAAGAAATAGAAAACTTGAACAGACCCATTACCAGTAAGGAAATTGAAACAGTCATCAAAAATCTCCAAACAAACAAAAGCCCAGGGCCAGATGGCTTCCCGGGGGAATTCTACCAAACATTTAAAGAAGAAATAATTGGTATTCTTCTGAAACTGTTCCAAAAGATAGAAAAGGGAAGAAAGCTTCCAAACTCATTTTATGAGGCCAGCATCACCTTGATCCCAAAACCAGACAAGGATCCCATTAAAAAAGAGAACTACAGAACAATATCCTTGATGAACACAGATGCGAAATTTCTCACCAAAATACTAGGCAATAGGATTCAACAGTACATTAAAAGGATTATGCACCACGACCAAGTGGGATTTATTCCAGGGCTGCAAGGTTGGTTCAACATCTGCAAATCACTCAATGTGATACAACACATTAATAAAAGAAAGAACAAGAACCATATGATACTCTCAATAGATGCTGAAAAAGCATTTGACAAAGCACAGCATCTCTTCCTGATCAAAACTCTTCAAAGTGTAGAAATAGAGGCACATACCTCGATATTATCAAAGCCATCTATGAAAAACCCACTGCAAATATCATTCTCAATGGAGAAAAACTGAAAGCTTTTCTGCTAAGGTCAGGAACACAGCAGGGATGTCCATTATAACCACTGATATTCATCACAGTACTAGAAGTCCTAGCCTCAGCAATCAGACAACAAAAGGAAATTAAAGGTATCCAAATTGGCAAAGAAGAAGTCAAACTATCACTCTTCGCAGATGATATGGTACTATATGTGGAAAACCCAAAAGACTACATGCCAAAACTGCTAGAACTTGTACAGGAATTCAGTAAAGTGTCAGGATATAAAATCAATGCACAGAAATCATTTGCATTTCTCTACACCAACAACAAGACAGAAGAAGGAGAAATTAAAGAGTCAATCCCATTTACAGTTGCACCCAAAACTATAAGATACCTAGGAATAAACCTAACCAAAGAGGCTAAGAATCTATACTCAGAAAACTATAAAGTACTCATAAAAGAAATTGAGGAAGACACAAAGAAATGGAAAAATTTTCCATGCTCCTGGATTGGAGGAATAAATATTGTGAAAATGTCTATGCTACCAAAAGCAATATACACATTTAATGAAATTCCTATCAGAATCACATCCATTTTTTTTTTCAAAGAAATGGAACAAATAATCCTAAAATTTATATGGAACCAGAAAAGATCTGGAATAGCCAAAGGAATATTGAAATAGAAAGCCAAATTTGGTGGCATCATGATTCCGGACTTCAAGCTCTATTTCAAAGTTGTCATCATAAAGACATCATGGTACTGGCACAAAAACAGACACATAGATCAATGGAACAGAATAGAGAGCCCAGAAATAGACCCTCAACTCTATGGTCAACTAATCTTTGTCAAAGCAGGTAAGAATGTCCAATGGAAAAAAGACAGCCTCTTCAATAAATGGTGTTGGGAAAACTGAACAGCCACATGCAGAAAAATGAAATTGGACCATTTCCTTACACCACACATGAAAATAGACTCAAAATGGATGAAGGACCTCAACGTGAGAAAGGAATCTGTCAAAATCCTTGAGGAGATCACAGGCAGCAACCTCTTCGACCTCAGCCGCAGCAACATCTTCCTAGGAACATCAGCAAAGACAAGGGAAGCAAGGGCAAAAATTAACTATTGGGATTTCATCAAGATCAAAAGCTCTTGCACAGCAAAGGAAACAGTCAACAAAACCAAAAGACAACTGACAGAATGGGAGAAGATATTTGCAAACGACATATCAGATAAAGGGCTAGTGTCCAAAATCTATGAAGAACTTAGCAAACTCAACACCCAAAGAACAAATAATCCAATCAAGAAATGGGCAGAAGACATGAACAGACATTTCTGCAAAGGAGACTTCCAGATGGCCAACAGACACATGAAAAAGTGCTCCACATCACTCGGCATCAGGGAAATACAAATCAAAACCACATTGAGATATCACCTCACATCAGTCAGAATGCCTAAAATTAACAAGTCAGGAAATGACAGATGCTGGCGAGGATGCAGAGAAAGGGGAACCCTCCTGCACTGTTGGTGGAAATGCAAGCTGGTGTAACCACTCTGGAAAACAGCATGGAGGTTCCTCAAAATGTTGAAAATAGAACTGCCCTATGACCCAGCAATTGCACAACTGGGTATTTATCCTAAAGATACAAACGTAGTGATCCGAAGGGACACGTGCACCTGAATGTTTATAACAACAATGTCTACAACAGCCAAACTATGGAAAGAACCTAGATGTCCATCAACAGATGAATGGTTAAAGAAGATATGGTATATATACAGAATGGAATACTATACAGCCATCAAAAGAAATGAAATCTTACCTTTTGCGATGACCTGGATGGAACTAGAGGGTATCATGCTTAGTGAAATAAGTCAATCAGAGAAGTACAACTATCATATGATCTCCCTGATATGAGGAAGTGGATATGTAACATGAAGGGGTTAAGGGGGTAGGCTAAGAGTAAATGAAACAAGATTGCATTGGGAGGGAGACAAACCATAAATGACTCTTAATCCCACAAAACAATCTGAGGGTTTCTTGGGAGAGTGGGGTTGGGAGAGGGGGGTGAGGTTATGGACATTGGGGAGGGTATATGCTATGGTGAGTGCTGTGAAGTGTGTAAACCTGGGGACTCACAGACCTGTAGCCCTGGGGATAAAAATACATTATATGCTTATTAAAAAAAAAAAAAAGAATACAGGCCATACGGCACTGGCTTTTTGAACTTATTTTATTCATTTCTCCTATTTTTCTTTCATTCTACTATATCTTCTCCACTGCTTATTTTTTTTCCATTTGAATAACTATTTATTGACAGGAAATTCAATATATTGCCATTCTTTCTTTTTTTTTTTTTACATTTTTTAATTAATTAATTTATTTTCAGCATAACAGTATTCATTATTTTTTCACCACACTCAGTGCTCCATGCAATCCATGCCCTCTATAACACCCACCACCTGGTACCCCAACCTCCCACTCCCCCTCCACTGCTTATTTTTAAAATATTGTATTATATAATACTGTAAACCATTTTGTAGTTTTTTTGAGAATTGAATAGAATTAATATATTCATATGGCAGTTAGCATGGCTTTAAGTTCCATAAAACCCGAATACTGGCAAATGATTTTACATTTTAGCAGAGACTAGCTAGTTAGACATTAAGAAGCATTTATCAGCTATCAAGATGTTAAATACCTTGTTAAAAAGTGTTATGACATCTCTTTTTTCTGGATTTTTTTTTTTTATTTTGGTAGTCTACTCTTTGAAGCAGTTTAGTAGAGAGAAGGTATAGAGAAGGATATGCTCTATTTTTCCCAGATGAAGGAAGTAGAATCTCAAATCACTGAGATTTTTTCTTTTGTGTCTTAAAAGGTCAGCAGCTGCCAACACTCTGAGGTCAAGGGGAGAAATTAAAAACAAAAACAAAAAAATCTTACCCAGCGCTTGTAGATAAATTATCACAAAGATGGAAAATCCTCTGGATAACTGGCAGCTGCACCTGTAAAAGCAGCAAGGTGCTTATAATAAGGTCACTCGTCTTCCAGTGACTGCAGTCTTTCTTCACTAGGTGGCCTGGAGCTCACACTGGATGGGTTGATATGTCTGAGAAACACATACACATGCAGAACTGGCACCAGGTTAGACCAGGAGAGGCAGCCCAAGTGTCTCACAGAGTAACAAGGTGCAGGTTGGATAAGTTATGCTATGCTGCAGGGACCAATTGTCAGCCCAAATCCCATTGCTGGGAAATGGCAGCTTATCCTCAAAAGTAGTGTATGCCTGTTGCAGTTCAGCAGGGGCTTATGCTTATTGTTGTGGCTCAGAAACCAGGCCAATGGAACTATGATCCTGAAAGTCAGTAGCTGTGGGTCACAGGGTGAGACAACTCTTGGAAGTCTTGCATTAGAAATTTCTTTTTTGGTTGGGAAATGACATACATCAATTCCACTCATGACTCTAGGGTAGAACAATGACATGGTCTCATCTCATGATATCCAATAGAGTATTGGAAGTATAATCCTGCAAGGGGAAAGAAATAAAACTAATTAAGGGCAGCACCAATGGTTACTGCCTCTGTCTCTCTCCGTCTATCTTATGTTCCCTTTCATGGAATGCAAAACTAGTTAAAATGGCTGAGTACCTGTTAGTATGAGTACAGACATTGCAAAATATGTTTTATTCACTGGCCTCAAAAAGATAATAAATATCTGTTAATAATGTAGAGTGCAGATAGCTTCCAGATAATTTATTTGAGGAACAAGTTATGACTTATAATGGGCAATGAGCAATATTTGGAAAAATGTTAAAATTTTTGCTCCTCTACAATTCTTCAAAGATCAATTTAAAAGGCTTAAAGTTCTTTTGGCTCTCACTGATTTAATAAAGTTATTTGATGCCTTTTTTAGTGCTATGCTAGACAACATGCCAAGAAGTGGTAATTAACTGAACCATGAGATATAAAGGGAAAGAATAGACATTTGTTTTAATCAGGTGTTACGCAAATCTAAACTGTATGATGTCCACCAGGCAGGCATGATGTGTCTTGTTGAGTTTGGTATAAGGAACATGTTGTAGGCTAACTGGAGAATGTTGTATCATCCATATTCTGAAAAACTACATGTATTTTAAAGATTCAGCTCTTTGGCTGTGTGTGTAGCAGCAGTATTGTTAAGCTTGGAGTAGAAAATAAACCTTAATCACATAAGTATGAGTTATTAAGGTCTAGATATATTGCCATATGTTTATTTGGTGTTTAAATTTAAATTATTTGGGGTGTGTGTGTGTGTGTGTGTGTCTGTCTTTTGGTCTGTGTGTGTGTGTGCACATTCTGTGTGTTATTCTCTACAATGTTCCATTTTCACTGGGAGGGACTATCTTTCCTTGGAAATGGTCTAAGAAAATGGGACTCATGTTACTATCATTCTGAAAAGGAGGTGATAAGTTTCCTCCTAGTTTCTTTACTTGTGAATATGTGAGTAGTTTAATTTTGTCAACTTTCCTCAGAGAACTGCTGCCAGAAAAATAGAACTGGTATATTTTTCCATCACTAGTTCAGATTCATGGAGGGATTATTATTTCTATTGAATTCAGTGAAATAAGCATTTTTTGAGACAACAGTTATAGGCCCTGTATTCACTGTTAAGGACCATAAAAATTATAGTTCTTGTCCATAAAAAGCTTAACATCTTGAGACAGGATGAAATTTACATGTCCCTATTTAAGAAAACTTAGAGAAATAGTTAGGTATTCTGACTCTTCACAAATAAAGGGTAAGATCTGGAAGAAATTGGATTGATCATGATAATACAAGATAGGATAATACAGCAGGACAAAGATGTGTAGGAAAGTCTTTTGAGCATTTGTAATTCACTTCCAATCTATGTGGTAGATGAGTTGCAAAGCCCAATTATAAAACTAACCTTAAAATGCATTGCTTTACTTACCTTGGTCTCAGGATTCATGCTTGAATGACAACTTGAGACTATTTAGATCATTTATATTTTTTCAGTTTTCATTTTCAGCATATTCCATGGACTGCTTGTTCTATGCTATTATGTACTTTCTCAAAGTAATGACTTTATATCAATTGCATTAACCCAAATTCTGCCCTAATTAAGCCAAGTTTCTGAAAACTTATAGGTAGATTCTAAAATAGTGTCAGTAAACAAATTTTATATGGTTAAGTCTAGGTTTCCTTTTCAGGAATTTTTTCAAATGTGCAGACTTTGTTTTCAAGTGTTTCACAGGATTAATGTTCCTGAAGGCATTTGGAAGGAGGGCAGTCTTTAGGAAGTGGCCATCTTGATTTTGGCACTGTAGCCTGCACTTGGCTCTGGATGAGTCAACGTTATCTTGACAGAATGTCTTAAGCAGATCACTACTTTTTTTTTTTTTTTTTTTTTTTTGCCATTGCCGATTGTAAAGTATTTGTTTCAGGAAATAGTGCCTTGATACCAACAATCCCTTTCCAAAATATATTTTAGTGTTTGGCATGCAGTTAGTAATGACTCAGAGACTTAATAAGAAAGCTGTAACTGACCCGGGTTGAGCCCTATTTGAACTGGTACTCATGTCAGCACCGCCCTCCGCCCTTGCATAAAGAGCCGGAAGACCAAACACCATGCATGTAGCTCCAAGCTTAAAAGCTGAAGCCTGGAGAAAAATAAATAAATAAATAAATAAATAAATAAAAAGCTGAAGCCTGGTGGCCCCCTTCCAAAAGTCTCTCAGCAAGTCAGAAGAACAGCTGGAATCACAAACCTGAAGTAAGAACAACTCCTGGTCTCAATCTGTGCCTAGACAATTAACGTAGCTTTTCTCTGTGTTGATTACATTTCAAGTCCCTCTCGCAGTATTTAACACTTTTGTCACAAAACACAAGTAAATTTCACCCTTTATTCACTCGAGAACGTTAGACAAATTCTTAGCCCCATCCAGGCCTCTGTGTCCTTATCTGCAAAATGAGTAAGATAAGCTCTCTATCTGATAGGATGCAAAGTATGGTATAATACTCAATATGGGATAGTTATTAATATCACTTATATTATGATTCTAGCAAGAAATGCCATGTGTTAAGTGATATTGCATTACAAGCACATTCAGGATAGTCATAGTAGTACAATTAACTATAGTCTCTTCCAGAAGCTCACTCTGCACTGTAAATCTTTAAATCCTGTAATAGACAATATTGAAGTTCAAACATGCATATATATGCATATATAAGTATCTTTCTTTTTTAATTTTTATTTATTTTTTTAAACTCCTTTTCAGTGTTTTCCAGAATTCATTGTTTATGCACCATACCCAGTGCTCCATGCAATATGTGCCCTCCATAATACCACCACCATCCTCACCCAACCTCCCACACCCCCCTCCAAAAACTTCAGTTTGTTTCTCAGAGTCCACAGTCTCTCATGGTTTGTCTCCCTCTCCAGTTTCCCTCAACTTAATTCTCCTCTCCATCTCTTCATGTCCTGCATGTTATTCCTTATGCTCCACAAATAAACAAAACCATATGGTAATTGACTCTCTCTGCTTGACTTATTTCACTCAACATAATCTCTTCCAGTTCTTTCCATGTTGATACAAAAATTGGGTATTCAACCTTTCTGATGGAGGCATAATACTCCAATGTATATATGGAGTATACTTATCCATTCATTCGTTGAAGGGCATCTTGGCTCTTTCCACAGTTTGGTGACTGTGGCCATTGCTGCTATGAATATTGGGGTACAGATGGCCCTTCTTTTCACTACATCTGCATCTTTGGGGTAAATACCCAGCACTCTCACCACTCTTATTCAACAGAAGTCTTAGAAACAGCAATCAGACAACAAAGAGAAATAAAAGGTATTCAAATTTGGAATGAAGAAGTCAAACTCTCTCTTTGCAAATGAAATGATACTTTATGGAATCAAACTATATGGAAACCCAAAAGACTCCTTGCCCAAACTACTAGAACTCATACAGCAATTCAATAATGTGGCAGGATATAAAATCAATGTGCAGAAATCAGTGGCTTTCTTATACACTAACAGTGAAAATACAGAAAGGGAAATTAGAGAATCAGTTCCATTTCCTATAGCACCAAGAACCATAAGATACCTGGGAATAAACCTAACCAAAGAGGTAAAGGATCTGTACTCAAGGAACTACAGAACACTCATGAAGGAAATTGAAGAAGACACAAAAAGGTGGAGGACCATCCCATGCTCATGGATCCAAAGAATAAACATTGTTAAAATGTCTACACCGCTTAGAGCAATCTATAATTTCAAAGCCATTCCCATCAAAATTCCACCAGCATTTTTCAGAGCTGGAGCAAATAATCCTAAAATCTGTATGGAACCAGAAGAGAACCTGAATTGCTAAGGAAATTTTGCAAAAGAAAAACAAAACTGGGGGCATTATGTTGCCTGATTTCAAGCTTTACTACAAAGCTATGATCACCAAGACAGCATTGTACTGGCCAAAAACAGACACAGACTAGCAGAACAGAGTAGAGAGCCTGGACCCTCAACTTTATGGTCAAAAATCTTTCACAAAGCAGGAAAAATAGCCAGTGGAAAAAAGCCAGTCTCTTCAATAAATGGTGCTGGGAAAATTGGACAGTTATGTGTAGAAGAATGAAACTAGACCATTCTCTTAGACCATATACAAAGACAAACTTGAAATGGATAAAAGACCTCAATGTGAAGCAGGAATTTATCAAAATCTTGAAGGAGAACATAGGCAGTAACCTCTTCGACATTGGCCACAGCAACTTCTTTCAAGACACGTCTCCAAAGGCAAAGGAAACAAAAGCAAAAATAAACTTTTGGGACTTCGTCAAGATCAAAAGATTCTGCACAGCAAAGGGAACAGTCAACAAAACAAAGAGGCAACCCACGGAATGGGAGAAGATAGTCGCAAGTGACAATACAGACAAAGGGCTGATATCCAGGATCTATGGAGAACTTCTCAAACTCAAACATACAAAACAGATAATCACGTCAAAAAATGGGCAGAAGACATGAACAGACACTTCTCCAATGAAGACATTCAAATACAAAAATGTTCATCATCATTAGCCATCAGGGAGATTCAAATCAAAACCACATTGAGATACCAGATGCCACCTTACACCAGTTAGAGTGGCCAAAATTAGTAAGAGAGTAAACAACAAGTGTTGGAGAGGATGTGGAGAAAGGGGACCCCTCTTACACTGTTGGTAGGAATGCAAGTTGGTGCAACAATTTTGGAAAACAGTGTGGAGATTCCTTAAGGAATTAAAAATAGAGCTTCCCTATGACTCTGCAATTGCTCTACTGTGTATTTACCCCAAAGATAGAGATTTAGTGAAAAGAAGGGCCATCTGTACCCCAATATTCATAGCAGCAATGGCCACAGTCACCAAACTGTGGAAATAACCAAGATGCCCTTCAATGGATGAATGGATAAGGAAGATTTTGTATCAACATGGACGGGACTGGAAGAGATTATGCTGAGTGAAATAAGTTAAGCAGAGAGAGTCAGTTTTCGTGTGGTTTTGCTTATTTGTGGAGCATAATGAATAGCACAGAGGATATGGGGAGATGGAGAGGAGAAGGGAGTTGGGGAAATTGGATGGAGAGACAAACCATGAAAGACTGTGGACTGAAAAATAATCTGAGGCTTTTGGAGGGGCATAGGGTAGGAGGTTGGGTGAGGCTGGTGGTGGGTATTATGGAGGGCATATATTGCATGGAGCACTGGGTGTGGTGCATAAACAATGAATTCTGGAGCACTGAAAGGAAATTTTAAAAATAAATAAAAATTTTAAAAAAAAGTAAAGATAGAGCTACTCTATGACCTTGCAATTGCATTTATATTTTTTTAAAATACCTTATATTGATGGGACAGAAGAAAATAGCTTTCATATTATTAGATTATTTTGCTTAATTTAATAATCAGATTTCCAAACTATACATACATTATATTTATATTAATATATAAAATAGTGTGTGTGTGTGCATGTGTATACAAACATACATTCTCCCATTCTGAAATATTAATGCCTAATCAGAGGGAATTCAGAGATGTTTGCCCACTAAACAATCACAGATACAGTTAATGAAAAGATAAGATACACAAATTGGAATTAAGATTAACTGTGCATGTGTGGCTAGCACTCCACTAATGTTGACTGTGTTCGTATGAAATTTAATTGGATAATTAAAGGCTAAGGTAAAAGTTAATGTGAATATTTTGTCAATGGAAATTTTTTTCCCTTTCTCCTCTGGAATTATGAGAGAGCTAGATCTAGATTGATTTCTTTATATATACATAAACTTAACTGCTTGAGGTAGTAGATATTATAAACCCAAAGTTAGAATCTAAAGGCGAGGGAATATGGCTTAAAATGTCAGGCTAGGCACATGTTTTTACTTCTGATTCTTCCTGAGACTCCACCATACTGGCAGCAGAGGAGGGAAAAGGAATTAGATAGTAATAGTTAAGGTCCTGGTGAAGGGCCAAAGCTTGGGCAGAGAAGCTCACCTGCAAACAAGAGGTCTCAGTAACATTCCCAGGGTAAGAATGGGTGGGTTTGGTGAAGCAGAACATACTCACAGTATCCTCTTGACAGAGATGTGGAGACCTGAGGCTTCAAGTCAGCAGGAATATGAACAATGAGGACATAGGTGGTCAGAGAGTAAACCGAGGGTCTACATATAAGATTCCTGCACTGACTGATGTTGCATGGTTTTTGCCATAGAAAACATTGCTTTCAAGATTACTGTCATTGCCATTGACAAGGGCAAGTGTTTTCTCTTGGTCTATAGATCTTTAACTCTCATGGATATGTCTAGTAGGTTTTTTTGAGTGGCCACTATGAAATGACACAATAAGGCACATATAAGGATGTGAATTGAAAAGAATTAAAAATTATAGGCTTGTTTCTAATGGGATCAAGTCTAGGGGCCAAGACTGAATGTAAATAGGAAATAACAAAAGCAAATGTTATTACTCTCTGCCTGAACTATAACAAAAAATGGCAATGTAGAGGCTTCTCAAAGCAGGACCCTGACTGGGAGCAATTAAGGATACTCATGCCTTTGCAGCAGAACATGTGTCTGCTGATGGGGCTTTGTAGCCCAGATGGTATAATATTGCTGCTCCCCTGCCCAGATTCTGGGGTGATCTAGAGCCTAAGGGTGGTCTAAATGGTAGAGAACTGTCCACGTAGTCTATACAGAACTCTTTCCTCTGTCAACCTCTCCACCTTTTGCTTGCAAAACTGAGTATGGGATGATTTTCATGAAATTTCTCTCAAGCACTTTTCCTCTTTCAATCCCTGAATAGCTAGCTGTCTGATACCAAGATAATTGCTCCAGAGCCACACATGCCCTGGGCTTTTTCCCTGGGCTTTTCCAGCCTGACACTTTTACATGGCTCACCCCCAGGGCCAGGATTCTTTTTTAATGGTTTGGTGTTACATAAATACTGATTAATATTTTAGGTGTTATTAGTATAATAGCTGCTCCAAAAGGAGGAGGTTGGTGTCACCAGCAAGAATATGATACATAGCAAAGTGACTGATGTAACAATATAAGGTATTTGGAAATGATTTCATTAAGAAGTTTCTTTAAGATTTTATTTATTTATTTGACAGATTAAGAGAGTGAGAGAGAGCGCAAAAGCAGGGTGAGGGGGTGAGGGAGAAGAAGATTCTCTGCTGAGCAGGGAGCCCAATGAGGGACTCCATTCCAGGACCCTGAGGTCATGACTTGAGCCTAAGGCCGAAGCTTAACCAACTGAGCCACCTAGGCTCCCAAGAATTTTCTTTCTCTGTAAAAATCATTTCGATAGTCTATAAGAAACATACTATCTTAAGATAACCCATTGTGCTTTTTATATCATGGATTCATTTTGGTAAGATACAATGTGTGTTCAGATTTTCAAATAACGTAGGAAGTGGGAGGTCCAAAACAGCTGTAAAAAGCCCTGGCCACAGAACCAGGACACATCTGAGTTGGGCTCTTGGATCAGCTGCTGACATTTTGTGTGAACATGGGCAAGTTGCTTAACCTCCTTGTGCCTCGGCTTCTTCACTCTAAAATGAGATGATATCTTGTTGGGTTTATAATACCTATAAATTGTTAAGCAAAGATACTGAGGCATCATAAGCCTCAGTAAATAGAAGGTAGTTATAATAAGACATTTTGTTTTCCTACCACATCAATAATCATTATAATCGATAATCCATGGCAATGCTTAATAACAAGTCTTCCATTTCTTTGTCTCTAGAGCAAGTTAACATCATACTATTCATCTTTCCCTTTAATGTTTTCCCATGCCAAACTCTAGCACAGAAACCTGGGCTATTTTCCATTGATTTCTGATAGTCTAGGTTAAAAGAGAAAAAAGTGAATTGTGCATTTGTGAAAAGGTCAGGTCCACCTGGATTCAAGGTCAGGCCACACAAATGACCTACCCCTATCACAAGTAAGCTATATGACCCCATCAACTTAAAACTCTGAACTTTAATTTCCTCATTTGCAAAAACTAGAGGATAAGACCTATCTTTACAAATAAATGAAATAATGTGCACGAGAGCAGTCAAAATTATAGTTAAAGGAAATTAGGTTTTTATTAAAAATTGCTTCCATCCATCTATCCTTTCATGTGTCTTCCATAAATTTGTCTGTGCTGCCATTAATCGGCTTCTACAATATTTAAGAAAGATCAGGAAATGTTGAGGAGAGCTGTATCTTACCATTAACCCTTTGAAGCCTTTGTACCATCCTTGCCACAAATCAGAGACTGAAGCAAGCTGGGAAGACCTGTCAAAGAACAAGCAAATAAAAGAGAGAGGTTTTGGTCATCCTCGTGGGCAGAATAATGGCCATCATAGACATCCCAAACCTGATCCTCAGAACCTGTGACTATGTTGTCTTACACGGCAAAGGGAACTTTTAAGATGTGGTTACAATTTGATCTCTTGGAAAAGAGATATTTTTTCTGGATTATCCTGATGAGCCTAATCTAATCACATCCTTAAAAGCAGAGAGCCTTTCCCAGTGAAAGAGAATGATGGGAAACCGGAAAAGGGAGGCCATAGGAATTTAAAGCATGAGGGGACTCAACTACTGCTGACTTTGAAGATGGGGGGAGGGGCCAGGAACTCAGGAATGAGTGCTGTGCTCTCTAGGAATGAGGAATGACAGGAGATAGATTCTCCTCCAGAACCTCCAGAAGCAGCAGCCCTGCCAACACCTGGATTTTAGTCCACAGCTTTCTCCAGAACTGCAAGATAAAAACTGTGTATTGTTTCAACCCCTAGTTTGTGGTACTTTGTTCTGGCAGCCACAGAACATGAATACAGTAATTGAAAGGGTGTAGGTTCAGATATGGAACAGAGCTTCACAGTTTGGAGTGCAGGGTGGGCATGGGGACCAGATGGAGTTCATGGGCATGGTAGGAAAATTCAGGCTGAATGCACCATCTTTGACCAACCATACTGGCTCTCTTCAGAATTATGGGTGCAGTTTGCAAATGGGCACAGCCAGAGTGTGTACTGATAGAAGGCTGTGAGATTTGGCCAGCACACAAGTGTGTGAGGACAGGCTGAGAGGAACTGTCGCAGAGAAGTGGGGAAGGAGAGGGGGAGCAAATGGAATTGGCAGAACACAACATGTGTGATAACTTGGAAGGGTCCGCAATACCACTGCACTGCCATCAAAGTGAACACCTGAACATTTGGATTGATGGAACACACAGGCTGGATTTTACCATGTACTGAGATAAAGAGGTCTTTAATTACATGCAACCATTGTATAACTACATTTTTAAAAGTCCTATTGATAATAAAAACTTTTAATTCATGCTAGAGCCAGAATTATTTGGTGTGGTCTAAGGCAGCAAATAACTTTGTAATCTTTGAAATTGGTATGGTTTGTTTAAATCATGTGTGTGTGTGTGTGTGTGTGTATGTATAGTTCCAGTGGGATAGGAAGAAATGAAATTTTTTTACTAATAAAAATGCATTAACTGGAAATATTTATTGAACATCTAGTTATACTATATTCTGTGAACTAGAGGCACTAGGGGATCAAATAGCGTCCATAGAAACAGATCCACCTGCCTACACAGCATTACTATAAAGACACAATATATTTATTATACCTGTGTCTACGTATATGGCAAGGTCACATAGTCCCTACTTTAAAGCCCCTCCTTGCTTTCCAGTGTTCTACTTCCCCTAATTCACTGTAGGGTCCTCTGGGAATTTCTGGCTCTTATCTCTGCCACATGGTAACTAAAAGGGGAAAACTAACCACTCATACCCATCCTTCCTCTTACCTCAATATGCCTTACTTCATTTTGAATGTGATTTTGTTTTTTTGTGGATGGGATGATGGGTGGCCTGATAGGCGGTCTCCTTCCGGAGCCCTGAACATTAGGCAGAAAAACGTCTTTGCCCTCTGAATTCCCCTTGGTTATCTGAAAGTTGCTCCAAGCTGACCCTTTTGCCAGGGCAAAGCCTAGATAAGGGACATGGAAACCCCCAGCTTCCATGAGAGGCCCAGCTTCTTCCTCCTACTTTGGCCTGACAGCTGAGAATCATAACTGGGATATTTATCACCTTTACTCAATAAAATGAGCACTATGATTTGAGTCTCTCTGACTTTGTTCTCCTCTTTGCTTTGCTTTCTTTTCCTTTTTTTTTTTTTTCTTTTTTATTGTCTTTTCTTTTTTTTTATGTAATGCAAGGCTTGAACTCATGATCCTGAGATCAAGACCTGAGCTGAAATCGAAAGTAGGATGCTCAACCAACTGGGCCAATCAGGTGCCTCTGCTCTCATTTTCTTTTTAAACCAGTGCATGGATTATTAGCTTTTCCACTTGAAGGTTCAGGCCTGGTGAGTTCCCTGATCTATGATGCCAGGGAGGCCCTGGGCTGGAGTTCTTGAGAGTTTCTAGTGGTATGGGACATGTTCCCTGACTTTCAAGACCCTTGTCCTCCTGTGAATTTCTGCTGTACTTGCCAGAAGTTGAGTATGAGCTACATTCAGCTTTCTTTCACTGCATTACTGCTGAACCATCTTAATCCTCCTCCCCTTGCCCACTGGAACCCTACCCTCTTGAGAGATAGGTAACTTGAATAAGTTGACAACAACAACAACAGCAAAAAGGTTATGAACACCAAAATGCAAAAGAGAAAAGCATGATAATTCTTTATCCCAGTTTCTTATTCTGTAAAATATAGAGCTGTTGTGGGGAAGAGATAAGGGCAATGACCTAGCCAGCTTAGTGTGGTGCACACGAGCTCTTTAAGAGACTGCTGATGGGTAATGCATGTGCATGTAACTGTGTAGGTGAGAGGTGTTAGGGGAGAAACTTCCACCAAAGGTGGGCAAGATTTTATTACCAAGTGGTACTGATACCACTTGGTGTGTATCTTCACCTGTGTATCTTCAGACCCCATGTGCAAAATCCCTGGATTATTTTTAGTCTAATTGGACAATCTGATTTATCAGAAGATAGAGGATAAAATACCTTTGGTGAGAATTTGCTGTCTTTAAAAATTCCACCCTTTTAGACTATGAATAACAATTGACTGAAGGTAGACTCTCTTAATAGTTTAATAACATTCTTATGGAAAATCCCATGCAATATGTTCTCAGGAGTTTAAACAATCTAAGAACTTAAGAGAGGAGTAGGCCTCTGCTTTAGGTGGTGACCTGGGTTTTGGTAAAATGGAGATAGAATCCACTAGCTCTCAGCAGGGTCTGGGATGACACGCTCCTGGGTGATGGCAATGGTGCTGGCCCATGGAGCCCATGGAGCATGTCTGAGTAAAGGGAAAATTGCTGGTAGAGTGTTGAAATGGGGGTATACCAGCAATGTCTGGCTGCAGGTCCACTGGTCCTGCACCCTGTGATGGGGCTGCAAGATTGTATACTGGAGGGCATTCCAGGTGATTCCTGGCATGTTGTTTAGGGACCCATGTGATGTTTCTACTAGTTGGGCTTATAGAGAACTGTGTAGGGTGTCCCAGCAGGTGCCAGTATGCTGGCCCTCAAGCTAGCAGTGAGCAGGAAGTATGGGAGCACAACATTGGTTCCCCAGGGGTGACTGCTGCTGTACTGTGGAGCACATGACCAGTGTGTATGCCATATAGGTTTCCACTGAGAAGTCCATTCTGTTGCCCACCAACCACACTGAGATTTGGAAGAGCAGAGCCCACTTCTATCTTCGGCATCTGTGTTGCCTATGTGGCATATCTGTGGTCATGCTGGGATTTTATAACATAGGGCTTGGTGTCTTTAATGTTGCCTATGTCCTTGCAAAGTGACTACACTAAGGATCTGGGGGTGGTACAAAGTGCTGGGGTGTTCCAAGTGAGAGTCATAACACCTGACCTGCTGTGGGTGTGGATAGAGAGCACAGTGCTGGAAGCCTTTCAAAAGACTTGGCTATTCCACAGAGCCTATAGTAAGGACAGGGTCTTAGGACACTCTAATGGTCAATTTTATATATTTATTTGGAAAACTCATAGTATGAAGATATCTGGTCAAATACCAGATGAGATTTTGCTGTGAAGGTATTTGAAAAATGTGATTAGTGTTTAACATCAGTAGACAGCAGATTACCTTCCATAATGTGGGTGGGCCTCATCCAATCAGTTGAAGATCCTTAGAGAAAAAAGCCTGTGGTCCCCCAACTAAAAGGGAATTCTGCTTCAGACAGCTTTCAGACTTGTGCTGCAATATCAGTTCTTCGCTAGGTCTCTGTACTGCTGACCTGCTCTACAGAATTGGTATTGGCTAGCACTGACACTGTGAACCAATCTCTTGAAATAAATCTGTTCCTCTCTACATATAAATATCTGTTGGTTCTATTTCTCTGGAGAACCCTGAAAGGTAACTATGGTGTTGGGTATCCTTGGAGAGTCCCATGAAGCTGTCCCACAGGCACCTTGTGAGGGTGGGCCAGGGAGCATGGAGATATGTGTTTCAGGTGAACATCCTCCCTCTCCCTGGATCATAGAGTGGCAGAATTTAAAACCAGGGCTGGCCATCATGCTATTCTCCAGACTGTCAGTGGTGGGTGTGAAAGGAATAAAGCGTAGAACCCGGAGCATGCCCTTGCTGATCTGTCATGGAACCATGTGACTCAAGTGTGGGTGCAGTGTGGGGGTCCCTAGGATGTGGGTCCTGCTGCATGTCAGCATAAAGGGGGTCATCTACAAACTTCCCTGTGAGGAACTGGGATAGAGGTCACAGGGGCAGGAACCCCAGAGATGCATGTGGTCATACTGAGTCCTGTTAGCATGAGATACTGTCACTCTGTTCTATGGATCACTCTATGTTACTATGGGTCATAGACCAGTGTTTGGCATCCAGATGGTGTTGATGGTGCTTATACATGAAGTACATTGTGAGTTTGAGGGTATAGAGGACAGTGTGCATGGGATGTCCCACGTGAAAATGTGCTGAATTCAGGGACCATATGGTAAGGATATGAGAGCCTGTGGTGGATGTCCCAGGTGACAAGATGCTGCCTTCCAAGGTGCTCACTGTACTTGGTGGCTGTCTAGATCTGTGTACCATGGGAGGCACCCACAGGCCATTATGGGAATACTAGGTTTTCAGCAGGGTATTACATATCCCAGGTGATACCTCCTTGCTCTTCCATGAACCATCCTGTGGTTAGTAGGGCATAGAGTACAGGATTGGGTGCCCCAGCTGGTGCTTGTGTTCCCTTGTTCCAGGAAGCACATCAGGAATAACAGCAAGCCACATCTCAGTGTTGAGTATCCAGATGCTGTTTGCACTACTGCTCTGGGCACCACACTGCAGTTCACACAGTATCTTGCATGTCCTTGAAGGTATTTCTGCATTGTTGCTCTCACAGCCCTGTACAAAATGGTTTGCCTTACCCTTGCTGTGATTGTGTCTCAATACAACCAAGCCTAAGTAACTGCCATCCCTTCCTTGTGTGAGATGAGCATGTGGCTGAGAAAAATGTTCATGATTTTTGACCACTGTAATTTGCCCTTTTTGAAAAACATAGAGTTTACCAACTGCTTTGGAATTATCACCCTGCCACACCAGTGTCTTGGGTGAAGAAACAGCAAAAGAGGGGGGGGGGGGAGGGAACTCTGAAGTCCCAAACAAAGTCCCAGACAAAGATGTTCGTAGTCTTGCTTCATGTGTTCTGAGGAGCTGCAAAGGTTGGCTTGTAGCACGTTACACAGGTTCTTGACAGACTAACAAAGCCCTGTTCTAAGAGGAAGGGTCTCACAGGTCTATTCTGCTTCCAAATGAGTGTTTGTAGCTCCATGTAAGAGACAAAGAAAAGGAGTCCTGCCACAAGAGCAGATGCCATGAAAGAGAAACCTGTCTCCAGCAGAATGTTTCCTTCATGAGCACACATCTAGATCATGGCATTTTCTTGTCAGCCTTGTCCTTGTGTTTGTGAGTCTTTGAGAAGGGTATTTCAGCACTTTGCAGGAGTTAATGGGCCCCTGTGAAGTCTGTGTCTTCATGTGATTGTTCTTTTCCATGCCTCCCACGCAGGTGACCACAGTCAGGTCAGGTCCGATGCCTCGCCTCTCATTAACATCTTGTAAAATGGGTATAAACACTTGCCATCTGCATAATCTGCTGAGAGTGGTGATGGAAGAGTGGGATTGGGAGGGCCTCCAGTCTTCTGGGCTGCCAGAACTGAGGAGAGGAGAGAACTGTCTACCAGGAGGAAGCCTCATCTCTAGGCTGCTGTGACTTTATCCTCTTCTGAACACATTCAGAAGAATGGCAGGACCAGCCTTCTCTTTACAGGGCAGAGGGTGTGTATTGCCAATAGTGAAACAGCTATTCAGAAAAGTTTGTAAGACTATTTCCAAGGCTGACTTTGTACTTGAACTTGTTACAGGCAGTAAGAGAGCTTTTTTCTGAACTTCTGAGGGGTGCACAGGAAGTGCAAATTCCCTTGAACACTGTGCAGAAGGAAAGAAGGCCAAGGAGTTTTACAATGCCTTGAGGCATGGGCAACAAAACATGTGGCGAGCAAGGCACGTGGGGCTACATGAGCCTGGACAATGCCCTTATTCCTTCCCTAAACACACAACCCCCCAGAAACATCCTACATGGCTCAGGGCAACAAATCAATGCCCGCAGTTTGCAGTGCCACTCAGATCAGGGCTGGGCATCACCAGCATTCAAGCACTTTCAGACCTGCTTGCAGTTTGGGCTTCTAGAGATTTGAGATTTTAAAGTCCAAAGGGTGGGGCAAAATCCTTATGGTGCCTGGAGGGTTAGTGGTTCCTTGGGGAAGTCATGCTGCAATGAGGGAAGAAAGCAGGTACTGGGCATTGCTGCCTCAAGTGACAGAAATGTCCCTGTGTGGCTGACAGGGCACCTTGGACAGCTAGGACTGCACTTAGAATCCCTGCCTGTGACGTCTGGGTTGACGTCCCAATTATCCCTTGCAAAGTTTAAAAAGAGTGGTAGGAATGTGTTTTCTTTCCCCCCAGGCTCTGCATCTGCCAAGGAAAACAGCATTTGACATTTTACCAGCATAATGATTTGTTCAAGAAATAGCTGAGAAAAAAATGACAACTGAGGGCAATGCCAAAGTTCACGCAAAGGTTACATTGATAGCAGGGGTTGGGGGGCCCCGGAGTTTACATGTAGCCTGGAGGGGCAGCATGTTCCAGGGGGCTCTACTTGCCAGAGGGTATGGAAAATGGGTGACAATGCCAAGTCCCCAACACTACCCAGCACCACCCATCCCCGAGTAGCCTCCATTCCACATGCCCGACCCTGCAGTGTGGAGCAGAAAGGGGTGCCCTCCTTCTCACTCCTGCTCCACCTGCTTTTAACAGGGTGTCTCCATCCAGCGGTTCACAAGCTTTCCTTCTTTCCTCCACCACACAAGTGATGGCACCTTCGGAAGTTTTAAGTGGGGTTGTACAAGGTGACAGGTGTGTAGGTGTATGTGTATGTATATATGTATGTGTATATAGATTTATTATTTTTGTCCATGCACTGTTTATATAGAAAAGCTCTGCAGACAAAGAGATCATGGAGAGAGACACCATGGAATAACTAAAGGCACATCCCCTTTTTTGCTTTAGCAATTTCCATCATTGACTGTTCTTCCCGAGGAGAAAAGATGGAGCCATAAGGCTCAGATTCCTTGGGAGTAACAGAGCAGGGCTCTAAACAGCAAAGTGGCATCCATGTTCAAGCAAACAGCAGGATCGCCCTCGGGGCACATTCAATCGCAGTGAAAACTGAGAACAGAGGGTCACAGAGGAGAGAGCCCTTTGTCAGAGGAACTAGCCTTAATGGGGAGGAGCGGGCTGCATTCCACCCTGCAGGTGCCAGCTTCCTTCCCTCTGCTCCACAGGCCAAAGCCAAACTCACAGTCATGCCCACACACACCCTTTCCACCTGGGTGGATCAGGCTATACAGGTGACTGTTATTCCCCGTTCCTGCTCTTGCAGGTGTCTGCATTCCTGAGTGCATGGTCACCGTGGCCGCGCTTGCTGCAGGCTGTACCTTGGCCTGTGCTCTGGGTGGGGGTGGATGGCCTGCCCTTCCAGACAAATGTCTTCTAGGGCTGAGTACAGCTCAAAATAGCCCTGTTGGCTGCCTCACCCTGAGGGGAAGGACTGAGAGCTGAGCATGTGGGCTGAGCCTCACATTACACTTCTGTGGGAGATAGTATGGGTATGAAAACATGGGGATTCAGGGGATTTCTACTGAGAAGGACTAAAATGTGTTCCCCCATGGATTTTGATGATTTTATTTTTTCATTTCTGATTATATCAGAATAAAAAAAAAAAAAAAGGCCCTTCTTGGACATCTATTTGAGGTTCAGCAAACTTTATGTGCACACACACACCTATCTCATTAGAAGTCAGAAGCCCTGAGAGGGCCTGGATGGCACTGGCTTTGATGGATCCTTGTGACACTCTTCCGGGGTATGTGAGTGCAAGTGAGCTAATACCAACACTCTAGGTTATATTGCACTCATCCTAGAAGGGAGCAGTAGTAGAGCCTATACCCTTTGCTGAAGCTGACAGTGGGATCTATCCAATTAATCTGAATTCTAGTTCCAGCTTTGGTACTAATGAGCTCTGTGTCCTTGGGCAAGAGGCTGTTTGTTTTTTTTCAGCAGAGGAAGATATCTTCCTGATGATTGTATTGTTGTGTCCTTCTGTCAATGTCAGGCTAACATCTACCACACAACTTCATGAATGTGGACCCTTTTTTCCTTCACCCAGATGCTTCCATCTATAAGAAGATGCTGTCCCCATTTCCCGGCTTTAGCAATGCAACTTTAGTTATCATTGCATTCAAGACAGATTGTAAAAAGGAACATCAGTTTATATACATGGAGAAAATAGTAACAAAAGGAATGTGCAAGACAAGGAGAACTACAGGGGCTAAAATATGAGAGGCCTTAAGGGGATTGCACAGACTTTAAAAATTGGGAATGGTTTCTTTTATCAAAGGGTATCATGACATAAGTTAATTTGCTAAATAAGAGATAACAAAGCTGTTCTTCAGATGCCCAGGCTGTTTCTTTTACCATGAAAAACACAATGCCACTTCTGATAGATCCATCAGTAGCCATTATATTAGATACATAGTTCTCAAAACACTGAACTTGATGCCTTTCATATGGCTGCAAGAGAAATGCCCAACTCCTTAGCGTGGTATTCTAGGCCCTGCACTGCCTGGCCCACCTGTCCTGGAAGATGGGAAATCTTCCCGCCCACCAGTTGTTGGCCTGACTCCTTTGACCCCTTCTCTCTGCACTTGGGCTCACTCTGCTTTGTTCTACTGTGTGGAATCTCCTCCCACCACATCTGAAGAGTTGATCACCTCCTTCACCCTTCTGAATTTTTTTCATAGACTTTATTTTTTAGAGTATTCTTAGGTTCATATCAAAATTGAGAGGAAGATGCAGGGGTTTCTCAGGTACCTCCTGCACACCCTCTGAACACAGTTTCTTCCGTGATCAATATCCCACAGAACGTACATTTGTTATAATCCATGAACCTACACTAATGCATCATAGTTACCCCAAGTTCATAGTTTATACTAGGGTTCAGTTTTAGTGTTGTACATTCTGTAGGTTTTGGACAAATGTATGATGACATGTATCTACCACATTGGATTTGTTTTTTTTAACCCCAAGTGTTCCTTATTTTCTTCCCACACACTTATTCTGTTTGGCAAATTGTAAGGCATTACCTTGTTTGTGATCTATTTTTCATTGCCTTTGGTCTACTAATTAAGCCATGCGGGTTAAAACACCATCACATGTGTTATGTTTCACGGCAGGCTCTATTACAAGACACCTTCAATTATCATATGGCTTAAGTGTCAAGAAGTATTTGTTAACTTGATTTTAATCTGTCCTTACCCTAGTTTCTACTCATACCTCCTGTTTCTTATTTCTTCTGTATATAGTTTCATCACACTTGAGCCATACAGATTATTGATCCCTTTTGTTGCTCCATTATACTACATAGATGGACTCTTCAATATGGTGACTGCTAACCATAGTTGGCTGTTTAGTTTTAAATAAATTAAAATGTATTTCCTCAGTGAGACTAGATTCACTTTATGTATTCAGTGGCCATGTGTGGCTAATGGCTACCATAATGGTCAGCCATGACTAGAGAACATCCCCATCACTGCAAGAAGTTCAGTTGGACAATTGGACAGCTTTGTCATATATTTAAAGGTCAGTGTATATCACGATCTTTTTTTTTTCATTGTTATTATTTTTTTATTATTTTTTAAATTTTTTATTTTTTATAAACATATATTTTTATCCCCAGGGGTACAGGTCTGTGAATCGCCAGATTTACACACTTCACAGCACTCACCACAGCACATACCCTCCCCAGTGTCCATAACCCCACCCCCTCTCCCAAACCCCCTCCCCCCAGCAACCCTCAGTTTGTTTTGTGAGATTAAAAGTCGCTTATGGTTTTATCACGATCTTCTAAAGGTGTAAAACAGATCAAAATTTCCACATCCAGCACCCTAAATATATATTTTAATATATTCATTTTCATTTTTAATATCACACAATTAGTAGATTGCCTTATAGAAAATTTTTCTGGCTAAAGACTGAACCACTCAATTTTGGAAGCATTTTTGTTTTTTTCCCCCCTTCTTGTTTATCAAACCAAATGAAGCGTGTTAAAACCTCAACGATGTTTATGCATTAAGTTCATACTTTGGAGCAGATGAAAGTTCTCTCCTAAAAAATGGAAGACCAAATAAGAGCAAAGGTCATGGTTTTTAGGTTGGAGAAGGAGTTCTAGACATGTTTATTATCAATTTGTAATTATTTGACTTCTGCTTTAACAAAGGAGCAGAAAGTTGCCCCCTTTTAAAGGAAGACGTAATTCACTTCAAGTTCAAAACTATACCAAACAGAAACAGCTGTGTCCATATGTTGCTTAAAAATTATTTTCTAAATAAATAACACTAAAATTAAACTTTATGTTAGAAAGAAACTCACAGATGACTCAGAACACCATGGGCCTCCTTCCTGCAGTAACACTTGACTTTGATTTCATAGGAGCCCACTTAGGTGGGGAATGGGATTTTGGTCAAAATGCCACTGGACTTTTAAATGAGTGGTAGATTGTAGCTGTTAGTATAGAGCAATGCATCAGGAGACTGGGTACACTCTTGACATTAGTGTCAGCTTGTCACAATTTCCCTTATTATGGTGGGGGGTTGGAAACAACCACCAGTAAATTTCTAAACACTAGCTTGCATTCTCTTCACATTTGAGGAGATTGGGGTCATATATTTTCTTGAATAAAATTATTTTCCTTAGGTTTTACAGTAGATTTATGCTTGTAAGAATCAGTTGGCTTTAGGAAACACTGATAAAATTTGTCCAAATGGAATGGATTCTTAATCAGTTCAATTCAAATTTCCAAAATGCTTCTCCCTACCATCGCAAGTGAATAAGTGGGTTTTAGTTTAGTAGAAAAATGTGCACATGGCACAAGGTCATTTTACCCATTATTTTTCCCATCAGTAGTTCCTGCAGCCATTTTTCTTTTGTGTAGTTAAGCAGAAACTTTGTTAGGTCCAATAGATCTTGGGATGATGTGATATGTGGTTACTTAATGGATGTTAATTTGTAGAATTTACAGAGCAGGATCTTCAGATGAATATTCAAGTCCAGCTGTTTTGTTGTTGTTGTTGTTGTTATTATTTAATTACCAATAAAGGGACTTTATGTTTCCAGACATATTTAAGCTTACCTTGTTCTTATTCTTGTTCAGTAAACATACAGAAAAATATGCTTAACCTTTGAGTAGTTAAGCTGGATCCTCATAGGGTTTTCAAATCAGCACCAACCAATTGATTTGATTTTTCAGTCCAAAAGAAAGAAGGGAAACAGAGTCATGGAGATCCCATTTTACACAAAAACAGCTAACATAAGAATTAGCAAGGAAAATATGCCCATAACATCTTGCTCCTTTAGGGCAGGACCTTTTTTTAACAAGTAATTTAAAAAGCAGTCAACTTTGCTGAGGTAAGATATTTATTCAGTTTTTTTTTTTAATTTTTAATTTTTTATAAACATATATTTTTATCCCCAGGGGTATTTATTCAGTTTTAATCACAGGGATTTTACAGTTTATAAACACATTGTGATCTCAAAGTTAATTGATGAGTTGGTTGTTTCAAAGTCAGAATTTATTTTTTCATAGAAATGATACTGTTGATTGTGGTTGTATTGTCAGAGTAGCCCATACAATCCTGTTTAACCCCCCGTATAACAAGTCTGTATTCCCAGCTATAGTCCAGTGACTCAGATTCCTGTGAGCCCATAACTCTCCAAGCTCCAAAACCAGCAGTGATTAGGAGAGTGAGAACAGGATAGGAGTGATTAGGAGGTAGGGAACCAGATAGAAGTTCTGGAAGCCAGGCAACTATCCAACCATTAATAGAACTAGATTTTGGAAGCAGTCAAGTAGGAAGTTGGCGAGGGGTAGAGTCCTACAATGGGGCTCTTCTGGTGGCAGTGACTTTTGGGGTGAGAGAACCAGGGGCAGAAGGTATCTACTGCTGTGAACAGGAGGGAAGAGTGATGCAGGGGTGGCCCTGTATATACAGAAGACAATGTGAGGGCTCTGGTTATAGGATTGGGACGGGGTGTGGGATTGGAAGAAGGGATGAGGGTAGTACTTTAGTGATGTTTGAGTGTTCCACATCATTTCTAAGTCAAATATCCTGCTACGGAGCCTTTTCATATCAATGTTGATTTTCTCCACCAAACCATGGTGGCCAGTGTCAATAATCTCTATGTTGTATTAGGATTCCGAGATGCCCTAATCATGAGGATGTTTTATCCCTACCCTCACTAGGCATATCTGAAGTATTTTGGGACACATAAGTGTAATCTCTTTAAGCCTCAAGTTTCTGGAGAGAGTACTTGTTCTTTGCTGCATACCTCAAAAGGAATTCTATGAGGATCGAAAAAAAAATTTTTTAAAGGTATTCAAAATAATATCTATATCTCCTACTAAACCAACTTGTTTATGGAGATATTATATATAGAATTTAGGTAATAAATTTGGGAAGGGACCTGGTTAACTAACCACTCTGATGTTTATATCAGCCCATTAGTTTTCATGATTTCCAAAGTACTAAAAATGAGACAAATATGATTCGGGTGGTCTACATATCTTAGCAGAGAATTTTGCTTTAACTGTCTATTCTAAATTGTTTGAGTATCCGATGTGTCTAAAAGTCTACACAGCTGATACAGAAGCAAAATGTCAAGAGCAAGTTGCTGAAGTAAATTTCAGTATGCAAAGAACTCCTAGAAGGGTTCTGATCTGCACTTGCTTGTTAATGAAGGAGAATTGAAATGCATGCTCTGAACTCCTTCCAAGGATTCTACCAGAGCTAAATAAATCCTGAGCAAAAGCGTGATCATCTAGAGGAACAAAGTGCTCTGTCCTCCGTGTGCCCACCCTCCTCTGGCCCCCAGGTTGCCAGCCTCAGGGCGGGGACATGGAGCACTGGGCCGGTCTCTCCTGGTGTGAGCCATGTGACACGCGCCTTTGCGCGCGGTTCACTTGAAGGTCTCAGCACAGTCCGGGCTTGTCAGCTGAGGAACGTCAGGCAGTGCAGGGACTTGTAATTAGGCGGCCCGGGGCGGCGGTCCTCTCTGAGCAGGCTTTGTTTCCTCTGCTCGCCCAGTGGGCATCCTGCCTCCGCAGACCGTCTCGCAGAGGCCTGGCGTGCGGGCGGGGTGGGGGGCACACAAGTATGTGGAGAGAGGAAAACAGGTATGAGGCTTCAAGTCCAGGCAGGACGCCCCGTTAGTCATGTTATGGTAAAGTGGGCAGCGCCCCGCCTCTCAGTTAGTCAGAGCAACAGGTAAATAAAGAGCTTAGTGTCTAAAGGGCTTTTGGCCAGTGGTGAGCTCTGTCATTTTGTTTTCAAAACAAATGCTCTCGTGGGTCTTGCTTTAACGATTTCCTTGTGTGAAGTGAACACTTGAGGAAAGGTGTTTAGGCAGGTCAGCTGTGGTATTGATTGCCACACAAGAGCAGGTACAGGCTCTGGAGAGAAGGGAGAACATCTCCCAAACCCCTTTCTCTCTATTCCCTCCCCCACCCCACCTGCCTCCATTCTCTATGAAGAACATCCCTGGAAACAGGGTACTACAGTGTGGTGGGTGCTGGTTATCCACATACCTTTCTCCTCCCCAACCCCCTACCCCCACTCCAGATTTGGAAATGGTTAGAAAGAAAAGAGGAAAATGAATTTACCTGTTAGAAAATTAAAGCAAATATCCTTGTCAAACATAAATGGTCTAACATATTTTAACATGCTGCTGAAAGTGTTCTACAATAACAATTATTTCTTGTCACACTCTAATTTATTAGATACCTATATGATACCCAGAGGGCAGTGATTGGGCATGTGTGGAAATGACAAGGTATTTCATTGTATATAGCCTTCTGTACAGTGAATACTTTGGGTTGTAAGTAATACTGGAAAACATCCCATGTCTGGAAATTTCCACACAACTCTTGAGGTTCTGGGACACTGAAAGGGAGCTCCAGAAGATGTGTTTGCAGCTATTGAATGCCTGATACTTTTGTCAGACTTCCCATAACAGATAAGGACTGGGTGGAATCATGAACCACAAGCTTGTTAGAGATGGAAATCCCAAGGTTCAGACTGTAACAATCAAGCTGGAATCTGTGTTAGAAACCAGACTATGGTTGTATTCTATAAACGTTTTTAGTTTCTCATGGGGGCACATGATAAGGCAGTGTCTGCAAAAGTCAGCTGACATTGTGCTGTATCTTTTAGTCTGTTTAGGGCATATACTGAGTGTAAGCTGCTGGACCGATGAGTGCCATATGCATTTAGAAATGTGTGTACATTTTATTGCTTCCTTTGTAACAGTTGCTTTCTGGATAAAAACACCTTTCCCACTCAGTATGTCCACAAGTTCAACTATAAACTCTAAAAGCAACACAAATGCAGTCACAGGAGATCTTTAGAATAGAAAGAGAGAAACAGATTAGTTTGGGACACAGGGCTCCAGAGTAGCCCAGTGCAGGGGGCTTAGGACACCACCCAACAGAAAGAGACCCATGTGTGCTACTTCCTTCCTGGATCATACACCAGCCCATGGAAGGAATTACTATACTCAGAAAGAGATACATAGGTGACTTTGGTTGAAATTCGCTTCATTGGGTAGACCAAGATTTTCTTCTATTTTCCTGTAGTATATTGTCCTGGTCTAATCAGAGATCCTCATGGAGATGGGAAGCAGCCTCTCTCTTCCTTGATATGCATTTGATAAAGGCAATATAGGTGGGCATGTAAGAAAAATATGTCCACTTCCTTTATGCTCCACATGTTCTTTGTAAATTTTTTAAATTATATGAACTGTTACACATTCATTGTGTATAATACATATGTCTAAAATAATGGTAATATATATACTATTAGTTGCTCACTGTTATGTCATCTTTCTGGGACTCTGTGTTCCATCTTTTCCTTAGTGACTAAGATCTTTGAGGGAAACATGACTTCAGTACTACCTCTATGCAGATAGTTTCCAAATTTTCATTTTTGGCTTCACAGACACTCACTACTATAATGCCCTATCTTCTTAGCAGCAATTTTGACATCTCCCATAGCATGGCTATATTTAATTTTAATTTCTAAATGTTTAAAACTGAATTCCAGGTCTTCTGGTCTAGACAAGAGAGCATTGGCTCATCCCTGCTCATGTCCACAAGTTCAACTATAAACTCTAAAAGAAACACAAATGCAGTCACAGGAGTACTTTAGAATAGAAAGAGAGAAACAGATTAGTTTGGAACACAGGGCTCCAGAGTAGCCTAGTGCAGGGGGCTTAGGATACCACCCAACAGAAAGAGACCCATGTGTGCTACTTCCTTCCTGGATCATACATCAGCCCATGGCACCTACAAGTGTGTCTTTGAAGAACCCTACTGACACTGAGAGAACAGGAGACAGGCTCTCCTTCCCAATGGGCCTGAGACCTCCTCCTTGCCCCAGTGGAAGGCACCAACAGATAAGATGTCAACAAACACTCTTTATCCTCACAGGATGAAGACACCCCCACCCAACCTTGGAAACCCTCTCTTCTTTGCTAGAGGCACTGTGGGCCCAGGCAGAACCACTACAACAGATGCCCAGACCCAGAAGCACTCTTCAAGCCCAAGGGCGGGACTTCCTTCCATCACTGCACACACTAGGCAACTAGAGAGCCAACAAATGGTTGATTCAACCATGATAATCAGGCACTCACTCATAATCAGGGTAATACTCTCTGCTAGGCTAAACTTGAGACTTCTCTTTCCTCCTGAGGAATAAGGGAGAAGCAGTGGAGCTATTTTGTCATAATAAGCACTAGCCTGGGAAGTGTTCTTTGTCCCAGAGGCCTGAGACCTCATCCCCTTCTAGAGATCCCATGCTTCTTAGGCTAGGGGGCTTATTCTGCACACTCAGCAAGCACCAAAATGGATCTGTGATGGAGCACCAGTGATCCCAAACAAGCCAACCAGACCAAAATAACACCACAAGGACTATGAACTTAAATTGTCACCAGAGCCACAGCCCACAAAATTATCTAGGACCTGCTAGTTAGCCTAGAGGGGGTGACCTCTTGTCAAAATGGAGGATTTGAATAGGACCCAGAAACCCCCAATAACTAGACAAAAAGTCAGGATACAATTAAAAAATCACCTGTTAGACAAAGAATCAAGAAAAATAACAAATAGAATGAAAAAATGTGGTCAACAGAAAGAACATGGAACTGAATTAAACCTTGGGATTAGCTGAAAAAAGCTCTAAAATAGCCATCATAAAAATGCTTTAACTTGCAATTTAAAATGCTTTTAAAATAAATGAGAAATAGAAGTAGAAATTATAGAAGCAAAAGAAGAACAGTTTTAGAAAGAATCAAATGGAAATTATAAAGCTGAAAAATACAACAGCAAAAATAAAAACACATAGGTTGGGCTCAATATCAGTCTGGAGATGGCTGAAGATAGAATTACTTCACTTAATGACAGATCAGTAGTATTTTCCCAATCTGAACAAAGGAGAGAAAAATAGGTGGTAAAAAGGGAAAGATCTCAGGAATGAGGCAGAAAATAGTGAAGGCCCAACATCTGTGTTATTGGAGTCCCAGAAGGAGACAAGTAAGAGAGTGGGCTGAAAGAGTTTCAGAGAAATAATGGATTTAGACTTTCTAAATATGAAAGGTGAAAGACATAAACTACATTTTCAAAAAGCTGAGCCAAACTTCAATAGGATGAACCCATGGAAATCCATGCCAATACACCTCATAATCAAATGTCTGAAAATGAAAGGCAAAGAAAAAAAGAATCTTAAAAACCAGCCAGAGGAAACACCACTTTGACTGACTGACAGCAAATTTCTTGTCTGAAAACATGGAGGCCAGAAAGAAATGGTACAACCTTTATAACTACTGAAGGAAAAGAATTGTAAGCTATAAATTCTATACCTGGCAAAAACATCATTCAAGAAAGAAAGAGGGAAAGAAGAAAATTAAGAGCATTTGTTGCTAGCAAACCAGCCCTTAGAGAATGAGTACTAGAAGTTTTCTAAGAAGAAAGTACTGTTAAGCTGTTCTCAGAACTTCAGAAAGAAGAACCATACAATATAGTAGACTCTTCTTATGATTTACCTAAGTCATATTTGATAAGTGAGGCAAAATTTATAAAACCATTTGAATGATGTTCACTATATGTTGAAAAAATACCTAAGGGAATTGTATTGAAAAAGTGAGTGAGTTGAGAGACCTAGGTGGACATATGGTTTCTAAACTTCACTAGAGTTGGTAAAATATCAATACCAGTAGACTGTGATAACTTCTGCATGTATACATACTATAATACTTGCAGCAATGACTAAGAAAAACATATGAAGCAACATCCTAAAACTCACTATAAAGAAATCAAGATGGGATTGATAAATTAGACTTCATAAAAATTAAGAACTTTTCCTCTGTAAAAGACCCTATGAAAATCATGGGAAACAAACAAACAAACAAAAAAAATATAAAACAGGCTACCAACTTGGAGAAAATACTTGCAACAAAGGATTAGATTCCAAAAAAGCATGAGTATCCAGTATATATCCAACAAAGGATTTGTATCTAAAATATTTAAAGAACTCTCAAAGCACAACAATAAAATAAAATAGACAATCCGTTAGACAATTGGTAAAAGACCATTTTGATAAAGAGGATATGCAGACGGAAGATAAGCACATGATAGGATGTTCAGCATCGCTCACTTTTATGGTAACAGAACACATTCACAGGTACCAGGCATTAAAACTAGATTATATCTTTGGGGGGGGGGCATCATAATTCAACCCACAATAAGCAATATGTTATATCCTTCTTTGCCTTTAGAACAAAAAGTGGTAACAACATCAAGTGCTTGTGATAACAGAAAGAAATTGGATCACTCATGCTTTGCTGGTGGGAATGTAAAATGATATGACCACTCTGCAAAACAGGTTGGCAGTTTCTTATAAAATTGAACATACAACTACCATACATAAAAAGCTCTGCCATTTACTTGCTGTGTGACTTGGAACAATTTAGTCAAACACTTAAAATCTTGATATTTTCATATAAACTGGGCATCATGACATTATTATTTCCTTGGATTGTTGTAAGGATTAGATGAGATCATGAAAAATAAGTACTGAAAACTGAACTGACATGGTAAGCTCTCAATAGTTCCATTATAAACTTTCTTAATAATATTAATATTACTGATTATATTTAACAGCACATTCTGATCAAAGATAGTCTAATTTAAGAGATCTCTGAACCTATTACACTTAGTAAGTAAAAGAAAATAAATCTGAATCACATCAAGTATATCACTGAAGAATAGTATTACACTTAAAAATTATTAATGCAATCCATTCTCATTTTCACTCATATATTCATCATGTATTAATGTGAGCATTCATGTCAGCTACTATTCTATACTCTGTAGATATGGCAATACTTCATGAAACTTATAATTTAGATAAGGACCTCAAAAAGTAAAGATTTAAAATTTAAATACAATATATTCTTTGTGGGGGCTATTAGTTTCAGACAACATGCTTGAATGTGGATTTTAAAATAACCTATTTAGCAGCTAGGTTAGCCAATTTAATCCACAGAAAAAATTTTAATTATTTATTTGGAATATCCTATGTGCCCAGATAAACATATGTAATTATTACTTGGTGTGCTTCTATCAAATAACAGAGACTTGAATTTGGATTTTCAAAAGGGAATTATACTATTCACACATAAAATCAGTTGTATGACTGAAAAATATGGATGTTGGGAACAGCCCACATTTACCACTAGAATGTTGAGAAGTGACTAGGTCAGATCCAAATGACAAGATAGATTCAGCTGATGAATGGTGGGTGCAAGAGAAAGTTACATACTCTATGAATCAATGCTTATAACACTCTTGAAATGAAAAAAAATTATGTAGATGGAGGACTCTGTGGGTTTTTGCCTCATGAATTTGAGGCTTCATTGTTTGGTGCATATATATTTTGGATCCATGTATTGAACCATTTACCAGTATATCAGTTTCCTAGGGCTGCATAACAAACTCCCACAAACTAGTGGCTTAAAAGAACAGAGATTTATTTTTCAAAGTCCTGAGGGTTAGGAGTCCAAAACCAAATGGTTGGCATGCCTTGCTCCCTCTGAAGGCTGTCAGAAAGAATCTTTCCCTGCTTTCCTTCTGTCTCTCAAGCGTTTGCCAGTGGCTGGAGTTCCTTGAGTTGTGCATTCATCACTTTGATGTCTGCCTCTGCTGTCACTTGGTATTCTCCATGTGTGTCTGTCTGTGTCTAAATTTCCCTGTTCTTATAGGGATACCAGTCACATTGGATTAGATCCTTCTTAATTGAGAAACACCATCTCTCTCTCTCTCTCTCTCTCTCTCTCTCTTAGATTTATTTATTTATTTAAGAGAGTGAAAGTGAGAGTGAGGATGGAGGGTGCAGAGGAAGAGGGAGAAGCAGACTTCCTGCTGAACAGGAAGACTGACACAGGTCTTAATCCCAGAACCTTGGGATCATGACCTGAGTCAAAGGCAACCAATCACCCCAAAAACACCATCTCCTAAGTCTATTATACCTGCAAAGATCTTATTTCCAAATAAGGTCACATTCACAGGTACCAAAAATGAGGACTTTATTCTATCTTTTTGAAGAAGGTCAATCCATAACCAGCCATATGTCATACCCTTCTTTGCCTCTAATAATTTTCTTTTTCCCTGACATACACTGTATTATAAGTTAATATGGCCACTCCTACTTTTTTCTTTTGTTCTTAGTGTTGCATGGCAAATCTTTAACCACCCTTTAACTTTCAACTCCCTTTGTCACTGTATTAAAGTGTAATTCTATTCTATTCTACTCTATTCTATTCTCCTTCCTTCCTTCCTTCTTTTTTCTTCTTTGGCTTCTAACAATAAAGGTGTGGACATTCATAGGACATTTTGGTTATGGGCTGGCTATGGCATTTCCCCATGCATCTTCTTCAATTTGGGTTCTAGACTGCTAATAAAGACATATTATTATCAGGAATAAAGGCACAGAACTGGAAGCAGCAATGGCTCTCAAATCCTCTGCTAGGAATAGCACACACAACTTCTACTCATGTTCCATTGGCCATTGCAAGTCATGTGTCCAAGCAGAAACAAGTGTTTATTTCTTGTGGCTCTTCTCCCCATATCTTCATTCTAGAAACCACATGCTAAAGGAACAACCTCTATCTGAGACCTGCAGCACATCACTATTCAGCTCTTTGGCTGTTTCTCTCAAGCTAAAATCTTGTGGAAAGGAGCGTTTCACACTTCGTGCCCTTTGACATCTGCGTTCAGATTCCTGGGAGAATTCCAAACTTCCCAAGAAAATGAAGACAGTTTCCCCATGCAGTTTTCATATGTATCACCTGAATAGCAGTGTTATAAGCTCATTTGAACTCTCTAGGTCCTTCTAGTATTTTAAGAAGAATTTTTCTTTAATGGGCAGCTTTGATGGGTTCTCTGAAACATCCTTCTGTAGTGTTCTTCACCTTCTGTTCCTTGATGTGAACAGACACATGTCTGTCTTGGTGAGTGTCTTAATCTCTCTGCAGCACCACAGGAATCTGGTGGCCCATCTCCAGGTCTTTCCTGCTAAGGTCCCCAGCAACCCCACAGAAATGAAGAAGACCCAGAGCAGCTACCTCACTTGCAGATCCTTCGCACACTCAGGGAAAACATTCGACAGCTCTTGCCCTGATAAATTCTGGGAGCAGGAGACAAATTTCTTGAAGACAGCATATTATATATTTTTTGTGTCCTTTCTTGCTAATTTCTCTCTTTTGATTAGGTATATTTAAGACACTTGAAGGTTACTACTGGAATGTTAGGTTTCAACTAGGCCATTTCATTACTTGTTTTCTGTTTGTTTCCCTTTCTCATTCCTTGGTTTCTATTTTCTTGACTTGTTGCAAAAACTTTAAGGATTCCACTTTTATTTATTGATCATGTTTTTGAGTATATCACATCTTAAATTTTAATTAGTGGTTGCTTTTGGTATTACAATACACATAATATATCTACCTGTTTTGATCTTTTATCCCAAATGAAGTGTAGCAACCATATTTCCATTTACGTCCCATTCACTACCCTTTACAGTTTTTTTTAAGATTTTATTTATTAATTAGAGAAAGAGAAAGAGAGAGAAAGCACAGGCAGGGGAAACCACAGAGGGAGAGATAAAGGGAGAAGCAGGCTCCCCACCCAGCAGGGAGCCTGATCCAAGGCTCCATCTCCAGTCCCTGGAATCATGACCCAAGCTGAAGGCAGATGCTTAACCGACTGAGCCACCCAGGGACTCCTGCACTTTATAATCTTAAAAAGCAAGAAACTAAGGAATTTTTCCATATATGCATTTAGGGCCACATCAGATGGTATTACATATTTTGATTTAAACATCAAATATGATTTAAGAAATTCTTTTATATTTACCCCTATTTTTAATCATTCCACTGGTTTTCTTTCCTTTCTGAAGATATGAGCAGTCTGGTATTTCTTTACTGTGTAAAGAACTTCCTTTCTCTATTCTTCAAGGGCAAGTTTGCTAGCAGCAGGCCATCTTTGTCTTACTTTGTGAGAGAGTGCTTCTTTCCCCTTCATTGCTGAAGAATATTTTCACTGGATATTGAATTAATGATTGACATTTCTTATCTTTTTTCCCAATACTTAAATAAATATTGTATCCATTCCTTTTAATCTCCATGGTTTGGAATAAGAAATCTGATGTCATTCAAGTTGGGGTTTTTCTACAGAGATAAGTCATTTATTTGGTTGCTCTCAATTTCTTCTTTGCCTTTAGTTTTCAGACATTTAATTATGAGGTGAATTGGCATGGGTTTCCATGGGCTCATCCTATTGGAGGTTGGCTCAGCTTTTTGAAAATATAGTTCATATCTTTCACCTTCCACACTTGGGAAGTCTGCATTTATTATTTCTTTGAAACTCTTCTAGCCTCACTTCCTTACTCTTCTCCTCAAATTCTGACAACACAGACGTTGGACCTTTGCTGTGTTCTGCCTTGTTCCTGAGACTAATTTCCTGGTGAGGAATGGAAGTTTCTCTCCCTAGTTAGTCCTGCTGACACTGCCTCAGCAGGGGAATTTGAGCACCACAAAGCAGGAGGGGATATGGAATTTCAAACCCTCTTTTGTCCTACTGAAAACATGGAAATAGAGGGAGAGGAAAAGGGTATGGCTCTTTACTGGTATATACCTGCAGTAGAGGACATATTATCAAAAAAGTTTTCTATTGGGCCACACTCTTCCTGGCTCTTTGGCCAGGAAAACAAGCTTTCCTGGAAGTCTTTTTCTGTTACCAGTGGTTTTGAATTGGAAACTTCTATAACACCCTAAAATATATAGGAGGCAATCAGGAAACCAAGTGGACTCTTTGTTGTGTTTTTCTTCAAGTGCTGAGCTTCTTAGAGTGTCTTCCTTCTTTTCATCTTCAGAGTCTACATATGTTTGTTTTTTGTGTGTTAAGACTAAGTTCTGTTTTTGTTTTTGTTTGTTTTGTTTCATTTTAGTTGTAAAGGGGAGGGCCTGGTAGAATAGAGCTACTCTATCTTGAAATAACTGGAGGTCACCCTTGGACCTATTTTGTGACTTCCGTTTTAATTTTGATTAACTGACTATTCTGATATACTATTGAGATGTCATTCAATCGGGTAGAACATACAATGTACTAAATTCTGGGAAGTTTGGCAATCATTTCAGTTCTATAGTTGAATGGGAGAGTGGAATGGGGAAGCCGTTTGTCCACCTGTCGTTATGTGGGTAAAGAACATGCTTCCTCTTTGCAAAGTGCCAGTTGAAGGTGAGACTTCAGAAGCCAAGATAAACAAAGCTCCAACCACAGGATGAAAAGCTCATGCAAACCAATATTATAATAGTTTTACCGACAAGTTAAAGCTGGCAAATGTTAGGATAAATATAAATAGGAAATGGGGACCTACGCTTGGCCATTCCCTAATGATTGGAGATGACCATGTTTTGTTGAGTTAAGGTGAGGGGAAAATTCACATTCTGCCCTTTAGTATTAAGTCTGTCTCACTAAACAGAGCAGCTCCCAGACATTTAGGAGTTAACAAAAGCAAGAGAGACATTTACATATAATCCATCTTGTAATTACACATTGGGTGTTTATACACATGAAAAAATATAAAATAACTGAGCTCACAGAACTAGTATCATTAATCTAGGTATTACCTCTCTCTGGTAGTCACTAGTCAATAGTCTTCTTTAAGTTGAGTGTTGTTAATCTCACAGGAATTGCTCTTAGTGTGAGGCCTAGCCAGTGGCAGCACACATATTTTTATGCTCAAGAGGAAAACTAAAGGAAAAAGAGGACACTGATGTGGTAACAGAATGATACATGCCAGGTTTGTTGAGAAGGTTCTTACCCTGCTTCCACTTTTAAGCAACTTTTTCTATTAAAGTCTTTAGTGATGTTCTTAATTGCCTTAAGTAAGATTTAGCAGTCTCAAAATATTAAAAAAAAGTTTTAATACAGTCTGCTGCTCTGAGAGAGAGAATGGTGTTAGGCATGAATAAACTGGACATGGTAATTTAAAGAAAACTCAAGCTTTCATGATGAAACTTTAGTACATCACCTCTGCTTAAAGTTTGATTTTTTATATTAGTTTTTATAAATGTAAAATGATATGAAAACTAAGGTTGTTCACTTTAGTGTCATTTAAAAGTCTATTATACTTTAAAACACAGTATAGGGGCCCCTGGATGCCTCAGTCATTAAGTGTCTGCTTTCGGCTCAGGTCATGATCCCAGGGTCCTGAGACTGAGCTCTGAATTGGGCTCCCTGCTCAGCGGGAAGCCTGCTTCTCCCTCTCCTACTTCCCTTACTTGTATTCCCTCTTTCGTTATCTCTGTCTGTGTCAAATAAACAAATGAAATCTTTATTTATTTTTTAATTTGATTTTATTTTTTCAGTGTTCCAAGATTCATTCTTTATGCACCACACCCAGTGCTCCATGCAATACATGTCCTCCTTAATACCCACCACCGGGGTCACCCATCCCCCATCCCCTCCCCTCTAAAACACTGAGTTCGTTTCTCAGGTCCACAGTCTATCATGGTTAATCTCTCCGTCTGATTTTAAAAAATAATAATAATAAATAAAACACAATATAAGTAGGTAGCCAACATTATATACATTGTAACATTATATACATTATATTATCAAATAGTTTTAATCTATTTAGCATCTATTGTATTTCAGCAATTGTAATTCATTTATTGTAAAAGTATCACCTGCTTGAAAATTCTTTCCCTAAACCCCGTGTAAGTCCACTTCAAGTGCTGTTCTCCATTACAGTTTCTTATTTAATTTCTTCCTAGCACTAATCATCACAATCTAAATTTATATTATTTGCTTACTTTTGTCTTTGCATTTGTAGAGTGTGGTTTCCACAACGAGGATGTAAGTTTCATGAGTACAGCACTATCACTTAACTTTTACTGCCCTGTCTCTGTGCCTCAAATAGTGCCTAACATCCATGAAAACTTCAGTGATAACTGTTGAATCAAGCAATCAATCAATCAATCAATCAGTTCACCAGTGCATTCTATAAGGGTAAGCATTATGACCCTGTTCAATAGATTGACCTATTAAGACTTTCAGAGGTGTGAAGTGGAAATTCTGATGGCTTTGATCATTGTTACCTCAAGGGGGTTATCAGACCTAAGAAAAGGGAGGGTAGAGGACACTAAAGACAAATGTGTTTTCCATGACTTACATTGCTTATTATAAACACATTTGCATATTTATATCAAATGTTAAATGTTTCCCCTTGCTCTTCATTGCCACTTTCAGATTACTGTCACTCTTACCACTCTTATAGTGATAAAGCATAGTCTTTGGACATTGTCATCAAATTATCCTATTTCCTCTCTCAAAGCTTAGGCTTTGGACACTGTCATCAAGTTATTTTATTTCCTCTCTAATTCTCATTTCAGCAAGCTACAGTTTCTCTAGTCATGCACCTATGCTGGTCCTTGAAGATGTTAACCCCTAGGCTATAGTCAATCCTGACACCACAACCGTCATCATTACTTTGGGTTTCAGAATCCACATGGATGATGACTCAAACATTCTGGCTCCTCAGATCCTCCAGTGATCCTGTTTTCACTCCACATCTGCCTCTGATGCCCATATCTAGGTCTGCTCAACACCTCCCATTATCTAACGTTCAAGAATCCTACTTTCCCTCTACCCATTTAATCTTTCTAACATACGCTGCCGAAGAATTTCCATTCTGGTCACTTTGGCCCTACTAGGGTTTAAAATCCCCTGACTCTATTATCTTTCCCTCTGACTCACCATCTGAATGTCCTCTCCTTTCATAACCAGTTTAAATTCTATAATCCACCATTATAATCATTCTTATTTATATCCTCTATTAGTCTCCTTGCGCTTTCTCATCTTCATATTGCTCTGGCTAACCCCTAAGCCTGGTTGTATCCAGTTCTACCTAGTGCATGTCTTCACCAGGGCACCTCAGTAAGGAAGGAGGAAAACAACTAACAATTTTAGGTGACTCTTTACTAACTAGAAATTATATTACATTTCTCTTGATGCATGTGTTACATCTTTTCCTCTTTTTTCAAATTGCTAATACCTCATTGTCAGTTGATGATTTTTTACTGAGAAAAGAAAACATCCACCTGCCTCCACCACTATATCTACCAGTCTGACTACACATGTGTCCATGTTCTTTTCCTGCCCTCTTGTAACTATGGGTAAATGTTCATATAAAACAATAGCCCTTCCACTTGTTCATTAGATATTGTCTTTTCTCACATACTCAATAAAAATTTCAAAGATTATCTCAGTCCCGTATCTTCCCTTAATACTGTATTAAGCCCTTCAGAAGCATCTTGTAATATCTCCCATCTCAAAAAAAAAAAAAAAAATCAAAATCAAACTTTCATTTGACCTATTACCTTTAGCTACTATTTATCCCTTCCTTTTTCTGTCCTTTAAAGGAAAGTCCTCACAGAGTTGTTTCTGTTCACTGTCTCCAGTTTCATTCCTTCTGTGCCCTCTTTTGACTACTCCACTCTTAGCAGCTTTTGTCTGGATCACCAATAAATCCCACTCAGCAAAATGTTAATAGTTAAGTCTCAGTTCTTATCTAGCAGGTTAACAGTAACACTTGACATAGGTGATCATTAACTCCTTTTTGAGACACATCTTTCTTTAACTATCTTAAAAATACTTGTGGCAGACTATATTTTCCAGATGATGCCCACAACAATATTTCCTATCTGACCCATATTGTTATAATGTGATCTTGACACCCTTCTTATTGAAAGGTAGGGTCTATATTCCCTCCTTGTGGATCCCAGTAAGCTTGAGATTGTTCTGACCTGGCATGTGATGAAGTGGCACTACATGACTTTTTAAGGGATCATAAGGGGCCATGTGGCTATATCTTAGGCATTGGAAGAATGGAGGAAACAATGTGAACATATGGGCATTGTGCAGAGAGTGCCTCCTTATAGTTGCTTCTGCACACTCATCTCCCTAAGACTGTTATTATTACTAATTCTAGAAATTGCCACATCATTTTCTCTTCACATGAAAGATAGACTGTACTTTTATTTTATTTTTCAAAATATTTATTTATTTATTTTAGATAAAGCACAAGTGCAGGAGAAAGAGAATGTGGGTAGGTACAGAGGGAGGGAAACTTCAAGCAGACTTGCCCCTGAGTGCAGAACCCAAGGTGGAGCGCCATTTCTCCACCCATGAGATCACGACCTGAGCCAAAACCAAGAATCATATGCTTAACCAATTGAGCCACCCAGGCATCCCTAGACTGCACCTTTAACATGTACCAAGAATAAAATTTTGTGTGGCTATACTACTTTTTTATTGAGACCATGGAAATTTGCTCTAGATGAGGAACAAAGCAAAACTATTTTCCAAGAATATACTGAAGGTTAGTGGTTACAAATAAAGGTCATTGGGGATGTTTGGTGAGTGACAAAGCTTTGACTTGACTGATATATATGTTCCCAGTTGAGGTGAAAGAGGCAACCTTGACTTCATAATCTCACACTTGGAATGCCAGCTAGTGTCTTCTTCATGGTCTTCCTAGTTCCACTTTTTAAATTTTTTTTGCATTTTTGTGTTTTTTTTGTTGGAGATTTTCATGTGTAAAATGACCCCGAAACATAGTGCCAACATGCTGTGGAGTGCTTCAAGGGAAGGACAGCAATGATGTGCCCTACAAGAATATACCTGTGTTAGAAAACTTCATTCAGGCACAAGTTGTAGTGTTGTTGGCTTTGAGTACAAAATTAATGAATCAATAATATATATTAAATAAGTATCTAAACAGAAACACACATAAATTAGGTATGTATTGACACGTTGATAAAATATTATGACCAGAGACTCACTGGACCCTAACTTTGTATCTTCCTTAGAAGCAGTGGTTCAATATTCACTATTTTAGTATTCATGGTGTCTTTATAGAACACAACTACTGTGAATAACAAGACATGAATCTCAGTCTCTCTCTTTCATTCTCTGTCTCTCTTTCTCTCATAGTATATAGATATAGAGACATAGAGATAGACATAGATATAGGGTTTTAAGTCAAGTTTATACGAAATTTTTTGACATGCAGTGTGGGCTGGGCACTCATGGACTAATCATGGGCATCATGAGGTAGGTCACTTTCAAAACTTAAAGATTTTTTTAGGATTTTATTTATTTATTTGAGAGAGAGAGAGAGAGAATGAACACAAGCAGGGGAAGCAGCAGGCACAGGGAAAATCAGGCTCCCTGCCAAGCAGAGAGCCTGATGTGGGGCTTGATCCCAGAACACTGGAATCATGACCTGAGCCCAAGGCAGACGCTTAACCAACTGAGCCACCCAGACACCCCTCAGAACTTAGTTTGAAGATTAATGTCTTTACTTGGCCATGGAAATGGTAGTGCTGAACTTCAAACTAAGTTCTGTCCTACTAAAAAAAATGAGCACTTTCTTAATCCTTTTTAGGTTTCTTTATTGATTTATACCTTGGAACTAATTAGTGCTTTAGTTAGGCCAGCTTGTAATGTCCATAAACAAAGCACAGATAATAGGTAGAACCCGGGTGTCTAATTTTTAGTCTTTTAGACAGAACTGAACTTCACTATAAGAGAATACATAAGAGGTGGTCTTCCCCAATCACCTATGGATCAAATATTTTCCTGGATGTCTTGGGTAGCCTGTGTTCCCGTTTTGCCTCCTGACTCTTTGATCAGACAGTTTTGACCTCCCCTGTCATCGTCTTCTCAAAAGTTTCCTTTGAGTTTGCTCTCCCCTTGGGGATTTACTCTAAATTAACATTCCTTGTGACCACTCCTCACTGTAGATGCCCCTGGTGCTGCTGCATGCAGAGCTCTAGGCAGGGGATCCATGGGCACCCAGACACCACCTTCAGTTCCTTCCTGACCTGCCAGTCTTACCTTTTATTTCTTCTTTATTTCTTTTTTTCTTCTCTGCTTTTTCATTTTCCTCCAGCTTCTCTAATTCACCCTGATATGGTCTTGTTCACCAATTCACAAGCAATTCAGAAAGTCATGTTCATTTGTGTGTTAAATTAAAAAAGAGACAGAGAGACTTTATGAACTCCTCATTAAAAAGTAGTAGATACTTCTCTTTTTCATGTAAATCTCATGTTATTGGTACAAAGTTGTCAATTTGAAAGTCCTTTGAAAATATGTTTTGTTTTTTGTTTGTTTGTTTGTTTGTTTATCCCAGACACATTTACATTATAATTGTCCTATGAATTCTAAAAAATTGCTAAATTGAATCCATGGCCAATGCTTAAAAATCACTCTTGGAATTCCTGCAGTTATTGTAATGATTAACCTTGTAACATTTGTGATGGATATTTGCATTAATCCTTTCATTTCAGAGCTGGGAAAGGAGCTGCCACAGTGAGGACTCAACACTGCATCTGTTCTTCCCATACCCTTTTCCACCAGAGATGTCATATACACTCACATGGATGAATAAAATTTATCAAGGCTTTTCCTGTAAGCACTTGTCTCTCGCAGGTGGAAGTACGAACAATAAATCAAGTTTTTGGAAAGAGCTGGACCTGTGTTTACACCAAATGTATAATTACTAGTATAGAAGCACTTCAAGTGCATTCCTTACTTAAGAGTATTTTACTCCCAATTGTTTGCTGCCAAATAGAAATTTCAGTTGCTTAAGGAGTGATGCTAAGGAGCTTGTGGATTCTGATAACATGACAAAATGAATCACGAGTAGTCACGTGTTTTATGGGCTAGAAGGTTCCTAGAAAAATAAGCTTTGTCTTCATTTTATAGGAAGGTAGGAACAACACAGCAGTGTTCTAAGATAATACATGCTCAGCTCTGCACTGTGTGCAGCTCCTTCCAGGGCCCTGGGCTTGCCTGGGGCCTCAAGGAGGAGAGACAAGTGACCGTTCCCTCATCACATGCAGTATCATGTGCCAGATTCTCTGAGTGCAGGATCTGTTTGGGTCTGACCTTTTAATTACGAGCTTTCGAGTTGAGAACTGCAACATTATACAGTGAATGGTGCAGTCTACTAATGTCTTGAGTAATATAGAGCGACTTCCACAAGTTCTCAATGTCCAACTCCTGGCAGCATGTACTTAAGCAATTGAAATATTTTGTGAAGTTACCAAAGCATTAGGCATATGGTGCATTATTGGCACAGAAGAGATTGCCCTGCTCTTCCTGAAGGTGAGCTGAATTGATTTTACATCATCTAGGACGTAGATTACAGAGACATAAAATGTCACTATGCAGCATAAATGGTATTAAAATAGTAATAGTAATGACAATAGTTTTTATTGTGTGCAAGTCACTTTACATAATTTCTATTCTTAGAATAATTCTGCAGAAATAGTCATCTTAATACTTATTATACCCATTTGGAAATGAAGCTTCAGGGAGATTTAGTTATTTGTTTCATAGCTAATGAGTATTTGAAATGGAAATTCAAACCCAGGCATTTCTGGCTCAACTTTCCACTACTGAATCTCCAACTTTGCTCCTTCTTCCCTTCTTTTTTCTTGCTTGCCTTCCTTCCTTTCTATCAAATCAGTCAACAATTTTTTTATTGAATTGCTAAAGTGAGCCAAGCACCCAGGCAGACTCTTGAAATTTTGGATATAATGTCACTTTATTTCTCAACAAATTCCCACTCTAATAGAGGACACTGACATGAAAAATAATAATTTTGTTAAAATAGGCAAGTTAACAAAGAGATAAGTATAAAGTCCCAAGTATAGGGGTCCAAAAAGGATCAAAGATGAACAAAAGCTGACCCTGAGGTGGATGCCAGTGGGAGAGGCCTGTCAGGACAAGTGTGAGCATGGGCAGGAGAGGAAGCCAGGGATGAAGTGTTAAGATTAGGGTATAGCATGACTGCAGAGTATGAGTGAGGAGTAGTGGGGACAAGCAAGGGCAGTGGCTGCAAGCCCTGTCTCAGAGTCACAGGGACTGGGTGTGCTGTCCTTGTGGTGTGACTTGAGCGATGGCATTTTCCTCCTCATACAATTTCCTCATCTGTAAAGACGGGGTATAAATAATGGTGCCTACACCTGGGTGGCTCAGTGGGTTAAAACCTTTGCCTTTGGCTCAGGTCATGATCTCAAGGTCCTGGGATCAAGCCCCATATGGGCTCTCTGCTCAGCAGGGAGCCTGCTTCCTCCTCTCTCTCTGCTTGCCTCTCTGACTACTTGTGATCTCTGTCAAATAAATAAATAAAATCTTAAAAAAAAATAATGATGCCCATTTTATAGGTTGACATGAGGATTAAGTGAGTTAATACTTGTCACTCACTTCAAAGAGTGCCAGGCACATGGCATTTTATGCAGTGAGCTTGAACAAAAACCACCCTGGCTATGCATGCTGAAGGCAAGCTATTGAGGTTTTATGGGCCAGGCAAATGTCCTCAGGCTTGGACCTGGTTAAAAGGGAAGACACTGAAAAATTTTATCCAATGGAGGAAAGGGACTGGCTTTGCTTTCCAGAGGGTTGCTGTGGTAGCAGCATGGAGGGAGATGGGGCTGCAGGAAGGTGGGTCAGGCCAGCCCTGCCCACTTTGCACCTGGGGACTCTGCATGCATCACTATTTAATTGAGGCTTTCCTCTTTTTATAAATGCGTAGCTTTCCCAAATGGCCAATTTAAAGGAACAGCAGTGATTTGGATGTGTAAACTTAAATATATTCTCATTACCAGGTCACATCTCACACTAATGTGGTTTTATGTATTTTTCTGAATGTTTAGAAAAGAAAGCTTGCTGTAAGACATCATTTGCCATATTAGAAACCTCCTGGGGAATTCAGAGTTTAGCAGATAATTCAATTGCACCCACACTGAGAAACTAGAAAATTCAGTTATAAAAACTTTTTTTATAGTGATAACTTTCAATAGGGAAAATATATTTATAGAATAAGATTTTGTTTCTTAAGTAAATTACTCTCAGATTCGTTTGTTAAGTACATTGTTCTTAAATTACTTTCCTGGTACTTGTGGGTAGGCAAGAAATGAGTTGTTCCACATTTTTTTTTCTTTCACTAGAAGCCACTTGCAAAAAAGCATTACCTACAAAAACTCAGAAATTTCTCTCCTTGGTGTATATACCCACAGAAATGTATACACGTGGAACACAGACATTTGTTCAAGAATATTCATAGCAACATTATTTATGCTAGCTCGTATTTGGAAACTATTCAGATGTCCGTTACAGCAAAATAGATATGTGTTTTGTGGTACATGTGTGCAATGAGTTCTAAAGAACACTGAAATAGAGTGAACAATAGATACATTCAGCAGCAGGGTGAGTCACAAACTTAAAGTTGAAATAAGAAGCCAGATACAAGAGAATATATACACTATGATTCTATTTATATAAGGTTAAAAAAACAAACTAGTGTTAGAAGTCTGCATTGTGGTTACTTTTGGTGAGAAGGGGGTTCATAATGATTGAGCAAATCACAGCCGGAATTTCTGGGTTCCTAGCCCTTTCTTGATGTGGCAATGGTCACAGATTTTCCTTTCGCCGCTCTCTCTCTCCCTCTTCTCCCCTCTCCCTCCTCTCCCTCCCTTCTTCCCTCACTCCTGTGTTCTCCCTTCTCCCTCCCTCCCATCTCCCTATCCTTATCTCTATCTGTATCTCAATTTATATTTATTTGTCTTTTTTCATGCCTCTGTGCCTTATTTCAACATGCTTTTTTAATAAATAATATTCTAGTGTTTTATGCATATTTTTTCTTGTGAAAATAAAACCTGTCTATACAATGTTAGACTTAAAATATTAGGAAAGAAGTCATAATTATTGAGCTAAGAGAATATTTCAACTTTAGGGTACAATATAAATAATCAGCTCTAGAATGATGGTCATGATGTACTGTAATTGAATGAAAACTTTGGAACTGTAATAACACAACATTGCACTCCCATCTCCTTTATTTTTTAGGCAGAATTCTTTTTGTTTTCCTTCATTTTATTTTATTTTATTTCGTTTCAGTGTTCCAAAAGGCAACATTCTTAATTAGTAAATACAGTAAACTGCTGGTGACTCTATTACTTTTGAAATATATGGAATAAAAAACTTCCACTGCTCAGTCTTGAGTCATACTGAACTCTTTCAATGTTTGAAAATCCTAAAGGGCATGTTAATATAGAGATCTGTTATATATACAGTGTGATAACAAGGTCAAGGTTTTGTGCTATGTCACTGATGCATGCTTATCAGAAAGTCTTTGCCTAGCTTCATGTAGTTTTTGGCTTGAGCCAAATTCATCATGTCTACAAAGGGTAGGAGGGTATGCTTTTTGTGTAGCCAGTTTTACACACACACACACACACACACACACACACATGAATATTATCTCCAAGTAAATGCACACATGATTCAAACATTAACATTTATCAAGGCACACAAAGATTCAGGCTTGGAAGAGATAATAAACCGATAAAGCTTTTTTTTTTTTTTTTTTTTTTTTTTTAAAGACTGCTCCACCAAGCAACTCCACAGTCTCACTTTTAAAGATTTTATTTATTTATTTGACAGAGAGAAATCACAAGTAGGCAGAGAGGCAGGCAGAGAAATCACAAGTAGGCAGGCCCGCTGAGCAGAGAACCCGATGCGGGACTCGATCCCGATCCCAGGACCCTGAGATCATGACCTGAGCCGAAGGCAGCGGCTTAACCCACTGAGCCACCCAGGCGTCCCTAAACCGATAAAGATTTTATGTTTGAAAACTATAGGCTTCACTATAAAGAGTTTTTGTCTCCTAAACAGATATGATTTTTAAGAGCTTTAAGACACAATTAGAATTATCAATCTTTTTTTATAGCCATTCTGATGAGTGGATAATGTATCCCACTGAGTGGTTAATTTTGGTTGGTTCTGTAGTTTTTTAAAAAAATGTTTATAATGGAAATTTTTAAACACATATGAAAAGTAAAGAGAATAGTAAAATAAACCTGATTCACCTAACATGTAGTGTCAACAATTCTCATTACATTGCCAATTTTATTTCCCTATGTCCCTGCCTCCGTGCCTGTCCTTCCTCCCCAACCAGGGTCACTAGGAAGTATACCTGAGACAGCAGGAGTGTGATCCTTTAGCCATGATGTACTATATCCTATGAATGTGCTGGAGGCTATGTTTCTGTTATTTTTTAAATAATCTAATATATCATCTTCAAAAATTCTCCAATGTGAATAATTTCAGACCTATATCCATTTATAGAAATATACGAATCACAGGGCTTTAGAAAACCTCCAAAAATGTCCATATCTTAACTTTTTTCACATCAATGAAAAATGTTTTTAGATTTTTACTTGGTAACTTGATTGCTAAATTCAGAATATCATTTTTAATGGTGTCCACATATTATTGATATATTTTTAATGTTTACTTTTTTCCCTCAGATAAAAATAAATCATGGACATTTTATAGCATGAAAATAACAAATTACTCCTGTCTCCCTTTGGAAATATCCAGTGTTAGCTATTTATTATGTTCCTTTTCAGATTTTCCTGTGAATACATTTTACGTAGTTAAGGTCATACTTAGTGTTCCAATATTTTTCAAAGCTTGGATAATATCCAGGAATTTCTTTTTAAAGGAAAAATGTGAATAACCTGTGGTTTGAAGATCTCTCAGGGGCCAGCATCCTAATTATTTTAAAAACTAATTTGAGAGTAATTTACTTAAGAAACTAAACTTTTATCCTATGAGTATATCTTTCAAGTCAAAATTTCACTGACAGAGAAATTTTTATAACTGATAAAGTATATTTTTTATTATAATTAAGAATGAAATACAATAATAGTGTTCTAGAACTCACATTTTCTAGGGACAACAAAGCCCATTTTGGAAAACACTGGACTACTAGATTGATAATTCATAATTACAGGTAATTAAACTTTATTTCAGCTTTGAATTGGACCTTCTTGTCAAGTACACCCTTACCCAGAAGGATAACACATAGCAACAGGAAGAAATGAACTGGATCTGACTGGGCCTGGAAGCTAAGGAGGAGAGTGAAGAGTGATTTCCAGGTGGCGCAGTCTCAGCTGAGTTGTGGAGGTGAATAGGGGCTTATGTGATAGGGAAAGGTCAGGTAGGAGATGGTATGATCTAAGCATGGAGGCAAGTCTTATGTACGTGTTGGTGGTCAACTCAGTAAGATAGGAGAGAAGTACTAGATGAGCACTTAGCATCTGTGTTGCAAGGGAAGGCATCCTGCATTTTCCCCAAGCAACCTGGAGCTATTGAGGAGTTTCAGAAGTGTTTAGTAGCAGGATTAAAGTCAGGATTGGCTTCTGTGTAGTGGTCATTAGGAAGCTTTCACCAGAACAGAAGGCTCTTTCCTAGCAGCCTCTGATGGTTACCACTCTTCCTATATGGTCCTGGTCTAGAGACTCAGACAAGACTTAGGGTGCAAGTTCCACTGTTCTCTGTTCAGGCAGCACTACAGGTGCACAACTCACAGGAGGTCTGAATGTGGGAGCATATAGCAAAGCTACTCACCTGGCCTTCTATCAGATGGCTGGTTTTCCCCAGAAGTCTTAGAGTGGCATGTCCCAGGTCTTCCTCTGGGCATGTATTCCCTTTTGGTAGAGTATGTCCTCACACCCAGCCAGATGCTGCCCCGCTCTCTTTTGCTAGTCATGGAACACCAAAAGCTTTACTCTTGGTATTTCATTTAAGAGAAACAAATATCTTAGTATGTACCTCCAAAATTATAATATTCCGTATGTTTTTCCAAAAACATATGGCCTGGGTTATAGTTTAACCCTGAGGAAAGGAGGTCAAAGGGAGACTCTTGGTTAGGACGTGTCCTCTCTCCTTGGGGCTCACAACAGCAGGTGGGGAGGAAGGTTTGGCCTGATTTCCATGCTGTTTCTCTCAATCCAGCCACATGGGGAGACAGCCTGATGTCATGCAGGGAGTGGGCCTCTGGCTGTGCTACTTCTGGCTTGTCCCAGCACCATGGCCTGGCAAGTGACTTAGTGTTCAGCTTTCTCCTCTGTATAATGGAAATAATAACAGCTCTACTTCCAAGTATTTTCATGAGAATAAAGCAAGTTATTTTATTAGGGTTCTTTGAACCATGTTTGAAAATTAGCACATTATTAATTCTTTATTGTGATGTAGGCAGTCTCCCGTATTTGTTGAATAAGTATTTGCTGAATAGATGAGTAAGTGAGAAAATGAATGGAAAACATGGTGCCATTTTGCTTATGACTTACTTTATAGTCTGCAATTGCATAGGTTGACATACCTTATCAATATATGGCTCATAAACACACACTTTCACAATCACACATAAAGCACACACACATGTCTTGCTAGAAACAATTCAATCACTTATTTTAGTGGATCAGTGAGCACTTTGCCTCATTCTGACTACTATTATTTGCTCTCTTGTGCCTTTGTTCTTAAACGAGTCCATGAGGGTGAAGCACTGGACACTATTTGTTCACCATGAAAAGTGCCTGGGAACGAGACCATGCACAGTGTTCATGCAAACTCAGTTTGAAGAGTTATAAGGGTTTGTAGAGATTGCTTTCAGTCACATAAAGTTAGAGCGTGTGCATCTGGAGTGAGGTGGGGTAATATTTGATTATTAGACTTACAATTTGTGGTTGGATAAATTGGCACCCACTTGTGTTGAATGTCCTGATGGTGCTGGGTTGTTGCTGTCACCTGCTTCCCAGCTACAGCCCCTGAAGTTAAGATGCTGTGAGTCAGTGTGTGGTAAGCACTCAAGAACATAGGTGGTTAGCTTGTAAGCTCAGAAACAGGAAAGCTTGCACTGATTCTAAGGGGAATGACCATCACTGTATGGGGCTGGAAGGAGGGAGCAGGAATTTGGGCAGAGATCTTTTCCCTTTGAGGTAGGTAAATATATCACTTCTAAATTAAGCATATGGCTATATTTGGTAATGCAAGATGTGGGGCTGAAGAATAAGCAACTTACTTCATGCAAACAGATTAGCATATCATGTATACAAGTTAGGTCTTTGCTGTTTCCGGGCTTTGGGCCCAGCATGGGAGCTCACCCATCACTGTCTGACATAGTGCTGAAGCCAGGTTCTATCATCTTTCATGGCGACAAAAAAACCTAGTTTGAACACAGATTCCTAATCATTTCAAGGTTGTTTGCTTCTGGAGACTTTAAAAAGGCTTTCTGTTAGAACACTGGGGTAATTTAATGTAAAATGGTGTCAGTAGAATCAGTAGCAGGGCTCATTCTGTCTATGAGTAGCCCTCTTAGTGGGAGTGAAAGAAGTGCCTGGCAAACAACACATTCATTGTAAGTGGGGCCTCCTTCAGGGCCTCTGGGGCTGCACAGTGGGAGATGATGGCCCCTGGCCACAGGATGGGTAATTTCATTGGTTCCACTCACTGGTCACAGTGGCACATGCTGGTCAGTCATACCCCAGTCGGCAGGCCTTGAAAGTTAAGAATGTCCATGACAGCATGTTATCTCTTGTCTTCTCAATGATGGCCATTCTAACAGTAGGAATGTAAACTGATACAACTATGGAAAACAGTTTGGAGAACCTCAAAAAATTAAAAACAAATCCCCATATGATCCAGCAATTTCACCTGGGAATATATCTGAAGGAAACACACAACAAACAAAAAATTCCAAAGATATCAGCACCCCCATGTTCACTGCAGCATTTACAATACTTGAGACACAGAAACAAGTGCCCATTGATAGAGGAGTGGGTAAAGAAATTGTGGAAATCTTACTCAGCCATAAAAAATGTGGAAATACTATCATTTGTGACAACATGGATGGACCTTACTGGCACTATGCTAAATGAAGTATGTTCAGAGAAAGAGAAATACTGTATGATCACACATATAGGTGGAACCTAAAAGCAAAAACAAACAAATTCCAAGAAAGCGATAAGTCTTGTGGTTACCAGAGGTCAGGGGATGGGGAGAGGGGGGCTGGAAGAAAGATGTTCAAAGGAACAAACTTAGAGTTAGAAGGCAAAAAAGTACTAGGGATGTTAAGTACGGCCTGATGACTACAACTAACACTGCTCTATGGTATACAGGAAAGTTGTTAAGGGGGTAAATCCTAAGGAGATTATTTTCTTTCTTTTTCATCACAAAGACTTTTTTTCTTTTTATTGTATCTACATGAGAAGATGGATGTTAGTTGAACCTATTACGATAATCATTTACCATGTGTATAAATTAAACCCTCACCTCAAGCCATATGCATTATACATATGAGGTGATGCATGTCATAAATTTCTCAAAAAAAAAAAAATTTCTCAATAAAACTGGGGGGAAAGAAAGAGCTCCTGTATCTTTGTTTGTTTGTTTGTTTTGATTTTTGCCGTTGTTGTTGTTGTTGAGCTTCTACCTCGGTGCTTTGCTGAGACCAGTGTTGGTACATATGAGGCCCACAAGTTGAGCTCCATTTCCTAGAAGCCATCCACAGGTTTTTCTTGTAGACATCATCAAGTGTAGACAATCTGGATCCTCTTGTCCTGGTGGCAACCTTTAGGGCTGTTCTGGAGCAAGGGAGCTCCAGACAGTTTTGCCAGTAGCAGGATCCAGCATGGGCTGTTTGTAGGCAGTACTGACTTTGAGCTGTACCAATTCTACCTGCATCCCATTGAGCTCAGCAAACAGCTGATCTGATGATGCCATCTTTTCATAGGTGACTAAGGCACAGTTTCTGGGTGTGTCCATGGAGAGGTCAATGATGTTTCCAAAGGGAGAGAAGGCCCCACGGAAGACAGTGGGCATCAGAGAGTATTCCCCTTCTGAGGAGCCCTACATTCAGAGAATGAGTCCGACCTGTGGAAAGGGCCTTCTGGTTTTTGATAGAGGTCCCTGTCTTTGTTCCCATTCCACTCATAACCGTGGTTGAGGAGGGGAGGCTGAGGAGCAGGCACTAACCCATTTTTCAGAGGGCCAGTCAAAGCTCTGAGCAAAAAGCTCACCAGCCCCTAGGCCCTCTGCCTCTTTTCCTACTGGCCTCAAGTCTTGAAGCCCATCACTGGAAGACCCAAAACTCTCAGAGATTTCCCTAGGGCAGATATACTCTTTTGGAACAGCTGGAAAGTGGGGACTGGACTCTTCTTAGGGTTCATTAACTTCCCTACTAGGTTCGAGAATAGGAAGTGACAAATGAAGTCTGAGTTCTTGGTCTTAGCCTTGAAGGCACTGATGGCTCCTGACTTTACCAGCTGGTTGCCTTGGCTGGCTCTGCTGCTGCTAGTTTATTTCTTCAGAGCCAGCACTGCCTTTTTCTTTTCCTTGAGCTTGTTGAATTTCTTTTGCAGAGTCTTTTCCTCCTTGCTCAGTCCAGGAGTAGTCACCAATATGGTGCCTCCAAAGAGGCAGTAACCAGCATTCAGTGGTCTCCAGTGGAGCCTTCACAGACCAAGAGCTCCTGTAGATCTGCAGATGACATGTGGTGGCAAGGGTCCTAGTAATCTTGGAGATGCCAAAGGTGCCACTGTTCCTCGATTTCCACAGCATCCAATCTGAAGTAATATGAAAACGGAAGCTCACTTTTCTGATGGTTTTAGTCATCATTGTAGAGAAGAAAACAAGGCCAACATAATGCATATTACTGATCCAAACTAGATTACAGAATTAAGGCCAGGGAAATCTCTGGAGACTTGGGTATTATTACCAGAGAAATTCTTTTGCAAAGAGGTATTATATGAAGAATCACTTTATCTTTGCAAATGTATTGACCTTTTATAATCTGAAAATCTTGTTCTTGTTTTCTGTCCACAGAGGGGTTTTTAAGCTACTTGTTCATTAAGATATATAATTCAAAATTAAGTGAAAAATATAAGTCATAAGGGTGAGAAAACTATTTTTTGACATCTGTACAGAAAAGATCCTTACTAAATATTAATGTTTAGAGTATTTATATGGAAAGAGTACACATTTTAAGGAATAAAAGTAGGTATGGGGTGGATTTTCCCCATTAGATAAATAGTACGTTAAATTAGGATAAAGATGTCAGGATGGACATGGTGGTCTGTTTTTATAGAAAATGATAGTATAGCACAACTTCCTTTTTAATGATTTGCAGAGATAGAAATTCAATTGTTATATTATATTGAGCTTTGACAGTATTATTGCCTTGGGGGGTTATGATTTAATCCATGTCACATGTGACTCTATGTAGAGCATGACATGTGAAAACAGGCTGCTGAAACACTCGGGTATGGCTCTGTGCAGTTGCATATTATCAGCACTTCATAGAGCGCTCATGTTGAAGGTGACAAATGAAATGGAGGGCAACTTCCAAACTTCTAGTGCCTGCTAGAAATTTGTCAGGAAATGTCAGGAAATTACTGAAAAATTTTTCACAGAATTAGAATATAGGTAAGAGGAAGGCATGTGCTGATAATGATGCTAGATTTATCCTGCTTTATTATTGCTTCTCCTAATATAAAAATGGTCTTTGGCACTGGCTATCTCAGACAGATCAGCGTGGTTTCTACATTAATTAGTTAACAACAGAGGCCCCTTTCAAGGTGAAGGGTTCCAAAGAGAGATTACCTTCCCTGCCCCCTGTTCTGTTAACATAGGTGCTGGCAGGATAGTCAGTTCTATTTCATAACTAACAATTTCCCAAAAGAAAAGGACCATATTAGTATACAAGAACAACAGTCCTAAAAAAATACTGAATGAAAATCTTCAGAAAACAAATTTTATTTCTTCCAAAGTAATAACTCAGAGTGATTGCGTGTGTATCATTCATTTCTGAGCACTTTTCTCAAAGCAAATTTTAGATTGAGAGTCGTATTTCCCGGATGGGGTGAGTATCCAACAGGTGCTGTAAACACTCTATTACACTGAAGTTTGAAACTATGATGGTAAAACCTCCCATGAAGGACATCTTTTTATTTGCTTTCACAATTAGGATTTTAATATGTTTATCTCTAGCTCAGATCTGTTTTGAGAGGGTAAGAAAATATTTTTCAAGTAAATCCAAATATTCACAATCTAATCGGAAAAAGTAAAGGTTAATTAAACCTTCTCCAGGCAAAGCTTTGGTTCACAATTCTTTTTTCCTTTAAACGTCTCCCAGATATAATTTTCTCATCCTCCAGCATCCTCCTCCAGTCTGTGTGGGAGGGCAGCGTGACCTTCAGGCTTGTCACCACCCCCACAACGCGCTCCCCCCCCCCCCCGTTTGTGCTTCGCAGGGCAGGAGCCTGGAGACCACAGGCAGGTGTCAGGCTCACTCCCTGCCTTTGGTGGTGTCCCAAACTCCACAGGGTACAGAGGTCCAGGAAAAAAAATGCAAAATCAGCCACCCAAGTCGAATGGAAAATTTCAGGATGTTAGAAAATATGGGGACAGCTGATGGCTGAGGTCATGGCTCAGAATGATTTTTTGGTTTACCTGTTTACCAAAAGCATTTCATTCATTCCTTTACAGAAAAAGGAAAATAAAAAGGAAATGAAAACTTACAAGAAGAAGAAGAAAAAAAGAACAGTTGTTAATCTATTTTGACAAGCAGGATAAGGAGCATCAATTTGTAAAATTTATATTCATAGATTTAGCACAATCTGTGTGAGCCATGTGACAAATCTTTCTAGTTTTTTGTTTTGTGTTTTTCACTGCTTGTTCTTTGCGTCATTCCTCAGAAATCACCTAGTGTACATATTAATAAGGAAATTGAAGCCATTAGAGTACTAGAAATAGAATAATAAGCAAATATTTAAATTCATTTGAGGATTTTTTTTTTCAGAGAGGCAGAGACACCCATCATTTGATTGATATGCTTTGCTGCCATGCCTTACGGTTTTCAAAGAGGTTGGTGAGGGATTGGAGAGGAAATGGAAGAATGTCAGGAGAGGGTTCTCCATTGGAATTTTGGTCTACATGGAGAGAAAAAGAGAGAAGATATGACGTTTACTCCAATTGACATAAACGCTGTGTTTATACCCCTTGTTTACATTCTCTACTCTGCTCCTCTGGGCCCCACAGAGTTACCTGTGCCTCTCCGCCATCCCAACCACTACTCAGAGTTGTCTCCCTGCAGAAAGTAGTCCAGTAAGTCAGGTGGAAGTTCTCCCCCAAAGGGCTGCCCCCTGTGAGTGTGTTTTAAGGGAACCAGGGGAAACACCATGGGCTGGCAGTCTAGAATATAAGGCAGTGTCCATGACCTAAAGATAACATGGGGTGTTAAATCCTTTTGATTTACAGGAAGACTCCAGGGAGTCTTTGAGACTGCAAGAGGAGAATTTGGTAGACAGTGCAGAATTCTGACCAGAGAGGTTTTTGGGAAACATCTGAAAAGATTCATATTTTCTGGAGCACAGTTTGGAAACCAGAGCCAGGCACTGATTTTCAAACTTACTTGTTGAGTGCCTTGGAGGAACTTTGAAAAGAAGCAAAGAGAAAGGATTCAGGCCTATTTCAAGAAAGAGGGAGGATTCAGGCCTGTTTCAAGAAGAGTCTTTCTTACTCATTTCTTTTATATATCTGACTTTTCAGTGACTAAGCTTTTCTTTGAAGAAAGGTCTCCTTGACCGCCCCCTCCAAAAAAAAGGATTCTAGAAATATTTGTGGATGTTCAAGACTGAATCTCAATGTCAGCTATTTTTTCCCCCTGGCTTTGCTACTCCTCAGACTTTCTTATGGTATTTTTGGAATGAAACCACATATTCAAACTTGAGTATGAAATCCAAAAGCCAAAAATGTCTGATATTTTTTTCCCACAAGTGCGTTAGAACCATGAGCAAATGAAAGGACTCCCTCTTAGTGGGAGATCACTGTGGGAGCTCAAGAGAAGGAAAGAAAGATGAAGGTAGTTCTGTTGATTTATGTATAAATTCCCCATGTAGTTCATTAGCTGGACACTCAGCTGAGCACGAGGCTGTCCTGGGCAGAGGCTGTAAAGTCCCTGAATTCACCACAATGGCTGCCTGCAACATAGGGAAGCTGCATTTCAGGGCTAGCTCCAGTTGGATGGACTTTTACAAAACTGCATCACTTTCTCCGGATAAGACACATTAAAAATTGTGATTTTTAATCACAAACCCAAGAAGACAAGCTCTCAAGTATGAAATAGAAAACATGATTCTTGAGCATCAACCTAGGACCTTATATTTTTACTACATTTACCTAAATTTTCAGACCAAATACTTGCATTATTAAGCACAAGTCTAAATTATTATTTAAATTTAGGGGCTCTTGTGTGGTTTAGTTGATTGAATGTATGACTTCGGTTCAAGTCACAATCTCTGGGTCCTGGGATCCAGCCTCATGATCTTCTATCAACTCGGCAGGGAGTCTGCTTATCCCTCTTCTCCTCCAGTTGCCTATGCATGCTCTTTCTCCCTCCCCCACTCTCTCCCCCTCACTGAATAAATAGAATCTTTTAAAAATATTATTATTTGAACTTAGTGGGTGGAAAAAAACGATAGAGGCTGATAAATAGGCCTGGGGAGTGTCCCATGGCTGAATTGGATCCTACTGCCTGCAGCACAGCATCTCCCAGGAGACCACTCACTGGGACGGACCGAGGATATTGGGAGGCATAGTTAAGGAAACCTCTGGTAGAACGCTATAAAATCAGTTTCCTAACCTCTGTGGGGTTTTTTCCCTTTCTTTTTTCTTTCACTAATTTTTTTTTTCTTTTTTAGTTATGTACTCTATAACTTGCTCTGGGCAAAATTCTCTCATCAGGCTGTGGGATAAATTCAAAATGAGTAGCAGAAATGACAACTTATCTTTATTTCAACATGGAAATGTGGTTTCTCCAGATGTTTCTAATGTTCCAAATAGGGATTTTCAAAGACTGAACATTGCATCAAGCCTTCCAGCATAAAGGACTGTACACAATCATGGTGCTTCTGTGTGTGTGTGTGTGTGTGTGTGTGTGTGTGCGCACACGCACACGTGCATCTGTCTGTCTCTCTCTCACACACACAGACACACATATACCATAAATGTAGACAGTGACATAAATCTATGCATTAGCAAAGGTCATCTGAAATGAATCACAATTTTTCTTCTTTGACTAGTGACTGATCACAGTTGATAATAGGCAACTGCCTTATAAGTAGAACTTCAGGATATGAAAGAGTCTTAAACAACCCAGAGCATTGAGTGGTAGGTGAGTCACTCTGAAGGGTTTCTGAGACCACAAGAAATCAGGAAGGCAACCTATAAGAAACATCAAAAGCACACACCACACCATAGGAAAATCCCATCTATGTCCTCCTCCTTAATATATAGGGGAGAGAGGAAAGAGAGAGGAAGAGAGAGGGAGAGAGAGAGAGAGAGAGAAATAGAGACAAAGAAGTCTCACAAAGTTGGAAATATGGTTTTTGTTAGAATCATTGTTATTGTTGTTTTAATCATGCCTTTAACTTCTCTCTGGGGAGATGTGGAAATGGTGGCTAGAGCATAAGGGTTTGAAAAATGCATTAATGTAGTTAACACTTTGCTTAACTGCTTTATGGGGAAAGGCTATTTGATTATGTATAGATATACATCTGTGCTTTGCATTGTTTCAACCTTGAGGTGTTCTATACTACCTTTAAATATTTACAGTGAAAAGTTAAATTATTCCCACAATTGACTAAATCATGTCTACTTTGGGTCATTCACTCAGTAGATATGCTCTGTTCTTCTGTTAGGTCCCGGGATTATGCAAGGCATTGTGGGGTAAAAGTATGATCCCTGAACCTACCCTTAAGTTTAGAATTCACAGTCTAGTGAGGAGTTAGGCACATAGGCAAATGACTGCTAACATAATTTGTGCATGATGTTCAGTGGGATATGGATAAGAAATTATATAGACCTGGGAAAGTTTGGCAGAATTCTTAGGGGAGGCAGCAGTTGGATGAGATTTTAGGAATATATAGGAATTAGCTACATAGATACAGGTAGAATGGGCACTAGAGGCAGTAGGCATGGTATATGTAATAATTTAGTTGGTTTAGGAAACTATAAATTGTTCCACTATTTCTGAAGTGTGCAAAAAATATAAAGCAAAACAAATTATTTATCATTGAGGAATCAACAACAAAAGCTTATGGATTTGAGTAATATTAACATGCACAAAAGTTACCTTTAGTATCATGTGCTAAGAAAGTGTTTGGGCTTAAATTACTTTATTTTGCAAGATTTTGCTATGTTTTAAATATGGAAAACAAAAAGTCTGTTTTGTGACTGTTCTGTCATCTTTTATCCTGGTTGAAAGAACAGGGTGGGATATTTCCATGAAAGCAATGCAAAGACATGATTGCTTATCCAACAATATTATGTTTCTCTTGGAGTTGAGCCAGTGGGCCAGAAATCCTCTTATTAATTTTTCCTCATTCATCAAGGACTCAGCCTAGAGTCACAGCCATACCATATATTCTTACTCAGAGAAGTTGAGGTTTGGTCAGAATTATTTGAAAGTCTCTACATGATCCCCAAATAGACACTTTCTGAATTTCTAAGACCCATTGATCCTCCAGTGCAACTTCTCCCACCCTTTCCATGTGTGTTGGGGGATGAACAGCCATTGGGAAACAAATTATGTAATGCAGTTAATGAATTGGCCATGGTGTTTTGTGGTAGAAAAGTCAGTTTCCTGGGTTCTCCTTACATATATTTAGGAAAAAAATATTTGTAATAGGAAATAAATTAAATTGAAGACCAGAAAAATCTCTTAATCATCTCTTACTTTCTTCTGAGTGTTTAACTATAACTGACCAAATATAATCTTGTGATTACTAGATATAAAAAGACCAGTAAGGAAAATGTGGAAGTTTCAATATGATTTACTGAGCTTTTCTGTCTTCTGATGCCCTCCATAGATGAGTTAGCTGAATTAAGTTGCGTTTAAACACTGTTTAATGAGATATATAGTTGATAATGCTGAGCGGGGACTATACCTAAATGTAAAATCCCAGTAATTTATTTATTTTATTTTCATGTTCTTATTTGTTATGGAAAAGAGAGTAAAAAATATGGTACCTTATTAAATATGAGTCACATTTTTCTCTTTCCTTTTGTAAGTGATAAAAGGATTGGTGCTTTGATATCTCACTGGATTAAATGGGCTGATAGGAAAGTGATGAGGTAGGTACTAAGGAACATTAAAGGTCAGCCTCTAAAGTGGACTTGCTACCAATATCCAGCTTAATTTTTGTTTTGGTTGTTTATAAGTATTTTAAATTTCTTGTTATTTTAAATTGAGTTAATTCAAAGTTATTGAGGAGTCTGGGTTTAGAAACTAATCTGGTTACCATATAGACTGGCTCTGGAGAGATGTGACATCTGTGTGTTTGAGTCACTCACAGACGGGGTTAAGAATATTCATAATAAAAACTACATGCTCAGCACCAATGGGACACCAGCTTCCAAACCCAACTTCCACTCAGGCAGGAAACCTAAAAGCTATCTATGTTCTATTTAAATGTTAAGTAGTATTTTCAAGAAAGTACCTCAGTTTGGTTTAGACATTCTATTTTTCAATTTCCTAGATTGATAATTTTAGATTTCACAAAATGAAACCAGAGAGGGAGACTGCTGGAGGGGTGGGAGGTGGGAGGAATAGGGTGGCTGAGTGATGGACTTTGGGGAGAGTATCTATTATGATGGGTGCTGTGAATTGTGGTAAGACTGATGAATAACAGGCCTGTACCTCTGAAACAAATAATACATTATATGTTAATAAATAAATAAATAAAGTAAGTAAAAAAAATTAAAAAATAATTTTGGATTTTAGGTGATTTAGAATTTTAAGTGTTGTAATTCACATGGGGGTGAAAATATGTTTCTTTTTTAAATTTTATTTATTTATTTGACAGACAGAGATAGCAAGTAGGCAGAGAGGCAGGCAGAGAGAGAAGGGGAATCAGACTCCCTGCTGAGCAGAGAGCCCGATGTGGGACTCGATCTCAGGACCCTGAGATCATGACCTGAGCCAATGGCGGAGGCTTAACCCACTGAGCCACCCAGGTGCCCTGAAAATATGTTTCTGAAGAGCAAAAGGCTATCACTGCATTTTGAGAGGTCTTAAATGTGATCTTTTGACCTCACATGACTTTCAATGTGACACTTTTGAAGGGTATTCTTGACTGGGGAGAAAGACAGTGGTCCATAGGTGGCATATAATCCATTTTCTGGAAGCCAAGTATCTCAGAGCAGCAGGCTAAGGCCAGCCCCACTACACATGTCTCCTCTTGGCTTGGCTTTTCTGGCACCTAAATGAGTAAGGACATTATCATTCTTGTGGAGGACCCCTGGAGATAATCAGTGCACGTGGCAGCCAAGCATTTGTTTACTATCCACCAAAGGGTTAATATGTTCTAGTAATGTATTGCCTTAGTGTTGTGTCCAGTCACAGGGGAGAGTTTTGGCAGGAAGAATTCATGGTTGTCAGCGAGAAATTTATTTACAAAAAATAATAATAATAATAATAAACTAAAGTAAAAGTGAAAATCCTATTTCTATCTTCCTTTTCAACTCAGTTTCAAAATATTTTTCTTCTCTGGGTGCCTAGATGGCTCAGTTGGTTGAGTGACCAACTCTTGGTTTCTGCTCAGGTTGTGATCTCAGGTTGGGATTCCACTCCATGGCTTATGGTGGGCTCCAGCCCGGTGGGGACTCTGCTTGAGATTATTCCTCTCCCTCTTCCTCTGGCCCCTCCCCCATTAATGTGCTCAAATAAATAAATATTTTCCTTTGCATGTCATTTTAATCCCCCTGATTGAATGAAAATTGTCTTAGTTTTTAAAATTATTTGATCCTTGATAGAGATCCAGATAAAGGACATAGAGAGAGAACAAAACAGTACAAGTCAAACTTTGGGCATAGAATGGAAGATAAACAAAGTACTCTGTCCTTCGATTTTTATTTTTTTTTCTGGTTCCAGAAGTAATTTATACTTCCTTATATGCATGCATATTACATAAATGCATTTCATAGAGGGTGAGATTTTCAAAGCTCTTACCAAACTCATTGGATGGTGAAGAACTTTAAGAATATTTTAGTGATTTATTATAAGTCTAAGGAACATCATTTTTACTTTTTCAGCTTTCTGCATTATTCTGGGTGAGACACTGAAGCTGTGGGCATACTATCTATATACCTTAATCTGTTATGATAAAATAGCTGATTCTCTAATCATACTCGTCTTAGGTGATTTTCTGTTTCATGGTGAAAGGGAGTCAGTGAGAGACTGATAGTGAGAGAATGCTTCTTTCCAATAGACAAAGATAAAATAATGCTTCCTCGGGTAACCAGTACATTTTTATCTTCCACCTGAGTATTGGTATGTGTAGATTTAAAGCCAGTTTCACCTTTAAGGAGAAAAAAAAATACATTGAGCTCCATTCTGTGCAACACTGTGCCATGGGTTTGTCATAGATTTATGCATTATCTTTGTCTCCACCTGGACTCAGGAAGTATCCCCACCGTACACAAGATGAGACTGAGCACAGCTCTCCTCACTGATAACATAGGTCGTAAAACTGTACCTTGAATCCTGGTCAATCTGATTGGAGTCTTCATACTACACTCTGTGCTGACATAAAAGACCAGAATGGACTGTGGCTTCATTGATTAGTTATTTAAAAAAATGCATCATACATATTTTTATTGTCCACCATTATTTCAAATAGCCCAACAGCAATTTTTGTAGGACAAACAAAAATGCAGTCCCCTTCTTGTTGAAGATTTGAAATTGGAAGAAAAACAAAAAGGAAGAAGAAGAAGAGTAGCTGCCTTTAAAATCAATCAGGACACCTCCATGGAAAATTACCTGGGCTGTTTCATGGTTGGCAGGAGCAGAGGAGGGAGCTGGCATCCCCTGAAGAGGCACACACCCAGCCCAGGTCTGGCCAGCACCCACTGGCAAGAGCTCAGCCCTGGAGTTGTCAAGATTTTCCTAAATTGTAAAAATCTAAAAGTTACATTTTAGAATCATCTTTTCTTCTAATTCTTTTTTTATTGCCTTCTTATTGCCTCAGGAAAGCAATAACACAAAAGATCCTTTTACATATTTTGATTTAAAATGCAGAATCCAAAAGGGACTTGTCTAACTATGTTCATGGAGGAAAAACTGTAGGTGATCAATGTTCACCTGGCAAGTAAAAGCCCTATTACAGCAAACAGATTTGTTGATTTTTAGCTTATAAATTCAAGAAAGTGATTTCAAAATTCCTAATATATTAAGAAAATTGCCTGGATTCTCACCCAATTTAAATTTATAAAGAAATCATTATAGCTATAGAAGTTATCATTTCTTTCTCTTTCGTCACATAAAATAGTTTTTCATTGTGCAGGGAAGCCCCCTGCTTTCACCACTCTGTATTTTATGGCATATCTCTCCAAACTCTTTTAAAGCCCCTGTGCTATAAACTAATTTGTTAAAGGAATCTATAAACAATTTGGAAGCTTTGAAAAAGGTGTGTGCTCTTTCGTTTTACATTTTTTTCCACTAAGAAATCTTATTCAATACTTCTTTCCATTGTGTGGCTAATACAGCGATGGATTGGCAAGCAGTCCAATGCAATGAGTAGTAGAGACAGAGAAGGGATCCTAAACTCCTATACAACTTGTGATTTACAGCTCAGCTTATCATTAACTATGACAGCTGAGTCTCAGGCCCCTACCCCAATCTCCCATGGTTGTCATTCTGTCCTTCACAGAGTGTTGTCCTCAGACCTGCTGCAGCAGCCTCACCACAACCATGTTAGAAGTGCAAAGTCTTAGACCCACTACAAACCTTCTAATCCAGAAACTCTGAGGGTGGGACCTAGCAATTTGTGTTTTAACCAAGATTCTAGCTGATTCTGACTCTTTGAAGTTTGAGAGCCACTGATGCAAGTGCATCTTTGCACCATTGTTTTCTTTTCCCTCACCCATGCCCTCTGGAGCCTCCCTTCTTGCTCCCTGGTGGCACCAAGACTGCATCCATCCACATAATCCTGGCTGTCAGAGGGAGTGAGATGGGCTAGGCTTCTCTGTTTCTGCTTTTGTCTTCAGAACATAAGAAGGCTGGAAGAGTCTCTAGTCCCTGCTTGGCTAAGATGGATCAAGGGCATAATCCTCATTCTTGCTGCAATAGACAGATGGGAAGGGGACCATTAGTCCCTGATGCTTCAGTGGGGAGCTAGTTGTGTGTTGTTGGCCTGTACTCAGAAGAATGTCTATGTGTGCATAAATATAACTTATAATTATGATCAGTTTGCCCCTAAACATGAGCAAACCCCTGAAACACACTGGAAAGTCACATTGGGAGAAGGGCAGAAACACATAGCTCCATGAGCAAACAGATACCACAGGTGCTGACACTGCCTACTGCCTTTAGGTCAGCTCACAGTGCTCTACCCTATGTAGGCTCAGTATGGCTAGATCTCCTAGTAAACATCCAGAAAGGTGGTTACCATGTCCAAATAAAGCACCACATGTAGGAGGACTAAGGTAATTGAACTTGATAGGTGGCCACATTGAAAAGGAAGTCTACACTAGTCCAGTGTTGACACGTAGAAACAGATGCTAAAGTGCTGATTTATGGCATTTTGTATTTCTCCCAAGATCTTACCTTGTTTCTCACCTATTTTTGTGTGTGAATTCCTGCTGAATTCCCTTTATTATATTCTAAGACTTCACTTCATTTAGATTTTGTACACTTAGGATGTAGTGATCTCCATCTTATTTTGTTTTAATAACCATGATTTTAAAATAAACTCACATTATAAAATAAGAGAATTTAATCTGATTGGTACATTGTCAATAATGTGAAATAATTTCACCAAATTGTACTATAAGAAATAGAGCAATCTTTCAATAACACTTAAGTAAAATGACACTCAATTTAGTAATCTATTATCTTTTAATTGAATTTTGAATAACTCTAACTATTAAAAATAAAAACATTTAAAATAGAGGGAGGGGTCCTGATCATCCCACCCAAGCTCACTCAAAGGTGGCCGTTCTACACTGGGAGAGGCCCAGGTTACAGCCCCCTCCTCTCCTCCACCCCTGTGCTCTGCCCATAAAGCAAAAGTGTCACTCTGAGAAATTGAATCACTGTCCTCACCACCTACTAGGGAGCAGTGGTTCAGAGATTTTGCCCAGGGGGACAGGCAAGCTATAAGAGCAAAGAACTTCCAAGTTCTGCCCATGACTTTATTAGAAACAGAATGCAGGGGAGCTAAGCCTAAAGACACTCTCAAAAGCAATAGATTTTGGTGGTAAGCAATTAATAGGAGACTGGTAGCTTCATGAGAGCAATAAGCTAAGCCATAAACAAGCTAGTTTACCAGAGAGAACCACAGAAAAATGCAGGCATGACGAACTCACCTGGTGTAGGAACAAACCTCAAAGACTGGTCGGACAAACCATCCTTGAAAAGCAGACCTACATTTAAACTGTGGAAAAGTTTATGTCCTAGGACTTTGTTGTAAGCAATAGAACAATCATGTAGCAATTAGTGGAGAGTAACATATGAGTTTGATACAAACAAAATAAGTCAACTAAGAGAGAGTCGAGGAGACAAGATAGTCAAGGAGAGCCCTGCCAAAGCCATGTGCTCGTGTCCGGGCCTGCACACTTAAAGGAACAACATCAGAGGCTTCACACATGCACACACGTACACACACACACACACACAGAAAGAGAGGTTACTTGTCATCAATTCAGAGAAGATAATTTTCTTCTAAGAATTCCTATTTGTAACTTTGCAGGAATAATATTAAGAAATAATAAGTTGTTAAAATGACATGAAAAATTAAAGAATTATAGGAAAAAAATACACCAAATAACTCTCACTTGGCAAAATGTTAAATATTTTTAAAGATAATAGTGCAGGAAAAGCCTAAGCACCTTGCTCACCCGAGGTAGCCAAAGACATCCCTGAGAGAAACCCATGAGGTGTTCAGGTAGGAACATCCCTGCAACAAGGGAAGTCCCAGATCCTGAGGTGTGCTGGAGGTGAGGAACCAGAGACCTCTCAGCAGTGAACCCCAACCCCACCATCCTCATGCTCAGTCTCATCAGTGTGAGTAGTCTTTTCAGTTCAGAGTAAAATTGCATTTTTAAGCTTCTCTGCAGAGACAAGGGAAAAGACTCCTTGCTGTAACTGGACTAGAAAGAGCCAATATCCATTTCTGGGCCCTCCAAAAGTGGGTGAAGAATGACCAAGTTTGGAGAAGTACTTAGAAAATTGGAGTAGAGAAACATTGTCCAGAATAGATCACATCCTGGGTCACAAATCAGGTCTCAGCTGGTACCAAAAGACTGGGATCATTCCCTGCTTATTTTCAGACCACAACGCTCTGAAACTAGAACTCAATCACAAGAGGAAACTTGGAAAGAACCCAAAAACATGAAGGCTAAAGAGCATCATACTAAAGAATGAATGGGTCAACCAGAAAATTAAAGAAGAATGGAAAAATTTCATGGAAACAAATGATAATGAAAACACAACTGTTCAAAATTTGTGGGGCACAACAAAGGCAGTCCTGAGAGGAAAATATATAGCATACAAGCCTTTCTCAAGAAATAAGAAAGGTCTCAAGTATACAACCTAACCCTACACCTAACAGAGCTGGAGAAAGAACAACAAAGAGAGCCTAAACCCAGAAGAAGAGAAATAATAAAGATCAGAACAGAAATCAATGAAATAGAAATGAACAAACAAACAAAAACAAAAACAAAACAAAATAAAACAAAACAAACAACAATAGAACAAATCAACAAAACTAGAAGCTAATTCTTTGAAAGAAAATAAAATTGATAAACCCTGGCCAAACTTATCAAAAAGAAAATAGAAAGGATCCAAATAAATAAAATCATGAATGAAAGAGGAGAGATCACAACCAACACCAAAGAAATACAAACAATTATAAGAACATATTATAAGCAACAATATGCCAGCAAATTTGACAATCTGGAAGAAGTGGATGCATTCCTAAAAACGTATAAACTACCAAAACTGAAAGAAAGAAATAGAAAACCTGAACAGATCCATAACCAGTAAGGAGATTGAAGCAGTCATCAAAAGTCTCCAAACAAACAAGAGCCCAGGGCCAGATGGCTTCCCAAGGGAATTCTACCAAGCATTTAAAAAACAATTAATTTCTATCCTGCTGAAACTGTTCCAAAAAAATAGAAATGGAAGGAAAACTACCAAACTCATTTTATGAGGCCAGCATTACCTTGATCGCAAAACTAGACAAAGACCCCATCAAAAAAGACAATTACAGACCAATATCTTTGATGAACACAGATGGGAAAATTCTCACCAAAATACTAGCCAATAGGATCCAACAGTACATTAAAAGGATTATTCACGGGGCACCTGGGTGGCTCAGTGGGTTAAAGCCTCTGCCTTCGGCCCAGGTCATGATGCCAGGATCCTGGGCTCGAGCCCCACATCGGGCTCTCTGCTCAGCGGGGAGCCTGCTTCCTCCTCTCTCTCTGCCTGCCTCTCTGCCTACTTGTGATCTGTCAAATAAATAAATAAAATCTTTAAAAAAAAAAAAAAAGGATTATTCACCACGACCAAGTGGGATTTATTCCAGGGCTGCAAGGTTGGGTCAACATCTGCAAATCAATGAATGTAATAAAAGAAAGAACAAGAACCATATGATACTCTCAATAGATGCTGAAAAAGCATTTGACAGCATCATTTCTTGATCAAAACTCTTCAAAGTGTAGGGATAGAGGGCACACCTCAATATCATCAAAGCCATCTATGAAAAACCCACAGTGAATATAATTTTCAATGGAGAAAAACTGAGAACTTTTCCGCTAATGTCGGGAACATGGCAGGCATGTCTATTATCACCACTGCTATTCAACATAGTACTAGAAGTCCTAGCCTCAGCAATCAGAGAAGACAAAGAAATTAAAGGCATCCAAACCAGCAAAGAGGCAATCAAACTATCACTCTGCAGATGATATGATACTTTATGTGGAAAACCCAAAATACTCCACTCCAGATCTGCTAGAACTTGTACAGAAATTCAGTAAAGTGTCAGGCTATAAAGTCAATGCACAGAAATCAGATGCATTTCTCTACACCAACAATAAAACAGAGGTAAGAGAAATTAAGGGATCAATCCCATTTACAATTGCACACAAAACCATAAAACATGGAATAAACCTAACCAAAAAGTCAAAGAGTCTGTACTCAGAAAACTATAAAGTACTCATGAAATAAATTGAGGAGGGCACAAAGAAATGGAAAAGTGTTCCATGCTCATGGATTGGAAGAACAAATATTGTGAAAATGTCTATGCTACCTAAAGCAATCTACACGTTTAATGAAATTCCTATCAAAATACCATCTTTTTTTTCCCCAAAGAAATAGAACAAATAATCTTAAAATTTACATGGAACCAGAAAAGACCTCGAATAGCTGGAGGAATGTTGAAAAAGAAAGCCAAAGTTGGTGGCATCACAATTCCAGACTTCAAGCTCTATTACAAAGCTGTCTTCATCAAGACAGCATGGTACTGGCACAAAAACAGACACAAAGATCAGCAGAACAGAACAGAGAGGCCAGAAATACACCCTCAACTCTATGGTCAACTAATTTTTGACAAAGAAGGAAAGAATGTCCAATGGGAAAAAGTCTTTTCAACAAATGGTGCTGGGAAATTTGGACAGCCACATTCAGAAAAATGAAACTGGACCATTTCCTTATACCACACACAAAAATAGACTCCAAATGAATGAAAGACCTCAATGTGAGAAAAGAATCCATCAAAATCCTTGATGAGAACCCAGGCAGTAACCTCTTTGACCTCAGCCTCAGCAACTTCTTCCTGGAAACATTGCCAAAGGCAAGGGAAGCAAGGGCAAAAATGAACTATTGGGACTTCATCAAGATCAAAAGTTTTTGCACAGCAAAGCAAACAGTCGACAAAACCAAAAGACAACTGATAGAATGGGAGAATATATTTGCAAACAACATATCAGATTAAGGGTTAGTATCAAAAATCTATAACGAACTTATCAAACTCAACATCCAAAGTACAAAGAATCCAATCAAGAAATGGGCAGAGGACATGAACAGACATTTCTGCAAAGAAGACATCCAGATGGCCAACGGACACGTGAAAAAGTGTCCATATCACTCAGCATCAGGGAAATTGAAATCAAAACCACAATGAGATACCACCTCACACCAGTCAGAATGGCTAAAATTAACAAGTCAGGAAAAGACCAAGGCTGGAGAGAATGCAGAGAAAGGGGAACCCTCCTACACTGTTGGTGGGAATGCAAGCTGGTGCAGCCACTCTGGAAAACAGCATGGAGGTTCCTCAAAAAGTTGAAAATAGAGCATGCAATCACACTGCTGGGTATTTACCCTAAATATACAAACGTAGTGATCCAAAGGGGCACGTGCACCCATATGTTTATAGCAGCAATGTCCACAATAACCAATCTATGGAAAAAACCTAGATGCCCATAAACAGATGAATGGATAAAGAAGATGTGATACACACACACACACACACACACACACACACACACACACACAGGAATGCTATGCAGCTATCAAAAGGAATGAAATCTTTCCATTCGCGATGACGTGGATGGAACTAGAGGGTATTATGATAAGCGAAAAAAGTCAATCAGAGAAAGACAATTATCATTTGATCTTCCTGATATGAGGAAGTGGAGAGGCAAAGTGGGGGGCTTGGGGGTAGGGAAGGAAAAAATGAAACAAGATGGGATCAGGAAGACAAACCATAAGAGACTCTTAATCTCACACAAAAAAAGCTGAGGGTTGCCTGGGGGAGGGGATTAGCGAGAGTGTGGTTGGGTTATGGACATTGGGGGAGATATGGGCTATGGTGAGTTCTGTGATATGTTAATAAAAAAATTTAAAAAAATTAAAAAAAAAAGAAAATTGGAGTAGAGATATGAAAACCAAAGCATGACCAGGTCAGCTTGTTAGGTAGATCAGGGATTAGGGTATCAGGTGACTTGTAGGGATCAGAGAGGTGTGGAGAAAAGGAAGCTGGCTTTGGTAGAAGTCTGTCTTGTCCTGTCTCCTCCTGCCCCTGCCTTCACCTAGGCAGACTTGGAGTGCAGGCATATTCCGGACCCCACTTGCTGACTAATCTGTCTGCAGTATACTGCTGCCCTCTAGACATTTTGGCTTGCTTCAGATGAGGAACTCAGGTTGGGTGGGAAAAGCATGGGGCTAGGAGTGAAGCTTGAGGTTAGAGCTTGGTTAGTTAAAGTGAGATGCAAAGATCAGTAGCATGGACATTCCCCCCCCCCCCGCCCCCCGGGAGCTGGCTAGAATTGCAAACTCTCACAACTCTCTCCAGACCCACCAAACCAAGATGTCAACAAGACTCACAGGTGATCCTGTGCACACTGAGACTCAGCAAGTCTGGAGCCATGACAGGATCTCAGATCCTGTAGGTCAGTGATACTGCATATGCTAAAGCTGATAGCCACGTTCAATGTCCTTTCTGACAAATCTAAAGCAAAGTCTTAATATGGGAAATCTTTAAACCTCTATACATGTGATGGATAAGTAGGCAGACATGTTGGAACTCACAGGAAATATAATTGCCACACATTTATGTCACAATTTTATTCAATCCAGTTATATCCTTTCTACTCCTTAAATTAAATATTGCTACCCTCTAAGTGTGTAGTTGAAGAAGTAGAGTAAGTGGTGCTCCTTATCTGGCATGGGGAGTAAATTCTGTCCCCAGAGTGAATTTACAGAGAGAGACCCCCATTCCAACTGCTAAAATTGGTGTATGACTGGTTCATGTCTCTAGCCATTGTCTACAAAAACTGCTTAGTGATAATTTGAAGGGCCTCACAGTTTTCTCTACAAGTGTAGGAAAGAACTGGCTGAATGGCTTAAACTGACTGTCCTAACCGGAGGAGCTTGATTAAATGAGCTAGTACAGAAAATATATAAATGTCCCATCCTATATTCACAGCAGCTCTCCCACTCACTCCTATAAATACCTCACCAGTCCCTTTGGAGTTTGTGGACATGGATATGCTGCCATTTCCTTTGCTAATCTCTCATTGTTTGGGGGTCTGGCTAAGTGCCACAACGGAAAAGTTGCCATGCTTGTTGCTTTTTTACATGCATGCTTTCCACAAAGTAATTATTACTTCCTGGAGGGCTGAGGGGCTAACTAAATCTAACTTTAGCCAGAGATTTACTCGTATGGTTGTAGATTCTCTACATTTACTACTAAAAATTAGATGAAAGTTTTTTCCCTCCTATGTGTCCATCTCAAATATGGGGGATACTTTTGTACTTCATCTGCTTCTAATGAGGTTCTTAACAAGAATGAGAGAAAAGTCATCTTTTTTGAGAGTTGTTACTTCCCTAGATGACAGAACACTCATTCTCAAATTAGTTTTGCTCAAAATGTTTCTCATATCTAAAGTAGGAACATTTTCTTGGATGTGGCTCTTAGCCAGGGAAGCTTTAGACTTTTCAAAATTATAATTGCCTCATTACACTAGAGTGTCCACGTTTTATTGGTGAAAGAAATGACTGTTTAGCTTGGAAGACTTTTTAGGCCAGGAAGATAAAAGCCTGGGTGAGGAGTATGTGTGTGTGAGGGAGTAACAGTGGCCTTCAGAAGATGAAGTGTTAATGTACAGAGGATGGAGACCAGCTGCTTTTCATCTCCACAGAGAGCAGACCAGAGGAAATGGGCTCCCAGGCACCAGGAGAACTTAGGGTGGCTGTGAGTGAACATGTCATGACAGGGAGCGTCCATACTTGAGGAAGTGGAGCCAACAGGATTTCTAGAAGGAAACTGGAATGGCCTTGAAAATTGTTGTATGTAACTGCATAATTCCTGAATAATGATAGCTCCTAAATTCACCCTTAAAATATTTAATTTCAGGGCACATTATCATTGTCCTTTTCAACGACTCTCCCAACATGCCTACAACTTATAAATCACCATGCTGAGTGTACTTTAGCCGCCTCTCCACTCTCTTGGTGCAGTGGAAGAAGTGGGGTGTCTGGACCCAGAAGAATCTGGGTTTGATTTCAATTTTGCAATTCACTGCCTTTCCTATCTTGGCTCCATTATCTCTGAGTTTAATATCTTTATCTGTAAAATACCAACTTCCATAGATATATTTTTTCCCATTGAAGATGACATATGTAGGTTTCCTAATACAAGAGCTGGTACACAGTAAGCATTTGATGATAGCACTGGGTACCTGATATTATCTACAAGGACTGCATAGTACTTTATTGTGATACTATAAAGAATCTATTTCTATTTTACACTTAGGAAGTACAGACACTGAGGGGTTAATTAAGTTGCATAAGGATATAAAGCCAATAAGTTGAAGGCAATGATTCAGAGAACACATAAGTTGCATTTATTTATTTTTTATTTTATTTTATTTTTTTGACACCTAAATAGTTTATTACCAAAGAATGTGGGAAAATCCACCACTGCTGGTGCTTATATAAACTGAAGCAATATCTTCTCATATGTTGCATTTAAAAGCTGGTGCTCTTTATACTAGACCACACTGTCTCATATTATAGGAAAAAAATTGAGGATAATGAGAATGCTTATCAACCTATATGCTTATTATTAAAATCCAAAGTTTTCAAAGTTCAGGCTCTCAGAAGGCTTAACAAATCTGGCCCACATACATTGTACTTGCCCTCTTCACTTTTTGTTGGTGGGGTAGGGAGTAAGCTGTCATCACTATGTTAGGAGACATATTAGTAAATTTGCTTGGAGGATCTCTCAAAAACTATGGACACCCTTTTCATTAAAGGGGATACATTGGATTTATTTTAGATCTGCAAGCTATTTTTCACCAATTTCTCTTATTTTATCCATTTATTCATTCAACAAACATTTGTTGATGTCTGTGTTCCAGATGATGTTTTGAGTACTGGGAATGTATGCTTGAACAATGCTCTGTCTGGTGAAAAATAAGGGTATCAATAAAAAATTAACAAAGATCCCAGAAAGAGCAAATTTGGAAAAGTATTTCAGAGTCAATAACATTTGAGCCAGGTCTTATGTGTTGCAGAAGAGCAGGTATCTAGTCGAAGACCTTGGTAAAAACACTAAAAGTGCTAAATGATTACTGAGCCATATTACAGAAAATCTTCACATCTCATGTACTGCAACTCAAACTCATGTTACCTTGATGAAAGTAAAATATTTTAAGGATGAATGAAGTTAGAATGGCAAGGATAAAGTGGAAATATATTATAACATTATTATTACTAATTGTTCACTAAGAAATTAAATCAATGAGCAGACTTTTTTAGAAAATGATCCGTTTTAATTTTTGGAGACCACGAAATGATTTGCCTGTAGATCTACACATGAGGGAAATGTGGGTAGATGTGGTTCCTGGGTTAGCTAAGCAGATAAATTTGAGAATGTTTAACTCACTCCCATTTACCCTTGTAAGAAACTTCTACATATTAGGTGGCCTGGAAACTTACAGGTAATCACTTTTGTAATATATATATATATATATATATATACACACTATACATATACTATATACATATACACACACGTATATGTATATATTTAAAAGTTTTCCTTTTTTTAGTCAAATGCACACCTTTTTTATATGTTGGCCAAAAATTTAAATATAACATACAGTGGAATGTGTGTGAACATTAAGAGAATAGTATTGGTATTTTAGGTCACTTACTAATGGTCTATAACTAATATCTTTGAGATACTAGTTCTGGCTTTTATTTGTTATCACAAGGACATTAGAAGGGATGATAATAATTCTGCAAACTCTGAGTATACAAGAAGTGCTTAATGTTAGCAGGAACTATCTTCATAGTGGGTTCGGAGTTTGGATTCAAATATATTTTGGTAATTGTCACTAGGGTTATAATGTTAGCATTTTTACATATGAGTTAGTATCCAAGCATTTGGTAAACATGTGCTTGTATATAGAATGGCTGCTTGTACTATATTTTATGAAGTGTATCTCGGGCTTGGGTGGGAGCTAGTTCATAAAACTATAAATGGAAAACTTAACTTTGTATTATTTAGCCCTGCTCCCATCAAACCTATCCTTTCTTTTTATATCACTAAATTTTCTTTCCATGGCTTAATTTTCCGACTTGTCTAATTTCTCATAAATCCAGTTTTCCTGATCTTTTCATGCAGATTTTCTATTTTTTCCTCTTATGTTTCATTAAGTGGTATTTCTTTTAAAACTATGGGGCACCTGGGTGGCCCAGTAGGTTAAGCCTTTGCTTTTGGCTCAAGTCACAATCCTGGTGTCCTGGGATCGAGCCCCGCATCAGGCTCTCTGCTTGGCTGAGAGACAAAAACCCTCATCAACTATTCCAGGGTCTACGTGATAATCACTCATTACAATGAGTGATTATAATTTGCATAGAGCAACCTAATAAAGTCATCATAAATAACAAGTTCTGAAAACTATTCTTGAGTATTAATATGAATATTTTAGCCCTCAGAGAGTGTAGTTTTTTGTTAAATGTATATACTTAGAATTACAACTATTGTGATCTTTTTGAATGTGATAATATTATCTTAAGAGTAAAGAAAAAAATACTAGCACTATACTTTATTATAATCTAATACATAAAAATAACACGATGTTCATAAAAATGCTATTCATTTTTTTTCTTATTAAGAAAAAATTTCTTTGTATAGAACTTTGGTACTAATCATGAAGTAAGTAAAGTCTTCAAAAATAGTATACAAACAATGGGTTTTAAATCAAAAATGTTTATTGTAAAAAAGGACCTTTAAAAATTGTTTTTAAAAAAAGAAACATTGATTTCACAAATCTTCAGGTTGTTTATAAGCATCAGCTATAGACAACATCTCACTTTCATACAAAACTCATTCAATCATATAAAAATAAACACAAATTTACATTGACTCATCATCTATACAATTACTTTAAAAAGGCACTTGGAAGGGTGCTGTATGAATTGCATTTGTCATATGCATTTAAAATAGTTTAAGTACATTACTGAGTTTCTAAGAACCCTTTCTTGCACTTATTCCCATCTTTAATTAATTTTAGAAAATCATTAAAAGTTCTTTTAAAAGGTAAGACATAGAGCATGCACCAGGAATGTTCAAAGCCATTCTTTCCCTCCTCCCCCAGGGAGCATACTCTTTGCTGGCAAAAACAAAAACAAAAACAAAACACTCTCAATACATTCTCCTGTGTTTTGTTCCTGTTCTTTTTTTTTTTTTTTCCTCTTTCTCTGTCTCTCTCTTAAAAATACAGTTTAAAGCATTACAGGTAATCAAAAAAGGCTTTAGTTCAAAAATGATAACCAGACATCAGACATGTAATGAAGTAAACTTGAAATACTTTATAAGGCACCTGAGATAGCGTCTGGCAAATTCTCTTCCTATAGGAAATTCTATTACAAACTCTATTACAAAAGCAATACTGTTCTTTTCAGTTGAAATGCTTTGGCAGCAATGTAAATCTTTGCATTCTTTCTTAGTGAGAAAAGATGCAATGTGCTTTTTGCTTCATTTTTTGAAGAGAAAGATTCTTGTCTTTTATCCTCTCAATCTAGCTGTCAGTAAATATATAGTAATTTCAAACTTCACATGGAAAGGATTAACTTTGAACACATGGATTTCGTGCTCTTGCAGCTTTTAGTGTGTGTGTGTGTATGTGTGTGTGTGTGTCTGCATGCGTCTGTTTGTGTGTGTGTGTGTGTGTGTGCGCGCGCACGCGCCTATACACATTATCTGGTCGGTAAGCACAAGAGAAAATGCCTTTGGACTTTTATTTGTCATTTGGAGTCGGAGTGAAGAAATGCATTCTGTTCGAGTAAACATTGATTGCGTAACTCAGTGTGCTACACAGCAGCCAGATTCCTCATGTTTGTGCAGAAGAGACATTCTGGAGAAGGTTTTGGAGCAGTTTTTGCACTGGTATTTCTTTACATCCGAGTGGGTCTGCAGGTGAGCCCTCAGATTTGACCTGTCTGCAAATGCTCTGTTGCAGTGAGGGCAAGAAAAAGGCTTCTCCCCTGGGGGTGGAGGTGGGGGTTGGAAAAGAAAGACAGTCAGTGTTTTTAGAGGAAACATAAAGTCAGATAAAGTTATTGTGAATAACAATCACACTTTATAAAAAAAAAAAAAACTTGATTAAAATTCCCCATAACAGATACTTATTTTCATATCTGGCCATTTAAGATAAATTTGAATATTGCATTAAAAAATCACACCAAGAATATTGTTACTGCTGCTACTCATGCAGAAATATTTCATGCAGTTCTAGGACTTTCACTTATTAAAGCTTTCTGCTTCAGCAGGTGCAGCTAATGTTGAGCTCCTCCCAACATTTCCTAATATTTCCCCTTTTCCCTCATTCTGTATTATGACTAAGGTTGGATAAATGCCTTGGCTCCCTGCAGGATGATTTTGTGCTAGGAATAAAATATTCAGCAGCAAAAAACAAAATATAATAAAACAGCAGAGAGTAAATTCAGTTCTAATTCTCTAACTTGCTATGGGGTGATAGATACCACGGCAAGAATGTAACCAACAGAAAACTATAGGTAAACCCTTCACACATCTCCAAGCCAGCTGATGAAGATAGCAACATCTGTGTTTGCTGAATATTGGGAGCAGTTTCACAGAACACACATTCAAGCACATCTTTCCTGATTTTCTAACTGATCTTTGAGACCAAACTTTCTGACTCTACTTTCCAAAGTCTAAATGCTGTTTGCAGTCTGGAACAGAGGCTGTTAACAAGAAATGGAGCACTCTGCTCTAACAAATTTTTGAGTCATCAGGAAGTAGCTATAAATGATCATCCATCATTAAAAAAACACTGTGCCACTACTTAATGAAAATTCAACAGGCAGCCCAGAGCTTCATTCTATCAGACAGTCACATTCCTGTCTACATTTTTCTCTTACCAGTGTGAGTTCTAATGTGTCCTTGAAGTAACCAGGGTCTGGAAAACGCCTTGCCACAGATCTTGCAGACACAGGGTAAAGTGTGGGTCCGAATGTGCATCTTAAGGGCGCCCAGGCTCACATATTCCTTGTCACAGTATTTACAGCTGAAAGATTTCCTAGACTGGGCGTCACAGTGCAACTGCTTATGTTTGGCCAGCCCAGAAAAAGTTGAATAGGTTTTATTGCATAAATTGCACTGAAACTTTTCAGCTTCAATAGCATGGGGGTCTGAAAGCTTGGATTGTAGTCTTTCCTCTTCATCACTAATGGGGCTTTCTGAGCCACTGTGGTCCTTGGACGAAGTGTCAGATGGAGGAGGAGGACTCACTCGCCCCAAGGATGAGGGGTATCCAGAAAGAGGAGAGAGGCCATTGGGTAGTGGGGAGTGGAATGGAGCTGCTGTAGTCCACACGGTAATGGGGCTGTATGCTCCCGAGCTGAGGATCTCTGGTTGTGGTATGACAGGCATGGGGTAACTCTCATAGAGATATGGGGAAATAATCACTAGTGGAAAGAAAAGGAAAGGAAAGATTAAGGTAAAAAAAATAAATAACTTCGAAAACACACTAAGGAGCTACTTTGCAACACCCACACACAGGACTTTACAATGAAGTAAATAGACTCATTTAGGAAAGACACAGGCATTGGCAAAACATTCATTTCCATCCTTGCTGCTAAATACTTGTGCTTTAATGCACATCTATGCCTCCTGCATACATAGTGTGACAGGAGCTGTAACATGCTGTGCAGTGAAGGAGTGCAGCCAAGTGGGTGCCTTCACAATCTGCACTGAGGAGGAAAAATTTATATATTATTTTAAAGATACAAAAAAAAAAGTTGTTTTCCATTTTATGCATGGGTTATTTTCAGGTTCTTTGTGAGTACAAAGATACGTGTAGATCAAGCTGCTTTCTGAAGGAAAGGAACATTATTACATGAAAAAAGCAGTAACTCAACATTTACATATTGTGTTACTCATCCTCCATGTACTCATTATGCATGTATATACAAGCTTTAGAAAATGAAGTTGCAAGAGTTGAATGAAGTTTTCCTTGTCAGTTAGGAGCTCTAAAAGTTTTGAATTAAAACTTACCCGAAATTATCAAAATAATCTGAACTCTCTTTTAGGACACTGAAAAGAAAACAACTTTGGTTCTTTGGTAATAATATTTGAGTTGTAACACGTATCGATAGATTTATAGATATACAGAGAGATCGACAGGTAGATAGAGAGAATTTCCTTCTTTAAATTTTATTTATTTATTTATTTATTATTATTATTATTATTATTTTTTACCTGTGTGTGTGTCCAGTTCGCTGTAGTTAGGCTTTTTGGAGGCGTTGAAATGCTTCTTGACCAGGAAAGAGCGCGGCATCTTGCCGGCGAGTCCGGCGGGCTCCCGGCGCGGATAACGGTCCGGCGGGAGGACGCGGCCGGTCCCTAGAGCATCGCGGCCGGCGGGGCTCCAGCTGGGGCCGCGCTCAGGTGCGGCTGGCGGACGGGCCGGCGCCTCTGAAGTCGCCTGGCTTCTTTACGAACTGAGCCCGTTTTGGCTGCGAGGGTTTTTTTTTTCCTCTCTTTTGCAAGAAGGATCCAATCACAGAGGAGAGGTTCGGATTTCAGCTCCTCCCTCTGGGACAGCTGTGAACAGAGGAAGAATCTGTTGTCAGACTAAATTATTCTGGTTCAAAATGGGCTGTTCTTCGGGATTTCAGTGGAGAGGGAAAAAAGTGCTTAAGTATTTTCAAGAGAGGTAATTTTACTTCTTTAGCTTGCCAGTTATCCGTGCTCTCAGAGAGCTAGATAAGTTCTAGGAAGTGTGATTTCTAAAGCGGGCCTGGCTTCCAGATGTCGGGTAAAGCAAACGCAATGGGACAAAATGTTCGCTGGAGGAAGGAAAGGGTGTCCTACAAGATCCCAGGTCAGCCTCTGGTATTAATGAGAGCCTATATTTGGAAGTGGCATTCGGAGAGGTTTTACTTGTGCAGGGACTGAACAATTAACTCTTGGCTTTTGAAAAAGGTAGGTAGCAGCGTCAAGACAAAAGCCCCTGTGAGTGAGGAGGGCGCCCTCACAGTGGGGTTTCCCTGGTCTGCAAAAGAGGCTGAGCCACATGCCCTGAGTGTTCTGAATGCTGGGAATGCACTTCTTGTCTTTAAAGGCTCAGCAAAGCCAGAGGCCGCACTTCCTCGTGGAAATTAAGTAATCATGTCACCATATTAGCTATGGTGGCTTGAAAGAAATGCTTTGTAGCCCATGAAAGACGTGCTTATTGGAAGAACTGGGACACACCACTACACAGAGAGAGGGGACAGTATGTAAACTGTCATTAAGAACCATGGAAAATGTATCTCTATTTGTGTGTATGTGTGTGTGTATGATATTTTATATATATAACACGTGTGTGTGTGTATACATATATATGTGTGTATATATATACACACACACGTATATATATATATATATATATACACACAGACACACACAAAATGAATGGGCCTTAGAGACAATTATTACTTTTCAAATATTTATCTGCTTTTATATGGTACTATTTTCTTCAGTATAAAGTCTTCAAAATTCATCTCAGTATCTGCCAGTTTCCTGGATTGTATATTTAAAGAAAGGATGCCATCATGTCTACTGCCTGGTTAATGTTCTAAGGAGCAACTCTAGTAACCAGCAAACATACTTTGATTTTTTTTTTTTTTTTTTGTATATGGTATTAAATCTAAAAATCCTCCAGGGTGGGTAATTTTAAAAGTAAAATTTCAATCATATTTTCAAGCATCTCAGACCATTACAGATTTTTCTCCCTACCTTTTGCTTAAAGACCGAGGAAAGAACAAATTGCTACAAGCACCCTCCTCTTGTTTCTAACAGGTGCTGGAAGAAAAAAGTGAAAAAGAAAATAACAGTGGTGAAGTCAAGACTTGTAAGAGGAAAATGCATTGTCAGGCTGCATAACTTCTTAATCTTGGGAGAGGAAAACAAGCTTGTGTGCTGGGGGGAGGGGAGAGGACCAAAGTGGGGGCACTAAAAAGTTTCTGAGCCAATTTCAATGATTCTATTTTTTTTCTTCCAACAGTCATAATTTAAATGCCAAAGAAATGAATTTAGATGAAACTTTATGTTAAAAGGCATAGTATTTGTAGCAGACAGGAAAATGTGAATATGCATTAGATTCATCTGCAAACTATAAACTAGAGTATAATTCAGGGCAAGTTTTCTGAGCTTGCTGCTTGCACCTGGTTTATTGGAACAGGATTCCTCCTTGCCCTTTCTGCTCCATTTCCTGCAAAAGACACATTTTGTTAGAAACATAATATAGTTGAGAAAAGGTAAATTGCTTGCATTTTTTCCTTTCACTCTATACTGTTAATTGACATTAGTTAAGAGTGTTAGAGAACATTTTGGTATTGATTTTTTGGTAGTTATGATACAAGATAACCTGCTGAAGTGTATATTTTTAAGATCCACTTAAAAAGTTTAACAATAATTCACTATGCTTGAAAAAAAATCTTGAATTTGGATTACAGATGCATAACTGAGCTGAGCTCCCCACCACATGTCCCAGGGGGGCTCATCACACATGATACAGATCACAGTCAGGACATGTTACCGCACCTACTGGGATGAGCAGATAGTGTTCAGGATCGTGTATGAGGCATGTCATTACACAGGTCTGCGTGGTAACTAGTCACACGTAGACCTGTGTGAGGTCTGGTCTGCTGTCAGAAGAGGGAGAGCCTGCACGCTGATAGCATGAGTCAGACTGCACAGGTGCTCTGCTCAGACACAGCAGAGGGCATTTGGCGCCAGAACAGTGTGGTAAAAACAGGGGAAGGGAAGTAAAATCCCCACCCAAAGTCCAGCTGCTAAGACTCTGTTAAGACAAGATGAAAGGTTCCTGTCCTGCAAGCCAGAGGGATGATATAGAGAAGCTAGCTTTGGTCGCTGGCTAAAAGATTGTGTTGCCAAGGGACAGAAATCTTTGTTGAGACAATGACACCAAGTTTAAAATATTCCATTTGGGCAAAACTAATTCCAGTGTGTTTTGCTATTATAAGAAATTAAGTCTTAGGTTGACATAATTAGGCTCATTGGAATAGTGGGAAAAGATGTTTATCCTGAGATGTTAGTGTGTACACACCTCAGCTAGGGTGAAGTTGGTGGGCACAGGTCATACACAATACAAGGAAGACACAGGCTCAGCCCTATCTCCTGACAGGTAAATGAGGTAGAGAGAAATGAGATAAGGAGGTAAATTACTTCCCGTGGGCAGTTTCCAGGCTCATTGGCCTTGATTCCATCCGTGGTCAGCGTAATTCGGTTATCATGGGGAAGGTGAGGGCTTAAAAATAATCCTGCTGTGGAGTGCACTAGAAGGTCCCTCCCTTCATCGATCTTCTGTGGGGAACGTGGGATGTTAGAAGCCCATGCTGTCTAATTTCTGAATTGTCATGAATTTTATTAGGGTGTGACTTGAGGTGACTTATCTGACAGTCCCTTATTTCCTCTTTTTATCTGAAGCAGTTGATGAAGATAATTGGTGGAAAACTTTGTAAATTTATGTCCTGGGCCCTCGTGGGAGGGCCAGCCCTTCTCCACAGGCTCCCTTGCACTGATGGGATTTCTCCTGGAGACAGTCTTTTTCATGAAAGACATTATTCTTGCCTTGCCAGATAGGGAAATAAATTAGATTTATGAGGTTTGGAAATGCACCTCAGATTTATTTACTTTGCACAGAGATTTGTGTACATTTAGGTATGATGGTATGTAAAAATCAGTGCAGACTGACTACTTAGTTTAGTAAATGGGGTAAATCTAGCACGAGAAGAAACCATAGCTTGGCAGAGGCAGAAACTCCCATCTTGTGCTGGGCCCCGTCTCCTAAAATGAATGGCTTCTCTTTCTAGCTTTCATTGTGGCAGGATCGCCCTGGAGTGGGCAGGGGAGGAATTAACTCCCTTGAAAGATACACAGTTATGGAATGTAATTAGTTTGTGATATCTGAAAAATATTGTAATACATTACTACTTTTTAAAGCTATTTACATAATAACAAAATGTTTATTATAAATGTTTATTATATGTAACTTTGAAGTGTGAATGACAAAGACATATCATCTCATGATTTGTAGATCTGTATTTGTATTTATTTCTTAATATATTTGTATTTATATTCCTAACTCATAATCTTTAAAAGAGAAGTATTTCCTTTAGTACCTTGGTTTGTCTATCCTTAAATTATGTTTAATATTTTTCCCTTGTCTCTTTTAGAATGATTTAGGAGCAACTATTTTCCAGTACAAAAGGGAAAATAATCAGAGTGAACATAAGAGTCTGCTTCTGTGTTCTGAGCTTCATAACAAGGAGACAGACCCCTTTTCTCTGGGGATGTGCATGAAACTCACATATACACTTGACATACATAAGTGTATCTACTCAGTGAAGTCAATAGAGCCAAATGTGAAGGTGTGTGGCCGTGTGTGTGTGTGTGTGTGTGTGTGTGAGAGAGAGAGAGAGAGAGAGAGAGAGAATTGGGGTGAAAAACAATAGCAAAAATGATACCAGGATGTCCCTCTGCTGCTTAAGAATTTCTATTCTTTTGCAGGGCCACATTCACCAGGTTACTAGACATTAGTGTTGTGTATCTGTCTGCAGTTAGTTCTAATACTATTTGCTCAGTAAGTGTCAATCATATAGAATCAGTAAATATTAAGATTATAAAAAATAAAAAAAATTAAAAAAAAAAAGAGAAAGAAATATTAAGATGATTTCTAACAGAAAACCCTGTTTAACATAGGACCAGCATTTTGATGAGATTTACTTTGTGTCATTTGTATTCAGAATCTTATTTCTAGTTATGGTTTTATAATCCCATTTCCCTTTGAGTGGCTTTATTAATCTCTGCAGTGTTCTATTTGTACCTTGTGGAAGGTGTTGATGATCTTATTAAATGAGCAAGAAGACTATTAAGGATGTTGACGTTATCTAGTTTATGCAACAACTCAGGGATATGTGGTTGCAAAGAGACACCTATTGGTCAACTTTGGAAAACACATGGCTTTCTTTTTCTGTATTCTTTTCCATAACTTTTTAACAAGGTCTGCCATCTTGTGGAAAATGGATGATTTGACTGGACTCAGAGCACTGAGTTGCTCTCACGTGGTAATTGGCACAGTTTCAGGGGTATGCCATTTAAAATTTAAAATTTAATTAATAATTTTAATTAATAATTATTTTAATTAATAATAATAAATTTAATTAATAATTTTAATTAAAATTTAAAATTATGCTGAATTTTTAATTTATTCTTAGTTACAAATGACTTCTATTTGTAGAAACACAAATGATACCTTACAACAAATTACATTGGCCTTTCAAGATAGGTAAGTAAAGAAAATTTATGTTCTTCAATTTGTGTGGTTACAAAGAAAGACATGGGCAAAAATAAAAGTATTAAATTCAAAATTAGTAAGAATCGCCAGTGACTTATTCCCTATATCCTCATATGATCTCTACAAGGTAGAGTTTTGAAGGTGGGGAGCAAGGTGTTCCAGGAACATTCAAAATGAAGGTGATGAAGCCAAGGATATCTGCTCAGTGGGCCTGTCACCCTGTTGCTGGGCTCTGCCACACTACTGTGGTTTATTTTTTTATTTTTTTTATTTTTTATAAACATATATTTTTATCCCCAGGGGTACAGGTCTGTGAATCACCAGGTTTACACACTTCACAGCACTCACCAAAGCACATACCCTCCCCAATGTCCATAACCTCAAACCTTTCTCCCAAACCCCCTCCCCCAAGCAACCCTGTTTGTTTTGTGAGATTAAGAGTCACTTATAGTTTGTCTCCCTCCCAATCCCATCTTGTTTCATTGATTCTTCTCCTACCCACTTAAGCCCCCATGTTGCATCACCACTTCCTCATATCAGGGAGATCATATGATACTTGTCTTTCTCTGCTTGACTTAGTTCACTAAGCATGATATGCTCTAGTTCCATCCATGTTGTCGCAAATGGCAAGATTTCATTTCTTTTGATGGCTGCATAGTATTCCATTGTGTATATATACCACCTCTTCTTGATCTATTCATCTGTTGATGGACATCTAGGTTCTTTCCATAGTTTGGATATTGTGGACATTGCTGCTATAAACATTCAGGTGCACGTGCCCCTTCGGATCACTACGTTTGTATCTTTAGGGTAAATACCCAGTAGTGCAATTGCTGGGTCATAGGGCAGTTCTATTTTCAACATTTTGAGGAACCTCCATGCTGTTTTCCAGAGTGGTTGCAACAGCTTGCATTCCCACCAACAGTGTAGGAGGGTTCCCCTTTCTCTGCATCCTCGACAGCATCTCTCATTTCCTGACTTGTTGATTTTAGCCATTCTGACTGGTGTGAGGTGGTATCTCATTGTGGTTTTGATTTGTATTTCCCTGATGCCGAGTGATGTGGAGCACTTTTTCATGTATCTGTTGGCCATCTGGGTGTCTTCTTTGAAGAAATGTCTGTTCATGTCCTCTGCCCATTTCTTGATTGGATTATTTATTCTTTGGGCGTTGAGTTTGCTAAGTTCTTTATAGATTTTGGGCACTAGTCCTTTATCGGATATGTCGTTTGCAAATATCTTCTCCCATTCTGTCAGTTGTCTTTTGATTTTGTTAACTGTTTCCTTTGCTGTACAAAGCTTTTGAGCTTGATGAAATCCCAATAGTTCATTTTTGCCCTTGTTTCCCTTGCCTTTGGCGTTGTTCCTAGGAAGATGTTGCTGCGGCTGAGGTCGAAGAGGTTGCTGCCTGTGTTCTCCTCAAGGATTTTGATGGATTCCTTTCGCACATTGAGGTCCTTCATCCATTTTGAGTCTATTTTTGTGTGTGGTGTAAGGAAATGGTCCAATTTCATTTTTCTGCATGTGGCTGTACAATTTTCCCAACACCATTTATCGAAGAGGCTGTCTTTTTTCCATTGGACATTCTTTCCTGCTTTGTCGAAGATTAGTTGACCATAGAGTTGAGGATCTATTTCTGAGCTCTCTATTCTGTTCCATTGATCTATGGGTCTGTTTTTGTGCCAGTACCATGCTGTCTTGATGATGACAGCTTTGTAATAGAGCTTGAAGTCCCGAATTGTGATGCCACCAACTTTGGCTTTCTTTTTCAATATCCCTTTGGCTATTCGAGGTCTTTTCTGGTTCCATATAAATTTTAGAATTATTTGTTCCATTTCTTTGAAAAAGATGGATGGTACTTTGATAGGAATTGCATTAAATGTGTAGATTGCTTTAGATAGCATAGACATTTTCACAATATTTATTCTTCCAATCCAGGAGTATGGAACACTTTTCCATTTCTTTGTGTCTTCCTCAATTCCTTTCATGAGTACTTTATAGTTTTCTGAGTATATATTCTGTGCCTCTTTGGTTAGGTTTATTCCTAGGTATCTTATGGTTTGGGGTGCAATTGTAAATGGGATGGACTCCTTAATTTCTATTTCTTCTGTCTTGTTGTTGGTTTAGAGAAATGCAACTGATTTCTGTGCATTGATTTTATATCCTGACACTTTACTGAATTCCTGTACAAGTTCTAGCAGTTTTGGAGTGGAGTCTTTTGGGTATTCCACATATAGTATCGTATCATCTGTGAGAGAGTGATAATTTGACTTCCTCTTTGCCGATTTGGATGTCTTTAATTTCCTTTTGTTGTCTGATTGCTGAGGCTAGGACCTCTAGTACTATGTTGAATAGCAGTGGTGATAATGGACATCCCTGCCATGTTCCTGACCTTAGCGGAAAAGCTTTTAGTTTTTCTCCATTGAGAATGATATTTGCGGTGGGTTTTTCATTGATGGCTTTGATGATATTGAGGTATGTGCCCTCTATCCCTACACTTTGAAGAGTTTTGATCAGGAAGGGATGCTGTACTTTATCAAATGCTTTTTCAGCATCTCTTGAGAGTATCATATGGTTCTTATTCTTTCTTTTATTGATGTGTTGTATCACATTGACTAATTTGCGGATGTTGAACCAACCTTGTAGCCCTGGAATAAATCCCACTTGGTCGTGGTGAATAATCCTTTTAATGTACTGTTGAATCCTACTGGCTAGTATTTTGGTGAGAATTTTCGCATCTGTGTTCATCAAGGATATTGGTCTATAGCTCTCTTTTTTGATGGGATCCTTGTCTGGTTTTGGGATCAAGGTGATGCTAGCCTCATAAAATTAGTTTGGAAGTTTTCCTTCCATTTCTATTTTTGGGAACAGTTTCAGGAGAATAGGAATTAGTTCTTCTTTAAATGTTTGGTAGAATTCCCCTGGGAAGCCATCTGGCCCTGGGCTTTTGTTTGTTTGAAGATTTTTAATGACTGTTTCAATCTCTTTACTGGTTATGGGTCTGTTTAGGCTTTCTATTTCTTCCTGGTTCAGTTGTGGTAGTTTATATGTTTCTAGGAATGCATCCATTTCTTCCAGATTGTCAAATTTGTTGGCGTCGAGTTGCTCATAGTATGTTCTTATAATAGTTTGTATTTCTTTGGTGTTAGTTGTGATCTCTCCTCTTTCATTCATGAGTTTATTTATTTGGGTCCTTTCTCTTTTCTTTTTGAAAAGTCTGGCCAGGGGTTTATCAATTTTATTAATTCTATCAAAGAACCAGCTCCTAGTTTCGTTGATTTGCTCTATTGTCTTTTTGGTTTCTATTTCATTGATTTCATCTCTGATCTTTATGATTTCTCTTCTCCTGCTGGGCTTAGGGTTTCTTTCTTGTTCTTTCTCCAGCTCCTTTAGGTGTAGGGTTAGGTTGTGTCCCTGAGATCTTTCTTGTTTCTTGAGAAAGGCTTGCACCACTATATATTTTCCTCTCAGGACTGCCTTTGTTGTGTCCCATAGATTATGGACCATTGTATTTTCATTATCATTTGTTTCCATGATTTTTTTCAATTGTTCTTTAATTTCCTGGTTGACCCATTCATTCTTTAGAAGGATGCTGTTTAGTCTCCATGTATTTGGGTCCTTTCCAAACTTCCTCTTGTAGTTGAATTCTAGCTTCAGAGCATTGTGGTCTGAAAATATGCAGGGAATGATCCCAATCTTTTGATACCAGTTGAGTCCTGATTTAGGACCCAGGATGTGATCTATTCTGGAGAATGTTCCATGTGCACTAGAGAAGAATGTGTATTCTGTTGCTTTGGGATGAAATGTTCTGAATATATCTGTGATGTCCATCTGGTCCAGTGTGTTGTTTAAGGCCTTTATTTCCTTGCTGATTTGCTTGGATGATCTGTCCATTTCAGTGAGGGAAGTGTTAAAGTCCCCTACTATTATTGTATTATTGTTGATGTTTCTTTGATTTTGTTATTAATTGGTTTATATAGTTGGCTGCTCCTATGTTGGGGGCATAGATATTTAAAATTGTTAGATCTTCTTGTTGGACAGACCCCTTGAGTATTATATAGTGTCCTTCCTCATCTCTTGTTATAGTCTTTGGCTTAAAATCTAATTGATCTGATATAAGGATTGCCACTCCTGCTTTCTTCTGTTGACCATTAGCATGGTATATTCTTTTCCACACCCTCACTTTAAATCTGGAGGTGGCTTCGGGCTTAAAATGAGTTTCTTGGAGGCAACATATAGATGGGTTTTGTTTTTTTATCCATTCTGATACCCTGTGTCTTTTGATTGGGGCATTTAGCCCATTAACATTCAGTGTAACTTTTGAGACATATGAATTTATTGCCATTGTATTGCCTGTATGGTGACTGTTACTGTATATGGTCTCTGTTCCTTTCTGATCTACCACTTGTAGGCTCTCTCTTTGCTTAGAGGACCCCTTTCAATATTTCCTGTAGAGCTTGTTTGGTGTTTGCAAATTCTTTCAGTCTTTGTTTTCCTGGAAGCTTTTAATCTCTCCTCTATTTTCAATGATAGCCTATCTAGATATAATATTCTGGCTGCATGTTTTTCTCATTTAGGGCTCTGAAAATGTCATGCCAGCTCTTTCTGGCCTGTCAGGTCTCTGTGGATAAGTCCGCTGCCTATCTAATATTTTTACCATTGTATGTTACAGATTTCTTTTCCCAGGCTGCTTTCAGGATTTTCTCTTTGTCACTGAGGCTTGTAAATTTTACTATTAGATGACGGGTTGTGGGCATATTTTTATTGATTTTGAGGGGCGTTTTCTGAACCTCCTGAATTTTGATGTTCGTTCCCTTTGCCATATTGGGGAAATTCTCCCCAATAATTCTCTCCAGTATACCTTCTGCTCCCCTCTGTCGTTCTTCTTCTTCTGGAATCCCAATTATTCTAATGTCGTTTCATCTTATGATGTCACTTTTCTCTTGAATTCTCCCCTCATGGTCCAGTAGCTGTTTGTCCCTCTTTTGCTCAGCTTCTTTATTCTCTGCCATTTGGTCTTCTATATCACTAATTCTTTCTTCTGCCTCATTTATCCTAGCAGTGAGAGCCTCCATTTTTGATTGCACCTCATTAATAGCTTTTTTTTATTTCAACTTGGTTTGATTTTAGTTCTTTTATTTCTCCAGAAAGGGCTTTTATATCTCCCAAGAGGGTTTCTCTAATATCTTCCATGCCTTTTTCGAGCCCGGCTAGAACCTTGAGAATTGTCATTCTGAACTCTAGATCTGACATATTACCAATGTCTGTATTGATTAGGTCCCTACCCTTCGGTACTGCCTCTTGTTCTTTTTTTTGTGGAGAATTTTTCCGCATTGTCATTTTGTCCAGATAAGAGTATATGAAGGAGCAAGTAAAATATTAAAAGGGTGGCAACAACCCCAGGAAAATATGCTTTAACCAAATCAGAAGAGATCCCAAATCATAAGGGGGGAGAAAGGGGATAAATAGAGGTTCAAAAAGAAAGAAAGAAAAAAAAGAAAAGAAAGAAAAAGAAAAGAAAAGAGTTAAAAAAAAGAAAATGAATAACGAAAAATATAAAAAAGAATAAATATATATATTAGATAAACTAGTTAAAAACGTTAATAAAGAAAAGGGTAAAAGTTAAAAAAAATTTAGCAGAAGAAGAGAAAAAAAAATGAAAAAGAAAAAAATTAAATTAACTGCAAGACTAAAAAAAATCACAGGGAGAAAGCCATGAGTTCCGTGCTTTGCTTTCTCCTCCTCTGGAATTCTGCTGCTCTCCTTGGTATTAAAACCGCACTCCTTGGTAGGTGAACTTGGTCTTGGATGGATTTCTTGTTGATCTTCTGGGTAGGGGCCTGGTGTAGTGATTCTCAAGTGTCTTTGCCCCAGGCGGAATTGCACCACCCTTACCAGGGGCCGGGCTGAGTAATCCACTTGGGTTTGCTTTCAGGAGCTTTTGTTCCCTGAGGGCTTTCTGTAGAGTTCCGGAGGGTGGGAATACAAATGGCGGCCTCCTGGTCTCTGGCCCAGAAGAGCAGAGAGGCCGGGGCCCCACTCCTCAATGTGCCCTCAGAGAACAGCGCCCAGTTACTCCTGTCTGCCTGACCTCCGGCCTCCGGCCTCGCTCGGAGCTCACTGAGCCTGCGACCGGTTCAAGGTAACACTGAGCTGTGAGCCCACTGTCGGCTCTGTCTCTGTAGCCGGTTTTTCCGTTCTAATACCCGCAAGCTCTGGACACTCAGACACCCTGATCCTTCTGTGACTCTGTGGGACCTGAGGACATGCTGACCCCGCATGGGCTTCGCCCTGTTTAGCCTCTGGAGCGATGTCCCTCAGTGGAACAGACTTTTAAAAGTCCTGATTTTGTGCTTTGTTGCTCCGCCGCTTGCTGGGAGCCTGCCCCTCCCCCCGGGGTCTATCTTCCTGTTGCTTTGGATTCACTTCTCTGCCAGTCCTACCTTTCAGATAGTGGTTGTTTTTCTGTTTCCAGAATTGCTGTTCTTCTTCTCTTCAATCTGCCGATGGATTTGCAGGTGTTTGCAATCTTTAGATAAGCTATCTAGCTGATCTCCTGCTAGCTGAAGTAGTCTCAGCCTGCTACTTCTCTGCCATCTTGACTCCTCACTACTTTGGCTTATAAGGTAGCCTGAAGGTACCCAGTACCAGGCAGTTTGTGGAGTTTTGGGTAATGCTACTAGCTACCATTTGTGAATGTTTAATATGAACTGGCTAGTATTCTAAGCACTCCGTATATAACTGCTTTAGTTGACCCCCCAAATTGGCTAATCCTGCAAAGTAGATATTGTCATCCATGTTTGGAGATGAGGAAATGAAGACACAAATGAAATATCTTGATCAAATCATACTGCTGTCAAGGAACAGGTGGAAGTAGGGATTTTATTTCAAATCCTACTCATTTCACCACTTTGTTATGACTATAATTTCTCACCATAGGATTGAATTAGATTCATGACCAACTGCAAGACATGGCCTCTCTGAAAATGTGCCTTCCTACTTTCTTCTGCACTCAGAATACTTACACAGAGAGTTTAGAATCTCTGGTGTGTGGAGCTTCTGTTTCCACTTCTGTCCCATCCTCCATTATCTCTGCTGTGTCTCCCTCTTTGCCTCAGTAACATGAGGTCATGGTTGTTTGATTTCACACTTGATAACATTTACCTCCAGGTGTTGGGTGTGATTCTGAGAAGACATGTGGACTACAATGCTCAGTGTTTAAGTGAGTAGCTGCCTTGGTCTTTTGGTCTGCCAAGGGAGACAACCACTAATCATTCTGGGATTATGTGGGGGGAAATAAACCCATAGATCAAGAATCAGTATGTACAAATATAACAGAGGAGTTCTACCATTGGGAAGTGTCTCTCTCTGTCCGTGTGTGTGTGTGTGTGTGTGTGTGTGTGCATGCATGTCTGTGCATGTGTGTGTGCATATACTTGTATCTTATGACTGCCTCACTCTGAGCATAAGCTTCCATTGGTTCATGTATGAATGAGTGTGTTTGGTAGGGTAGGTTGGTCCACATTCATTTATAAGCAGGACTTGCAGTCCTTCCTCCAGAACAGGGAGCCAGGCTCAGCAAGTTGATCCTGTAAGGACCCAAAGAGGTGAGTTGCTTCTGAGTACAGCTCTGCACCTGTCACTTCAATGTCTTTTTTTGGCTAAGCACCCTAGGGTTCTGTGCTTCAGCTTGGGGTAGGGCCTAGAAAGTGAACCTGAAATATGGATTCACTAGAATGCTGTTAATCTTTACAGGGTAGATAATATTGCTGTGGAATATCTAAGATAGAGTTTATTTAAAAACAAACAAACAAACAAACAAACACCTGGCTCATGAGAGTACCTGCCATCCCTGACAGTGGAGCACTACAAAGTATTGATAACCACAGGGGCCAGGGCATTAGCTCTAGTGGCAGCCACGCTGACAGGTATTGGGAGTGTTTGAGACATGTGAGGTACCAGTGGGAGTGGAGGTGCTGCCCTTTAAGAATATAAGGGCCTGCTAGATACTCTGGTTCTCAGTGCAGTCAGGGGAGTACCTGCAGGGGAGTAGTTCTTCCTTGCAGAAAAAAATGCCTGGAACTCGTGGCAGCACATTTCAGAGAGAGACAGGAGTACAAGGAGAACAAATGCTTTGTATTCTACATGGAAACTGAACGCTTGCCGTGAAGACCATGAGGGACTCCATATGGACTCCCAAATGACTTTCCAGTGTGTTCAGGTCCTATTCATTGGCAGGAAACATAGGTGTCACTTTTATACCAAGATAGGGACAGCGAGCACACATGAGCTCATACCCCTACTCACACGGACTCCGAGTCAGAAATGCCCTCACTTAGTGTCTCGCCTATTTCTTTGCCTCAGATCTGAATCATCAACACATCTACCTGGACACTGAAGTTGAAACTCCTTAAAACAGCAGACTTTGAAACTTTCCAAGACTATTTAGAGAAGCAAACTTTAAATTGTGCCATATTTATGATTCTCTCCCTAATTGAAGTCTTGGGTCACAAACTTGGTGTGCCTTTTTCCAAAATGCACCTCTATCCGAGAAGACAGGGCTTGTGAGAGCTTTCCAGGCATCTGCAAGCACTTTGTTACTTTTCTCTGCTTCAGATACATGACTTTCACCACCAGTCAAACCAGTTATAGCAGGCCCCCAGTAAAAAGATCAAGAGCCTAGTCAGGCAGACCCTTGTGGGTATTTGGGATCAGCACTGGTGAAGAGAGAAATATCTGGATTTTTGCCTGGACAAAATGTCATTTTATACACTGCAATATTTTTAAACATAGACATTTTCTTAAATTATACCATGGTTATTTAAAAAGAAATGTATCTCCAGATACATAGGTAGACTGATCTTTTCTAGAAGTGCTCTTTGGCTTGCATTTAAAAATTAAAGTCTTTGTATGATAATGGGAAATAAATACTGTGCTTACTCATCCCTTTGGACCTTAATACCCTGTCCTTGAATATAAACCATTTGCTGGCACTAAAGGACAATTGGCCCCAGTTGACCAGTTGACAGGTGAAGTAGCCATCCAGCATAACTGGCAGCTGAAGAGAATTCAAATCTAACACTGAAGTCATTCTTAATGTAACTCTTACCAGCAATTAGAGGTAATTGGCTGATTGCAGATGTGGAAGCCCTTCTAGGAGCTGGGCTGGTGGGTTCCTTTGTCATTGTGTATCCCCAGACAGAGATGCCTTCCTTCCCTCTCCAGCACAGCCACAGGATCTCAAACTCTGTTGAGGGTTGGAATTCATTATTGCACTTTTAAAAGAGAAAGCTGGAGACACCATGAATCATTTGAAAGTGATTATGGATGAAAGGGCATGAGAATAATTCTAAACTTTCAACTTCTCTTGAATTTTGGAATTACATTGATGATGAGTGAAAGATGATCCAGACCAGCAATTATCCTTCAGAGCAGTGTAAAGAGATTTGAGTCTTAAGAGGAAACTAAGATAGAATAAAATCATAGACTGTTAGAGCTGGGGACCTTAGCAATTGATTGCAATACTTCCTTTATTTATTTTTATTTATTTATTTGTTTGCTTATTTTGGATAGGGAGTGTAAGGAGAGGTTTGCTCAAGGATATGAATCTTCTTAACATCACAGGGGATTAGATCTGAAATGTGCTAATTTCTAGTATAATGCACTAGTGGACAGCAGCACTAGCAGAGGTGTGCCTTGTGGCAGGTTGTCTTTAATTCTGAAATATAACTGATCAGCTTCTACAAAGTCTCCTTAAAGCCCTTCAAAGAAATCAATGTAGAAAGAAGGAATGGACCTCTATTTTCAAACTCTGGTGAAATTAGTACCCTGTTCTGCTTTGCTCTCCTCCACTTGTGAAGTGGTCCATATTTAATTTTGGTTCATTCTTATGCTTCTACACCTGGTACAGAACCACATCAGAACAGATGCCCTTGTGCTGTGTGTTGAAGATTGTTAAAAACAGGGGATATTGCTTAAAGTGACAACTGTACTTACCTTAAGAAATGTCAGCTTACTTATGGAAAGAAAATGACAGAAGTTTCAAGGTGCCTCAGTATCAATAATTTTACACCAAAGTGCTCAGGAAGACTTTTAAGCCACATCACCCTAAATGAAATATTCTGCATAAGGAAGAACTTACTGTGAAGGGATGAAGTGTTCAACATGATGTCCTGACCCCCAGTTTTGGGTTTTCTCTTTACACTTAACTGAAGAGTGAATTCCCTTTGACCATCATTATGATTTTGGGACAGCTTAGTTGGTCTAATGCACAGATAACTTGAATTCTGATCTCCAAATTTTATGAATATGGTGGTGTTCCCAAAGATAACTTTTACATTCTTTAGTCTTTCATACCTACCTTAAAGCCACCAAATAAACTTGTGACCATTGAGGAACCGTGACTTTGCCAAATAGCTGTGGGACAAGTTCTCTAATTGGCTAGGTTCCCCTCCCTGCCACAACCCTCCTGCAGAGACTGTAGAAATACCACTGTTGGGCACAAAACAGCAATCCAATCTCCTCCACGTACAACAAACATTTCCCTCATTTCTAAAGATAATAGTGAACATTTATCAAGTTATGATAAGGAAGGAAAATGATATTCATGGTAGCCAGCTATCTTTAAACATGTAGGCAATGGCAAAGTACCTTTGTATGGGGAGGACTCAGAGCCAAATTGTCCATGTCATTCCCATGACATTATCAAAGTGACAGTTGTGTCTGTCAGAATGGAGAGTTTATACTGGAGGAGAATTACCCACAAGCCTGAGGGAAGTCATTGATTTGACAATGATGTTGAAAATCAAGACTGCTCAGCATGAAAGGCCTGGGTATTGAAAACAGGATTTAGGTATCAGTGTGAGGAGGATGGGTGTGCCCAGTAGGAAGCCTGCCACAAAGGGAGACCTTCCCTGGCTCTGCAGTTACTAGCTCTTCTGGGAACACCTGCTGGAAAAATAACTGAGCCTACAGATCTTACTCTCAAATGGAATGGAAACTGAGTATCTGTAGACTGTCCCAGGCAAATTAAACTTACTATTCAGTAAATGATCCTATGTATGGTGTAATTCTCTTTTGAAAATAAGATTGAGCTGCTTTTTTTTTTTTTTTTCCTTTGTACTTTGACTAGAAATGTTGGTTATTTCCACCAGCATGAGTCAATGGATTCCAAAGTAACTTTATTTTATTTTTTTTTTAGAGAAAATTTTTTTAAAGATTTTATTTATTTATTTGACAGAGATTACAAGTAGGCAGAGAGGCAGGCAGAGAGAGAGGAGGAAGTAGGCTCCCTACTGAGCAGAGAGCCCAATGTGGGGCTCCCAGGACTCTGAGATCATGACCTGAGCCAAAGGCAGAGGCTTTAACCCACTGAGCCACCCACACACCCCTCCAAAGTAACTTTAAAAATAATAATAATAATTTGTAAATTTTAGGAACTGTTATACCCTTCATCATGATTATTGTCATCATTATCATCATAATTCATCTTAAGAACACTTAAATTGTGTATTTTCGTTATTTACCAGATAAGATTATAGTCAGTTTGGGTAGATGAACCACTCAAGTGAGCATCAACATGATTGCTAGTACATTTATGTGAAGAATGTCTCAATTTTTGATTTGGAAAGGAAAATTAAAAATAATTTTTTATAAATACTTTTTTACAGGCAACTTAGTATTTCTTGAGCTGTATCACCCTAAATAAAGAAGGTACAGGTAAATAAAATCAGTTGATGAATAGTTCTGATGAATAGTTCTGCTTTGTCCCACCAGCTTTGTAGAAAGACCACTCTTCTCAGGTTTTGCCCAACTTCTGCCTAGAGTCCTCCATGCACTGTTTCACTCACCCATCTTGGTAATCATGTTAATGTCAGTCTCCTTTCCTGGCCCTGATTCAGGCCTTCCACAGCCACCAGAGCTGCTGAACATCTGGTGCAGGTTATCAATGCTATCACAAAACTTGCATGAATGACCTGCAAGAGAATTCTCCCACTGGCTTGGTTTCCAAATGCAGATGCATCTTGCTCAGACTCTGATGTTGTCACTCCAATGTGCTCCAGCCCTCAAAAGGGATAGAAACTCTCACACCAGACTTGCCCTGTTCTCAGCTATACAGATCATTGAATACAGCATCTGCATGGCCTCAAGGTCTTTCTTACAGAGCCTCACACTTTTTGCTTACACTTTATTTTAGCCCCTCATTCTAGAACATAGAAAAAAGAAGCGAGGCCATGGAAACTTACTCAGAGTACAACAGAAGTGACAAATACTAAGCTCAATGCAAACTAACCAGTTGTCTTCAGATTTGCACCCATTGATTCAGTTTTTGCTAGAAAGCTTCTCGGTCTTTTATACAAATACTACCTGAGGGGTGATCTACCCCCATCCAGCAGACATTCCCTGGTGGTTGAATGCCAGGATGAACCTAACCTAGGTCAGTCAGTTGAAAATCCTGTTATATATAGAATAGGAAACTGAGAACTATTGCTGGTTGGTGAGTACTCAGAAGAGTAGACCTTCCCCTTGTCACACTCAAACCACCATCAATGAGGCTTCTGTGCCCTTCAGCTCTGGAATTAATGGAATTTTAAAACTATACACTTGTTTCCTCTTTACTTTTTCACTACTAGACATTCTGAAAGATAATACAGTTACCCACACAGCCATACGGGCACTGCTTATAGTTTATCTGAACCATTTTCACCTGAAAATGAAGAGGTAAATAGGCATGAAGGTGGCCTATACTCTCAGTTTAGGTAGGAGTAATTAGTTTTCAAGTTGCAAGGACTTCCAACTCTTTCTTCTCTCTTTCCTCCATTCCTTTAGTTCTCTTATTTTATTTTATATTCTTAGAAGTACATGCATATATATGGGGCTTCTGGGTGGCATAGTTGGTTAAGTATCTGACTCTGATTCTTGATTTTGGCTCAGGTAGTGATCTCAGGGTCATGAGATGGAGTCCTGTGTTGCATGGGGCTCCTCGATCAGCAGTCAGTCTGCTTGAGATTCTCTCCCTCTTTCTCTGTTTCTCCCTCTGCTCACTTCCTCTTTCAAATAAATAAATCTTTTTTTTTTAAAAAAAGCACATGCATATATATGTTATATGAATAATGTTATGTATAACATTTTTTCAATAAACACTTATTGAGTGCCAACCTGGAACTAAGATTTGCAATAACTTTTTTTATTAATCTTACTTAAATCTCATAGCAACTCTCTAGGACGGGTATAATTCATCACTTTACAACTGATGCCACAGAGACCTAGAATGCACATACATTAGCAGTCATTCTAACTCTAGGTCTATTGGTTTTTTAAATGATATTAGGAGAACAGCAATTTACTGACCTCCAACTATTAGTAAATCAAACAATTACAGCCCTTATGCAGACTGGGGTAATTGTGTTTGGCTAAGGACGTAATAAAGAATAACATGATGTAACCTAAATGCCCATTAAATCATGCAGTTTCAGATGTCTATGATTGCAGACTTCGAAGTTCAATAGGATTGGATTTGAATAGTGACTAGTGTTACCAGCTAGTTGACCTCAGGCTAATTATTTAAAGAAGGGCCATATTCACCCCAATGTTCAAAGCAACAATGTCCACAATAGCCAAAATGTAGAAAGAGCCAAGATGCCCTTCAACAGACAAATGAATGAAGAAGATGTTGTCCATATACACAATGGAATATTACTCAGCCATCAGAAAGGATGAATATCTGACTTTTGCATCAACATGGGTGGGCCTGGAGGAGATTATGCTGAGTGAAATAAGTCAAACAGAGAAAGTCAATTATCATACGGTTTCACTTATTTGTGGAACATAAGGAATAGCATGAAGGATTAGGAGAAGGGAAAAATGAAGGGGAAGAAATCAGAGTGGGAGATGAACCATGAGAGGCTATGGACTCTGGAAAACAGAGAGTTTTAGAGGGGTGGGAGGGTGGGGAGATGGGTGATCCCAGTGATGGATATTAAGGAGGGCACCAATTGCATGTAGCACTGGGTGTTATGCACAAAGAATGAGTCATGGAACACTATCTCAGAAACTAATGATGTACTACTGTAGGGTGACAAACATAACACAATAAAAATAAATAAATAACTAGATAAATTCCATTTACTTACTGGTGAAATGGGAATACTTATGATTATCTTGCAGAGTTGTTCTGTGGATTTGACATGATATCTATAAATTGCTAACTATAGTACCCAGTGTATAGCAGTATAAAAAGAATTACCCTTTATTAAGTGTTTACTCTGTGCCAGGTGCTATGCTAAGCAATTTAACAGATTTTATTTTATTTAATTCTCTTACAACCTCTTTAACTCAGTCCTGATGAAATTGCATTTTGTACATGGATTGCCCACATAATCACCGATAGGTCCTAAAGATAAAAGTCAAATTTAGTCAACCTGGCTCCAGAACACCTGTTTTCATCTGTTTTGTTCCAGAGATTCTCCTACTCCAAGACCTCTAACAGAGGAATCAAGTTAATGATAACTCTTGTTGTCAGAAATAATATGACACCCTTATGCGACATCATTTTTTGTTATGAAAGCATTTTTTTTAAAAGAAACTTCATTAGCAATTTAAAAATACAACAACAGTTGTATTTCAGAAACACTGCTATTGACCTTTGTTGCTATGAGTCTAGGATACCCTTAGTACCTTTTTGTTCTATTTTGCTTTGAAGCATCTTAAGACAGGTTGAGGTAGAAGCAACTCTAAGACTTCATTAAAAAAAAAAAAAAAAAAGTCCTGTCTGTACTCTGGCTACTGTTAATTCTTAGGTTGGTGTTGTTTGTTACCGCATAAGAGAGCAGTGGATCTGAGCCAAGGTAAGCTTTTGGGACCTTCTGTCACTCCCCAGCCAAAATTTAACAGTACAGTAGATCCTTGTTAAGACATGACTCATCTGCAGATTTGGATTCATTGCCAGTCAACCTAAGTCTTCCAAAATTAACAAGGACACTTGCCAAAATCTTAAATAATATGGCAAGCTTATAATACAGGTATTAGTCCTATTTCTGGGGACTAGAGTTATAAAGTATGAAGGTGTTATAACTGAGTGCATTGCTTGAATCAAGTCTGTTGCACTGCAATGGCTTAAAACATATTGAAAAGCATGTGGCTGAGGTAAATGGAGTGTGGGAGGGAAGAGAGAGATTTAATTTCCCCTTTACTCTTACCTTCAAGGATAATTACCTGGCATTCAGACATTCTGTACAAGGATGTGTACAGAGCTTTAGAAAGCTAGATTTATATATTTTCACTATTTATTCAACAAATGTTTATCAAATGCCCAGTTTGTACAAGACCATGTGCTAGACACTGGGGGAACCATATTGAGCAAAACAGACATAGCCCTGAGCTCATGGAGTTTACAGTTCATAGAGGAAAGGGAGACTTATTGCTTCTAAAAATATGAACTACAGATTAGGGGAGTGGAGATGTGTAAAAGATGCTACATTTAACAAGAAATCAGTTCTTCTTGGGCATCAGGACACTGATGAAGTGATATTTGAATGGAGTTCAGAAGGTTGAGTAAATATTAGCTGACTGCAAGGTGCTGGGAGATATCCCAGATAGAAGGAATTATAAATGGATGGGAACCTGATGAATACCTGGAAACTGAAAGAGGCCCCTGTGTTAGCTCAGAAGGGACAGAGGAAAAGTGTTGTAAAATGAGGCTGAGGAGGAGAGGCTGAGTCTAGTAGGCTATGGTTGGCTATGTTGAAGACATCATCTTTATTCAATGATAAATGGGAAGATCACAGAGGAAATTTTGTGTGTAAACATGTATGTTGACATTTCATTATAAAATACTCATGTTTTAGAATTAAGTCACCTTTCAAGCAGTCTACATTTATAAATATTAAAATTAAATGTCTTCAACCTTACTAGTGGTTGCTAGTAATGCTCAGAGGCATTACTGTTATTATTTCTGTAAATTGTTGTAATTTCTCTCCATGGGTTCAAATAATATTCCTTGATTTATTAATGTTAAGCAGTATTCATTGGTGCCCCATCAGGAAAGCAGGGACTGAAAGGATAGGGTTTACTTTTCTCCCTCTGTCACCACCAATTTTTGATGTTGGGTTTTAAATTTAAATTTTTGCTTGTTTTATAACTTCATGTTAAAATTTAAGCATGGTCTTGGGTGCCTGGGTGGCTCAGTCAGTTAACTGCCTGTGGCTCAGGTCATAATCCTAGGGTCTTGAGACTGAGTCTCCCATGGGGCTCCCTGCTGAGCAGGGAGCCTACTTCTCCCTCTCTTTCTGCTCCTCCCCACTTATCATGCATGTTCTTTCTCTCACTCTCAGGTAAATAAATAAAATCTGAAAAAAAAAAAAACTTAAACAGAGTATTGACTTCATAATAAAATTTAATTAGGTAAATTGACTCTACTTTATTCTTCAAGGATGTTTGAGTTATTCTGGGGCATATCCAGAAAATAAATAAATAAATATATACATATATTACACACATATATGTGTGTATATGTATGTATATATACATACATACACTAGGATATGGGCCCAGATAGCCAGAATTTGGTCTTAGAGCCCAGAAAGTTTTTTGATAGACACAGAAGAGCTTTAAATATATATATATATATAAATAATGTATAATAATAATATGATAATAATATAATATATAATATAATAATAAATAAATAAATTAATTAATTAATATATTCCCATTCCAATACCACATTGGTCCCCTCAAACTGTACTTATCGGAATTCTTTTATTGTTCATGTCTTTGTTACATAACAAACACTGCATGTTTGTTATAAATGTTTTACCAAATGCAAAACTAGTCCATCTAATCCAAGCACAAATACTATGCTTGCTCTTCAACTGGACTTAAGAGAGAACATATCTCACTGTTAAATTTCTCACCATTTACATTACAATAATTTCCCACCAAAGAGGAACCCTAGGTAAAAAAAACTATATATATATATATAAAATATATAAATAATTATATAAACATATATAACTTATATATACATGATTAATATAATGTATAAATAAATAATATATCATATAAAATATATATGTATAAATAAAATATATATTTAGACATATTAAGAATATATATTTATATATAAATAAATTTGTATATTTATATAAGTATTTAATATATTTAAATAAATATTTTTTTAAAAATATAAATGTGCATGTGTGTGTATATATGTATATACACACACACATACATATTCACACCTAGCCATGAAGAACTCAATGGACCCAAAACAGACCAGCCCGTCACCGTGGTAAGAGGTACATAAAAGTATAAAGTTGATCATCAACTTTGGGAAAGATTATTGATCAAAAGGGGAAATAATAAAAGAAAATTTCAACATGTAATGTTTGTGAGCCCTGTTTCCAGGTTACCAGGTAAGCTATACTTTAATATTTACCAAGGTTAAAATGACAAGGCAAAACTTCAAAGAAGCAGCTCTATTTCTTCCCTGAGCAAACATGGTGCATCTGCTTCATTAAAAAAAAATAATAATAACCAAAAAGGAATACTCCAAACATAAAGAAAAACAAAACAATCTCCGTAGTCCACATAAGATTAATGTCATATAGTCTTGCACATACTAAAAATTCAAGATAAAGTCTGTAATTTTCTGGAATGTCCTTTGTCATGATGATTTGTAACTTTTTACACAAAGAAAACAAAAAGAAAAGCAAAAACCTTGCTTTTTTTTTTTTAAGATTTTACCCACTTATTTGAGAGAAAGAATGAGCATGTGAGAAAGAACATAAGAGGGGAGGAGCGGAGGAAGAGGGAGAAGCAGTCTCTTTGCTGAACAAGGAGCCCAATATAGGGCTCAATGCTGGGATTCCAGGATCATGACTGAACTACCTAGGTGCCCCCCTTGCTGAGATTTTAAAAGGAATTGCATTAAACCTATAAATTAATTTGGGGAAGACTGACATCTTTATTATATTGAGACTTCCAATCTGTGATCAAGGTACATCTATTTTTTTTTTTAAAGACTTTATTTATTTATTTGACAGACAGATCACAAGCTGGCTTAGAGGCAGGCAGAGAGAGAGAGGAGGAAGCAGGATCCCCGCTGAGTAGAGAGCCTGATGCGGGGCTGGATCCCAGGACTCTGAGATCATGACCTGAGCTGAAGGCAGAGGCTTTAACACACAGAGCCACCCGGGTGCCCCATTTTTTTTTTAAAGATTATATTTATTTATTTGACAGACAGATCACAAGTACGCAGAGAGGCAGGCAGAGAGAGAGAGGGTACATCTCTCTATTTATTTAGGTCTCCTCTTGGTTTGAACCTGAAAATTAGATATAATTATTAATATGCTATAAAATTAATTCTTATTTATATTCATCTAAATATTTACCATTCTTTTATGGTAATAATGAAGATCACCCAAATGAGAACAAACCACAGCTATTAACTCAGGGTTTGCCATCATCATTTAAATTTGGCAGATACTCAAAAGGCAGGCAGGCAAGTGGGAAAGGGTTACAGTGAAAGAAAGGAAGTCTTCCTTTGTTCTCTGACTGGAAGTTGTTGGCATAAGGAAGCTGGAAGTGGGGTAACTAGAAGCAGGATACCTTATGTAATTGGTTTGAGGAACAAATTTGGCTTTCTCTGCCTTGTCCCGAGTTGAAAGGTGGGATGGATGTAGGGTGTGTGGTCAGTTGATGGTCAATGGGGTCTGGGACAATTTCTGCAGAGGTTGTTCGGTTTCTAGAAATAGTTGCTGCCGAGATTGTGGGTCTAAGCTCTAAAGGCACGCATGGTCCAGGCATTGACTGCTTATATGTTTACTCTGTTATTTTCTTCCCTATTTTTTCTTGGATTCTAGATCTTTCTTATAGAATCACTTTTTTTCTTCGTCTTAACAGCATTCTTTAAGTCTATTTTGTAATGCTGTCTCTCTGTGATAGAAAACAGTATTTTTTGTCTGAAAATGTCATTATTTCATAATGAAATAGCTCATGAAAGAATATGAATTACTCCCTTTGGTTTCTATGTTAAATTTGCTCTTCTTCTCTTCTGGTTTCTTAAGTTAAAAATTTGCATGATTGATTTGAGACCTTTTTTCTTTTCTAATGTAAGCATTTAATGCTTTAAATTTACCTCTTGGCATTGTTAAAACTCTATTTTAAACATTTCGATACAATGTATATTATCATTCATATCAAAACCTTTTATAATTTCCTTGTGATTTCTTCTGTTACCTATTGTTTTATTCTCATGTTGCTTATTTTTCAGTTATATTTCCCTGCCTAATTTCTAGTTTAACCTTCATGTTCAGGTTTCAATCATCAGAATTCTTTAAAAATGAAGTCTCCACATGTACTTGGAAAGAATTTGTATTCTATTGGGTATAAACATCTATAAATATCAGTTAAGTCAAGTGAACTGATTGTATTGTTCAAGCCTATACATCCTTACTGAATCTCTATTTTTTCTATCAATTACTGAAAGAAAGAATGTTGACATTTTCAGTGATGATTGTAGGTATGTCTGTTTCCTTTTACTTCTATACTTTTTGCTTCATGTATTTTGAAACTCTATTATAATGTACAGCATTTAGGGCTGTTAGGTGCTTGTTCTGAATTGATGCATTTATCATATTAAATCGTCCCTTTTTATTCCTTTCTTTTGAATGGCATTTGTCTAATCTACCTTCTTGCATCCTTTTCTTTTAACTTATATGTATCTTAATATTTAGAGTATCAATTAAAGTCTTGCTTCTCTTGCATTCAATTTGACAATATCTACCTGTTAAGTTAGGTTTTTAGGCCTTACATATTTATCACAACTTGTGTTTATAAATTGAGTTTTAATGTGCCATATTGATATTTGTTTTATTCTCTTGTTATTTGTTGAATTATTGTAATTTTATTTCTATGTATGCTACAAACCTCACAATATGTTATTTTACCTTTGTTAGGTTCCACCATTTTTTATCAAGTGCTTACTACATAGCAGACACTTTGCTAGGGGTTTTCCGTGCTATGTCAATCAGTTTTTTTATACTTACATATAACTGACATGTAACACTGTAATAGTTTTGGGTGTACAACTAAATGATTTGACATTTGTATATATTACAAAATGGTTACCACAATGTCTAGTAAGCATTGATCACCATACATAGCTACATTTTTTCCCCATGATGAGTACTTTTAAGATCTACTCTCTCAGCACATTTCAAATGTGCAATGCAGTATTATTAACTATAGTCACTACACTGTATATTACATCCCCACAACTAATTTATTTTGTAACTGAAATTTTATATGTTTTGATTTCCTCCACCCATTTGTCATCCTCCCCATGCCCTGCCTCTGGAACAGTCTGTTCCTTGTACTATACATACTTGGTTATTTTTTGTTTGTTTCCACATATTGAGATCATAAATTCCACATATAAGTAAGATCATACAATATTTGTTTTTCTCTGACTTATTTCACTTAACATAATGCCTTCAGCATCCATTCATGTTGTCACAAATGGCAAGATTTCATTCTTTTTATGGCATATAAAATTTGTCAATTCAGTGTATACTTAGGTTGCTTCCATTCTTGGCTATTGTAAATTGTATTGCAATGAACATGAGGACACAGATATCTTTTGAAATTAGTATTTTTATTTCTTTGGATAAATGCCCAGAAGTGGAATTGCTGAATATATGATAGTTCTATTTTAAATACTTTGAGGAACGACTATACTGTTTTCCATTACAGCTGTACCAATTTATATTCCCACCAACAGGGCACAGGGACTCCCATTTCTCCACATCTTCACCAGCAGGGGCTATTTCTTACCTTTTTGACAATAGTTATTCTAACAAATGTGAGGTCATATTTCTTTTTTATATTATTTGTATTTCCCTGATGAATATTGATGTTGAATATCTTTTCATGTACCTGTTGGCCATTTGTATGTCTTCTTTTGAATAAAGTCTAGTCAGATCCTCTGCCCATTTTTTAATCAGATTGTTTTTTGTTGTTGAGTTATATGAATTCTTTATATATTTTGGATATTTACCTCTTATCAAATATATGATTTGCAAATATTTTCTACCATTTGATTCTCTCATCAAATATCTTCATGTGTTGACTTTTCATTTTGTTAATGGTTTTCTTTCACATGTTTATTTTGGTTTTTGTTGCTTTTGCTTTTGAATTCAGATCCAAAAAATTATCTCCCAGACTTATGTCACGGAGGTTACTGCCTATGTTTTCTTCCAGGAATTTTTTGGTTTCAGGCTTTACATTAACGTCTTCAATCCATCTTGAGTTGATTTTTGTGTGTGGTGCAAAATAGAGGTTTAGTTTCATTCTTTTGCATGTAGCTGACCAGTTTTCCCAAAACCACTTATTGACGAGACTGTCCTTTCCTGTTGTCTATTTTTGGGTCCTATGTCATAAATTAATTTACCATATATACTGATCTGTCTGTTTTTATGCCAATAATGTACTGTTTTGATTACTAAGATTTTGTAGTTTGAAATCAGAGAGCATGATACCTCTAGCCTTATTCTTTCTCAGGATTGCTTTGGCTATTTGTTATCTTTTGTGGTTTCATATAAATTTTATGATTTTTGTTCTATTTCTATGGAAATTGCTATTGGAATTTTGATAGGAATTGCATTAACTCTGTAGATTGCCTTAGATAGTATGGACATCTTTACACTACTACATCTTCTAATTCACAAGCATGGGGTATCTTTCCATTTACTTGTGTCTTCTTCAATTTCTTTCATCAGTGTCTTATAATTTTCAGTGTACCGGTCTTTTACCTTCTTGATTAAATTCATTCCTAGATGTTTTATTCTTTTTGATGCAATTCACTTAACTTTTTTTTTTTTTTTGAATGGCATTTGTGCTGTGCATAGAATTTTATGTTGGCAGTAATTTTATTTCTCAGTTACAAACTGAGGGTTTTGTGGGTTGGGGGGGGTTGAGTGAGCCTGGTGGTGGGTATTATGGAGGGCATGTATTGCATGGAGCACTGGGTGTATAACAATGTATTAACAATGAATTTTGGAACACTGGAGAAATTTTTTTAATTGTCTTTTTTTTAAACAGAGAAAAATAAACAACTATTATGTTGCTATTTTCATTTTTAATATATCAATCGAAACCTAATCTTTACTAGTACAACAGACATATTATTGAAATAATGACCAATGACAATTCAAGAGAAAAGAAATAAGAAGGCTGGTAGAAGGGAGAACTCAGAAGACTCAATAAATCAAAATCTTTTAAGATTTAAGAACAGATCTAAGGAATCAGATAAGCAAAAGAGTTGAAAGGATGGAAATTTGCAATCAGAGAGTGGAATTCTGGAATTGGTGATTTTTGAAATGTTACAATTTTGAGTAAAGTGGCCATTCCATGGAAGCGGTGCATGAGCATTCCTTAAAAAAATGAGAGGTTGGTGTGTAGGTAGGTTTCATATGCAGCAATAAATAATGAATACAAGAATGAAAAACAATTTAAAGATTTCAAAATTTTGATTCTCTTGCTATTTATTATTTTGTATAAGAATTATAGTATACTGTATATACACTATCAGGCAGACATTTCAATAGATTTGATTTTATGTCGTTACTTATTTTTTTTCTTTTGTTAAGTTGGTTGCTTCACTGATTATTTTTCAAAAAATCTACCCTTACAGATCATAATGTTCTCAAGGGAATGGCTGTAAACTAATTATTGCTGACAGAGTTACATTTCCTATTTAAAAATATATATATATATATATTTTTAGAAGGAGACACCTAGAAGTGACAATACAGGTACTATCTATCTTTTCATAGATGTAAGTAGCTTTTTAAAAACAGCTTTATTGAGGTATATTTCATATTTTATAAAATTAATTACCTTAAAATGTATGAGTCAATGATTTTTAGAAACTTTACTGAGTGCTACAATGATAACTGTAAATCAGTGTTAGAACATTTCTATTCCCCGTAACAAGATCTCTCATGTTAATGTACAGGTACTATCTGTTTGTATTCCTCTCCCCAAGCAATCATTAATCTACTTTTGGTCTCTGTAAATCTTCATTTATGGACATTTCATTTAAGTGGACTCATACCATATGTTGTTTCTTGTATCTGGTTTCAGTCACTTCACCTAAATGATTTAGAAGTTCATCAATCTTATAGCATGCAGCAGTACTTTATTTCTTTTTAAAGAAATATATAATATTTCATTATATAACATTTCATTATAATGATATAACACAATTTATTTAGCCATTCATCAATATTCTAAAGGGGGCAGATTATTGATTTGAGATCTTTCTTCATTTCTAATATAGACATTTAAAGCATTTTAGAAAAACTAATCCTGCTTCAGCCATATACCCTAAATGTTGATTTGTTGTATTTTGCTCCTATTTAAATAAAAGCTTCTTATCTAGCTGGCAATTTCTTCTTTCACTCATGTGTGGTTTGTGTTGCTTAGAAAACTACTGTTTAATTTCCAAACATATATGCTCTCCCCAAATTGTCCTCTGTTATTGATTTCTAATTTAATTTTATTAGAATATATTTATATATTTTGTATAATTTCAATCCTTTTACCTGTATTAGGACTTGGTTTATGGCTTAGTTGAATGGTCTATACTGGGACTATTCCATGTGTACTAGAAAATATTATATACCCTGCTACTGGCGGAGAGCCCTAAGGTGTTTATTAGTTCATGCTGGTTTATAATATTCTCCTTTTACATCTTTGCCAACTACCACTGTTGCTCTCTGGAAGCCATAATGTCTATTTCTTTGTGTGTCTTAAAATATTTTGTTGAAAATTGGACATTTAGATAACAATGTTGTAACTCTGGAAATTAAATTCTCATACACCTCTTCCCCACAAACACACACACATACCCCTGCAGGATTTGTGGTTATTGCTGTTTTATTACTTTTCTTTATTGACTTTCTTGGGTTAAGTCTATGATGTCTGCATTCCCTGTCTTATGTGATCACTCACATCTGCTCAGTTAGTCTCATTTTTAGTTAATGATTGCTCAGTGATTTCCTTAGATGCCTAGGGCCAGTGAGTCTTCCACTCCTTTCCAAGGTGGTGTGAGTGTGCGTGTGTGTGTTTGAGACAGAGCTAGAGTTCTAACATTCAAGTACTTTTGACAATTACTCCTTAACTTTCAAGTTTGCTTAAACCAAGCCTCAAGGTCAGCTAGAGGTGACAGGGGCTGCTCAGGACTTTCTTGTATATGCACATGGCCTTCTATACCCCAGGAATGTATTTGCATTTTAAAAAGCCCTCTTTGAACATCTCTTTCCCCAGATCATTTTTTAAAAATTTTGGCTGTGCACTTGTTTGCACAAACTGGTATTGGCCTTAGGCAGCTGCCAGTGTTAAACAATTGCAGCTGAATATTTTCAAAAACTGCCCCAGGGACAAAGCTTTTCAAAAGGCCAAAATCTGAGTCAGATCAAATAATGAAAACACTATGTGAATGTAGCTTTTCTAAGGAGCTTCAACAGGTCAAATAGTAGCAATACTCTGGGGATAGGGGTTTTCAAGTGTTCCAGGCCTGGCCTGTCCCATCCTGTGCTACCAGGCTCCTAGTTCTTAAGACAGCTAAGGAGCAGGGAGAGGAGGAATGGAAAGTGAACAATTAAAATGCTATGAACCTCCCTGTTGCTACTGAGGTTTGGTAGTTTTTCCTCAATAAATGCTCTTAAGATTGTTCTAGGCCTTTGGTTCATTTCCAGAGTTCTGTAAAAAATGATTTGTTAATTTACTTAGTATTTTGTTGCTTTTTATGTGAAAGCATATGCATTGACTTGTGATTTCTCCATGCCAGAAGTCCTGCCCACATGTAGTTTTTAAATACAATATCAACTTATTCTCTTGCCAGTGTATTTAATATTTGTAAGCTTCTGCTAAGAATTTCTATTACATTTAGGATTCACTTATGTTTAAAAATAAAGGTAGCAGCTTTAAATCCAAAGATACTGAAAATATGATTAATCTTAACCTGAAGAGATACCATATTTTAATATTGGACAAATATAGCTTGAAACTTCTTTTTTTTTTTTTTTTTTTTTTTTGCTTGAAACTTCTTTAGGGAAAACTAAGAAGAATGAAAATAAGATGAACATGAAGTGAAAAAAAAAGGAGCAGTTATAAGGCAAACAATGCAAATGCAAATTGGCTGACTGTCAGAAAAATAAATCATTAAAAATTAGTTGATGGAAAATTAAAAAAGAACCCTCAAAATAATATATGACAGTTCTCAAAACATATTCAGTGAAACAATGGATGGGAATCAAGTTGAAAATTGAAGTAAAATTATTTCAAATGGAAAAGAATAATGATCATGAAATATAAGATGAATATGGAAATAAAAGGATTTTAAGTACTTTTTTAGGGAGGTAAAAATTCTGAATTTAAGCAGGAGAAGTAAGTAAGGAAAATGCTTCTGCATAGCCCTGAAGTACTAATTCAGGGATCAGACTAATTCATCTTCTTCTGTTATCTGACTCATTTCAATCACGTCCTATCCCTGCCTTTTCCTATTTCTCTTCATAATCTTTCATCTGAGACCAGGAGGGCAAACAATTGGTCACCCAACATTTGAAATCCTAAAAAGATTTTTTAAAATAATTTAAAATCTGCAAGCAATGCAGTTATTTTGAAAGTCTGTGAGATCAGATACCTTAAACATTTCTAAACATAGCCTGAAATTGAGAGGCAGGACTTTAGGTACCTCTTCGCTGTATTACCAGACATATCCCACAAATGTGGAGGGCAAGGAGAATAAGTTCAGGAGTGGTAGTGCCATCCACCTCCAGAGGACTATGGACCCCAGAGTTGCACACTCTGGCCCTTCTCTTTTTATCCTCATTGTCTCCTCAGTGGACATTTGACCCAGGCCTCCATCTGCCATATGACTGATGGAGTGTGCACTTGCGGGCCTGCTCCACTGGAATAAGCTCCGAACCCAGCCCTGACAGGCTCATGGATGAGCATGGAAGTCTTTTGGGAACCAGAGCAAGGAAGAGCTTACACAAGATGTCTGTGTCTCACCATGCTGAAATGATATTTCAGAAGTAACTCTAATTGCACTTGGCGAAGTCAGAAAAACAAACATCCTGAGCAGCGGCATGGCCTTTCCCCATAGCAGGAGCAGTGCAACTTATTTCACATGCAACTGGGACCATGGCCCACAGTCACAGGAATGCCATTGCTGATTAGAACACTGCTGCTGAAATGTGCTTGTTATACCTATCAGTGGGAACATGAGAGAGCCAATATGAAGAACGAAGAACACACAGGGAATCATTCATTCTGGCTCATTTATTCCTCACTTGGAAAAGGGAGCGATGCCTTATTCACAACTGTGTAATTTCCAAAGGACATAGCTTTAGATAAACTTCCAAATTCTGTGTCATATTCTGGCTAATATATTTTGTAACTCCAGGGACAATTTACAAATAATTTATTTTTAACAACTTATTTACAACAATTTATTATAACAACTTGTTTTGTTTCTTACCTGAACACCAATCCTTAGAAACTATATTATAATTCTACAATAACCAGGGAACTTCAGTTTGACTGTTTTGTGGTGGTGACTTGTCTGAATTAATGTGTGTGACAGTATTCATTTTAATATTTGGACTCCTGGCAGGTCTTTTTCACATGTGGTCAAGAGTTTAGACAGCTTTCCAAAGTAGAACGACAGAAATTTTCTTACTAGTTATTAAAATGGCAATTCTTTGGTGTATGTACCAACAACACTATTGCCCAATAGGGTCTCATAGGGCTATTGTGAAGTTAGTTGACAAGTGAGCATGTGAAATAAGCTAAGGGAAGGTTTTTGTCTCTAAGTGCATTGATTGCAAATGCTTAGGTTTTTTGCTCTTTTTTTTTTTCTTTTTCTGTACAGCTTCTTGAGCTTCTTTTTACAAAATATATTCAGGAATGAGTATTTTGAGAACATGCTTAAATCTTTTTTTTTTTCCAATTAGCTTAGACATGTAGCACAACAATCATTAAGCAATTATATTTCTGAGTTGGTTAGAGATCATTTCACAAAGATAATGCTACTGCTCTACACAAGTGTTTCTTGACCATAAAAATTAAAAAAAAAAATTGAGGTTTGTTTCAACAGAATTTATGGCTTTTATGAAAGTATCCCACCTGATACTCTAAATCCTTGATCAGATCACCCACAAGGTCATTCTGACCAATTCCTCCCCATTCCCTACCCATGACTTCTTCTCTACACTTCTCCACACTCAGGAAGGCTAACCTATGTGGAATGTCCTCCCCAGACTCTTGGCGAGCCAGGTAGGAGACAGTAGGTATGGTAGCAGGAGAAAGAAATCTGGTGTTTCTTATCTCCTCCCTTGCTTCAATCATGCCTCCTTCTGTAAGAGAGAGTTCCCAGGCAGTCTTCCTTCCTTCAAAGTACCAGCTCCTACCTGGTTTCAATATCTCTATTTCCTCTCCTTGTCCCTTCAACCCCAAGTGTAGTGATGGCTTCCTGCTCTCACTAGTCTTGGTGTACTTTATCATCTCTTGTTTGATCATTAACTCTGTACATATCTCTGTGAGCACTCCCTACTTTTAAATATCTTCACTTGAACATTGGGGGTGAAATCTATTTTCTTTTGGGGTCCTGACTCATACAACATCTATTCATTGGCATATGTGTCTTGATACCCAGATAAAAGGTCCTTGGAAACAGAGAACCCATGTATTATTCATCATAGAGTAAGACTGGACTGCAGTAAGAAAAAGTAATTTAAAAAATACTTAATATTGGTAGCTCAAACACAGAGGTTTATTTCTTACTTAAGTAAAATGCCCATTTTAAAGAGATATCTGGAGGCCGCGGATGGGGTGAAGGGAGTTTTTATTTCTTATAGACATCCAGACATCCAGCTGACCATCAGAAAAGAAAAGAAAAACAAAAGTTCCAGAGAGTTTGCAAGAGTAATTAAGTGTCCTGGTCAGGCAGAGACACACATTAATACTCTTCCAAACCATTTGGCCATTAAACAAGTCACATGACCCCACCCAATCAAAAGGAAATCAAATCCTATCATTTTCTCAAAGGGCTAAAAGCCAGAACTATTTGACAAGTAGCACTAATTGCAACTAAAACCGTACAGTTACTACAGATCTAGCTCATTGTCCTTCCCAAAGACAACATATTCTCACCTCTTCCTAAAGGACAGCTCAAGGATGATGTTCCTTACTGCAGACATTTTGGAGACCCCCACCCAGAAGGTGGGGTTGTGCCTTGTTTAGGTTTTAATTTTTCTTCCTGGAGAGCCTTGATTTCCATGATTCCAAAGTCCCACCATGAGAAATTTTTCCTTTTACTTTATCCCCTTTGGCTGTCTGTGAAATAGACATTGGGACATATTTCCTCCGTGGGGACTAAGCAGTTTTTCAGACTGCTACTTTTGCCCATAGAAAATTAGGAACCAATGGTTCTTTTAATTCTTACATAGTCACATTCTCTTTTAGCCCCAGCTGATGGATTCCTTAGGCAAGAAAACTCTCAGAGACTTAGGTAGTTCATCATATATTTGATTCCAATCAACTCTGTGTATCAGTAACCATGCCCACAGTTATTTTCTAAATGGGTTTCTTAAATTTGCTCTATTTCTCTTAATTTTGGAAGCTGAACACACAACTAATCTTATTTCTCTGAGACATTTTTTTTTTCCACTTGAAAGATTTATTTATTGACGACATTTTAACTGGTCGTTGCTCCAAAACGCCTCATTCCATCCTGAGAGTGTGTCAGTGTATGTGGCGTCTATGCATTGGCATATCTTCAATGTTTTTAAATTATTCCAAAATCTGGATTTATCAATGATTCAGATTAACACTTTGGTAGGAACACTTTGGTAAGAATTGATTTGTAGTCTTCCAACTGCATCAAATCAGGAAATACAGCATATTAATCCATTTCAGTGAATGAGAATAAGCTTAATCACTTGACAATCATTTCATCATTTTAAAAACATATTTTCACTCTGTCGGTTTCTGTAGAGGTGTTTTGTGTGTCCCTTCCATGACCTCACCTGCTGTCCTAACTATTCTTACATGGCCCTGACCCAGGAACTAGTTCCAGGAGGCCTAGCAGCCAGGTTAGTGTTGCTGGCACATGCACACTTTGCTCCTGGCACCACCTGTCCTCAGGTTTCCAGGTTTCTAGGCCTGTGTGAACAGGTGCCACCTCAACCCAGCAGGACATCTTCCTGGATGGGGGTCCTGGAACTGTGTTCCTTATATGAGGGTGGGAAGGTCTTTTGAGTGAGACCCCGTGTGGCCCTGTAACTGGCTAGAGGATACTCAGTGCCTCTGTGGGAGTCATGTTTCCCAGGTGCTCTCATTAGTGAACTTCTTGGTTCTACCCTGGACATGTGACCTCAGGATAGCAAGAAACTATTTTTAGAATGGGGTGTAATTTGGCATCAAATTGAGTCCTCCAAATCACCCTGGAACCTTCACATATCATTGCAATTCCCAGACCCAGGGACCTATCCATAGGTACCTAACTGCTGAGTCACAGAGGCTCATGCCTCTGTGTATCCCCTCTAAGCCTGCCAGTAGGCATTAGCCCCCATGGCCTCTCAAATAGGACCCCGCCTTTTTTCCCCAGCTATCTCCCTAGAGCCGCATTTCTCCACACTGTTGCTTCACTGAGAAGGTTTAAGCAGTGGTTACTATCCTTACAGAATGAGAAGCCTGTCTGAAAATCATGATTGCCAGTTATCTCCCATCTCACATACCAATGATCAGGCCCTAAAAGACTTCCAATATGGAGCGAGGTACATTCCAAGTTTCCACAAGAGCTGGAGTCAGGCAAATTGGCTATTCTGTTTTGGAACTAGAAGAAACAGGCAGGCTCATTCCCAACAAGTCCCAAGCTGTTGAACTGACTCATTTTGTCAGGGCCCTGACCCGTGGACTGTTCCTGGGGAGGCCTGCCTGCAGGCTCAAAGCAGCCAGCACATGTGCACTTCACTCCTGGATACCTCCTACCCTCAGGTTTCTAGCCCTTCTAAGTTATGTGAACAGGAGCCACTTCAGGCCAGCAGGCCATTTTCCTGGAGCTAGGGGTGTCCACACTACACTCTTGATGTGGAGAGGGGAAGGTTATCTGAGTCAGACCCCTCATGGCCCTGTCCCTGGGGGTTTTTCTGGGCATCACATCCCCTAAGTGTCACTCATCTATGCACTTTCTGACTGTCCAGGGTGGCCCTCCTCCAGGGTTTTTATGAGCTCTAGCTTCAAGAAAACAGCAAACATTTTGGAGCAGGACAGAATTTGGCATTTCTGTGAGCCTGGAGCCCCCACCAGAAGCCTTGTCCATCCCCACTGATCCCAAATCCTGGGTCAGATCCAAGGTGCCCAAATGCTGTGTCCAGTGGCTGGAGGACTCCCAATTTGCCAACCCGCAGCTATCTGCAAGCGTCAGAACTGCTCTAGCCTCCCCAGCAGTCTTTCTAGAGTGGTCTCTCTCCACACTGCCATACTGGTAGTAGGCATAAAGTATGCAGATACTATTGTGTATTGGTCTGATAGAAGTTCAAAATCTACTGGTTTATAACTTAGGTGGAGTTATTTTAATCCACTTGGTTATAACAAAGACAAAGAAAAAGGGTTTGATAAAATAGTGACATGTTTTTTTGTGTCAGGATGTTATCACCTCATCTGTTCTGTTTAGGACTCAGTAGCTCAGCTGCTGAGGGGCCTGCTGGCATTTACCAATAAAAACATGAAGAGGCAACTGTGGCAAGGGGCCATTTAGACTGTAAATACAGAGAGTTTGTGAGGACCCTCTAAAGTGTTTGGTCTGCGCTGGGCAACTATTTGCTGATGGCAGGAGGGGGGTTCAGTACCCCTGCACTAAGGGTCACTCCCTTACTGGCAGGGGTGAAAAGCTGTGCGGTGTGGCCCCTTGAGGAAGACCATCATCCTGGTCAGAACCATCACCCTTGTTCCCTAGCAATGTCCTCTTTCTTCACATATAAAGGTGAACCTCAGCTAAATTTGGACTTTATTTTTTTCATCAACCCTTGCCTGGAACAACAGTGCAATTATCCTTGATCTGGAATAAAAGTTACTTATTTACTGGCTTTTTTTTTTTTTTTTAAGATTTTTTTTTCTATTTATTCATTAGAGACAGAGAAAGAAAGAGAGCATAAGCAGGGGAAAGAGATAGAGGTAGAGGGAGAAGCAGGCTTCCTTCTGAGCAGGGACCCTAATGTCGGCCTCTATCCCAGGGCCCTGGGATCATGACCTGAGCTGAAGGCAGACACTTAGGCAATGAAACCACCCAGGTGCCCTTATTTACTGGCTTATTAACTGACATTATCCTGTATACTATTGACTTCTGAAATTCACACAGCAAACCTGTGTTAAATAAATTGTAAAGACAAATTCAGTCTCTGAGCACGAATTTGCTGCCCAAAACGAGTTATTTACTACCTTGGCCCAGCTGTCCTTATGGGACCAAGAGCTTGTCTGGAAACCATAATTCCTGGGTATCTTCCATCCTACATTTGTTAGGGACTACATTTAGTCCTGGAATGGCTTCTATCTCACAATATCTGGTCTTAAAACTTACAAGATCCGGCAAGAAGCGTTAGCTACTGGTTGGACCAGGATGGACTATTTGCAGCAGCCCCATTTGACCTCCAGGACTTCTCATGTTAATGGCCTGACATAGGCACTGATCCCAAGTTACCTTGCTGACAGGATTGGGCAGCTGGCCCATGCACACTTCATTCCACAGGTACTACCTGCCCTCAGGTTTCCAGGACCTCTGGGCCTCTGTAATGAATTCCAGGGAGCTTGGCTGACAAAGCAGAGTGCATGCCACATGTGCAATTTGCTCTGCAACTACCCCATGTCCTCAGGTTTTTTAGACTTCTTGGAATGTGTGAATCGGTACCCCCTAAGCCCAGCAGGCCATGTTTTTGGGCTAGGAATACCCCACACTATACTCCTGATGTGGAGAGGGGAAGGTCCTTTGAATCAGACCCCTTGTGTCCCTGTGTTCCTGCACAGGGAGCTAATCAGCACCTCTCTGGAAGGCAGGTCTCCCATGTTTCTCTCACAAGTAAACTTCCCTGCCAGGCCCAGGATGGCACAGCTCAAGATATCTTGTAAAATATGGCTTCAGGGGAACAGGAAATGCTATTTGGGATCAAGGGGCAGTTTGGAATCACTGTGTGTCCCCTAGAAGTCCCTACTAGAATCTTGGGCTATCCCCACAATCCAAATTGGGCAACTGGTCTCAGGGTGTGTGATTGTGGATTTTGCACACCGGTTGACAGGTATAGCCTTCTTGACGATGGACAAGGCCTGCCCTTGCCCACCTGGCCTTATTCTGGAGCAGTGGTTCTCTGCACAGCAGCGTTGATGAGGTTTGAATGGTGGTTACTGCCACACCGCATAAGGGCCTGTCCAGCAGTCATAATACCCAGGTGTCTCCCATCCCACATAACAGTGGTTGGGCTTGCAATGGCTTTCATGATCCCATTCAGATATCCTGAGAGATAAGCTGCCAGGGGAATTAACTACTCTGTTTGGAGCCAGAGAGACCTGACAGCCCCTTGTTTTCCCTATAGGTTCCTACTTGTCACTATGCTAACTGTCCTGACACAGCCATGAACTTGGGACCAATCCATCCTGGGGAGTCTGCCTTTGGGTATAGAGAGGCTAGATCATACATGCTTGCTTTTCACCAGTCTCCTGTCCTCAGATTCCCCAGATCTCTAGACTTATGTAAATAGAGGTCACTTCAGTCCATCAGTCCATCCTCTTATAGCCGGGGTGCCCCACACTGTACTTCCAAAGACAAGAAGGGCAGGACATTTAGGTGAGAATGCAAAGCACACCTGTGGGAATCAGGTTCCTTGGGGGTCTCTCATCAGTGAACTTCTCTACCAGCCAGAGGTGGCAAGGCTAAGCAGTTGCCATGAGACCTGGCTTCAGAGAACTGGTAACTCATTTTTGGAGAGAGGTACCTGGGCATTCCTGTGAGTCCCATGCAAGTCCCCAGTGTGGAATCAGTCTATCTTTACAATCCCTGGACCAAGGAACTAGTGCCTGGATGATTGGTTGTTGAGTAACAGTGGCTCTTACATTGCACCTTGCTCTATGTACCTGCCCCAGGCATCAGGCCCACTCTAGGTGTTAGATAAAGCCCACCCTTGCTCACCAAACATCTTTTCCGAGGAAGGCTTTCCCCACACTAATCCACTAAAAAAAGAGATTAGAATGGTGGAAATGGGGGGGGGGACAAGATGGCGGGAAGTAGGAGGAGGCGCCTTTTCAACTTGTACCCCAAAGTGAGCTGATTACCTACCAAAGAACTCCAATCACCCATGAAATCAGCCTGAGATCAGAATTATACACGTCTGGATCTCTACAGGGGGAGAAGACGCCAGTGGGCAGGTAAAGCGGAGTGGGAATGGCAGACTGATATCGGAAAATAAACAAAAGGGGGAGGAAGCCACCAGAGGTGACCAGTTGGAAAGTAATATCCCAATACGAGCGAGAGGGCCCTGCGTCTGGGGACCAGCATTAACTTGGAGACTGGTTGAAAGCACTCCAAAAGAGCAAAGGATCTCGGAGGGAAATTGTGGGAATCGGGGTGGCTAGGGACAGGGGCTTAAGTCCCTGGTCCCAGGACAGCCTCCCCTGGCGCTGAGGCAGAGAGAGTGCGACGGAAAAACCAGTTCTTCATCCCTAAGCCGCCAGTGCGCCTGAGAACTCGTGGGGTGTTTCCTGTGAGGGGATGGGAGCCACACCAGGGGCAGAACACAGAGCCCTGCTATAGAGCCTGAGATACTCCCCTGAGAGAGGTATAAAGGCCCAGCTGGTGCCCTTTGATACGCGCCATTGTTTCAGAGCCTGCACCAAACTCTCCCCCCAGAAAGGTGCACGAAGGCCCAGCCTGGTGCTCTCGGACCTGCGCCCTGTTCTCAGAGCCTGAGACCCGCGCGTGAACCTCAGCCTCCCCTGAAATTGGTGCGCGCAAGCCGGGCGCTCTTAGACCCAGAAAGACCAGGCACTCCCAGCCCAGGCCAGTGGAAAAATCTCAGTGTGCAATTGCTGCTTGGAACCTCTCTAGTGGTCTGGAGGTGCCCAGAGCCGCTGCTGCCACGGTTTTGGGTACAAGCAAAATATCCTGCATCCCCAGGGACCACGACTTGGAACCTGCTCTGCCAGCGGCCAAGGGGTAACTTATTTGGGCTCTACAGCCAGACGGAGGCTTCTCTCTGAGAGGGAGATCAGGGTGCAGTTTGTTTTCCTCTAAAACTACAAAAACCATCAAAAGCGGTCAAAGTGAGAAAAAAAAAGGGAACAAACATAAAGACCACCAGAGAACAAAAGCCTGAAAACAAACAAACAAACAAACAAACAAAAAAAAACAAGACAAAACAGGGGCACTTGGGTGGCTCAGTGCGTTAAAGCCTCTGCCTTCAGCTCAGTTCATGATCCCAGGGTCCTGGGATGGAGCCCCGCATCGGGCTCTCTGCTTAGCAGGGAGCCTGCTTCCTCCTCTCTCTCTGCTTGCCTCTCTGCCTACTTGTGATTTCTGTCTGTCAAATAAATAAATAAAATCTTTTAAAAAACAACAACAAAAAACAAAACAGTTACCTCAGAGCCCACCCTCTTGAGGGGGGCAGGGGGACTTAAGTAAGGGAACATCATTGACTGAATCCCACGTGGCAGGCCACTCCCCGAGAAAACAAGAAAGAAAAAAAGAGAAAAAAAAAAAAAAAGGACTACAAGAGAACAACCACTACTTCATAGGAAAAATTTATTTTTTATTCATTCCCACTATTCTGTTTCATTTTTATATATATATAGGTAATTTTTTAACCTAATAACCATCAGAGTGAGCTATCCAGTACATCAAATTCCATAATAACCTTCTAACCTGAACTTTTTGATACATACACCTATGTTTTTCTTTTGCATTTCTATTTTTTGAATTCCTTCTTTTTTTAAACTTTAGTTTAGTCTAGTTTATTCCTTTTTATTTTTATCTTCTAATATTGATATAGAGTTAAACTTGAAAGTAATCCCCTTTCCCCAATCAATACTACCCCTATAGGTAAACTAAAATTTTTTAAATTTTTTATTTTTTATAAACATATATTTTTATCCCCAGGGGTACAGGTCTGTGGATCGCCAGGTTTACACACTTCACAGCACTCACCAAAGCACACACCCTCCCCAATGTCCATAACCCCACCCCCCTTCTCCTAACCCCTCCCCCCAGCAACCCTCAGTTTGTTTTGTGAGATTAAGAGTCACTTATGGTTTGTTTCCCTCCCAATCCCATCTTGTTTCATTTATTCTTCTCCTACCCACTTAAGCCCCCATGTTGAATCACCATTTCCTCATATCAGGGAGATCATATGATAGTTGTCTTTCTCTGCTTGACTTATTTCGCTAAGCATGATACACTCTAGTTCCATCCATGTTGTCGCAAATGGCAAGATTTCATTTCTTTTGATGGCTGCATAGTATTCCATTGTGTATATATACCACATCTTCTTGATCCATTCATCTGTTGATGGACATCTAGGTTCTTTCCATAGTTTGGCTATTGTGGACATTGCTGCTATAAACATTTGGGTGCACGTGCCCCTTTGGATCACTATGTTTGTATCTTTAGGGTAAATACCCAGTAGAGCAATTGCTGGGTCATAGGGTAGTTCTATTTTCAACATTTTGAGGAACCTCCATGCTGTTTTCCAGAGTGGTTGCACCAGCTTGCATTCCCACCAACAGTGTAGGAGGGTTCCCCTTTCTCTGCATCCTCGCCAGCATCTGTCATTTCCTGACTTGTTGATTTTAGCCATTCTGACTGGTGTGAGGTCATTGTGGTTTTGATTTGTATTTCTCTGATGCCGAGTGATATGGAGCACTTTTTCATGTGTCTGTTGGCCATCTGGATGTCTTCTTTGCAGAAATGTCTGTTCATGTCCTCTGCCCATTTCTTGATTGGGTTGTTTGTTCTTTGGGTGTTGAGTTTGCTAAGTTCTTTATAGAGTTTGGGCACTAGTCCTTTATCAGATATGTCATTTGCAAATATCTTCTCCCATTCTGTCAGTTGTCTTTTGATTTTGTTAACTGTTTCCTTTGCTGTGCAAAAGCTTTTGAGCTTGATGAAATCCCAATAGTTCATTTTTGCCCTTGCTTCCCTTGCCTTTGGCGTTGTTCCTAGGAAGATGTTGCTGCGGCAGAGGTCGAAGAGGTTGCTGCCTGTGTTCTCCTCAAGGATTTTGATGGATTCCTTTCGCACATTGAGGTCCTTCATCCATTTTGAGTCTATTTTTGTGTGTGGTGTAAGGAAATGGTCCAATTTCATTTTTCTGCATGTGGCTGTACAATTTTTCCAACACCATTTATTGAAGAGGCTGTCTTTTTCCCATTGGACATTCTTTCCTGCTTTGTCAAAGATTAGTTGACCATAGAGTTGAGGGTTTATTTCTGGGCTCTCTATTCTGTTCCATTGATCTATTTGACTGTTTTTGTGCCAGTACCATGCTGTCTTGATGATGACAGCTTTGTAATAGAGCTTGAAGTCCGGAATTGTGATGCCACCAACTTTGGCTTTCTTTTTCAATATCCCTTGGGGTATTCGAGGTCTTTTCTGGTTCCGTATAAATTTTAGAATTATTTGTTCCATTTCTTTGAAAAAGATGGATGGTACTTTGATAGGAATTGCATTAAATGTGTAGATTGCTTTAGGTAGCATAGACATTTTCTCAATATTTATTCTTCCAATCCAGGAGCATGGAACATTTTTCCATTTCTTTGTGACTTCCTCAATTTCTTTCATGAGTACTTTATAGTTTTCTGAGTATAGATTCTGTGCCTCTTTGGTTAGGTTTATTCCTAGGTATCTTATGGTTTGGGGTGCAATTGTAAATGGGATGGACTCCTTAATTTCTATTTCTTCTGTCTTGTTGTTGGTTTAGAGAAATGCAACTGATTTCTGTGCATTGATTTTATATCCTGACACTTTACTGAATTCCTGTACAAGTTCTAGCAGTTTTGGAGTGGAGTCTTTTGGGTATTCCACATATAGTATCATATCATCTGCTAAGAGTGATAATTTGACTTCTTCTTTGCCGATTTGGATGCCTTTAACTTCCTTTTGTTGTCTGATTGCTGAGGTAGGACTTCTAGTACTATGTTGAATAGCAGTGGTGATAAAGGACATCCCTGCCATGTTCCTGACCTTAGCGGAAAAGCTTTTAGTTTTTCTCCATTGAGAATGATATTTGCGGTGGGTTTTTCATTGATGGCTTTGATGATATTGAGGTATGTGCCCTCTATCCCTACACTTTGAAGAGTTTTGATCAGGAAGGGATGCTGTACTTTGTCAAATGCTTTTTCAGCATCTCTTGAGAGTATCATATGGTTCTTGTTCTTTCTTTTATTGATGTGTTGTATCACATTGACTGTTTTGCAGATGTTGAACCACCCTTGTAGCCCTGGAATAAATCCCACTTGGTCGTGGTGAATAATCCTTTTGATGTACTGTTGAATCCTACTGGCTAATATTTTGGTGAGAATTTTCGCATCTGTGTTCATCAAGGATATTGGTCTATATCTATATTGGTGGGATCCTTGTCTGGTTTTGGGATCAAGGTGATGCTGGCCTCATAAAATGTGCTTGGAAGTTTTCCTTCCATTTCTATTTTTTGGGAACAGTTTCAGGAGAATAGGAATTAGTTCTCTTTAAATGTTTGGTCAATTCCCCTCGGAAGCCATCTGGCCCCGGGCATTTGTTTGTTTGTAGATTTTTAATGACTGTTTCAACCTCTTTACTGGTTATGGGCCTGTTCAGGCTTTCTATTTCTTCCTGGTTCAGTTGTGGTAGTTTATATGTTTCTAGGAATGCATCCAGTTCTTCCAGATTGTCAAATTTATTGGCATAGGGTTGCTCATAGTATGTTCTTATAATAGTTTGTATTTCTTTGGTGTTAGTTGTGATCTCTCCTCTTTCATTCATGATTTTATTTATTTGGGTCCTTTCTCTTTTCTTTTTGATAAGTCTGGCCAGGGGTTTATCAATTTTATTAATTCTATCAAAGAACCAGCTCCTAGTTTCGTTGATTTGCTCTATTGTTTTTTTGGTTTCTATTTCATTGATTTCTGCTCTGATCTTTATGACTTATCTTCTCCTGCTGTGCTTAGGGTTTCTTTCTTGCTCTTTCTCCAGCTCCTTTAGGTGTAGGGTTACGTTGTGTACCTGAGATCTTTCTTGTTTCTTGAGAAAGGCTTGTAGCGCTATATATTTGCCTCTCAGGACTGCCTTTGTTGTGTCCCATAGATTTTGAACTGTTGTATTTTCATTATCATTTGGTTCCATGATATTTTTCAATTGTTCTTTAATTTCCCGGTTGACCCATTCCTTCTTTAGAAGGATGCTGCTTAGTCTCCATGTATTTCTGTTTTTTCCAAACTTCCTCTTGTGGTTGAGTTCTAGCTTCAAGCATTGTGGTCTGAAAATATGCAGGGAATGATCCCAATCTTTTGATACCAGTTGAGTCCTGATTTAGGACCGAGGATGTGATCTATTCTGGAGAATGTTCCATGTGCACTAGAGAAGAATGTGTATTCTGTTGCTTTGGGATGAAATGTTCTGAATCTATCTGTGATGTCCATCTGGTCCAGTGTGTCGTTTAAGGCCTTTATTTCCTTGCTGATCTTTTGCTTGGATGATCTGTCCATTTCAGTGAGGGGGGTGTTAAAGTCCCCTACTATTATTGTATTATTGTTGATGTGTTTCTTTGATTTTGTTATTAATTGGTTTATATAGTTGGCTGCTCCCACGTTGGGGGCATAGATATTTAAAATAGTTAGATCTTCTTGTTGGACAGACCCTTTGAGTATGATATAGTGTCCTTCCTCATCTCTTATTATAGTCTTTGGCTTAACATTTAATTGATCTGATATAAGGATTGCCACTCCTGCTTTCTTCTGATGTCTATTAGCTTGGTAAATTCTTTTCTACATCCTCACTTTAAATCTGGAGGTGGCTATGGGCTTAAAATGAGTTTCTTGGAGGCAACATATAGATGGGTTTTGTTTTTTTATCCATTCTGATACCCTGTGTCTTTTGATTGGGGCATTTAGCCCATTAACATTCAGGGTAACTATTGAGACATATGAATTTAGTGCCATTGTATTGCCTGTAAGGTGACTGTTACTGTATATTATCTCTCTTCCCTACTGATCTACCACTTGTAGGCTCTCTCTTTGCTTAGAGGACCCCTTTCAAAATTTCCTGTAGAGCTGGTTTGCTGTTTGCAAACTTTCAGTTTTTGTTTGTCCTGGAAGCTTTTAATCTCTCCTTCTATTTTCAACGATAGCCTAGCTGGATATAGTATTCTTGGCTGCATTTTTTCTCGTTTAGTGCTCTGAAAATATCACGCCAGCTCATTCTGGCCTGCCAGGTCTCTGTGGATAAGTCATCTGCCAATCTAATATTTTTACCATTGTCTGTTACAGACTTCTTTTCCCAGGCTGCTTTCAGGATTTTCTCTTTGTCACTGAGACTTGTAAATTTTACTATTAGGTGATGGGGTGTGGGCCTATTCTTACTGATTTTGAGGGGCGTTCGCTGAACCTACTGAATTTTGATGCTAGTTCCCTTTGCCATATTGGGGAAATTCTCCCCAATAATTCTCTCCAGTATACCTTCTGCTCCCCTCTCTCTTTCTTCTTCTTCTGGAATCCCAATTATTCTAATGTTGTTTCGTCTTATGTTGCCACTTATCTCTCGAATTCTCCCCTCCTGGTCCAGTAGCAGTTTGTCCCTTTTTTGCTCAGCTTCTTTATTCTCTGTCATTTGGTTTTCTATATCACTAATTCTTTCTTCTGCCTCATTTATCCTAGCAGTTAGAGCCTCCATTTTTTATTGCACCTCATTAATAGCTTTTTTTTATTTCAACTTGGTTTGATTTTAGTTCTTTTATTTCTCCAGAAAGGGCTTTTATATCTCCCAAGAGGGTTTCTCTAATATCTTCCATGCCTTTTTCGAGCCCGGCTAGAATCTTGAGAATTGTCATTCTGAACTCTAGATCTGACATATTACCAATGTCTGTATTGATTAGGTCCCTACCCTTCGGTACTGCCTCTTGTTCTTTTTTTGTGGTGAATTTTTCCGCCTTGTCATTTTGTCCAGATAAGAGTATATGAAGGAGCAAGTAAAATATTAAAAGGGTGGCAACAACAGGAAAATATGCTTTAACCAAATTAGGAGAGATCCCAAATCATGAGGGGGGAGAAAGGGGATAAAAAGAGGTTCGAAAAGAAAGAAAGAAAAAAAAAAAGAGAAAAAAAAGAAAAGAGTTAAAAAAAGAAAATGAATAAAGAAAAATATAAAAAAGAAAAAAATATATATTAGATAAACTAGTTAAAAACGTTAAAAAAGAAAAGGGTAAAAGTTAAAAAAATTTGTTTGCAGAAGAAGAGAAAAAGAAATGAAAAAGAAAAAGATTAAGTTAACTGTAAGCCTAAAAAAATCACTGGGAGAAAGCCATGAGTTCTATGTTTTCCTTTCTCCTCCTCTGGAATTCTGCTGCTCTCCTTGGTATTGAAACTGCATTCCTTGGTAGGTGAACTTGATCTTGGATGGATTTCTTGTTGATCTTCTGGGGAGGGGCCTGGTGTAGTGATTCTCAAGTGTCTTTGCCCCAAGCGGAATTGCACCGCCCTTACCAGGGGCTAAGTAATCCACTTGGGTTTGCTTTCAGGGGCTTTTGTACCCTGAGCGCTTTCCGTAGAGTTCCAGAGGACGGGAATACAAATGGTGGCCTCCTGGTCTCTGGCCCAGAAGAGCTGAGAGCCCGGGGCCCCACTCCTCAGTGTGTCATCAGAGAACAGCGCCCAGTTACTCCTGACTTCCTGACCTCCAGCCGCGCTCCGAGCTCACCGAGCCTGTGACCGTTTCAAGGTAACCCCAAGCTGTGATCTTACTGTCCGCTCTGTCTCTGTATTCGGTTTTCCCGTCCCAATACCCGCAAGTTCTGCAACACTCAGACACCCCCGGTCCTTCTGTGACCCTGCGGGACCTGAGGCCATGCTGACCCCGCATGGGCTTCGCCCCGGTTTAGCCTCTGGAGCAATGTCCCTCAGCGGAACAGACTTTTAAAAGTCCTGATTGCGTGCTCCGTTGCTCCACTGCTTACCGGGAGCCGGCCCCTCCCCCCGGGGTCTATCTTCCCGTCGCTTTGGATTCACTTCTCCATCAGTCCTAACTTTCAGAAAGTAGTTGTTTTTCTGTTTCCATAATTGCTGTTCTTCTTCTCTTCGATCTGCCAATGGATTTGCTTATCTTTAGATAAGCTATCTAGTGGATCTCCTGTTAGCTGAAGTAGTCTCAGCCTGCTACTTCTCCACCATCTTGACTCCTCCAGTTCAGGTAAACTAATTTTTAATCCCCCTTTATCTTAGGAAAGTTGAGTCCTTTAACAAAGATATCAAGATACATCCAGAAAGAATCAAAACAAACTTCCTCGCACACACAGAATTTATAACCACTCTCCCATCTTTTTCTTCCACAAGTGTTTCTGTGTTTGCCTGATAGTATATAAATCTTATACTTGGGGTTCTTTTTGAGGAGGTTCTTCATTTGCATATATATATTTTTTCTCTTGTCATATACTTTTATCTTTTTGTCTGTCTGTTTTTGTTTACTTCATAAATCTTACCTTGGGGCCCGTTTGAGCTGAACCTTCTCTTTCATCTTCCCTTTATTTTCTCTCTCTCTCTCTTCTTTTTCTTTTTCTTTTCTTTTGTCTCTTGTTTGGGTGGGGAATCCTGATTGCTCAGAAGTGTTCCAGGGTGCACCTTGACAGCACCATGTTTAATACATCCAGCTACATTTTTTCAGTCATCTCTCACCAAAAAGACTAGGAGGAGGAATGCCCAACAAAAGAAAAATACAGAGGATGGACCTTCGGAAACAGAGCTAATGGATATCAACATAGACAATATGTCAGAAAGAGAATTCAGGCTAACAATTATCCAGGCAATAGCTAGGTTGGAGAAAGCCATGGATGACCAAACAGAATTGATCAGGACCGAGCTGAAAGCCACCAGACAGGATGTGCAAAATGTTAGGGCGGAGCTGAAAGCTACCAGGGAGGAGGTTCACAATACTCTCAAGGAGTTCCAATCTAGTCTAAACTCTCTCAAAGCTAGGATAACTGAGACAGAAGATAGAATTAGTGATCTGGAGGACTAACAGATAGAGAGAAAGGATCAGGAGGAAGCCTGGAACAAACAGCTTAGAAACCACGAAAACAGAATCAGGGAAATAAATGATGCCATCAAACGTTCCAATGTCAGAATTATTGGAATCCCTGAAGGGGAGGAGAAAGAAAGAAGTCTAGAAGATATAGTGGAACAAGTTCTTCATGAAAATTTCCCCAATCTCGTGAATGGAACCAGCGTTCATGTACTAGAGGCTGAACGGTCTCCTCCCAAGATTATATATTCCAAAAAAAATCACGACACCTGTTAGCCAAATAGAGGAATTATAATTGTAGGTATAATCTCTTGAAAGCCGCTAGGCCAAAGAGGCTCCTTACTTACAGAGGGAAGCCCATCAGAATAATGTGAGACCTGTCCACAGAGACCTGGCAAACCAGAAAAGGCTGGCAAGATATATTCAGGGCACTAAATGAGACAAACATGCAGCCAAAAATACTTTATCCATCAAGACTGACATTCAAAATGGATGGAGAGATAAAGAGTTTCCAAGACCGGCAAGGCTTAAAAGACTATGCAACCACCAAGCTGACACTGCAGGAAATATTAAGGGGGTTCTATAAAAGAGGAAAATCCTAAGAATAGCATTGAACAGAAATATAGAGACAATCTACAGAAAGAAAGACTCCAAAGGTAACTCGATGTCAATAAAAACGTATGTATCAATAATCACTCTCAATGTGAATGGCCTAAATGCGCCCATAAAATGGCACAGGGTTGAAGATTGGATAAAATGACAGGACCCATCCATATGTTGTCTACAAGAGACCCATTTTGAACCTCAATATACACCCAGACTGAAAGTGAAGGGATAGAGAAGCATTTTTCATGACAATGGGCCTCAAAAGAAGGCTGGGGTAGTGATTCTCATATGAGATAAATTGCATTTTAAACTAAAGACTGTAGTCAGAGATACAGAAGGACACTACATAATCCTTAAAGGGCCTATCTACCGAGATGATCTAACAATTGTAAATATCTATGAACCCAATATGGGAGCAGCTAATTACTTAAGAAAACTGTTAATCAAGATAAAGAGTCATATTGATATGAATACATTAATAGTAGGAGATAATCTCTCTCTCAGAAATAGGCAGATCATCGAAGCAGAAAATCAATAAAGAAACAAGAGCATTGAATGACACATTGGAAGAGATGGACCTCATAGATATATACAGAACATTCCACCCTAAAACAACAGAATATTCATTCTTCTCAAGTGCACATGGAACCTTCTCACGAATAGACCACATACTGGGTCACAAATCAGGACTCAACCAATACCAAAAGACTGAGATTATTCCCTGCATATTATCAGATCATAATGCTTTGAAACTGGAGCTTAATCACAAGGAAAATTTCAGAAGGAACTCAAACACCTGGAAGCTAAAGGCCACCTCGCTTAAGAATGCTTGGATCAACCAGGAGATCAAAGAAGAACTGAAACAATTCATGGAAACCAATGAGAAGGAAGACACTTCGGTCCAAAACCCATGGTATACAGCAAAGGCAGTCCTAAGGGGGAAATACATAGCCATACAAGCCTCCCTCAAAAAAATTGAAAAATCCAGAACACAGCAGCTGTCTCTACACCTTAAAGAACTGGAGAATTAACAACAAATCAAACTAACTCCACACATACAAAGGGAAATCATCAAGATCAGAGCTGAGATCAATGAGGTAGAAACCAAAGATACAGTAGAACGTATCAATGAAACTAGAAGTTGTTTTTTTGAAAGAATCAATAAGATCAATAAGCCACTGGCCACACTAATCCAAAAGAAAAAAGAGAAACCCCAAATTCATAAAATTATGAATGAAAAGGGAGAGATCACAACTAGCACCAAGGAAGTAGAAACAATCATCAGAAGTTATTATCAACAGTTATATGCCAATAAGCTTAGCAAACTAGATGAAATGGGTGCATTCCTGGAAAAGTATAAACTCCCCAAATTGAACCAGGAAGAAATTGACAACCTGAATAGACCAATATCTAGTAACAAGATTGAAGCAGTGATCAAAAACCTCCCCCAAGACAGGAGCCCAGGACCTGACGGATTCCCTGGGGAATTCTACCAAACTTTCAAAGAAGAAATAACACCTATTCTCCTGAAGCTGTTTCAAAAAATTGAAGCAGAAGGAAAATTTCCAGACTCTTTCTATGAAGCCAGCATTACCCTGATCCCCAAACCAGGCAAAGACCCTACCAAAAAGGAGAATTTCAGACCAATACTACTGATGAATATGGATGCTAAGATTCTCAACAAGATCCCAGCAAACAGGATCCAACAGCACATTAAAAAGATTATCCACCATGACCAGGTGGGATTCATCCCTGGGCTACAAGGATGGTTCAACATTCGCAAATCAATCAGTGTGATAGAACAAATTAATATGAGAAGAGAGAAGAACCACATGGTCCTCTCAATTGATGCAGAAAAAGCACTTGGCAAAATCCAGCATCCATTCCTGATTAAAACGCTTCAAAGTATAGGAATAGAGGGAACATTCCTGAACTTCATCAAATCTATCTATGAAAGACCACAGCATATATCATCCTCAATGGGAAAAAGCTTGCAGCCTTCCCGTTAAGATCAGGAACAAGACAAGGATGCCCACTTTCACCACTCTTGTTCAACATAGTATTAGAAGTCCTAGCAACAGCAATCAGACAACAAAGAGAAATAAAAGGTATCCAAATTGGCAATGAAGAAGTCAAACTCTCTCTCTTCACAGATGACATGATTCTTTATATGGAAAACCCAAAAGACTCCACCCCCAAACTACAAGAACTCATATATCAATTCAGCAACATGGCAGGATACAAAGTCAATGTGCAGAAATGAGTGGCTTTCTTATACACTAACAATGAAAATACAGAAAGGAAAATTAAAGAATCGATTCCATTTACTATAGCAGCAAGAACCATAAGATACCTGGGAATAAACCTAACCAAAGTGGTAAAGGATCTGTACTACAGAACTACAGAACACTCGTGAAGGAAATTGAAGAAGACACAAAAAGATGGAAGACCATTCCTTGCTCTTGGATTGGAAGAATAAACATTGTTAAAATGTCTATACTGCCTAGAGCAATCTATACTTTTAATGCCATTCCGATCAAAATTCCACCATTATTCTTCAAAGAGCTGGAGCAAATAATCCAGAAGTTTGTATGGAATCAGAAGAGACCCCGAATCACTAAGGAAATGTTGAAAAACAAAAATAAAACTGGGGGCATCACGTTACCTGATTTCAAGCTTTATTACAAAGCTGTGGTCACCAAGACAGCATGGTTCTGGCATAAAAACAGACACACAGACCAGTGGAACAGAGGAGAGAGCCCAGATATGGACCCTCAACCCTATGGGCAATTAGTCTTCGACAAAACAGGAGAAAATATACAGTGGAAAAAAGACAGTCTATTCAATAAATTGTGCTGGGAAAACTGGACAGCTATATGTAGAAGAATGAAACTCGGTCATTCTCTTACACCATACAGAAAGATAAATTCAAAATGGATAAAAGACCTCAACGTGAGACAGGAATCCATCAGAATCCTAGAGGAGAACATAGGCAGTAATCTCTTCGATCTCAGCCACAGCAACTTCTTTCAAGATATGTCTCCAAAGGCAAAGGAAACAAAAGCGAAAATAAACTTTTGGGACTTCATCAAAATCAAAAGCTTCTGCACAGCAAAGGAAACAGTCAAAAAAATAAAGAGGCAACCCATGGAATGGGAGAAGATATTTGCAAATGACAGTACAGACAAAAGGTTGATATCCAGGATCTATAATGAACTCCTCAAACTCAACACACACAAAACAGGCAATCATATAAAAAAATTGGCAGAATATATGAACAGAGACTTCTCCAATGAAGACATACAAATGGCTATCAGACACATGAAAAAATGTTCATCATCACTAGCCATCAGGCATAATTTAAAACTACATTGAGATATCACCTTACACCAGTTAGAATGGCCAAAATTAGCAAGACAGGAAACAACATGTGTTGGAGAGGATGTGGAGAAAGGGGAACCCTCTTCCACTGTTGGTGGGAATGCAAGTTGGTGCATCCTCTTTGGAGAACAGTGTGGAGATTCCTCAAGAAATTAAAAATAGAACTTCCCTATGACCCTGAAATTGCACTCCTGGGTATTTACTCCAAAGATACAGATGTCGTGTAAAGAAGGGCCATCTGTACCCCAATGTTTATAGCAGCAATGGCCACGGTCGCCAAACTATGGAAAGAACCAAGATGCCCTTCAACGGACGAATGGATAAGGAAAATGTGGTCCATATACACTATGGAGTATTATGCCTCCATCAGAAAGGATGAATACCCAACTTTTTTAGCAACATGGACGGGACTGGAAGAAATTATGCTGAGTGAAATAAGTCAAGCAGAGAGGGTCAATTATCATATGGTTTCACTTATTTGTGGATCATAACAAATAGCATGTAGGACAAGGGCTGTTAGAGAGGAGAAGGGAGTTGGGGGAAATTGGAAGGGGACTATGAGAGACTATGGACTCTGAAAATCAATCTGAGGGGTTTGAAGTGGCGCGGGGGTGGGAGGTTGGGGTACCAGGTGGTGGTTCTTATAGAGGGCATGCCTTCATGGAGCACTGGGTGTGGTGAAAAAAATAATGAATACTGTTATGCTGAAAATAAATAAATTTAATTAAAAAATAATTTTGGAAATGGTTATACCCCATATGATCTTCCTGTCCTGGCTGGTCTAGAGGCCTATCAGGCAATCATGATTCCCAGGATCTCACACCTGAGATAGCTCCAGTTAGGCCCAGAATGGATTCCAAGTTCCCAGGAAATCTGGTGTCAGAAGAGCAAGCCACTATGTTTGGGAGTAGAGAATGCCCTTTTGGACCCATGTGTTCCCCACAGGTTCCCACCTCAACCTCTCAGTCAATCAGTACATGCCCTGAGGTGGGAGCCAAGCCCAGGGATCCCACTGTGGTTTTGGAGCACCCAGGCCTGCACACTTTGCTCCTGCTACCCCTTGTCATCAGCCCCCCACCCCCGGGAACTTCAAGGCCTGTCTGTATGGGGGTGGTCCAGCCTGGCAGCCCACTTTGCTGGAGCTTTTGGCTCCTTGTGCTGTACCTGTGATGGGGAGAAGTAATGGTCGTTTGGGGCAGACTTTTGAGGCCCTACATGGATGAGTCTCAAGGCCTCCTGAGAATCATTTCTGCAAAGTGCTCCCCATCAGTGAACTTTTGCTATGCCCAAGATGGCCAGGCTAAGGAGTTTCTGTTCGGATTCAGGAAAACAGATAGCTACGTTTGGGAATGGGATGAAATTATGTATTGCTAGAAGTCCCCCAGAATTCCCCACTGGGATCCCTCAATCTGTAATTGCTGGACCGGGAACCTGAGTCATAGTAGCTATCATAAATGCAGTTAGCTAGCCAATCTCTCTTAGCATTTGCATAGGGCCTACATTGGCCTACCCTATTGTCTTCCTGGAGCACTGTTTCTTATGCTGCTGCTTTGATGATGAGATGTGAATATTTGGTACTGTCAGACCCAGATGGCCTTCTTTCCTTATAAGACAAGAAGCCTGTCTGGTGACTGTGATTCCCTGGTCTTCTCTGTCCTACCTAACCCTGCTCAGACTCAGGCTTCCAAGATCACCTGGTGACAGGGGGATTAGCTCCTTGTGTTGGAGCAGGATAGGCCCTGTGGTCCTCACCCGTGCCCCACAAGTACTCGTGGCAGACCCAGGTACACATCCAGGGTGACTGGTGTTGGGTTAGAGTGGCCATAGCATAGCATGCACAATTTGCTTCTAGGTACGTCCTGCCCTCAGTTTTCCAAGACCTCTCAGCCTGTGTGAACAGGTGTTGCTAGATCCCAACAGGCCATCTTCCTAGAGCTAAGGGTACCCCTCATTGGTCCTGTTGCAGAGAGGGAAAACCAGCTGAGTCAAACGCCTGTGCCTGTGTGATACTTAGCACCTCTGTGGGAGTCATGTCTTCCTGGTGTCTCTTTTAATGGCTTTCTCAGCCTTGTGCTGATTGGCAAGGCTGTTATTTGATGAGGTCTGGCTGTTGGGAAGATGGTGGTGTGTTATGGTGTGGGGTGGAAGCTGGCATTGCTGTTAGTCCCATGGAAGTCTGTGCTGAAATTTGGTCTATCCCCTATTCTGTCCACAAGTCCTAGACCTGTGGACATAACTTAGGGTGCCTGGACATAACTTAGGGTGCCTGGATGCTGATTGACAGCAAAAAGCATTTGCTCTAGTGTACCTGTGAGCAAACATCAGGGCTCTTTGGCCTAATGGGATAAGGCCTGCTCTAGTTTTCACAAGCAGGGATCATCAAAGAAAAATGAAGCTTCTTGAGGTATTCAATGTAGGGGGCACTTAAAAACCATCTTAAGCCAGCCAGATGAAGGACAAGGAATTTTGGACTTCTGTTAGGAGAAGAGGAGGTAAGTTATGGGAAGATGATCAGGAAATATGTGGTAAACCAGAAATTTTTAGTAGGATTTTATAACTGAAGCAACATGAGTTTGCTCCTTGGTGAGTCAGAGATAGAAACTACACCAGGTTAGTTTTCTCACAGGCTCTGCTTAAATCTGCTTTGCTGTAGTCTCATAACACAAAAAATAGAATAACGAACATATCTAACTATATCAAAACTGACATGAAGCAATCCATAGTCTGTATGCTCTTTACATGAGATGCACTTTAGAGTCAAACATGCATATTTAAGTTGAAATATAATAAAGACAGAAAAACATATATGATCCATATAACCATAGAAAAGCTGGAGTGGCCACACAGATATCAGACAAAATATATTTTAAACCAAACTAACTGGGGCACCTGGGTGGCTCAGTGGATTAAAGCCTCTGCCTTCGGCTCAGGTCATGATCCTGGGGTCCTGGGATCGAGCCCCGCGTCGGGCTCTCTGCTCCGCGGGGAACCTGCTTTCTCCCCTCTCTCTGCCTGCCTCTCTGCCTACTTGTGATTTCTCTCTCTCTGTCAAATAAATAAAATCTTTAAAAAAAAAAAACAAACTAACTGAAATGTGACTAAAGGTAAAGAGGAAAACTTGATTATGATAGAAGTGGTTCATCTATTAAAAATTGTGACAATTATAAATATATGTTATATTTATAATTTATATTATATTTTATTATTATTATATAATAAATATATTACATATATAATAATAATGCACAAGGAGTTAATCAATGTACTATATTAAATATATTTATTATATAATAAATATATATACGAATAAAGCTCCTACAGGTTCAGAAAAAAGCATTTGACAAAATCCAACACCTTATGAAACACCTCATGAAAACATACCACAGACCAAGTATGAGAGAACTCTTCCTGACCATGGTGAAGAAAATCCATGGAAAAACACAGCTAATATCATAAGTTTGATATTGGGTAATGATGAAAGACTACATAGTTTCCCCCTAAGATCAAGAGCAATACAAAGATAGCCACTCCTGCCACTGGTATTCAACATTGTACTGGAGAGTCTACTCAAGGAAATTAGGGAAAAAAATGAAATAGAAATCATCGAGATTGGAAAGAAAGAATTAAAACTATCTCTATTTGGAGATGACATGACCCTGTTCATTTAAAAATATAATAATTGCATTAGAAATGATTAAAACTAAATAACATGTTAGCAAGTTTTTGTAGGGTACAGATCAATATAAAATAACAACAGTATTTCTATATTCAATCAATGAGCCATTGAAAAAATAAGAAAACAACTTAATTCACATTAGCATCAAAATGAGTAAAATACCTGGGAATAAACTTAACAAAAAATGTATAAAACTTTACTCTGAGAACTATAAAACATCGTTAAAAAATGAAAGTGTTGCTTAACTTTTTAATTTACAGATAGATTTTTGACGAGCCGCTAAACACCAGTGTGTAAATTCATAGATGTATTTTGAAAATTAGTTCTTATGAAACAACTAGTTCTAGTTTGAGCTAAATATGTAGCCTATGCGTAATACATTACATTTTCATTTTCCTCTTTCAAGAAAACTTGACTGTTTTGTCCAAATACTTACTGCATGTTTTTAACTGTAAAGAAATAAATTTTTCTTTTTTTTAATTAAAAAAAAAATGAAAGCCCTCAATAAATGGACAGGCATTTCAGGTACAACAATTGAAAGAAATATCTATTTGTATGTTTCGCCCAGGCAAATATATAGACACAGAAAGTAATGTGGTGATTGCTTAGGGCTGGGAGTGGTTAGGAGGAAATGGGGAGTAAGTGCTAATGAGAATAGTCTGTTTTTTGGATGATCTGAAATAGACTATGGTGATGGTTGCACAACTCTGCCAATATACTAAAAACTATTACATGGTATAATTTTAATGTATGAATTATATGATTTATAAATTACATATGCTAAGCTACTATATATATCTCTTCTATATTATAAAAATTGATCACTAAAAATTTTAATAAGGGATTTTTATATATAGATAAAAGCACCATTGAATATTCATATCAGGTTTAAAAACTCACGATGGGGGGTGCCTGGGTGGCTCAGTGGGTTAAAGCCTCTGCCTTTGGCTCAGGTCATGATCCCAAGGTCCTGGGATTGAGCCCCGCATTGGGCTCTCTGCTTGGCGGGGAGCCTGCTTCCTCCTCTCTCTCTGCCTGCCTCTCTGCCTACTTGTGATCTCTGTCTGTCAAATAAATAAATAAAATCTTAAAAAAAAAAACAAACTCATAATGGGAAAATATTTATTTTATTTTAAACTGTTGAAAATTTGGAACATGCAGGAAATTAAAAATAAAGATGATAAACATTACTTCTTATTTCTCTCCTACTCTCTGTACTTCTCAGAATAAACTGGGTTCCAAGAGTAGGGATGTTACTCTGTCCCAGGAAGTCAATATTTGAATTCTTTTTTTTTTTTTTTTTTTTATTTGTCAGAGAGCGAGCGAGAGCGAGCACAGGCAGACAGAGTGGAAGGCAGAGTCAGAGGGAGAAGCAGGCTCCCTGCGGAGCAAGGAGCCCGATGTGGGACTCGATCCCAGGACGCTGGGATCATGACCTGAGCCGAAGGCAGCTGCTTAACCAACTGAGCCACCCAGGCGTCCCAATATTTGAATTCTCTGTCTTTTTTTTTTTAAGGATTTTATTTATTTATTTGTCAGAGATTGAGAAAGAGAGAGAAAGAGCACAAACAGTGGAGAATGGCAGGGAGAAGGAGAAGCAGATTCCCCATGGAATAAGAAGCCCGATGTGGGATTCAGTCCCAGGACTCCAGCATCATGACCTGAGCCAAAGGCAGATGCTTAATTGACTGAGTCACCCCAGCATCCCTGAATTATTTTTTTCTTAACAAATGAATTTAAAAACAAATGGAAAGAGATATTTTAAAGTGAGATGATAACCCAAATTACAGCTATGTTGGCGTTACAGGAATTGATGAAAATAATTGGAAAGTGACATTTCAACAGATCCTTCAAAGGATAGCTACAATTATGATAATAATATCAGGTAATATTTATTGATAGTGTATTATATAGTAGGTACTCTGATACAAGCACCCCATATATTATCCAACAATTCTTCTGTGTGGTGTGTGTGTGTGTGTGTGAAATATTTATATTTTTTATTGCACATCACTCCTTTATTATATTGATCTGGAAAAAAAGATTTAGTACAGTTACACTCAAAATGAGTACTGGGCCCAAGTGGCAGGGCCAAGCAACTGGAACATGATCAGAAACAGATACAGTGAAAGACACACTTAGACATGATCAAGAGGCATTTCACTCCCATAAAACATTAAGACAGGGGAGAGGGATTCTAAAACATATTAGGATGAATTCGTAGGCCTCAGAAGTCAAGTTGCTCGTCGCACGTTGGTATGAGGAATAACTTATTTTGGGATGATCACATGTGGGACTATTTCAACAGCCACTAGAAATCTCAGAAAGGTTTTAGTTGTGTGTGTGTGTGTGTGTGTGTGTGTGTGTGTGTGTGTGTGTATACAGTAAATGTAATACCTAAAACATTCAGATTGATCCCACTCTCCTGGAGCCAGTTCTTCTAGGGTCAGAGCTGAAATGATCATTTTAGTCACCATGCAAGTTACATTCATCTTCAGGCTAGCTCCTGTCCTACTATCTTGGTTCCATGGAATCCTCAGCCCTTTTGGGGGGCTGAACACTGTCTCTGGCCTCCCCAAGACCACTGGTGGCTTTTTAGGTTGCTGTACTTGAACGGGTAGAGCTGCCAAGCTCAGTCTTCCAGCCTGAAGCACTGGAACCAGAACTTTTACCCAGCCCAGCCGCAGGGAGAAAGAAGAGACGTAGCAGAGAAGTTGCTCCTAGCACGATGCCCTGCACAGAGGAAGAACAAATGCAGGAACCCTGATTCTCCAGTTGTAAACAAAGTGAGATTTTCTTATCCTTCGGGTCCCTTCCCTGGGCTGTATTCTTACTGGTGAGAGAATTCTGTGAACAAAAAGAAAAGGCAGGGCATGGTCTACAAAAATGAATGAATGAATGAATGAATGAATAAATAAATAAATGTCTCCCCCACCACTCCTCCTTGCTTCCCAGTCTCTTGACTACAGAAGCTACAGAGTAGTAGAAAACGGGTTCCTGGGAACACAAATAGGCTTTCTTGTTTCTCATTGGTCACACCTAAGCTGGCTTCTCCCTATCCCCAACTCAAGCAGGTCCTTAGTAAGAAAGCAATAGCAAAAATTCCAGAGTTACTAATGCTCTACTCTTGGATCAGGTCTTTCCTCAGCTTGGACTGAAGCCCAGGCTTCAGAAGTGCCATTTTGACTTGATTATATGAAGGGAGCAGATGCAAGAGACAAAATGGCTTAATAAAATTAGGAGCCACTGGTCCCAGTCTTCAGGTAAAACTTAAGATGCCTACAGATGTGGTCAGCGCGATTTGTTCAAGGAGGACGTGCAGAGGAATGGGATGGGTACGGAGGATGTCCTTGGGCAAGTAGTCTGCCTGTTCTCTTTCACTCTTTAGCTTTGTGCTGGGCAGTTGAAGCTTCTATGGCTTTACCCACTGCTTCTTCATTCCCTAGGAACTGCATGGGCATGATGGGCTTCAAATTCCTGTCCAATTCTTATACCATGGGAATACCAATTGGCAGCTGCAGCTCCGAGATAGCCTCTTTGGAAAGATCCTCCAGACACCTGACAATGTACAGAAGGCTGTTGCCATAGGCTGCAATATGTACCTATTTTCCCTCCTTGATCTGGGAGTATTTCTTCATTTCAAAAGGGCAGAATTCTGGCAATGGTGTACATCAATCAATCACAGGAGGATAGCTGATATTCAGTGAGCTCTGCACACTTGTGAGCCTTACTGATGTTGCTGTGGAATGTCAGGCTCCATCTCAGGTGGTGGGACATCATAAGGGCATGTCCAGATCTTTACCTGGGCTTTGCCATGCTTGGCAGCAGTTTTTGAGGCTGGTTAGAGTCCCATAGTGCCACTCACTGGGGCATTAAGTCCTCAGTACCAGCAGCGACATTTGTCAATGGCATCCAAAACAGTCTGAATTGCTCTCTTCTGTGCGTGGGTAAAGCAGGGGTCCAACTCCTAGCAAGCATCTCACAGTGCCTGGCCATTGTGCTTTGCCTCCTCCTGCCAGAGGGGCTCAGGTCATGTTGTACCAGCCACTGAAGCAGTGCTCCCAGTCCCAAGTGCTCTCACCCTGTCCTCTCCTACCAGTTCGTAGGTGACCATGGCAGCGGCTCGGGGAAAACAGTGGATTCTTTGAGCAGCTGTCCAGTCCCAGCCGCACCTGCGCACTTGCCTAACTTAATTCTTACTTTAACACAAGTTGGTTTTTATGATACCCTTTATGTATACTAGAAAATCGGAGCTTAGAGATGGTGCAAATGTTAACTGCTGGATAAAGTCCCAATTGCGCCATAAATAAATGAGGATGACTTAATGACCAAAAGTCATTTAATAAAAAATATGGGTAATTTTGTCAGATGTTTTAACTCCATTTGAGGGTTATTTATAGAACTAGAAACTCAAGATATCAGATTATCTATCTCTATATCTATCTATATTTATCTATATTCATATTCTATCTACTTTCACTCCTAAATTCATATATTTAAAATATAAATTTTATTAAATTATCCAGAATGTAAAACATATATAGCTCCATTAAAAAAAAAAAAAAAGACTTTGCAGATGAAGCTCAAACTCAGAATAGCATCTTATTTGTGAAAAACTAAAGTTGAGTAAAGTTCTAATCAAAAGCACTTGTTTTTCCAGACATAAGAAAGTGAGAAAGATGGGGTGTGTGGGTGGCTCTGTTGGTTAAGTGTGGGACTCAGTTTCTGTTCAGGTTGTGGGCTCATGAATGGTGAGATTGAACCCCACCTGGGGCTCAGTGGGGAATCTGCTTCTCTCTCTTTCCTTCTGCTTCTGCCCCCAGCCCTCACAAGGTTCTGTCTCTGGATAAATAAATAAATGTTTAAAAAAAATAAGAAAGATTACCGATTAAACAAACAATTACCATTCACTTTCTTTGGGCCACAATAAGGTATGTGTTTCTGTGAAATAGTTTTTAGAATGGGAAAGGAAACTAAGTTACATATTTTTGCTCTTAGAAGATAGGTTTTCCAGGAAGAACCAACTATGAACTCCTTTAGTCATCTGTGAAATTCATGGGTTTGAACTTTGAAAAAAAAATCTGTTTTGAAATTATATGCTATGTTTGCCTTACATAATAGGTATTACATCCTTTTTTTTTTTTTTTTTTAAGATTGTATTTATATGAGAGACAGAGATCACAAGTAGGCAGAGAGTCAGGCAGAGAGAGAGGGGGGGGGAAGCAGGCTCCTTGCTGAGCAGAGAGCCAAATGCTGAGCTGGATCCCAGGTCCCTGAGACCATGAGACCATGACCTGGGCCAAAGGCAGCGGCTTAACCCACTGAGCCACACACAGGCGCCCCATGCATCTTGATATAAAGTCACTCTCTCATATGCTTAATAAAAATTTGCAATAGGTCAGACCTCTATTTGGCATATGAGATTCAAAGAGATTCACAGTGGATCCTATTTCTAGAAAAAGCACTGGGTAAATAAACAGCCATCTATGTAAAAATTAACTTGTCCCATATCTTTAATAGGCCAAATTCTAGAATTTGAAAATGTTTTATAAGATACAGACTTTCTCTTAATATTTATGATAGTGATGTGTTGCCTATACATTGCAATACTTTAAATAACCAAGTTTTATTTCTCAAATGAGGGCCACATTTTACAAAGAAACAAAGCTTTTGTTTATTTCATTTGTCACCTTAGAAAAGTGGATAACTAGAGTACAATAAAACTCCCTTGGATGAAAATGTTGGGTGACTGCTTTCTCAGGAACTTGTCCATTCCTGAGCACTAGCCTCCAGGTCTTTATGATTCAAATTTGAAGTTTGGCAAAATTACAAATGACTGCATCTTCCGTCTTTGTTTCTCAACAAATGGTTGATCTGTGAGAACCAGTGTTCTACTGAAAACTTTTAACACAAATACATATTTATCTTTGTCTTTGGTAAAAATATAGTGGGTTCTGATAAAATTTCCCATGCTCTACTTTATAGGCAAAACAGAGCTCTTGGGGGACAATATGCAAAATATAACCCAAGAGGAAAGCCAGAAACAAACAAAACTTCACATAAAGTGAAAAGAAAATGAGTCTTTCATTTTCCAAAAGATGACATGAGGACTCCCACAAACCATCTTTCTGGTGAAACAACCATAATTAGTGAAAACGATAGGAAAAACAAAAAACAAAACTAAAATCTCTGTACATAGTCTTAAGAGCATTCAGCAAATGGAGAAACATTTGTTCAAATCTATTAAATTTTAGTAAGAGCAGTGAGAGAACATGGCATATGAGCCCTGAGCTACCCACCTCAGCATGACAGAAGCTCAGCATGACAGAAGCTCTACTGGCCAGTCCACTCAGGATACAGGGCTCCCTCTGCTAAGATTGGCTGAGAGATCCTTCCTTCACAAAGCCTCCACAGAAGACAGAAACTCTCTTCCAGGAAGAGTAGGGTGAGAAGAGGGGCCCCATCTACCTCCACATTCTGCTCATAGGGTAGAATTCCACACCAGTACAGACAAACCAAGACAAACAGAGGCCGATAGCCTGCCCAGGGCTCTGCTCATAAAGACTGGTATCACTCAGAAGTGGGCTATTGACCTCATGCCCTAGGGCCATGACTCAGAGACTTTGCCCAGGGTGGGAACAGAGAGCTCTGAAGCTCTCCTCAAGGGAACCAACTTAATTTGGAAAAGTAGATGGGGAAGCTGACACCTAAGCATGGTGTTGAAAACAGTAGAAAGAAAAGCAATTAAGAGGATGCTGGTAGCTCTGCAAAAGCAACAAGCCAAACTATAGTCAGTTAATAGTTACCAGAGAAATCCAGGGAAGGAGAAAAGCAAGAAAAGTCATCCTGGAGTAGGAAGGAGCTTCAAAAACTGGCCTAAAATCTACCACTGTAAATAAATTTGAATTAAACTGGATCAGACCGTGGAGAGATTTATGTACCAGGGCATTGCTGAAAACAATTAGGGCAACTAGCCAGTGGTTAGTGGAAGATAACAACCAGTGTGATTGCATCAGAGGCAGCCAATTTAACAGAGAGATTAGGGAAAAGAGAGAGTCAAAGAAAAAGCAAAAACAGTTTCATACCAGGTTGACCACAGCCATGTGCAGGGCTGGGACTTCTGGAGAGTGGTATCAGAAGCTATGTAGAAAGAGAAACCACTGAACAGTCAATCCAGCTAAGGCACTAACCAAATAACAAATCAAATAAAAAGCAGATAAACCAAATAGATGGAAAATTTTCAACAACATATTAGAAAGCCAAGTTCAACAACATATAAAGTATGATACATTCTGACTAAGTGGGATTTATCCCAGAAATGCAAGGTGGTTTAAAATCAAAGAATTAATTTAAGTAATATTGTAAGGACCTGTTCAGCCAGAGCAGCCCCATCCCGGTTGAACTGCCATTTTGTTGTTTATGCAGTAAAACTTAAATTGACACACCCCCCCCCAGAACTTATTTAAAAGCAAGTCCGGGAAACCAGTCCCAGGTGACAAAGCCCAAATACAAGGGTGGGTCAGGTCAAGTGGAGACATTCAATCAGTGGGGGCGCAAACTGTCTCCTAGCTACCAACGAGTATGGGCCCCGCCCTTGGGGTGCCTTTTCGGTGCCCATTCTGACTAAGGTGATAGGCTAGTTCCTGAATAGCTACAATGGGGTGAATTATAGTTCAATTGGCCACCGGTGTGTGACCTAGCATGACTGTGCAGCTTTCTCTGTGTATCGCAATCTCACTGGCCACCTGTGTTTGGCCAGGCTCAACCACATGGCCTTTGCTCTATAAAAGTTAATCTGTGAGGCAGGGAGGGGTCCCGCACACTCTGTAAGAGGCATGGCCCTGGCCAGTTGGTTTGATTCTTGATGCTTGGTGCGAAATAAAGCTTTGCTTGACCTTTGCTTTGTATCAGTCTCGCTCCTTTAATCATTATTGGGGGACCCAACATTGGGGACCCAACAATATATTGTATCATGGATTAAAGAACAAAAACCACATGATCATCTCAATTGGTGCCAAAAAATGCTTTTGACAAAATTCAGCACCTTATTATGATAGAAACCCAGGACAAACTAGGGTGGAAGAAAGCCTCCTAACCTCATAAAGAACATCTCTGGAAAGCTCACAAGCTAGCATACTTAAGGTGAGTGAATGAAACCCTTTCCTCCTGAAAAATCTGCATTGTTAGAAAGCATCCAAAATGATTCCAATGTAACTGGTCCATAGATCTCCATTTGGCAATCTCTGTAAGATGAGAAAAAGTAGGATTTCTTATCTGATGAAATTAGAACTAGGAATTAGCATTGGCTACAGATAACATCACTAAATGGTGTACACAAACCTTAACCTTTCCATAAATGGCACTTAGTTCAGGATACACCAAAAGTAACAAGACTTTGATGCAAGTAGTTTATTAAGGGACCTGAGGTGCTTCTAAGAAGCAAAAGTGCAGGAACAGAAAGACCAAAGCACCTACACAGAAAGAGTAAAATGAATACCTTGCTATGTGAGTTAAGGTCCCTCTTCACCCAGGGCTTACATGGGTCTGTCCTTTGCCCCCGTGCCTGAGATAAGAAGTGGGAAGACAAATGCGAATTGGAGCCCTAATGACATTTACAAATATTAACCCTGTTCAATAACATAATATTTTATCTTAAGTCATACCAACATTTATTCATTCCTCAATCTTTCAATATTGGATAAGTACCACACAGTTTGGCTTAAATGTGGTTTCTTTTGGGGGTCCTTTGCAACTACTTTAACTTCTCTTCACTTTAGTTTCCTTATAATAACATTAGGATAATTCTAGGAACTCACTTGTATTATAAGGAATAAATAATTATTGCCTATGAAGCTAAGGAAAAATTTGTGACACTTGAATTTGTGACATTTGAATTCTTAATAAATATTATCCTTTTGTATTATAAGGCTAACAGCATTTACCTGTGGTTATTGCATTAAACACAGCCATAATGACTCATACTTTTACTTATTATAAAGTGGATCAAATTTTAAATGACGTATGGAGCAATGAAAATAAGAATGTGTCTTCGTTTTTACAATTTTTATTCAATCCTTTATGTTTGTCCAAACTGCAATTTAATATTAGTGATTTGCCTTCATGGAGTCTTTTTATAACATTCAACACAATTTTTTAATTACTATATTTATTTATATTTTTGAAAGCACAATATACATAACATACATTATTTAAAAAGTGCAGTGACTGGGCTCTCTCCCTTCCCATTCTCTGGGCCTCTCAGGTTAATCCCCAGACTTAGCACCTTTTCTGATTTTCTCACATTTCCTAGTAGAAATAATTTATACTTCCAAATCACTTTATTTTGGTTTTTGTTTGTTTTGTTTTTCTCCACATATGTAAAACTTCAAATTTGTGTCTTTGTATACCAAAGGTAGCATAGTATGAATAAGTTCTGTCATTCCTTTCATTTTTCTCTCAGAGCCTGAAATTTTAACTTTTCTTGGCTTAATATAATTTTTATTGAGATATAAAGCATTGATTTGTGTACATTTGGAGAAATATATTCACCTGACAGAGAAACCACTATCACACAAATCAGTTTTTCCTGTACTTAAGCTTTCTATGCAAGCACAAATGATATTCTCTTGGCTTATTTTGTTCAGCAAATTGGTGGAAAATCATCTCTCTTACGGTTACATATAGTAACAGTCTATTCCTCTTTATTGCTCTATCATGGAATTGCTGTATCATTGGATAGATGACATTTGTAGATACAGAGAGGCAGGTGTTGGACTGAATATTATGGATATAGAATCAGATTATTAAATGAATTTTGAAAAAGTAGAAAAATAAATGTAATGTTACAAGATGGGCTTTTCTAGGTAAAAATGTAAAGGTTAAATATACTTAGGGAAAAATTGACTACACCTAGAGAGGTGGAGATATCCATTTATGTCAATACTTATATGTGTTTTGTTGTCACAAAATGCCAAACTATACTTTCTGTTGGGAGAAAGTTCTTGTTAGGCTTGCTGTTTTTATAAATCATATACCACTAAGCCATAGCCAAATCTAATTGCTCTTTCTTCATATATTGTTACTTAATAGAAATGAGTCTCTGGGAAGAAGTATTTCAATTTATGCATTGGTTTGAGGCAGAGGATTAAATCTGGTAAAACAAGACATGTGCACAAATCACTTTTCATATATCATTTAATTTTTAGGAAATTATTTTTCCTAAAAAGAATGTACATTTTCATACATTAAAAAATTTCATATATCATTTAATTTTTAGGAAATTATTCAAATAGTATTATTATTAATAGTTCTCAGATGAGAAAGCTTATCATATAAGATGTTAAGTAACTTCCCCAAGATCATAAAACCAAATTTGGACACTCAAATCTGGTTTCATTTTTACCTTTTTCCCATATGACTTCCCCAATATACAGCAGTTGCTAGTTAGTGGGAATGTCATTAATGAGTTACGTATTGATTCTGATTGTAATTTATTCACATTCTACTAAATCCCATCAGGATTTAAATGATTTCATAAGAGAAAAGCAGATATATTCAGATGAAGACATTAATATATATATTTTGTAGTACATTAAATGGGTCCCTTGCAACTTGAACTTGAAGCCCTTATTCATGCTGTCTAATTTCCCTCTGCAGAAAAGCTGACTTGACACATATTTAAATTACTGGTCTTTACCAAAAAGAATTAATTCTAATCATTTTCTATCCTGGTTAAAATAAGGTTTGTTTTGAGCTTATTTTGAACTTAAAAAAGTCTTTCTACAGGACTCAGGCCACGTTACAAACACAAATATTTTATCCAGATATGTATTTCAGAATTGGTGTCAAGAGAGTGAAAACTTTTTAAATTTAAATTGAGTAACATTGCCCTTCCTATTGTTAGGCCTAATCCTAATACATCCTTGGCTTTGATGGTTGTTCAAGGAGAACTGGAAGAATGATTAATTCTTTGTATATATCCCATTGGAAGGGATATAAGTTTTATGTAGAAAGAATGGGCTCCCCAAACTCTTTTCCAATTTCTTTTCAGCTTATCAGTTAAATGCATGGTAGGGTTTAACAAATTACTATCACTGAGTTTCCCTACTTGCCTTTTAAACAAATAAGGAAACTACCAAGTGGGTTTCAGCCAGAAGTCACTTTGTCTGTAACTATAGGCTTTTTGTCCCATGTGTTTAATATGAAATAATTTGTCTTTCAAAAAGAGCTGGAAAACAGTAAAATTTGTAAAACAACAATTTTTGCTTTTACATTTTAGTTCATTCATTCTTTCATTTTTAGTCTTTTGATATATTAAGAAATTATAAATTAATTAATTGCCATATTAAGCAACCTAGTCATATGTTTTCTGTGTCCATTTTTTTGTTGTTGTTCATATATTGGAAGCTTTCTTAAAGGCTAAAAAAGTTTTTAAATATATCAATTATGTTTTTCCTAAAGCTTATGGGTTCGCTGGGGATCCTTTAGATACATGAAAAACTGATAGTTCATACCTTAACTTTTTATTTATTGGATTCCCAGAAGGACTGAAGTCTTTTTTCTCATACGTTAAATTACTAGGCACTACTTCTTATTAGTGAAATGATTGTTCATGTCCTTTGACCATATATTTATTAAGATCAATTCTTATTAACTTATATGAACTCAATATGCAAATATTAATACTTTTTTCGTAACCTTTCCTATAAAAGTTTTCCCATATGTATATAAAATATTTTTTGAGATATAGAAGATGAGTAATGGGGTATTTAATGATTAAAGATATATGTTTGGACCTTCTTATGTTTAGATTCAAATCTTAGTCCAATTTATGATAAACTTCGTGACTTTAAAGCAAATTACCCAATGATAAAAATAATACAGCAAAAATATGTGATTTTACTATGTGTATGAATTATGAGGTGAGAAGCTCAAAGAATTTAAGTTGTCCATGGCTAGCAGCTAGTGGTATGGTCAAGAATAGAAACCAGGTATTTCTTAGGCTTATGCTATTAAAAACCATACCAAATTATGTCTATGATTATGCATACTATCATGGAAGAAATTGAAATAACAAGACATAGCTACATTATAAAATGATGAGGTAATATTTATAGAATTTTAGGAAATGTGTAGTGTATAGTAACTCCTCAATGACTTTATCTCACTTATGAATATATATCCATATCTATCTTCTCTATCTATGTCTATTTCATGTTCTCTATTGCTTCCAAAGAAGATTAGGAAGGCTTTTCTTATCCATCTTTTTAAAATTCAAATTAGCTATGTAATTAGAAAACATTTATTGAATTTCTACATTGTGATGCTTCCCTGGAGACCCTCACTGTTTTGAGGATGCCCCTTTTCTAACCCTATTGTCAGTGCCCATCTATTTTTCTCTCCTACACATTCCTTCCAAGTGCTATTCTCACCGCAAGGCGTTCATGGATTACCCACCTGGTATTTACTACAAACAAGCATGTTCATTATGGTTCTCTCCACTGAGTTTCAAATCCATGCTTCCAACTTACTAATGTTTCTCAAAATACAACATATCCTAAACTGAACTTACCACATTGTTGTCTACCCTAAACTTGCCTACACTTTAGTGCTCTGATCCTTTGGAGAACATCAGCCCTGGTTTTCCATCTGAAACATTCCTTCCACCTGTCCATTCCCTCCACCCCATTTTCACCTGACTAAAGTATATACCTGACTAAGTTTCGAATCACATATCCCTTCTGTGAGCCGTCATTTCCATAGTTGTACTTTTCTCTGCTTTATAATTCCTCCCATACTTAGATCAGAGAACTCTTGGTGTCAGACATTATGTTGTGTTCATCTGTGTATCTCCAGCACCTACTCAAAGCTTGGCTGGTCTGAGTAAGTGCCCCAAGTAGCAAGAATGATTTCATTGCCAAAATGCAATAAAACTTTCCAACTGGGATACACCTCAAGGGTCTTCATAATTAGTCTTCCTGATTTCTTTGAGAGTTGCTTCTTCCTACATTTCAAGTGTATCATTATAAATTGATTTAATCAAGAAAATAAATGATAGAAGCTAATAGTAGCAGATCATATGAAAAATAGAAGCTGCATATCTCTTTTACTATAGGTGCAAGGACAGTGATTATATATGGTGCCCAATAGAACATATTCTTCACATTGAACATCTGAAGTCTCATCTGTATACAAGGTCTTGTGTTAGAGTCCATGAGGACAGAGACAACTAAAACAGTTTCCCTGCCCTCAGAGGCAGTCACCATTTAAGAAAAATTGAAAATGGAAATATGAGAAATTCTATAGGACAGACCTGAAGATAATTTGCTGATATTTACCAATCTTGCTAAAGTGTGGATATTAGATATAGTTATATATTCTCCATGTCTCTTACTCTTTTTAAAAAAAGATTTATTTATTTATTTTGAGAGAGAGAGAGAGAGTGAGTGCACAAGGAGGAGGAGGGGGAGAGGAGCAGAGGGAGAAACAGAAAGAGAGAGAAACTGAGCAGATACCTCATTTAACACAGAGACTGACTCAAGGCTCTATGTCACAACCCCAAGGTTATGACCTGAGTTGAAATCAAGTGTTGGATGCTTAAGGGCTTAGTCCATTAAGCATCCAACTCTTGATTTTGACTCAGGTCATGACCTCCAGTTATGAGATTGAGCCCCATGTTGGGCTCTGAGCTCTACACAGAGTCTACTTCAGATTCTCTTTTTCTCCCTCTCCAACCTACTTACACACACATACTCTCTCTGTCTCTCAAATAAATAAATAAAATCTTTAAAAAGAGTTGGAAGGTTAACCCAGGAGCCTCTCCTCCCCTCCCCCGTTTTTTTGGAGTAGTCTCCATATTTCTGAGTCAAGGAAATAGAAGTAACTGGGATAAACACATAAAAATTTCACCTTCCAAACCAGTTTCCATGGAAACGAAACAAAGAATAAGAAAAAAATGTATTATATATTCAACTGCTTTCAGGAACAATGACACAAATCCATAGTTTTAAAATTTTGTTTCAGTTAGAACTCCTTTAATATGTTGAATATGAAAGCATTTGGGTTGGAAACAGACCCTGAAATATGCTGAAATTTTCCCACTTGCCACCAAAGTTTGTAAAATTATTCATTCATTTAACAATATTATTGGGTGCCTAATATATGCCAATTTTTGAAGTTATATTCTGTGAGAACAGTTGCTCAAGGAGAAGGAAGATAAAGGAACTGACAGCTGATGAGCACTTACTTTATTCCAGAGAAGTCTGGGTGATCTGTGTGTACATCATCTCATTCTGTAAAATGTATATTATTATATACATTTTTTAGTGTTCTATAAATGTTATGCATACTTTCAAGATGAGGAAATTGAAAGTGATTTATAGTAAATATATGCCCAAGATCATGTTTTTAGAAAGCAAGCTAACCCATGATTTTCAAATCTAGGCAGCCCATTCTTTAAAGTACTTTCTCTTTGAATTGTTCTGTAATGTCTTCATCAAATTCTAAATAGATCGGTTAAATTGCCATCATTTTGGTTCAGGAAAGGCATCAGGAGGATTGGTGGACAATATTGTACATCTTGGTGATATGCCTTATTTTATAATTCTGTAAAATGTATAAAACATTTCATATATGAAAAAATATTAACTGGAAAATAGAAGTATAACAAAGGTGTTCAGAATGAGTGTCTCCACAATGTATGACTTCAGCATGTGGCTTACATTGAGCTGATGTCAATCAAGGCCCAAAAGACTCAGGAAGAACTTTTACCTCTCTCTTAACTGCCTAAAGAACCTAAATAGAAGGCTGATCCAGGAAGAGAACTATCATCAGAGATGACTACAGAGTCTGAGCTAAGTGTGGTAAGCTCGAGGGAACTGGGCAGGTCTTGGGGATCAATTTCTCTCTCTCTCTCTCTGTGACATGGCAAACATCTGGTTATCAAACATTTGCTCTTCCCATCTCCTTCTGGATTGTTTTCCTCCCATTTGAAGTCCCAGGCCTCTATCCCTTCTCCTTATCTCAGGATGATATATAAGCCTCTATTGTCTGAGTGCCTGAGGATTTCATATTCTTATGGAGCTCCTGCACATATATAATTAGATTTTTTCTTTCACCTGTTAATCTGTCAAAGAAACCAGAAGAATAGAAGAAAAATATTTCCTCCTCAACAATATGAAAAGGAAAGAGTCTTAAAGCATATATATTTTAAAACATCTAGTATAGTACATATATGTTAAATCATAGATAATATATAAATTATATTACATATATATAATTTAAGAACAGTTCTTCCATTTCACATATTTCATTACCTCAACTATATATCAGTGATATTTTGAGAAAATTATACTAAGACACATACCAAAGTTCACCTTTAAGTAAGTAGCCCTACTTAAAAATTAAAGAGATAAAGAGATGCTAAAATTCGGAAGTTTGTTTATTGGAAGAAAGTATTCTAAAAGATTGACATTAATTTGTGGAAAAAAATTTCCACCAGAGGGCAGTATGGATTTATAATCATTCTAAATGTATAAAGAGACTGTTCTTACTTTCTTAATCCAAAAACTGTGCTGAGGTAGATAAAATCTTTAAAAATGTTTGTATAATAACTATTGGAACACATGATATTTGATTACCCAACTATTACACACCCAACAGTGTATAGCAGTGTATAGTGTATAGCAGTGTATAGTGCATAGCAGTGTATAGAGGTCATATATTTTTTATAAACATGGATAATCTGTTTTTGAACCAACCACTGTCTTTGATTTCTGCAAGCCAAAATTCAATCTTATCTGGCTTTCAGGGTTTTAGAATTGCTATACTCATTCATGAATGCATTTCTAATAACATATACTTCTATGAACAAAACAAAGTGGCAGTAATTTCTGTATTTGTGATTTTAAAATAAGCAAGTGTGTAAAGAATCGTAGAAAAAACACTCAGAAAGTCAATTTATTTTCAAAGAATGAAGAAAAGAAGGAAGAAAACAGCAAATATTCACAGGTAATAATTCTAACATCAAATTCTTATCTTTGCTGAGGCAAGTGAATAAAATAGATTTTTTTTTTTTAAGGCTGTTAATTACTAGCAATTTGAGTGTTGGTGAAGGGTGGGTTAGGGAGTAGGTATTTATCTGTAACAAGTTCTAGACAAATCAACTATAGCTAGGCAGCTTCTTTATAGTTAGATGCTGGTAAAACTACTATCATCAAATTTTGGAACTACTCACATGAAACCAAATGGCAAACAATTTGTGAAAGTTACTAATAGCAAGAGCACATTACAGTTTATACTTTTGCAAACATTCTCTCATTAAGTGCTCACACATTTTACAGATGAATAAACAAGCTTAGATTAAATAATAAGCTTGAGGTCATATGGCTTATGCATGATGTGAGTTCCCAAGGGAACAGTTACTGTGTAGGACTAAATCCTAAATCTCCAAATCCTTAATCAGTTAACTGCAGTGGTTGCAATTAGGATAAAATAAATTTAGGCAGAGGAGATCAGTTTTACTACAAGCTAAGGCCTTGGGCTCAAACCACGTACCTAGTCTTTTAACCCGATGAACTAGACTTAACATCATTCTGTTTGTCTTAGGAAAGATCCTCAATCCTACCTGGCCACCAGCATCAGTGGCAGAATATACTCCAAAGAGAAGGTCACTAGGAATAATGAAAGCGAATTAATTCCCAACCTTGAAGGCATACTAGAAGTAAGAAGCAGGCATAAGTAAGAATTTTGCTCCAGGAGAGGCGGCTTTTCCAATCATTGCCTCTGTGTCTCCATCTGGAAACAATGAGTTGAATACTTCTTCTGCACACACCCTCCAGTTCAGAAGTGAATAAAATCAATCGTGCTTTTAATTCAGTTGGGCTTCTGCAAGAAGTCATCCCTATCCGTCCACTTTCCTTGTCAGATAGGATCCTCATAAGCTTATCTAACCAAGTTTCTTAAACAAGTTTAGTGAAGACAGTTCTATTACCAGACCATATGCAACAATTTAACCAAAACATTTTATTGTCACAAGTATGCTCTTCAAAATTGTACATCCTGTAAAAGACTGGAAAGGGCACATCTTTTTTGCAGAGATTAAGTCTTAAAAAGTAGGGAATTTCTTGCATCTGAATCCCCACAGGTGAGGTAAGAACAATTTGGTTCTAAAATATGCTCAGGACTATCTCAGCTGGACCAGTTCCTTTTCAGATTGGTGATCTGAGGAAAGATCATTACCTGGCTGGGGCTGGAGGTTCTGCTTGAGCACGTACAATCTGGGACACCTTTCATCAGCATACATGAAATGCCTGCAGTTCACTCATTCAGTCCAATCATTCAGTAAATATGTATTGAACTCCAGATGGGTGACAGGCAGAGTGCCAGGAAGTGGAATTCAACAATAAATAAAAACAGACATTACAACAATGGATTACTCCATCCCCAAGTCTCTCTGAGGATCACTTTTCCAAAGATGCAAGGCTAATCCAGCTTATAAGGAAACTATCCCTGACCCCACATTTGGCAACTATAGATACACAGCTGAATCCCCAAACCAAAACACTAATCATTCCAGCAGCTTGCAACTTAAATATCCTTCCATTATAGTAGTTCCCAGAAAAGCAAACTAACAAAAAAATCAAAATACAGTCTTTTCACAGGCTTATACATAAATTTGAATTTGGGAGGCAGAATAGTGCAATCATTAGCACACGAGTTCTGGAGTAAGGTGATATGGCTCTGATTCCTGGCTTTGTCTCTTGCTAGTTGCGTGACTTCGGAAAGTTCTTTCATCAGTCTGTTCTGATTTCAGTCTTGCATACTAAGAGGATAATATCTGCATTGTAGGATTGTTGTGAGGATTACATTTACCTGAAGCATTGTGGACTTTTTGCATTTGATTGATATATTGCAATTGTTCAATGGATATAAACTACTACAATTAACAATATCATCTCTGTTGCAGCCATAGAGTACATGTTTGGGAAAAAGTTTAAACAGAGGAAATAGATCACTTTCCTTTTCTAGGTTACCAACCAATCTACACCAGTTGTTCTATGAAATTGAGTGATTTTGAAAACACAAATTCCCTAAATTAATAAATCTTAACAAGTCTTATGTTAATGCATACTTTTTTCTACTCAGAGAGTGGCATCCAGAAAGCGCCTGTTGGCTGTCTAAAATCACAAATTTATGACATCAGGTCTTCCCTGAGGATCCTTTCTTCCTTGTAGAATATATATACTGAATTTGAAGTCTTTCAATTTACCTTCCCATTTGTTTCTGTCACCAGGTCCCCATGTTGGAATACTGGACCTAGGCTCTATTTTGGGTGGGTCACAGTTTACACTTTCTAAGGATAGGATAACCCGTGCTTATAAAACGCAACTGTACAAAGTTCATGGTATGGCACTTCCTGCCAACTTAATCTCCTAATGTGTTCTCTCTTTCTTTAAAACAAGCAAGATCCTTCCCCAGGCTTTAGGATGACAGTGTTGCCATCTACATTTGATGCCCAACCTGCTGCCACCTGTGCAGCACTTCCTGAAGTCTACGATTAGTCTGACCTGTACTTCCTTAAGTCTACAATTTCTTCTTTATTCTTAATTTACTTCAATGGGAGAATTACATTAAAACATTTCTGGAATGGACTTGCTGCTCTGGAAACTTCCTCAGCCCATGCCTTTATGATCCAGGGAAGTTGACCATCCTCTGCCTTGTGATTCTCATTCCTAAAATCTTGCCTTGCCTTCTGAAACTGCTTCTTTCCCCTTTCTTTGTTGTCATGCTCATTTTTCTAGAATGCTTATTCAAGTTATTTCTGCAGGGAGGAAGGATGGGAGGTAACTTTCTGAGCCGTTGGTTGGTGAAATGTCTTTATTTTTGCCCTCATACATGATTAATAGTTTGGTGAATAAAGAACTTTAAGCTCAAATCAGTTTCTTTATAACCTTGCAAACAGTGTTTCATTGCCTTTCAGAATCCATTCTGATAAATGAGAAGTCTCAGAGCAGTGTGATTTGAATTCCTTTGTAGGAGAGCTGTTTTGTGTTCTTTTATATCTCTGGATCTCAGGATTTAAGGATTTTTGCTTCTCTAAAATTTAATAAAGATGTCTTTAGTTTTGTATCACTTTTTTCATATTTCCTATTTATCATTCATCCCCTTCAATCTAAATGTTTATCTTTTTTTTTTGACTACTGAACTTTTTGTGGTTCTTTCTTCTCTTCCATCTTCTCTGCTGAAAACTCATATTAGTCAGAGTTTGACCCATTCATATACATCTTTTATATTTCTTTTCTCTAATATTTTAATGTCCTTGCTTTTTAGGGGCCTTTTTAAATATTAATTTCATATTATTCCCTTCTTTTTTTTTTTTTTCCATCTGCTTAACTTTATTTCTCATTATTCTGCAAGACACATATGTGACGAAAAAATAGTGTCTGTTAATAGTTTTAAGAAGTCATGTCTCCAGTTTTTTTTTTTTTCATTTTTTTTTTAATAATTTTTTTATTTTTTATAAACATATATTTTTATCCCCAGGGGTACAGGTCTGTGAATCACCAGGTTTACACACTTCACAGCACTCACCAAATCACATGCCCTCCCCAATGTCCATAATCCCAACCCCTTCTCCCAAACCCCCTCCCCTCGGCAACCCTCAGTTTGTTTTGTGAGATTAAGAGTCACTTATGGTTTGTCTCCCTCCCAATCCCATCTTGTTTCATTGATTCTTCTTCTACCCACTTAAGCCTCCATGTTGCATCACCACTTCCTCATATCAGGGAGATCATATGATAGTTGTCTTTCTCTGCTTGACTTATTTCGCTAAGCATGATACGCTCTAGTTCCATCCATGTTGTTGCAAATGGCAAGATTTCATTTCTTTTGATGGCTGCATAATATTCCATTGTGTATATATACCACATCTTCTTGATCCATTCATCTGTTGATGGACATCTAGGTTCTTTCCATAGTTTGGCTATTGTGGACATTGCTGCTATAAACATTCGGGTGCATGTGCCCCTTTGAATCACTACATTTGTATCTTTAGGGTAAATACCCAATAGTGCAATTGCTGGGTCATAGGGCAGTTCTATTTTCAACATTTTGAGGAACCTCCATGCTGTTTTCCAGAGTGGCTGCACCAGCTTGCATTCCCACCAACAGTGTAGGAGGGTTCCCCTTTCTCCGCATCCTCGCCAGCATCTGTCCTTTCCTGACTTGTTGATTTTAGCCATTCTGACTGGTGTGAGGTGATATCTCATGGTGGTTTTGATTTGTATTTCCCTGATGCCGAGTGATATGGAGCACTTTTTCATGTGTCTGTTCGCCATCTGGATGTCTTCTTTGCAGAAATGTCTGTTCATGTCCTCTGCCCATTTCTTGATTGGATTATTTGTTCTTTGGGTGTTGAGTTTGATAAGTTCTTTATAGATTCTGGAGACTAGTCCTTTATCTGATATGTCGTTTGCAAATATCTTCTCCCATTCTGTCAGTTGTCTTTTGATTTTGTTAACTGTTTCCTTTGCTGTGCAAAAGCTTTTGATCTTGATGAAATCCCAGTAGTTCATTTTTTCCCTTGCTTCCCTTGCCTTTTGCGTTGTTCCTAGGAAGATGTTGCTGCGGCAGAGGTCGAAGAGGTTGCTGCCCGTGTTCTCCTCAAGGATTTTGATGGATTTCTTTCGTACATTGAGGTCCTTCATCCATTTTGAGTCTATTTTTGTGTGTGGTGTAAGGAAATGGTCCAATTTCATTTTTCTGCATGTGGCTGTCCAATTTTCCCAGCACCATTTATTGAAAAGGCTGTCTTTTTTCCATTGGACATTCTTTCCTGCTTTGTCGAAGATTAGTTGACCATAGATTTGAGGGTCTGTTTCTGGGCTCTCTATTCTGTTCCATTGATCTATGTGTCTGTTTTTGTGCCAGTACCATGCTGTCTTGATGATGACAGCTTTGTAATAGAGCTTGAAGTCCGGAATTGTGATGCCACCAACGTTGGCTTTCTTTTTCAATATCCCTTTGGCTATTCGAAGTCTTTTCTGGTTCCATATAAATTTTAGAATTATTTGTTCCATTTCTTTGAAAAAGATGGATGGTACTTTGATAGGAATTGCATTAAATGTGTAGATTGCTTTAGGTAGCATAGACATTTTCACAATATTTATTCTTCCAATCCAGGAGCATGGCACATTTTTCCATTTCTTTGTGTCTTCCTCAATTTCTTTCATGAGTACTTTATAGTTTTCTGAGTATAGATTCTGTGACTCTTTGGTTAGGTTTATTCCTAGGTATCTTATGGTTTTGGATGCAATTGTAAATGGGATTGACTCCTTAATATCTCTTTCTTCTGTCTTGCTGTTGGTGTAGAGAAATGCAACTGATTTCTGTGCATTGATTTTATATCCTGACACTTTACTGAATTCCTGTATAAGTTCTAGCAGTTTTGGAGTGGAGTCTTTTGGGTTTTCCACATATAGTATCATATCATCTGCGAAGAGTGATAATTTGACTTCTTCTTTGCCGATTTGGATGCCTTTAATTTCCTTTTGTTGTCTGATTGCTGAGGCTAGGACCTCTAGTACGATGTTGAATAGCAGTGGTGATAATGGACATCCCTGCCGTGTTCCTGACCTTAGAGGAAAAGCTTTCAGTTTTTCTCCATTGAGAATGATATTTGCGGTGGGTTTTTCATAGATGGCTTTGATGATATTGAGGTATGTGCCCTCTATCCCTACACTTTGAAGAGTTTTGATCAGGAAGGGATGTTGTACTTTGTCAAATGCTTTTTCAGCATCTATTGAGAGTATCATATGGTTCTTGTTCTTTCTTTTATTGATGTGTTGTATCACATTGACTGATTTGCGGATGTTGAACCAACCTTGCAACCCTGGAATAAATCCCACTTGGTCGTGGTGAATAATCTTTTTAATGTACTGTTGAATCCTATTGGCTAGTATTTTGTTGAGTATTTTCGCATCTGTGTTCATCAAGGATATCGGTCTATAGCTCTCTTTTTTGGTGGGATCCTTGTCTGGTTTTGGGATCAAGGTGATGCTGGCTTCATAAAATGAGTTTGGAAGTTTTCCTTCCATTTCTATTTTTTGGAACAGTTTCAGGAGAATAGGAATTAGTTCTTCTTTAAATGTTTGGTAGAATTCCCCCGGGAAGCCGTCTGGCCCTGGGCTTTTGTTTACGTTTGGAGATTTTTAATGACTGTTTCAATCTCCTTACTGGGTATGGGTCTGTTCAGGCTTTCTATTTCTTCCTGGCTCAGTTGTGGTAGTTTATATGTTTCTAGGAATGCATCCATTTCTTCCAGATTGTCAAATTTATTGCCGTAGAGTTGTTCATAGTATGTTCTTATAATAGTTTGTATTTCTTTGGTGTTAGTTGTGATCTCTCCTCTTTCATTCATGATTTTATTTATTTGGGTCCTTTCTCTTTTCTTTTTGATAAGTCGGGCCAGGGGTTTATCAATTTTATTAATTCTTTCAAAGAACCAGCTCCTAGTTTCGTTGATTTGTTCTATTGTTTTTTTGGTTTCTATTTCATTGATTTCTGCTCTGATCTTTATGATTTCTCTTCTCCTGCTGGGCTTAGGGTTTCTTTCTTGTTCTTTCTCCAGCTCCTTTAGGTGTAGGGTTAGGTTGTGTACCTGAGACCTTTCTTGTTTCTTGAGAAAGGCTTGTACCGCTATATATTTTCCTCTCAGGACTGCCTTTGTTGTGTCCCACAGATTTTGAACCGTTGTATTTTCATTATCATTTGTTTCCATGATTTTTTTCAATTCTTCTTTAATTTCCCGGTTGACCCATTCATTCTTTAGAAGGATACTGTTTAGTCTCCATGTATTTGGGTTCTTTCCAAACTTCCTTTTGTGGTTGAGTTCTAGCTTTAGAGCATTGTGGTCTGAAAATATGCAGGGAATGATCCCAATCTTTTGATACCGGTTGAGTCCTGATTTAGGACCGAGGATGTGATCTATTCTGGAGAATGTTCCATGTGCACTAGAGAAGAATGTGTATTCTGTTGCTTTGGGATGAAATGTTCTGAATATATCTGTGATGTCCATCTGGTCCAGTGTGTCGTTTAAGGCCTTTATTTCCTTGCTGATCTTTTGCTTGGATGACCTGTCCATTTCAGTCAGGGGAGTGTTAAAGTCCCCTACTATTATTGTATTATTGTTGATGTGTTTCTTTGATTTTGTTATTAATTGGTTTATATAGTTGGCTGCTCCCACATTGGGGGCATAGATATTTAAAATTGTTAAATCTTCTTGTTGGACAGACCCTTTGAGTATGATATAGTGTCCTTCCTCATCTCTTATTATAATCTTTGGCTTAAAATCTAATTGATCTGATATAAGGATTGCCACTCCTGCTTTCTTCTGATGTCCATTAGCATGGTAAATTCTTTTCCACCCTCTCACTTTAAATCTGGAGGTGTCTTCGGGCTTAAAATGTGTTTCTTGGAGGCAACATATAGATGGGTTTTGTTTTTTTATCCATTCTGATACCCTGTGTCTTTTGACAGGGGCATTTAGCCCATTCACATTCAGGGTAACTACTGAGAGATATGAATTTAGTGCCATTGTATTGCCTGTAAGGTGACTGTTACTGTATATGGTCTCTGTTCCTTTCTGATCTACCACTTGTAGGCTCTCTCTTTGCTTAGAGGACCCCTTTCAATATTTCCTGTAGAGCTGGTTTGGTATTTGCAAATTCTTTCAGTTGTTGTTTGTCCTGGAAGCTTTTAATCTCTCCTTCTATTTTCAATGATAGCCTAGCTGGATATAGTATTCTTGGCTGCATGTTTTTCTCGTTTAGTGCTCTGAAAATATCATGCCAGCTCTTTCTGGCCTGCCAGGTCTCTGTGGATAAGTCAGCTGCCAATCTAATATTTTTACCATTGTATGTTACAGACTTCTTTTCCCGGGCTGCTTTTAGGATTTTCTCTTTGTCATTGAGACTTGTAAATTTTACTATTAGGTGACGGGGTGTGGGCCTATTCTTATTGATTTTGAGGGGCGTTCTCTGAACCTCCTGAATTTTGATGCTCGTTCCCTTTGCCATATTGGGGAAATTCTCCCCAATAATTCTCTCCAGTATACCTTCTGCTCCCCTCTCACTTTCTTCTTCTTCTGGAATCCCAATTATTCTAATGTTGTTTCGTCTTATGGTGTCACTTATCTCTCGAATTCTCCCCTCGTGGTCCAGTAGCTGTTTGTCCCTCTTTTGCTCAGCTTCTTTATTCTCTGTCATTTGGTCTTCTATATCACTAATTCTTTCTTCTGCCTCATTTATCCTAGCAGTGAGAGCCTCCATTTTTGATTGCACCTCATTAATAGCTTTTTTGATTTCACCTTGGTTAGATTTTAGTTCTTTTATTTCTCCAGAAAGGGCTTTTATATCTCTCGAGAGGGTTTCTCTAATATCTTCCATGCCTTTTTCGAGCCCGGCTAGAACCTTGAGAATTGTCATTCTGAACTCTAGATCTGACATATTACCGATGTCTGTATTGATTAGGTCCCTAGCCTTCGGTACTGCCTCTTGTTCTTTTTTTTGTGTTGAATTTTTATGTCTTGTCATTTTGTCCAGATAAGAGTAAATGAAGGGGCAAGTAAAATACTAAAAGGGTGGCAACAACCCCAGGAAAATATGCTTTAACCAAATTAGAAGATATCCAAAATCGTGAGTGGGGAGAAAGGGGATAAAAAGAGGTTCAAAAAGGAAGAAAGAAAAAAAAAACAAAAAGAAAAGAAAAAAAAAAGAAAAGAAAAGAAAAGAATTTTTTAAAAAAGAAAACACCTAAGAAAAATGTAAAAAAGAAAAAATATATATATATTAGATAAACTAGTAAAAAATCGTTAAAAAAGAAAAAGGTAACAGTTAAAAAAAAAATTTTACCCGAAGGCGAGAAAAAAAAAATGAAAAAGAAAAAATTAAATTAACTGCAAGACTAAAAAAAATCACAGGAAAAAAGCCATGAGTTCCGTGTTTGGCTTTCTCCTCCTCTGGAATTCTGCTGCTCTCCTTGGTATTGAAACCGCACTCCTTGGTAGGTGAACTTGGTCTCGGCTGGATTTCTTGTTTATCTTCTGGGGGAGGGGCCTGGTGTAGTGATTCTCAAGTGTCTTTGCCCCAGGCGGAATTACACCGCCCTTACCCGGGGCCGGGGTGAGTAATCCGCTCGGGTTTGCTTTCAGGAGCTTTTGTTACCTGAGCGCTTTCCGTAGAGTTCCGGAGGACGGGAATACAAATGGCGGCCTCCTGGTCTCCGGCCTGGAGGAGCCGAGAGCCCAGGGCCCCACTCCTCAGTGCGCCCCCAGAGAACAGCGCCCAGTTACTCCCGTCTGCCTGACCTCCGGCCGCGCTCCGAGCTCACCGAGCCTGCAACCGGTTCAAGTTAACACCGAGCTGCGAGCTTACTGTCGGCTCTGTCTCTGTAGCCGGCTTTCCCGTTCCAATACCTGCAAGCTCTGCGACACTCAGACACCCCCGATCCTTCTGTGACCCTGCGGGACCTGAGGCCACGCTGACCCCGCGTGGGTTTCGCCCCGGTTTAGCCTCTGGAGCGATGTCCCTCAGCGGAACAGACTTTTAAAAGTCCTGATTTTGTGCACGGTTGCTCCGCTGCTTGCCGGGAGCCGGCCCCTCCCCCCGGGGTCTATCTTCCCGTCGCTTTGGATTCACTTCTCCGCCGGTCCTACCTTTCAGAAAGTGGTGGTTTTTCTGTTTCCAGAATTGCTGTTCTTCTTCTCTTTGATCTGCCGATGGATTTTCAGGTGTTTGCAATCTTTAGATAAGCTATCTAGCTGATCTCCGGCTAGCTGAAGCAGTCTCAGCTTGCTACTTCTCCGCCATCTTGACTCCTCCCTCATATTATTCCCTTCTTATTGGCACTTTTATTTTAGCAATCCTACATTTATACACAAATTTTCTTTCTTGTTCTCTTAGTTAATAAATGCAAACACTCTTTAAATCTTATTGAGGATGGCAGTTACAATTTTTTCAATGATTTCTTGGGTATTCTCAGTTATTTCTGTTTCTATTTATCTAAACCAATTATTTTTAGGCTATCAATTGTTTGCAAATGAGATCTTTGACTTTCTCATCTGTTATGACTTTGTTAAATTAACACTTGTTAAGCAGAGAACAGGGTACCAGATGGTGAGCCATGGTTCAACAACAGAGCACAAGACAAATTAAAATATAAGAGGTTGTTACTCACAGGTCCTGGAGGGAGGACACTGCATTCCTCAAGGGGGCTATACAGGGAGGTCAAGGCAGAGCATAGAGAAAAAAATAAGAGACCTGTAATGCATGTTTTTATTAGGATCCATGGGTGGAGTGCTTTAGAGCTCCTGGGCTAGTGCTGGATTGGTCAATTCAAACCAAAAGAAGGTAAGAACCACTGGAGTCATATCTAAACAACACACAAGGCATAAGGCACTGGGAGGCAGGGACTGTTTAGGATTCATATCAGGAACTTACAAGTTTGTGATTCTATGGGCTGCACTTGTACAAGGGAGCTAATGTCAGTTTCAGGTCCTTCATGGCCATTTGGCCAAACTAAATGGATGCTGGGGCAGTAATGCCATGGAGAAGCTTTGCTGAGCTGCTAATACATTCACATTCAGTAGCTGTGGGCTCTGAAGACACACACAAAGCACATTTGCAAAGTTGAGATAGTGGCAGTATCTTCCTCATTGGCGGGTTCTAAGAGCAGAGGTATCCTCCAGCACTGTACAAATGCACTGGTGTCCCAAACAACTGCTTATTGAATTAGTGTCCTGGGTTTGGTGCTAGGGAAGAATGCACTTTGGGATAAACAGGTGAGAAGCTGTCCATTGGATGGGAAATCTGATTGCTACCATGTGGGCGGAAGGCTTTATTCTCCAATGCCAGAGCCACACTTAGCTACAAAGCCATTCCTAATTAATGCTTTAAGAAATGGTTGTCCACTTTATTTTGTGACAGTGCAGTTTTCAGGAACTCTTTGCATCCTAGTGGTGGTAGTAGTGGGTTGTTAGTGGGGACTGTTTGCGCTACTCTATAAACAGACATAAATCCTCATGTTTTCCAGTTTACTTTTCACACCTGTGTTCTGATCTGTCTAGGGCTTTCTGGTAAATCAAACCTCTGCCTCCTCTCCAGGAGGCATTTCTGTGTTATGGCACCTTAAACTCCAATTCATCTGGCAGTGTTTTCCTTTGTCCCTAAATTAGTTCAAGCCTACCATCCGCTGATTCAAGCTTTTCTCCTTCTGTTCATTTCTCGGTTATTTTGGAACTATTTTTGGTATTCACTCTCATTTCCCAGAGGTATTGCATGGATTAGGAGACAAATACACTCCTGCTGTTCCTTTTCATAGTACTCTCCATGGAGCACACCTGCCATCCCTAGTTTTACTCTCTGGATCAGTTTCATTTTTATTTTCCTTGGAACACAGCTATCTCCACCCTTCACCTGCTTTTATTCCTCCCAGGAATCTTGAATTATTGATTTAATTTCTCTTTTTGATGTTCTAATACCTGGAATTGTAGCTCTGTTGTCTACCGTTTTGCTCTTGATTCATTCAGGAATTAATTTTTCATCCTTAATGTAGCAATAAGCATGTATATGGAAGGACTGTATCTTGTTAACAATAGTCAGCAGCAGTGAGAAAGAAAACCAGATTTTGATTACATTCCTATGTGTGAGGGTTTTTGTTTTGTTTTGTTTTTCTAGGTTTTGCTTATTTATTTGACAGAGAGAGAGAGCTCAAAAGGGGGGAGGGGGAGAGGGAGAGGGAAGCAGACTCCCCACTGAGTGAAAAGTCCCACCCATGGCTGGATCCCAGAACCCAAAGATCATGATCTGAGCCAAAGTCAAGTGTTTAACTGACTGAACCACCCAAGTACCCCATGAGGTGTTTGTTTGTTTGTTTGTTTAATTTATGTTATAGTCCTGTGACACTAGAATCCTATCTCTGTTCCTTATCACCTGCCAGCATAAATACAAAGTTTTTCACTTATATTCCTTACTATAGGCTCCTTACATAATTTACAACTATGCTTTAACTCACTCTTTAAAGGTATCATAGAATTAATCAGAACTGGAGTATTTATTTTCACTGACCAGACCGGTGCTTTTAAACTTTTTTGTTCTCTAACGTTAGTGTTGATTCTTGGAATATCTTTTTCTACAGTGAAACTTAGCTGAGCTCTTAGCCAGTACATTACAGTGGTTTAGAGAGACTCAGATTTAGGCTGAGTTTGAATCCTGATACTACCTATGTGATGCTGGGTGAGCCACTTTTCTAGACCTGTTTTTCATTTGTAAAATGGGGATAATGAGAGTACTTATTGATTAGGTCGTTATTAATATTCTCTGAGATAATCTATAGAAAGCTATTAGCTCAAAGCCTAGAAGGAAATACACTGACTACAATGTTAGTTATTATTAACTAGCATCATACTAACTATCACCAGGAAAAAATGCTATTACATGAATATAAAAGGGTCAGTTCACCAAGAGCACACTATAATCCAAAATGTATATAAACAAAACAACAGAGCTTCAAAATATGTGATTAGAGTGATAGTTCTGACTTTGGAGTTTACCTTATCTGATATTAATATACTCAGTATTGCCTTCATTTGATTAATATTTGCTGTAATGTTCATTCATTTTACTTTCAAGTACTCTGTAGTGTTATATTTGAGATTTTTTTGTAGACAGTATCTATTTGTTCATGTGTTTTAACTGCTGTGCCTGTCTGTCATTTAGTTGTATTTTGATCATTTATATTTAATGTAATTATTGTTACATTTGTAGCTTATGACTACTAATTTATTTTTTGTTTTCTCATTGTTCTCTGTTTTCACGTTTTGGTTTTATTTTCTTACCTTGTTATGGGTTAGTGAAAAATTTATTGTAGAACAATTTTGATTCATATACAGTGTTTTTGAGTATATCTCTGTATGGCTTTTTAGTGATTTCTCTGGGCATTATATTATATTTGAATAACTTACTACAGTATACCAGTGTCATCATTTTAAAAATTTGAGTGAAGTATAGAAAAGTTACCGTCCTTAATACTCCTTTACAACCTTTCATTTATAATATAATTGTTTGAAATATTTCCTGTAAATACAATTAGAGCTACATCACATAGTGTTATAATTTTCTTCAATTTAAGCATAATCTTGGAAACTCATTAAGAGAAGGAAATCCATATTTATTCATATCATTCCTCTTTCCAATGTTCATTCTTCCTGATATTCCAAGATCCTATGTTTTATTAATCTCTGAAGAATTCTTGACAATTTTTTTAATGGTGTATCTGCTGGTGACAAATTCTTTTAGTGTTCTTTCATCTGAGAATGTCTTCACTTCTTTTTTTTAAGATTTTATTTATTTATTTGACAGAGAGACACAGCAAGAGAGGGAACATGAGTAGAGGGAGTGGGAGAGAGAGAAGCTATCTTCCCTTGCAGCAGGGAGTCCAATGCAGGGCTCAACCTAAGGACCCTGGGATCATGAGAAGAGCTGAAGGCAGATGCTTAACAACTGAGCCACCCAGGTGCCCCATTTCTTCTTTATGTCTGGGAAAACAAAACAAAACAAAACTTATAGCCAATAAAGAATTCTGGGCAGAGATTTTTCTTTTAGCCATTAAAAAATTTTTTTTGTGCCAGTTCCTTCATCCTTCCCTGGGTGAATGCAAAATATGCTGTCATTAGAATTAATAAAATTAATTTTAAAGTCAATAAAGCTGGCCAATTAAGACACATTCATGTAATGGAGAAATAATCAACTATGAAAAGGAACAGATTATGCAACAACTTAGATAGATCTCCAGAGAATTATGCTTTGTGAATAAATCAGTCTCAAAATATTACAAAATGCATGTTTCCATTTACATAATATTTCTGAAATAGCAAAATTATAGAAATGGAGAGCAGATTAATAAATTCTAGGCTGAAGGTTGGGAATGGGGGTGGCAGGAGTAGTGGCAGAAGGGAAAATGATGTGGCTATGAAAGTGAAACATAAGGGATTCTTGTAACAGAATGGTTCTGTACCTTGCCCATATTAATGTCACCATCCTAGTTGTGAAATTGTACCATGATTTTGCAAGATGTTGCCATTTGATGAAACTAAATAAAGGATATGGAATTTCTCAGTACTACTTATTAAAACTGGATTGAAAAAGAAATGATCTCAAAATAGAAATTTTGATTAAAACAAACTTTCATGAAGAGTAAAAAAAAACACATAAGGAGTTAAATATACATACACCATTTTTTTCAAAAAATATTGTTTTACTTACTTACCTTTTTTAAAAACAAAAATTTTTATTTTAGAGAGTGATAGAGAGAGCACACAAGCAGAGGCAAGGGGAGGAACAGAAAAAGATGGAGAGAGAGAGAATCCTCAAGAAGATTCCCCACTGAGCACAGAGCCCTGCGTGGGGCTCGATCCCAGGACCCTGAGATCATAACCTGAGCCAAATTCAATAGTCAGATGCTTAACCAACTAGGCCACCCAGGTGCCCCTGAAATATAGTCTTTATAAATTTCAAGTGCAGGACATTTTATTGTTAATTATAATCACCATTGTACATTAACCGTCATTTTACTCTTTGTTACTATGGATTAGACTTTTTATATTCTACCCAGAAGTGAGATCATGCAGCATTTATTTTTCCGTATCTGACTAACTTCACTTAGAATAATGTCTTTGCATCCATTTTACCACAAATGGTATGATGTCATTATTTTATAAAGTTGAATAATATTCATTTAATATATATATTCCATTATATATACACACAATTTCCTTACCCATTCATCCATTGATGGTTCGGAACTTAGGTAGTTTCCATATCTTGGTTACTGTGTAGATTGCTTCAGTGAACATGGAAGGGCAGATATCTCTTGCAGACAGGGAATTTCTTTCCTTTGAATATATGCTCAGAAGTGGGATTGCTGAATCATGATAGTTTTGTTACTAATTTCTTGGTGAACTTCAGTACTATTTTGTGTAATGGCTGAAACAATTATATTACCACTAGCAGTGTATAAGAATTCCTTTTTCTTCACATCCTTACCAATACTTGTTATCTTTTGACTTTTTCATAGTTGGCATCCTAAAGTGTATGAGATGATATCTCATTGTGGTTTTGATTTAGATTTTTCTGATAATTACTGATGTTAAACATCTTTTCATACACATGTCAGTCATTTGTGTGTCTTTTTTGGAAAGACATATGTTGTCTATCAGGTTGTCCATTTAAAAATCAGGTTGTTTATTTTTTGTTACTAAGTTGTAGGATTTTTTTAATGTATTTTGGGATATTAACCCTTGTCAGATATATGGTTCACAAATATTTTCTTTCATCTGATAAATATATATCTATGTAATGTTATTATTGTTAAGATTATATATATAAATATGTATAATTTTTAATGTAAACATTAAAAATTGCAACTTTTTTTTTCTGTGCAGACAGCTTTTTAGTTTAAATTAATCCCATTTCTTATTTTTTTCTTTTGTTATTTGTTCTTTTGGAGCCGAATACAAAAATTAATTGTCAGGACCAATGTCAAGATGATGTCCCCCTAATGTTTTATTCTAGGCTTTTACAATTTTAGGTCTTATATTTAAGTCTTATAAATTTTGAGCTAATTTTTGTGAGTGGTGTAGGATAGAGGTATAGTTTCTCTCTTTTTTTTTTTTCTTTCTTTTTTTTTTTTCTGTGTGGATATCCAATTTTCTCAACACCATTTATTTATTTATTTTTTAAAGATTATTTTATTTATTTATTTGACAGAGAGAGATCACAAGGAGGCAGAGAGGAAGGCAGAGAGAGAGAGGAGGAAGCAGGCTCCCTGCTGAACAGAGAGCCTGATGACTCAATCCCAGGAACGTGGGATCATGACCTGAGCCAAAGGCAGAGGCTTAGCCCACTGAGTCACCCAGGGGCCCACTCTCAACACCATTTATTAAAGAGACTATATGTGTTCTTGGAGCTTTTGTCAAAAATTAGTTGTCTGCATGTCTATCTGTATATATTAGTTGATTGGCTATATTAGTTGACCATATATTCATAGGTTTATTTCTGGGTTCTCTATTCTCCTTTATTAAATAGTGACCTCATAGCTTCTTCTCCTTTATTTTGGTTTTTATTTGCATGGAATACCTTTGAAATATCATGGAAAAGTAATAAAGGCTCTTGAAGTGGATTCCTTTGGGTTTATCTGATTTAGGTTCACTCATCTTTAAATTCTTTGTGTCTTTCAGAAAATTTGGGACATTCATCCATTATTACTTCCAATGTACTTTCATTCCTCTTTCTTTCTCTTTTTCTTCAAGACTGCATTGATATGAATGTTGGATCTTTTATTATTATCTCACAGGGTCCTGGCACTCTCTGCATTTTTTCTTCATCTATTGTTCATATTGGACTATTTCCATTGTTCATCTTCAAGTTCACAAGTTCTTTCCTCTGTTGCCTCCATTTCTCTGTTGAGCCCATATATTGAAATTTTTGTTTTTATTTTTACTTGTTACTGTTTTTTGTTTGTTTGTTTTTTCGTTCTATATCTTCCATTTAGTTCCCTTTTATAATTTCTACTTCTTTGGTAAGACATAACCTTGTCACTTGTTTCAGGAGAATTTGTGACTGTTAAAACTTTTTCTGATGGTTGATTTTAAATCTTTTAGATTATCCCAACCACCTAATTTGTTGAGGTCTTTTCAATTGAGTCTTTTCTCATTTCAAGTTGTGATTTTCCTGATTTTTATTATGATGGGTGATTTTCTACTACAACCTATACACTTTATTATTTTAGGTACTTCTGGGTACTATTTAAATATTTTATTTTAGTAGACAATCATCCTCTTTAGGTTTAGCACATGGATCTTGGGCTATTTTTGTGGGCTTTGGTTATAATGGTAGTTTAATTTCCAGAGTCTTTGCAATGTAATTTTAGTCTTTTTTATTTGTATAATGGTGTTGGTGCTTTTAGAGGTCGCTGCTAGTGTTGCCTGAGGGGACAGAAGAGGTTTCTATGGGCTGACCTCAGGTATCTATCTGTGAGGGTAGGGGAGTCTGAGATTGGTTGTCTCAGTGGGCTTTTCTGGGTGGGTGCTCATTGTGGTTGGATCCCCTCTGCTATTGTCACTGGTTTCCCTCTTCTTTCTGGGTACAGGATGAGATGTTCAGGTCCACAGAGTCAAAAAGGCTTCTAGAATTGGGCTCTTACATCTAAGTCCTTCTTAGTATTCCCTTCCATCTGCCTTCAAAAAACTGTGCTGAAGAGAGTATTTGGCCCATTTCCAGAGCTCATAGTTGTAACTCAGCAGGGAGAAGAGGAAAGAAGTGAGTATGATTTCTTGTCAGGACCAGAAGTCAGTACAATTAAACACAGTACAATTTAGCTTTTCTTCTTCTCCTTCTCCTCCTCTTCCTTCTCCTTCTTCTCTTCCTCCTCTCTCTTCTTCTTATTCCTCCTCCTCCCTTCTTCTTCTTCTTTCCCCTCCTTCTCCTCCTCCCCATCCCCCTTCCTTCTCCTTCCTCTTCCTCCTCCTCCTTCTTTTCTTCTTCTTCTTCCTCCTCTTCCTCTTCTTCTTGTTCTTCTTTTTTCTTTCTTACTCTTCTTTTTAAAATTTTATTTATTAATTTGATAGAGAGAGTGAGAGATCACAAACAGGGGGAGTGGCAGAGGAGAGAGAGAAGTAGGTCCTACACTGAGCAGGGTGCCCAATGTGGAGCCCAATTTCAGGACTCTGGGATCATGACCTGAGGCAAAGGGCACGTAACTGACTGAACCATCCAGGCACCTCTACAGCTCTTCTTCTAAAGATCAGTTTAGTGACACAAATTCTCAAAGTGCTAAGAACTCATAGGGTTCCCTGTGCCACTTTCAAGAGGTCTGCCAAGTCTTTATTTTTGCCAACTACATGTATATATGAAGCCAAACTTTTTCACCTTCTTCAATAAAAACAACATGACACTACAGATTGAATGAAGAAACAGATATGAGAATCCAGCTGTCTTCTATTAAGCCCATCAGTAAGGAGTTTGCAAATATGAAAAACTGTCACTCATATCACTAAATGTTTATTTCTTTTTGGAATGTTTTTGTATATATATGTTACATTAATATCTAGTGAATCTATGATTGTTAGTTAAATGGACAAGTAAATCTATATTTTAAAATTTTGTTTTAAATATTGAATATGGTAAATATTGAAGATATGAATCACAGAAACATAATATCTTTAGGGAATTAAAAAGTTTTCAGAGAATAAAGGCCTATAACACAATGACTGAGAACAGCCAATCTGATCAAGTCAAATAGAGACCTAGTTAATTCAAGTCAGTGGCAACACTGACCACATATAGTCATATTGTAATTGCTTATGACATAGAAATTATTACTTCTAAAATCACTACACTACTTACATAAGGGTATAGATTTTGATCAAATAACTATCTTATAAAAATGTTCAGTTAAAAAATTCTTTTAAGTATTTAATCATAGAGCAAAGGATTCTGAGACAAACAAAATTTTTACTGTTCTTCTAACTATGTAATTTCATTCAGTTGAATTCAATTAATCAAACATAGCACACCTACTATGAACTGATATTGAACTCTGTGGACCTTAAGATGAATTAAAAAATAGTATTTTTTCTTTGTCAAGTTGCTTATAAATTACTAGGGAAGGTAAAACTGAATAAATACACTCTAGAGAATAATCAATGTTCTAACCGTGAAGGACAGCTTCTAAGACTGGAAGAGTACAGGTTCTTCTGAGAGCAAGCTATATCTGAGATGTCAATGGATGTCGTTCCTTGTTCTCTAAATATAGGTTTGACCTACTACCCAACACATCCCTTCTATATCTGGGACGCATTTCTTCAAAAGCTAGAGGTATAAGACAGAGTGTATGATTGAGTGTGTTCAAATGGTTAGGAATGCCTGAAACATGGCTGTGAGGGAGAGAGGAATAAAGGGTGAGATCATGCAGAGCATTACAAAATTTAGTCCCAGGAAGGTTAGTTTTCAGCAGAGCATTCTAAGCATCAGAATAAAGGATCAGAATTATATTCTAAAAACATAACTCTGTTTGTGTCTCTAAACATTTGACTAAATTAGAACCATATGCAGAAGACCTTTTGGGTGACTACATTAATTTAGTGTGAAAAGATACATGCCTGAGTGAGGATACGGTCCTTTTATTCCATCTTGTTCCTACCATCATACTCACATATTTAGAGAAATTCCTTTCTTCTGGATTGATTGTGATTTTCTTTTTATTTTTATTTCTTTTCTTTTCTTTCTTTTTTTTTTTTTTTTTTTTCAAATTTGCTACCATGTTTTTGTGGCTGAAAACATTTCATGTGCCCTAAAAAAACACTTCAACTCTCTTCAGTACTGATGGGAACATGGCAGTTAGGAACCTCATGATTTTGTCCCAAGTACATTCACAGGCTTATTTCTCATGGTGATGGAGACAAGCTTCTTTTGTGTTCCAAAGTCATCATAGCAAAAATTGAAAGTTCTCAAAATTGCACCTGAAAACAAATTGTATCACATAGAAAGGAATATATGATTTTGTTTATGATAATTTTTATGCAAAATAAAGTTTGAGAACTACTGAACTAGAAAAAATAAAAATATTCTTATGTAGATACCACTTTACTCTTAAGATAACTATGAGTATATAAAATGTAAAGGGGGAATGGATAGAGAATTCTAATTCTCCTGCTTAATAAGCAGGGTTTATTCCAATTTTTAAAATATTAAAGGTCTCTAACTTGAAGTGATGGTAACAAATACATTGTTTATGTCAGGATGCAAGGAGACAGTATGTATTAGTCACTTAATCCAGGGCCAGACACACACACATAGTAGGTACTTTTATCTGTGTTACTAGCAGAATTTTTGCTGGATTTATATCTGAAGCTTCTTGAGTCTCTCCATTGTATGCAGTTCTCTAAATGGTGAATGAAATATGGCTCTAGGTTTTTGTCCTTCCAAGCTGTTTTCTGGAGAACCCCACTGAACAGTAGGCTCAAAGTTGTGCTGACACTGGACTCTGAGGTCTTACAAATTAAATGGGGCATTGATCTCTCATTTACTTTTTTCAATCCTGCATCTACAAGGTTGCCTCCTTCCTATTGTGTGCTGTGGTCTCTGACGTGCTTTCCAAGCCCTATTTACTACAACTTTTCTCACAAAATTCCCTCCTTCTCTTCTAAAGATGCCTTTCTTTTCAAAGCAATGCTTCTCTTCCCAAAGCAATGAGGTCCTCCAAAGTTCTTTAGTAAATATAAGAAATATAAGTCTTTTCTCAATTAATATAGAGTACATTTTAACTTTTCTTATAATCTTTATTGAACTCTCTTTCAAAACTCTTTTTAAAGTTTTTAATCCATCTCTCAACTACATTTGTAGCTCTGATGGTCTGCAAAGAGTAGATGATTTTTTATTATTGATGGGTTAAAGGAAAGTGACAGGTTAAGGAATTCACTCCAGAAATCTCAGACCTGCTGTACCAAATAATGTTTTCAAAACACAGTGCTGGGTTGGGTGTTTGCCTTCAGGTCAGGTCATTATGCCATGATCCTGCGATCAAGCCCCATGTCAGACTCCCTGCTTCATATGGATCCTGCTTCTTCCTCACTCTGTGCACTCTTTTTCTCTTTCTCACTCACTCTCTCTAAAATAAATAAACAAATTAATAAATAAACAAACAAACTCTTAAAAAAAACCCACAGTGCTAAATACTTTTTTTTTTTCAGTGCAAAATAATTTTCAACACATCCAATAAATACTTTTTGAAATGGGATAAAATAATATCAAAGGTAAAATTAAAAACAATATTCATGTTCTGAATTGTCAGGAAAGCTTTTCTGCTTCCTAAGAATTGTAGGATTTCCCAGTAAGAAGAATTTGCTTCAAAATGTTTTAAATTTCTAGAAGGAAAAGTCCTCGGACTTCTTGTTATTATTTCCATATATAGTTGCATTGTAATTACTTATGAATATAGCAAAGTGTTAGTTATTTTAAGCTCAAGAAGTATAGCAATTAGGGGTGCCTGTGTGGCTCAGGCATTAAGTGTCTGCCTTCAGCTCAAGTCATGATACCAGGGTCCTGGGATCGAGCTCCACATAAGGCTTCCTGATTGGCGGGAAGCCTGCTTCTCCCTCTTCCATTCCCCTGCTGTGTTCCCTCTCTTGCTGTGTCTCTCTCTGTCAGATGAATAAATAAAATCTTAAACAAAAAGAAGTATAGTCATTAAAAGACTCATATTTTTTTTAAGTACCTAAATTTGAATTATCTCTGACTTGCAAGCAATAAAATGTAAAGGAAATAACAGAATACCAAATGAATATTATAAAATATAAACATGTTGGGCTTAATTTATATTTTCAATTCAGACAACAATATGATGATACATTTGATACTTAGAGATTTTTCTTTTTTAGTTTTTGAGTAATTCCTGTAATGTTCTGCATGCCTCTAAAATAGTGATGTGAATTCATATTTATCTGATTGTTATTAATCTTTGCCATTTGAAATAGTTAAAAAATGTGGTCCTTACAAGATTTGTTTTTGAGCATTGTATCCAGGTGGAGAGCAAGTCAAGACCTGTGTAATTTACTTATGAAAACAACTGTTCATGCCATTCACTACGAGTGACTTGAAAGCTCCCATGCTACCTATGTGTAATTGGCCCATTTTATTTATTTATTTTGATAAGTGAATACCTATTTAAAAGTTTATTAACTGACATGTTTATAGAAATTAACTTTCCACTAAAAAGGAAAGTTTTATTTATTTATTTTTTTTAACTTTCTTTTTTTTTTTTTTCCAGTTTTACAGGGTTCTTTTTATTTCTTCATATAAATGAACTGAGTACATAATGACATATTTCTTTAATGTTTAACTTAAAATGTTTCTAAAATCTTAGGTTTTTAAAAATATTTAAAATACATTTAAAAAATAAAAACTGAAATATAACCCTAGCATTATTACTTGAACGTAACTCACCTATTAAAATACGTGCATGGAAACCCTTTGTTATTTCTTTATCTTTTTTTTTTTTTTTGAAATTTTAATATAATTTTTTATTTTTTATAAACATATATTTTTATCCCCAGGGGTACAGGTCTGTGAATCACCAGGTTTACACACTTCACAGCACTCACCAAAACACATACCCTCCCCAATGTCCATAATACCACCCCCTTCTCCTAAGTGACTCTTAATCTCACAAAGTTTTATTTTTTGACTTTTTTTCTATTTCATGAAAGTTAGACTAGAATCTGTAGTACAGATGACTTGTTTTTTGTTAACATATTCATTTATTTTTATTTAAATTCAATTAACGTATAATATATTATTGTTTTCAGAGGTAGAGGTCAGTGATTCATCAGTCTTATATAATGCCCAGTGCTCATTACATCACATACCTTCCTTAATGTCCATTATCCAGTTACCCATCCCCACACTCCTTCCCCTCCAGAAGCCCTCGGTTTGTTTCCTAGGTTTAAGAGTCTCTTATGGTTTTCTCCCTTTCTGATTTTTGTCTTGTTTTATTTTTTCCTCTCTTCCCCTATGATCCTCTATTTTGTTTCTTAAATTTGGCATAACCTCAGGGTCATATGATAATTGTCTTTCTCTGATTGACTCATGTCACTTAGCGTAACATCCTCTATCTTGTTCCATCCACATTGTTGCAAATGGAAAGATTTCTTTTATGATGGCTGAGTAGAATTCCGTTGTATGTGTATATGTGTGTATACATCTTTTTTATCCATTCATCTGTTGATGGACATCTGGGCTCTTTCCATGATTTGGCTATTGTAGACATTGTTACTATAAACATTGGGGTGCAGGTGTCCCTTTGGATCACTATATTTATATCTTTGGAGTAATTACCTAGTAGTGAAATTTCCAGGTCATAGGATAGCTCTATTTTCAACCTTTTGAGGAAGCTCTATACTCTTTTCCAGAGTGGCTACACCAGCTTGTCTTCCCACCATGAGTGGAAGAGGACTCCCCTTTCTCCTCATTCTCACCAACATCTTTCATTTCCTAAGTGGCTAAGTTTACCCATCTGACCATTGTGAGGTGGTATCTTATTGTGGTTTTGATTTGTATTTCCCCAATGGCAAGTGATGTTAAACATTATTCATGTTTGTTGACCATTTGTACATTTTTAAAATTTTATTTATTTATTTGACAGAGAGAGATCACAAGTAGGCAGAGAGGCAGCATTTGTACATCTTCTTTGGAGAAATGTTTTTTCATGTCTTCTGCCATTTCTTGACTCAATTATTTGTTTTTTGGATGTTGAATTGGGTAAATTCTTTATAGATCTTGGATACTAGCTCTTTATCTGATATGTCATTTGCAAGTATCTTCTCCTATTCTCTAGGTTGCTTTTTAGTTTTGTTGACTGTTTCCTTTGCTGAGCAAAAAAGCTTTTTATCTTGATAAAGTCCCATATTTATTTTTGTTTCCCTTGCCTTTGGAGATATGCCTAGTGAGAAGGTGCTGTAGTTGAGGTCCCAGAGGTGGCTGCCTGTATTCTCCCCTAGGATTTTAATGGAATCCTGTCTCACATTGAGTCTTTCATCCATTTTGAGTCTATTTTTGTGTGTGGTGTAAGGAAGTGATCCAGTTTCATTCTTCTGCATGGGACTGTCTAATTTTCCCAGAAGATATTGTTCTTTTTTCCATCGGATATTCTTTCCTGATTCCATTGATCTATGTGTCTGTTTCTATGGCAGTACAATGCTGTCTTGATGATTGCAGATATGTAATAAAGCTTGAAGTCTGGGATTGTGATGCCACCAGTTTCAGTTTTCTTTTTCAGCATTGCTTTGGTTATTTGGGGTCTTTTCTGGTTCCATACAAATTTTTGGATTATTTGTTCCAGCTCTGTGAAAAAAGTTGATATTTTGATAGGGATTGCATTGAATATGTAGATCATTCGAGGGAGTATAGACATTTTAACAATATTTGTTCTTCTAATCCTTGAGAATGGAACCTTTTTACATTTCTTTGTGTCTTCCTCAATTTATTTCATGAATATCCTATAGTGGTCTGAGTACAGATCCTTTGCCTCTTTGGTTAGGCTTGTTCTTAGATATCTTATGGTTTTGGGTGCAATTATAAATGGAATCAACTCAATTTCTTTTTCTTCTGTCTCATTGTTAGTGTGTAGAAATGTAACTGACTTTTGTGCACTGATTTTATATCCTGGGCACTTCGCTGAATTCCTGTATGAGTTATATCAATTTTGAGGTGAAGTCTTTTGGGTTTTCTGCATAGAATTTCATATCATCTTCAAAAATTGTGTTTGTTTTCTTTTTTGCCTATTTGGATGTCTTTTACTTCATTTTGTTTTCTGATTGTTGAGGCTAGGACTTCTATGTTGAACAACAGTGGTGAAAGTGGACATCACCATTCCTAACCTCAGGGGAAAAGTCCTCAGTTTCCCCCCATTGAGAATGATATTCATTGTGGACTTTTCATTCACCAGGGATATTGATCTATTATTTTAAAATAACGAAAGTAGTCATTGTCATATTAGTTCATTATCAGTAGAAATAACAAATAAAATTGTAAAGTAATCACAAAGGTTAACAATTATAGATATTGTTTATTTTCTGGTGGCAAACATGACATCCTGAAGTTTTATTTGGGTGGATTTGGAAATAACCAAGAAATTCTAGCTCCTGAACTCATCTTTGTATAAGTAGCTACTACAGGGATAAAGCCCTATCTATATCCAAAACAATTCCATTCTCTTTCTTTCAAGGATTAGTAATTATAACTTTTTTCAACAATAATAAATAATATTCTAATTTACATTTATTAAATAATAATTTAAGTTATGTGTATTAAAAACAAAATTCAAATGAGTAAATTTTAAAGATATTTTTGGTTTTGTTCCATGATTCACAAATTGTTCAGCATCCAACCTATAGCAGAGATAAAGGAGCCCAGAGGAGCTTTAGAAAATGAGTCTTTTATAGGCAGAATGGAGTGGAAACTAGGAAGTTATTCCGAGTAAAAGAGTGAATTGGTTATGGCAAGGTCACTTTCCTCTAGGGAATGAAAAGAGTTTATCAGGCAGATTTTCAAAATTACTGCTAAGAGCCAGGCAACTTCTGACTAACTGGTTTAAGATTCCATATCTGGCACAGCCAAAACTGTAATTAAGTCTCAATTTGGTGACATGGAGCTTACCGTAAGTGCCTCCATTTTGGGTCTGTTGTCTTATATTTAACCTGTGTAGTAAATAAGACAAATGTATGTATTCGTGTGTGTATGTGAGCATTATGCCTATCAATATTCAGCTGTTATATTAGTAATTAGTTTTCACACATTTATATGTTATTGACCAGCCTAAAATACACTCATATTTTATTCCCATAGCAATGCATTAAAGTGGATATTTTCATCCCCACTTAACAGCTTGGAAACTGAGGACTAGGGAGCTGAAATGACTAGTCAGACATCTCACACCTGATTTTGAAATCCACACTACCTCCATTACTCCACTGTGAAAAAGGACTGGAAAGCCTAGGGTGACATTCAGAATATTATAGTAACTCACTTAGGTAGAGTCACACATCTAATGATAGCAGTGTGTGTGTGTGTGTGTGTGTGTGTGTATGAAAGAGGGAGAGAAGAAGAGAAAGAGAGAGACATTTTAATGTCCTCAGCATTTAAAATTTACTATACTTTCACTCTAATCTTCATTGAAAATCTCACATCTGACTTAGGTATTGGCTAGTATTCGTTACAAGTGTAGGCACCCACAGTTTGATGCAAGCTTAAACAGACACCTCTAGGTAACTTGATTATCCAAGTGATGTCTCATCTTATTTTTTGACATTTATTTCTTAACCATATTGCTTTGTCATTTTTAATTGGCTGCCCTGCCAGGCACATATTCAATTTAAAATAAAATTAATCTCTGTGACATATTTGTGGACCAATATGGCAATGATGTCTCAGAGGAAATTTGTGAGTACTGAGAAATTTGATAAGTGACCTGGAGACCTTACAAATCAAAATAACGTTAATCACCTATGAAGCTTTGACATACAAGAGACAAGTCCCTTAGTAGTATCAAGTGGAAAGCAGGAATTTGCTTCTAGGTGTCTGTGAGATTGAGTTGCATCTTTATTATTTTTAGGATATCATCTTTGGAGATGTTACAAGTCATTGCAAGATGTTAAAAGAACCATTTTTGCATAAGTATCAAATGATATCTATTAAAAATGGACTGGCAATTTAGTAATGTTTTTTTCTTGAAGTTTGTGATTTCCAATGGAAGGAGACATAGAGAATGGTTTTTAAGAAAGGAAGGTAGGTCTGAGAGCAAGTTTGTCACACTAAGAGGAGCAGTCTAGCAGTTTCAGGTTTGAACCTCAGGATTGGAGATGAGATTGGATTTTCTCATGTACCGTGTTATTATATTTTTGTCATAGGTGGTAGCTCTTCTCTTTTGAATGATGACTACTTTTATTATAGCTTTCTGAATCATTTTTTTCCCTGTGGGGTTTATAATGGAGAAGATGGATGAATGAAACATAATTCCGTCCTTTTATGGGGCAATGGTCTTCACCTATGGTGGGGTCTTCCCACTTTTTTCTGCCTTCTGCCCCTCCCCTAGTCTCATATGTCCTGGGTCCTGCTCTCTAAGCCTCCAGTTGTTAAATGAATAAACTGAATACTATAATTCTACACATGGATAGTTATGTTTTAATGTTTTCAACTTTTCAGATAACACATTTCTATTTTAAATGACTAATTATTAATTAATTAGTCTAAGCATGTTGTACGAATTTTTTCAGACCCCGTTCATATGTGTAGAACATTCATTTATCTCTAAAGAGAATTTGAGATGTTACCTAATTCATCTGTTTTCATTTTTTAGAATGTTAATATTTTACTCAATATCTTGCATGAAGTTCTGACATAGAAATGTACAAATAGAGTGGTTCTGATTTAAAAAAAAAAGGAAGTGAGATTTGGTGTGTCTGGGTGGCTCAATTGGTTAAGCTAAGGTCATGATCTCCAGGTCACACAACAAGCCCCAAGTCTGTTTAAGATTCTCTCTCTCTCTCTCCTTTTGCCCCTCCCTCCCTGCTAACGTATGTGTGTGCTATTTCTTTAAAGAAAATAAAATAAGATAATGAATTGTGAGAATCCAGAAACCAGGCTCTGTCACCCTCAAGGTAATTTCTGAGTTATTCTGAGACTCTGGGGCTTCATGGAACACAATTTAGTACTTTCTAGATCATAAAACCACCTTATTTGGTTTTATGAGAGGAGACCTCAGTTCTTAGGAGAGAAAAATGACTCACACATAAAAAAAAAAAACAGTTAGTAGAGGCAGAACAAAAACTAGATTTCCAAGAATGTGGTCTCTTAGCTAATTGCCTCTTTCAGATACCAAATTCGTTGTCTATTTGATTTTTTAAAAAATATATTTAGATTGAAGATATTGACATAAAACACTGCATAAATTTAAGGTGTGCAGTATTTTCGTTTGGTATATTTATATATTGTAATATGATTGCCACCCCTGTTGCACTCCATAATTATCATTTCTTTTTAGTCTAAGCATGTTAAGTTCTAGTCTCTTGGCAAGTTTGATGATTATAGTAACACTAAGGATGTTCCTCAAAAAGTTAAAAACAGATCTACCATATGATCTAGCAATTCCACTTCTGGGTATATTCCCAAAGGAAATGAAAACAGGACATTGAAGAGTTGTATGCACTCCCATGTTCATTACAGTGCTATTTACAATAACCAAGATATGGAACCAATCCAACTGCCCATCAATGGGATGAATGGATAAAAATGTGGAACATATATTTAATGGAATATTATTCAGCCACGAAGAAAAAGGGAATACTGCCATTTGCAATATATGAATAGACCTTGAGAACATCATGCTAAGTGACATAAATCAAACAGAGAAAAACAAGTACCAAATGATATTGTTGATGTGTAGAGTCTTAAAAAGAAAATTCATAAAAACAAATAAAATGATGGTTATAAGAGGATGGGATTTGGAGGGATAGGGCAGATGTTGAAGTATACAAACTTGTGATGAGTTGTAGATAAGCCCTAAGGATGTAATAGGTGCAGTACAATGAATACAGACAACGATATTGTGTTCTATTTGCTTTTTTAAGGGTTTGGAGTTCTTAAGGTTGTCCTCATATGTAGAGATTTCATTCCTCAGAACTACAGTAAAATATAATTTGGGGGACAAAAATTATTTTCTTGGGGGACAAAAATATAGTCGGTTTCTAACCACATGTATTTGACTGTCTAGTAAAGAAAATAAGATATTTACAAAGAGGAAATTGAATAAAACACACAGCATGGCTTATAGGGGTTGGTTGTGAATAGCTACAGTGTGCTTTGGGGATTGACTACAGGGAGGGATCACATTTTTGGGGGTGGCGTATAATCAGGGAAGTTTCATCAGAAACTAGGCTTTGTCTCTCCTCCTTTGGAGGAGTCAATTTTTATTTTCAAACTTTAGAGGTTACTAGGATTTCAGAACATAGAGAAAGAATGTGTGTGTGTGTGGGGATATTCTAGACAAAATGACCTAGCACTCCCAATCTCTCCACCTTATCTGGTTTTGCTCATTTTATTCCATTTTAGCATGCTACATCGCGTTTATTGTTTATTATCTGTCTCTTGCCCCCATGAGCACAGGGGGCTTTGCTTGCCATACTACAATATCCTAATTGGCTGAAATAGAGCCTGGGTTAGGAAATTCAATGCCATGTTGATGAGTGAATGGATGAGCAATCTGGTGGTTTAGCACATCTTCAGAAGAGTGGCTAGTGTTAAGCAGGAAGTCTCTTGGAAGCAGGGTAGGAGTGTCATTGGATTTCTGTTGGTAAGCCAGGAATGCAGACATGACACATGAGTGGGCTCTACCTTTGCCCAGTGATATACCTACTTTCCTCTAACTATGGAAGAACTGCTTCCCCTCTTAGGCCAGAACAAATGCTTCACCTGTACACTGGATATCAACCATTCCTTCTTGCTTGTTAGTGTAACGTTAGTCATCCCCACTCATTCCCATGCATGATCACTTTTCCTTATTTATCAGATCATTCTCAACATCATAACGACATGCTGCAATTTCTCTCATGGTAAAAGAACCACTTTTTCCTTATAAGTGTCACCCCATTTGTTTTTTTCATTCTATGAAAATACTTCTGTGATGAATTGTAAATGCTCATGGTCCCCAATTTCTTGTGAAATCCATTCTAGCAGAGCCTCTGAAAATTGTTCTTATGAAGTTCAATAATGGCCTGTACATCATTAAATCAGTCTTTAATTCCCAGTCTTCATCCTGGTGACGAATAAATAACATTTGGCAAAGTGATCACTTTCCATCCCCTCACCTTTTTTTCAAAGAGGTGGGGGGCAGAGGAAGAAGGAGAGAGACTCCTAAGCAGACTCCCCACCCATCACACAATCTTGAGATCACAATCTGAGGCAAAATCAAGAATGAGATGCTTAATCACTGAAACACCCAAGTGCCCCTTCCCCTTCTTAGCCCCTGGAGTTTCAAATTTGTCCATTCTTCATTTGTTTTTACTTTTGGTTTTGTATTTGGATTGTCTTTTATCTTATTTTTGTCTCCTTCTTTTCCCAGCCCTTATCTTCTCTTTCCCCCCACCCCTGTACTTTTTCTCCTCCCCTACCTCCCCTCTCATCCCCTCTGTTCCTTTCCTTTCTCTTTCCCTCCCTTCATCTCCACCCCTTCCTCTAGCCTCTCTGGCTTCTCTGAATATCCTTTGCTGGCTCCCACATATCTTCCTACTTTCCAAGCCCAGCACTGCCTCTGATCTCAGTCCTTGATTCTCTCTGCCCTGTTTTATGCCTATCTCTGCTCAATCTTTTTTTTTTTTTTTCAAGATTTTTATTTATTTGACAGAAAAAGATCACAAATAGGTAGAGAGGCAGGGAGAGAGAAAGGAGGAAGCAGGCTTCCTGCTGAGCAGAGAGCCAGTTGCAGGGCTCCATCCCAGGACTCTGGGACCATGACCTGAGCCGAAGTTAGAGGCTTTAACCCACTGAGCCACCCAGGCGCCCTTATGTCTGCTCAATCTTAAGATACTCACCCATTCTTCTGGCTTGAAATGCCTCCTATACACTGATCACTTCCATATTTGTATCACTACTGGGGATCTCTCCCTTAACTTCTAGACTGCCCTATCCAACTGCCTTATTCATAGATTCAAATAGATATCCTGCAGGCATTGCAAACTTACCCTGCCTGGCCACACCTGAGAATCAGGAACTGCTTCCCAGGCCTCCTCCTCTTGTATTCCTCTCCGTCTCACTTTAGTGGAAATTTCAACTGACTACTCAGGTACAACCCACTGTCAGCTTCCACTAGGATTATTGCAACTGGCTTCTAAGTGCTTATGCAGCCAGGGTTATCCTGATGAAGTGAAAAGTTGGGTCAAAATCTTGTAGCTTCTGCCCCCGTCAGAGGAAATACTCAAGTCTTTCTTTAATTTATAGGCTGCATGCCATGTAACTGCACTCTTCATTCTCTGACCACTCACTGCACCCCCTCTCTCTGCACACTCTGCTCAGCCAACTGATCTGGGGATCTTTAGGAACATTGTATTCTCTAGCCTCAAGGCCTTTGATCACACTATTTCTTCTGGAAAATGCTAGGAATTTTTCTCTCCAGTGTTCACACAACTGATCCAAACAGATCAGACAGTTCCTTCTTGACTTCAGTCAACTGTCTGCTTCTCTTCCAAGACATACCAGTGAATCTCCCTGGACACTTACTTACCTTCTGTTTTATTTAATCTCCATGTATCCAATTTTTACTATCTCGCATAACATATGCTTAATCAATTTAACTTTTTTTCCCCCACATTTTAACAGCTCTGGAATCAGGATGCTTAGGATGCCCTTATAACCCACAGAATTTCAGCTGTTTTAATTTAATTTTTTTTATTGTTGTATCTAATAAAAGGTGACATCTCAGCTTTAATAAAATAGAGTACTTATCTTTTGTCAGTATTCATCCTTGAAAGAAGGATTTTTGCTGTTTTGTTCTCTGATTTACCCCAACAACCAATATAAGTCTTAACTCATTATAGGTAATCTATCATAATAATATAATGAAGATTTTGAGAAAATGCTCAGCATGTCTTTTTAAGAAGCTTTATCTAGGTGATAAGAAATTGAATCATCATGACAACCAGAGGATTTTTCAATGCCTACTTGAGACCAGCTGAGGTAGAGGAGATGATGAGGAGGTGAGAAATTCTTGAAAAGTAGAACCAATTATATCTTGAGTCCCTGTATATTGAAGAAAATGAGGCCATGCAAGGTCCTAAAGATGACTAAGGTTTTAGTGGGGGTAAGATCATGACATTCCTTCAGTACATGGGAGGTTTAATAGGGAGTCAGGCTTGAGGAATTGGACACATGAATCAGAATGAGAAAATGAGGATTTTGAAATAAGAACAGCCCCCTCCTGCTGGCTGGGGCCACGGCTCTACTGTTTGGGATTTCTGGCCTCTGCTTCCTGCTTCTCTCCTACAGGCTGGTTCTCTCTTCCTTCCTCCCTCCCTACTTCTCCCTCATTGTCTACCTCAACTTTTCTCTTTGCCTCCGTCTTTCCCCAAGTTACCTTGCTTCTTTCCAAGTAAGGGAAATAATATGGCTGTTTTCACCCAGGTATACAGCTCAGTTTAAATAACAATTTCACACTCACCAGTTGCTCTCTTTTAGTCTCAATTACAAATTCCTTGGAGGAGAAAATTTGTTTGGATCAGGTAGAATCAAGCATTCACCTGTGGTTCAGTCAGCTTCAGCCATAGGGTCAAATAGCACAACCATGACCCGAGTCCGACCACAGTGAAGGGGAGGCAGGACATTAACACAGATCAGACACCCTTCAGCATCTCAATATTTCTTATTGTCTTGTTCTTATTACAATCACACATGTCAATTGTGAAATTTCAAACAGTACATGAGTTGATGTGAAAAATGAATGTGCGTACCATGCCCAACCATTGGTCCCACATGGAGGACTGAAACCCAGTCCACATAGTGTCTGTGCCCATGGTCAGGGCCCAACATGATCCTGGGCCACTGGGCCTGGCAGCACACATTTCTACACTTTGGTTTTTATGTACTGTATGAAATTCAATATATTCCAGAAGTCTTTTCATAGCCATAGATAAAACACAGAATTTCAGTTTGTTAAAGATTTTGTTTATTTATTTGAGAGGCAGAGAGAGAAAGGGAGCATAGAGGGAGGGAGGGGCAGAGAGAAAGGGAGAGAAGCAGGCTTCCTGCTCATTAGGGAGCCCAACATGGGGATCCATCCCAGTATTCTGGATTTATGACCTGAGCTGAAGGCAGGAGCCACCAACTGAGCCACCCAGGAGTCCCAAAATTCCAATTAAAAAAAATATATATATATATTTATATATATAATGTTATGTTAGTAATCATATAGTACATCATCAGGGCACGTATTGCACAGAGCACTGAGTGTTATACATAAACAATGAATCTTGGAACACAACATCATTTTTAAATAGTTTTATAGAAGTCAATTCTTTTTTTTTGAAAATTTTATTTATTTTTAAAGATTTTATTTGTTTATTTGAGAAAGAGAGAGAGAGAAGCTAGGAGGAGGGGCAGAGGGAGAAGCAGACTCCCTACAGAACAGGGAGCCCAATGCAGGACTGAGATCATGATCTGAGCTGAAGGGAGACACATAACCAACTGAGATACCTAGGTCCCCCTGTAGAATTTAATTCTGTGAGCATACACAATTTATCTATCCAGCTCCTTACTAAGGCACACAAATGATGGATTTTTTTTTCCCTTTCATTGTTTTCATCATTTATTTGTTTTGCTACATAAATGTGATTACATCAGTTTTAGAAATTCCTGAACTTGGGATTGCTGGATCAAAGAGATATGCATGGAAATATTTCATGGTTTTTTCATCTTCTCCTCCAAAATGGTGATACATAAACATGATCAAGTGTATTCTTTCTACCTTAATGCTGTGTAATATTAATGTACAGCATTGCTAATCTGATAGATTATAAATTTCAATACTTTTAAATAAGAATATCCTTAATGAGGAATAAGCTTTAAGTCATTTCATTTTTTTTCATTGTCTATTTTATTTTATTATAATTTATTTATTTTCAGCATAACAGTTTCATTATTTTTTCACCACACCCAGTGCTCCATGCAATCCGTGCCCTCTATAATACCCACCACCTGGTACCCCAACCTCCCACCCCCCCGCCACTTCAAAACCCTCAGATTGTTTTTCAGAGTCCATAGTCTCTCATGATTCACCTCCCCTTCCAATTTACCCCAACCCCCTTCTCTCTAACTCCCCATGTCTTCCATGCTTTTTGTTATGCTCCACAAATAAGTGAAACCATATGATAATTGACTCTCTCTGCTTGACTTATTTCACTCAGCATCATCTCTTCCAGTCCCGTCCATGTTGCTACAAAAGTTGGGTATTCGTCCTTTCTGATGGAGGCATAATACTCCATAGTGTATATGGACCAAATCTTCCTTATCCATTCATCTGTTGAAGGGCATCTTCATTCTTTCCACAGTTTGGCAACCATGGCCATTGCTGCTATAAACATTGGGGTACAGATGACCCTTCTTTTCACTACATCTGTATCTTTGGGGTAAATACCCAGGAGTGCAATGGCAGGGTCATAGGGAAGTTCTATTTTTAATTTCTTGAGGAATCTCCACACTGTTCTCCAAAGAGGCTGCAACAACTTGCATTCCCACCAACAGTGGAAGAGGGTTCCCCTTCCTCCACATCTTCTCCAACACATGTCGTTTCCTGTCTTGCTAATTTTGGCCATTCTAACTGGTGTAAGGTGATATCTCAATGTAGTTTTAAATTGAATATGCCTGATGGTAGTGATGATGAACATTTTTTCATGTGTCTGATAGCCATTTGTATGTCTTTATTGGAGAAGTGTCTGTCCATATTTTCTGCCCATTTTTTGATATGATTATCTGTTTTGTGTGTGTTGAGTTTGAGGAGCTCTTTATAGATCCTGGATATCAACCTTTTGTCTGTACTGTCATTTGCAAATATCTTCTCCCATTCCGTGGGTTGCCTCTTTGTTTTCTTGACTTTTTCCTTTTTTTGTGCAGATTTTGATGAAGTCCCAAAAGTTCATCTTCGCTTTTGTTTCCTTTGCCTTTGGAGACATATCTTGAAAGAAGTTGCTGTGGCTGATATAGAAGAGATTACTGCCTATGTTCTCCTTTAGGATTCTGATGGATTCCTGTCTCACATTGAGGTCTTTTATCCATTTTGAGTTTATCTTTGTGTACGGTGTAAGAGAATGGTCGAGTTTCATTCTTCTACATATAGCTGCCCAGTTTTCCCAGCACCATTTATTGAAGAGACTGTCTTTTCCACTGTATATTTTTTGCTGTTTTGTCGAAGATTATTTGCCCATAGAGTTGAGGGTCCATATCTGGGCTCTCTACTCTGTTCCACTGGTCTATGTGTCTGTTTTTATGCCAGTACCATCTGTCTTGGTGATCACAGCTTTGTAGTAAAGCTTGAAATCAGGTAACGTGATGCCCCCAGTTTTATTTTTGTTTTTCAACATTTCCTTAGTGATTTGGGGTCTCTTCTGATCCCATACAAATTTCTGGATTATTTGCTCCAGCTCTTTGAAGAATACTGGTGGAATTTTTATCGAAGTAGCATTAAAAGTATAGATTGCTCTAGGCAGTATAGACATTTTAACAATGTTTATTCTCCCGATCCAAGAGCATGGAATGGTCTTCCATCTTTTTGTGTCTTCTTCAATTTCTTTCATGAGTGTTCTGTAGTTCCTTGAGTACATATCCTTTACCTCTTTGGTTATGTTTATTCCCAGGTATCTTATAGTTCTTGGTGCTATAGTAAATGGAATCGATTCTCTAATATCCCTTTCTGATTTTCATTGTTAGTGTATAAAAAAGCTACTGATTTCTGTACATTGTCTTTGTATCCTGCCAAGTTGCTGAATAGCTGTATGAGTTCTAGTAGTTTGGGGGTGGAGTCTTTTGGGTTTTCCATATAAAGAATCATGTCATCTGCAAAGAGAAAGAGAGTTTGACTTCTTCATTGCCAATTTGGATACCTTTTATTTCCCTTTGTTGTCTGATTGCTGTTGCTAGACTTCTTATACTATGTTGAACAAGAGTGGTGAGAGTGGGCATACTTGTTGTGTTCCTGATCTCAATGGGAAGGCTGCAAGCTCTTTCCCATTGAGGATATTTGCTGTGGGTTTTTCATAGATAGATTTGGTGAAGTTCAGGATGTTCGCTCTATCCCTATACCTTGAAACGTTTTAATCAGGAACGGATGCTGGATTTTGTCAAATGCTTTTTCTGCATCAATTGAGAGGACCATGTGGCTCTTCTCTCTTCTCATATTAATTTGTTCTATCACATTGATTGATTTGCAAATGTTGAACCATCCTTGTAGCCCAGGGATGAATCCCACCTGGTCATGGTGGATAATCTTTTTAATGTGCTGTTGGGTCCTGTTTGCTAGGATCTTTGAGAATCTTAGAATCCATATTCATCAATGATATTGGTCTGAAATACTCATTTTTGGTAGGGTCTTTGTCTGGTTTGGGGATCAGGGTAATGCTGGCTTCTGGCTTCATAGAAAGAGTCAGGAAGTTTTCCTTCTGCTTCAATTTTCTGAAACAGCTTCAGGAGAATAGGTGTTATTTCTTCTTTGAAAGTTTGGTAGAATTCTCCGGGTAATCCATCAGGTCCTGGGCTCTTGTTTTTTGGGAGGTTTTTGATCACTGCTTCTATCTCGTTACTAGATATTGGTCTATTCAGGTTGTCAATTTCTTCCTGATTCAATTTTGGGAGTTTATAGTTTTCCAGGAATGCATCCATTTCATCTAGGCTGCTTAGCTTATTGCTATATAACTGTAGATAATAACTTCTGATGATTGTTTCTACTTCCTTGGTGTTTGTTGTGATCTCTCCCTTTTCGTTCATAATTTTATGTATATTTGAGCTTTTTCTCTTTTCTTCTGGATTAGTGTCACCAGTGGTTTATTGATCTTATTGATTCTTTCAAAAAGCCAGCTTCTAGTTTCATTGATATGTTCTACTGTATCTCTGGTTTCTACCTCATCAATCTCAGCTCTAATATTTATTATTTCCCTTCTTATGTATGGAGTTGGTTTGATTTGTTGTGGATTCTCCAGTTCTTTAAGGTGTAGAGACAGCTGCTGTGTTCTGGTTTTTCAATTTTTTTGAGGGAGGCTTGGATGGCTATGTATTTCCCCCTTAGGACCGCCTTTGCTGTATTGCATAGGTTTTGGATCGAAGTGTCTTCATTGTCATTGGTTTCCATGAATTGTTTCAGTTCTTCCTTGATCTCCTGGTTGATCCAAGCATTCTTAAACAAGGTGGTCTTTAGCTTCCAGGTGTTTGAGTTCCTTCTGAACTTTTCCTTGTGATTGAGCTCCAGTTTCAAAGCATTGTGATCTGGGAATGTGCAGGGAATAATCTCAGTCTCTTGGTATCAGTTGAGTCCTGATTTGTGACCCAGTATGTGGTCTATTCTGGAGAAAGTTCCATGTGCACTTGAGAAGAATGAGCATTCTGTTGTTTTAGGGTGGAATGTTCTGTATATATCTATGAGGTCCATCTGTTCCAATGTGTCATTCAATGCTCTTGTTTCTTTATTGATTTTTTGCTTCGATGATCTATTTCTGAGAGAGGCGTGTTAAGATCTCCAACGATTAGTGTATTCATATCAATATGACTCTTTATCTTGATTAATAGTTTTCTTATGTAATTGGCTGCTCCCATATTGGGGTCATAGATATTTACAATTGTTAGATCCTCTTGGTGGATAGTCCTTTTAAGAATGATATAGTGTCCTTCTGGATCTCTGACTACAGTTTTAGTTTAAAATCTAATTTGTCTGCTATGAGAATCGCTACCCCAGCCTTTTTTTGAGGCCCATTAACGTGAAAGTTGCTTCTCCATCCCTTCACTTTCAGTCTGGGTGTATCTTTAGGTTCAAAATGGATCTCTTGTAGACAACATATGGTTGGGTCCTCTCATTTTATCCAATCTGCAACCCTATGCTGTTTTATGGGTGCATTTAGGCCATTCACATTGAGGGTTATTATTGATAGATACGTTTTTATTGACATAGTGTTACCTTTGAAGTCTTTCTTTGCGTAGATTGTCTCTATATTTCTGTTCAGTGCTATTCTTGGGCTTTTTCCTCCTTTAAAGAAGCCCCCTTAATATTTCCTGCAGTATCGGCTTGGTGGTTGCATAGTCTCTTAAGCCTTGCCGGTCCTGGAAACTCTTTATCTCTCCATTCATTTTGAATGTCAGTCTTGCTGGATAAAGTATTCTTGGCTGCATGTTCTTCTCATTCAGTGCCCTGAATATATTTGCCAGCCCTTTCTGGCTTGCCAGGTCTCTGTGGACAGGTCTGACGTTATTCTGATGGGCTTTCCTCTGTACATAAGGATCTTCTTTGTCCTAGATGCTTTCAAGAGGTTCTGCCTACAATTATAATTATTTATTCTTACTATTAGGTGTCTCGAGGACTTTTCGAGAATCTGTAATCTTGGGGGAAAACCTTTCGGACTCTATAACATGAACGCTGATTCCATTCATGAGATTTGGAAAATTTTCATGAATAACTTGTTCCACTCTATCTTCTAGACTTCTTTCTTTCTCCTCCCCTTCAGGGATTCCAATAATTCTGACGTTGGAATGTTTCATGGCATCATTTATTTCCCTGATTCTGTTTTTGTGGCTTCTAAGCTGTTTGTTCCAGGCTTCCTCCTGATCCTTTTTCTCAATCTGTTTGTCCTCCAGATCACTCATTCTATCTTCTGTCTCAGTTACTCTAGCGTTGAGAGAATTTAGACTAAATTGGAACTCATTGAGAGCATTGTGAAGCTCATCCCTGGTAGCTTTCAGCTCTTCCCTAATATTGAAAACATGATCTCTGGTCGTTTTCAGTTAGGCCCTAATCAATTCTGTTTGGTCACCCATGGCTTTCTCCAACCTAGGTTTTGCTTGGCTAATTGTTAGTCTGAATTCTCTTTCAGACATATTGTCTATGTTGATAGCCATTAGCTCTGTTGCAGAAGGTCCATCCTCTGTATTTTTCTTCTGTTGGGCATTCCTCCTCCTAGTCATTTTGGTGAGGGATGGCTGAACAGGTGTAGCTGGGTGTATCGACTGTGGTGCAGTCAAGGTGCACCCTGGAATGCTTCTGAGCAACCAGGGTTCCCCACCCAAGTGAGAGGAAAAAGAAAAGGAAAAGAAAAAAAAGAGAGAGGGAGGGAGACAGTAAAGAAAGGTGAGATAAAAAGAAGGTTTAGCCCAAATGGGTCCCAAGGTAAGATTTATGAAGTATACAAACAGACACAGACAAACAAAAAGACTGATACAAGTGCATGACAAGAGAAATATATATATATATATATATATATATATATATATATATATATATGCAAATAAAGGAAGAACCTCATCAAAAAGAACCCTGAGTGTAAGATTTATATACTATCAGGACAAACACAAAAACACAGAAATACTGGTGGAAGAAAAAGATGGGAGAGTGGTTACAAATTCTCAGTGTGGGTGAGGAAGGTTGTTTTGATTCTTCCTGGATGTATCTTGATATCTTTGTTAAAGGACTCAACTTTCCTAAGATAAGGGGGGATTAGGAATTGGTTTACCTATAGGGGTGGCATTGAGTGGGGAAAGGGGATTACCTTGAAGTTTGACTCTATATGAATATTAGAAAATAAAAATTAAAAAAGGCATAAACTAAACTAAACTAAAATTAAAAAAAAGAAATTTAAAAAATAGAAATGCAAAAGGAAAACACAGGTGTATGTATCAAAAAGTTTAGGTTAGAAGGTTATTATGAAATTTGATGTACTGGACATCTCACTGTGATGATAAATAGGTTAAAAAAATATCTATATAATAATAAAAAATTAACTATATAAAAAATGAGCCAAAATAGTGGGATCGAATTAATAAGAAAAATTGTCCTATGAAGTAGTGGTGGTTGTTCTCTTGTTGTCTTTTTTTTTTTTTTTTTTCCTTTCCTGGTTGGTTTTCTGGGGGAGGGGCCTGCCAAGTGGGTTTTCAGTCCCTGAAGTTCTCTCAGCTAAGTCCTCCCACCCCCCTCAAGGTGGTGAGCTCCGAGGAAACTGGTTTTTCCAGGCTTTTGTTCTCTGGAGGTTTTTATATTTGTTCACTTTTATTTTTCTCTCTTGCCTTGACTGCTTTTGATGGTTTTTGTAGGTTTAGAGGAAAGCAAACTGCACCCTGACCTCCTTCTCAGAGAGAAGCCTCAGTCCAGCTGCAGAGCCCATATAAATTCCCCCTTGGCCGCTGGCAGAGCAGGTTCCCAGTCACGGTCCCTGGGGACTCAGGATTTTTTGCTTGTACCCAAAACCAGGGCAGCCGTGGCTGTCTGGGCAGCTCCAGACAGCCAGAGAAGTTCAAGCAGCGATCACACACTAAGATTTTCCTGCTGGCCCGGGCTGGGAGTGCCCGGTCTTTTCGGTCCAAGAGCACCCGGCTGGCATTTGTGTGCACCTCTCTCAGGGGAGGGCACGGGGCACGACTCTGGGACTCTGAAGGCACAGCAGGACACTTGTGTGGGAATTGCAAAAAGGCTGTGCTTCTGTTGGCTGGCAAGGTTCCCAGCCCCTCACAGGAGCCAGGCACCACGCACTCTCAAGGGCTCTGGCAGTTCAGGGACTGAGAACTGGTTTCTCTGCCGCACACTCTCTGCCTCTGTGCCAGGGGTGGCTGTCCTGGGTCTGGGGACTTAAGCCCCGACCCTAACACCCCGATTCCCGCAATCCTCCCCTCCCCGTGATCCTTTGCTCTTTTTGAGTGCTTTCTACCAGACTCTTGAGTTAATGCTGGTCCCCAGGAGCAGTGCACTCTCGTATTGGGGTATTACTTTCCAAGGGTCGCCTCTGGTGGCTCCCTCCCCCTTTTGTTTATCTTCCAATATCAGTCCGACTTTCCCACTCAGCTTTACCTGCCCACTGGCGTCTTCTGCTCCAGTAGAGATCCAGATGTGTATAATTCTGATCTCGGGCTGATTTCGTGGGTGATTGGAGATCTTTGGAAGGTAATCAGCTCACTTTAGGGTGCAGGTTGAACGGGCGCCTCCTCCTACTTCCCCTCCATCTTGTCTCCCCCTCAAGTCATTTTATTTTTAACATTGTTACACTTCTGTTTGTGATGGTTAAATAATTAGTATTTGCTTAACACATAGTATATAATAAATATTATAACTATCATAAAGACATAAGCACATAATAAGCTGGCAGAAATTATTTTTAATTGATATTCTTTATGTAATATAGAAGCTTATTTTTACATTTTATATGGACAAATTTATCAAAATTTTCTTTTATGGTCTCTAAATTTCATAGTTTTCTTAGAAAAGATTATCAATAAAGTCAATGATTATATTCAAACTACTTGACATTATAATCATTTCAAGTGTTATGAACTGTATACATTAATATTTAAACTTCCCAAATTAGTATGAGTTAAATAAGACAAACCCTCTCCTCTTAAAAGTTAGAAGAAATGTTTTTTAAAGGATTATTTTGAAGATCTTGGTCTCTTTAAATATTTAAATAACCTACTTATTTTTTGAATGTTTGCTCTAATACCCATTCTTTCTTTTTTCTTTCTTTCTTTCCATTTATCTTGATTAAGCAGAGACATCAGAAAGAAAAACAATTATTTTTGTGATTTTTTTTTACTATGTGAAAGATATTTTCAATATATAAACAATATATAAAATTTCCCTCTACTTTCTCAGATTCATTTCTCCTAGATTTAATAAAAGAATCAAGTATGATTTTTTTAACTGAACATTTCAAAGGATATGCCTATACATACCTAAAAAGCTTAAAAGTTGAAAACATAGAAATTTAAACATGTTTTATGAAATGTATATAGTCAAATAAAAGAGCTTATACTGAAATTGGACACATTACAATATGTCACAACTTTCCCAAACTAAGTAATCATTCATTTTACAACTTATCTGGAATTGTATAGTTTAATATAAGATGATTTAAACATATGTTAAATCTCTTTTAGATGATTTGGGCATATATTATATCTCCTGGGGAACATTTCATCATTTTATTTATTTAATATTTGGTGTTTTTTGTCTTGTCTGTGTTGAATAAAGGTTTTTCATTTTGAAAATTTTTTGTTATAAAGAAATTTTTAATAGAGCAAACTATATTTTCAAGAAACAAAGCCAAAGAAAATAAATGAGTTTTTTCTTTAGTTACAAAGGCTAAAATAGTACAGTTTTTTCCTTAAATATTCCATTGAGGTTCTTCTCTCTTTTCTTTTTTTCTGATGAAAAGATGACAGGTAATACACATAATAAATACTGGGGAAATAAATTCTTTTTAAATATTCCTTTCTTATAGCGAGAAATTTGAGTGATTTAATTCTTCAGTGATTTTGACTACAAAATGAAAAGTCACTGGAGGACCAGCCAAACATGATACATAATAAATACCTAGGCTCCACACTGCCTCTCATACCATGGTATAAAAACCACCAGGTGGTTAAAACGCATTGGCCCAGATCCCCTTCAACATGTGCCCAGAATCTTATCTTATAGTTTTAGTGTGCATTTTACACAAGCACCTAATTGTGGTTATGTTTTGCATATCTTTAATAATGTGTACAATCAGTGCAGCATTGAACATGTTTAATTTATGAATATTTTTATATATGCTGGGAGTATATGCTCAACACATTTCAGAATTCAGTTTGAAGATGAGTGCTCTAAAAGGTTGCTTTTACAGTATCCCAGATGAATGACTGGAGATTTCGGTTGAAATTTTCTGGGTAATTACTTCACCACACATTGCCCTCTGGCTAACAGAATATTCTTCGAAGTTTTAGTGTAATATTTTTCTTAAGATTTTATTTATTTATTTGTCAGAGAGATAGAGAGAGCACAGGCAGGCAGAGTGGCAGGCAGAGTGGCAGGCAGAGGCAGGCTCCCTGTGGAGCAAGGAGCCTGATGCTGGACTCTGATCCCAGGATGCTGGGATCTTGACCTGAGCTGAAGACAGCTGCTTAACTGATTGAAGATTAACAGGCATCTTCTTAGTGTAATATTATAAGTACTGCTTTCAAAGAGCAAATTTTCCCAAGATATTGATCTCCCTTTTCCATGGAACCTGAATATCTGTGTGGGAGTTTTGTAACTTATGTAGCAGCTGTCCACAGAGTTATTGGTAATGACTCAGGTTCATGATTTAGAAACTGTTTTCAATTATAGCGTATAAGGGATTTAGGCTTCTCCCCTCTCATGAAGAAATGTAATAATCTAAGGGAATCACTGAATTGACATCACTCTCAGAAACGTTGTCCACTTGGAAATTCTCACAATGTTATAAAATTTAGGGGCAGACACATCTTACAAAACTGTTGTGTTTCTGGATCTAACCACAGAAATCATGTCTTTTTTGAACTGTAACTTTAAAGCTGGATGGACATAAACTCCCTTCAATCCTGTCATTAGAGCGGTCCCATGGGCTCCAGAGCTCCCCACTTTGCATGCACCAGGAGACTTTCTCCCATCTCTATCCTTCTGGGTTTTGTGATTTGGGTGCTGATTACACTCAGCGAAGCATCATTACTTTGCAACCAGCACATGTAGAATCCCTTTCATTCTTCAGATTAGATATCTGCAGTAATAGGTAGCCTTGATTAGCAGAAAGTCTGGAAAGATTGGAGAGATAAAATATTCTTTCAAGTCTCATTGACACTGTCCTATGGTTATTACCTACCTGTGATAATTTTTTCCAGTGCCGTGCTGCTCAATGTTGAGCTACCAGCTTTTAGAAAAGCAAGAGACCTGATTTGTGGTGGTTTGTTTCCTGTGGTGTAAATATTCCCATCAAGGCTGATTCAGGCTTTGGGCACTCACCAGGGCTGAGCTAGAAGATAGTGCAGGTGTGGGGGGCACATAGTTTCTCAGTACTGCAAGCTGGGTGTCGTCCTCTGGACCAGGAAGATGGGGTAGTGACTTTCTAGTTCCTTTCTGTCATCAGCACTACTTACCCCAAGCTTGGGAACAGTATTCAAAATGTTTGCCAATTCCTATGCACAGATACCCACTGTTTAGACTGGTGCTTGGCCTTAACACCTGAAGAACCCAGCTGACCCTCATCTACTGCAGGTTCTCTAACAAGACCCCTCTTGTCAGAGTTCTTGGTGTCTTGTGTAACCATCCAGAGCAGTTTTATGCATATAAAGATACTAATAATATATAGTCTTCCTCCCATTACTTTAAACAAGTGTTGAGATACCATACACCCTCTATAAAACTTTTCTTTTTTCCACTCTACGTATTTTGAATGCCTTTCATATTACTAAGTAGGAATGTTCTTTTTAACAGGCACATGATAATTTTACTATTACATGGCTTGATCACAATTTACTTACATAGTGCCTTACTGACAGACACAGATTAATTTTTAATTTTCTGCTTATTTAAAGTGCTGAAATGAATAAATTTGTAAGTATATTAATTTTTATTTTTGTACATATATGTGGGTTAAATACTGGGAATATGTATTTCTGAGGAATATGCATTTGCAATTAATATATAGTGCCAGATTTCCTCCCAAAGGGGTTGTACAAATACCCAGCTTATCAACAATGCTCAAAGATGCCTTCAATAGAATGTATCATCAAACTTCAGACACTGCAAGTCTGATGGGCAAGATTCTTTGGTGTCTTATACCATGTAAAAGTTTTTATTTGATTTAGTAGAATTTATCAATTTATTTTTTTCAGTTATGGCTTGTAGATTTTGAGGCAGGGTTAGAAAGGCCTTTTCTACTCTGAGATTATATATTATTTTCTTTTTATGGACTCATTATCATCCCATGCCTATACGTTTCTCTCCAGAATATATTCATTTGGTTTGCAACTGATCAGTTCTGTAAGATTGACCAGGCATTTAGATATATTGTATGGCATTGCCTTCCATTTTTTAAAGCCTGGGAGAAGAAAAGACTATAAATCACGAATTCAAATGGTAAATATAGTAGGCAGCACATAAAGAATATGGCAATAGATAATGTTAATGTTAGTAATAATTTTATTTATGGCTAGCATTTGTTGAGTTCTTATCCAATAAATTGAGTAATTTTAATAAATTGAGTAATTTATTAAATAATTTATTGAATACTTAATGCCCTAAATGCTTTACATGATTTATCTAATGAAATTCTCAAACAACCTTATTGGTATTCCTCTTTACAAATTAGAAGACTGAGGTGTAAATAGGCCAAACACTTCCCAAGGTCATATAGCTTCTAAGCAGTAGGCCTTGGTCTCAGAGCCAGCTGTCTTATCCTGCTCCCACTGCCACCAGGAAGAGTGAAACTTCATCCCTATTAGGTCTCTGGGGACTCCTAATAAAGACAGAATGTGCTCTGTCCCTGAAGACAGTTGGCTACAGGTACTGGGGTGATGAAGCAAGATCCTACTTATTGTAGGAAAAAGGGAGAAAATGGGAGACGGTTTGTGGGGGGCATTTGATCTTTGGACAGTTGTAGAGTAGTTTAAGCATTTTCAACATTGGGTAGTGACAGTGTTTTTGGAAAATGTTTTAGGCTTATGTGAACTGGCTTGCCTACTGCCAGCACATTGGATATCAGCAGAGCATCAGTTTGTTCTCTATACTTTTGTTTCTTTATCTTTCTCTCTTATTTTTTTCTCTTTGCTTGTTTGTTTTCTTTCTTAAGTCCCACATATGAGTGAAATCACAAGGTATTTGTCTTTCTCTACTGATTTATTTTGTTTAACATTATTCTCTCTAACTCCATCTATGTCACTGTTAATGACAAGATTTCATTCTTTTTATAACTAAAAAATATTCCATTGTATATACATATATGTATACACATACATATACCACTTCTTCTTTATCCATTCATCAATGCGGGGCTCAATCCTAGGCCCCTGGGATCATGACCAGAGCTGAAGGCAGAGACTTTAACCCACTGAGCCACCCCGGCACCCCCACCCCCCGCCTTTTTCCTCTTTAAAAGCTCTAGCCTCCTTTGTCTTTCTGGAGCATGATTTTGATTTTATTTGACTCTGTTTCCCAGATTACAATACCTAAGACTCTAAATAAATGTACACATTTTATTTTGCAGGTTGTATCCTTACATTTTGTTGCCCTCCATTCAGTTGAAGTTGATTGAAATACACTGAAACAACACTGGACTGTTCTAAATTCATTTAAATTCAGTTGCTTTCTGTAACTGAATGCAAAGGAATTATTTACCACTGGGAACTAAAATAAAATTGTTGGCAAAACTGATTTGGGATTATAAACAACCAAAGGTAATTCAGCCTTGAATAACTCTTTGTAAAACTCCATGACTCTCTATGGACACCAAAGGCAAAGTACTGAAAAACAGCTTTTTATAATTAAGATATCTTTAATCCATTAATTTAAGCACTAAATACACAGGTGACTCTTGGCTCAAGAATAGGTATAAAGATGAAATTCTTCACCTCATGTTCCATTCATGGACCAAGCTGGAGTTGTTGGCCAGGCTAGTCACTCATATGGACAGCACTGAAGTTCAGTGAAGTTCACGGTGATTAATACTCAGGGAAATTCAGTCGCCTGTAACTAACACAACTTAAGTTGACTTCAAATACTCTCTTGATAGGTGACCTTGAGGAAGTCACTTGTATTAATACTTCAGTTTTATTGAGTTTAAAATTTGCTAAATTTTGAATACTTCTATGTCACATGGGATTTGAGAGTTAAAATAAAAATAGCCATTATTTTTAAAATAACTTGTCTAATTTTTTTTAAACCAGAATATTAACCTGGTGATTCACAGACCTGTACCCCTGGAGATAAAAATATATTACATTTTTATAAAAAAATTAAAAATTAAAAAAACCCCAGAGTATTAGCAAGATGCTTAAGCATTGGCTATCCTCTTGAAATTTATTCATTCACTACACTCTTTTTCAAAAAAGGAAGGACATTTTGAAAATTTACAGATAAGGGTTTATAACAAATGGGTAAGGTATAAATAACAATGAAATCAATGGCCATGTGTCTACCATCTGTTGCAGGAAAGAACATCCTGGCTTCTCTCTGTACCATTGTACCAAGTAACCGTTAGATGAAATTTTGCCTATCATTTTCCAGATTTTTTCTATATAGTTTCAAAAGTCACTTAGTGTCTGTGCCTTTATATGCAAGGTATTATACTACTTTAAAGGTAAAAATATTGGTTAGAATAATGAATAGCACTTTAAGGCATATTCTCCAAACAGTATACTTTATCTCATAATGCAAATTTTTGAAGACTGGAAGCATCTTCATGGATCTTCCTCTACTTCATAGCAAAAGATCACCACCCCCCCCAAATACAATGATTTCTTAAGTTGTTTCTAGGAAGATAAGCCAGCACAGCTAAGCAGATTCTGACATTTTCTAAAAAAGCTGGCTATCCTTTATTAGAATTTATCATTTTCTTTCATTTATATTTTACAAAAATAATTTATTGAGATATGTGATTTATGATAAGAAATATGTATTAGGTCTTTTTTTAAAGATTTTATTTATTTATTTCTCAGACAGAGATCACAAATAGGCAGAGAGTGAGAGGGGAAAGCAGGCTCCCCGCTGAGCAGAGAGCTTGATGTGGGGCTGGATTCTAGGACCCTGGGATCATGACCTGAGCTGAAGGCAGAGGCTTTAAACAACTGAGCCACCCAGGCACCCCAATGTATTAGGTCTTTGTCCAGTTTCTGGCACAAAGGTTCTAAATCCCTCAAAATTTCCTCAGTGAGGTGAGGGATAAAAAGTGTCTTTTGTTATGTTAATGAAGCGACTCTTGGAAAACACCAATGTAGGAGAGCAGGTTGCCAGGTGAGTGAGGGTTGAATTTTCAATTCCATACCACTTCCACCTTCAGAGAAGAAAGAAGGGCTCGAGGTTGAACCAATTAATGATGGCCAGTGATTTAATCAATTGTGCTATTTAATGAAGCTTCCATAAAAACCCAAAAGGATGAGGCTCAAGAGTTTCCAGATGGTCAACATAAGGAAATTCAGGGAAAGTGGTGTCTTCAGATAGCATGGATGCTCTGTTCCCCTTTCCACAACTTTTCATTCTGCATCTCTTCCATTGGCTGTCCTGAGTTATACCCTTTCATAATAAACCAGATAGTCTGGTAAATAAAGTGTTTCTTTGTGTTCTGTGAGGTTCTCTAGCAAATTAATCAAACCCAAGAAGGGAGATATTGAAACCTTTGATCTATAACAAGTGGGTCAGGAGCATGTATGACAACCTAGATCTGGGTGTCAGGCCATTATCCTGGGTGATGGGGCAGGATTGTAGGACCGAACCCCTTAACCTGTGGGATCTGGTGCTATTTTGATGTAATTTCAGAATTAAATTGAATCCTAGGACACCAGGCTGGTGTTTCGGAATTACTTGGTGTGTATGGGAAAAGCCACATATTGGTGTCAAAATTGTAGTTTGTACCAGTGAAGTGAAATTTACTAGAATGTCCCTGGTTCACAGAAACATGTGCTTTGAGAAGAGAAAGGATGAAAGGATCAAGGATGAGGAATCTTTGATTCTTGGGTGATTACATGGTTACCAGTGGTATGATACAGCAGCTGTATTTTATAGTTTGATTGGTTTTATGATGACTGGGATATTCATCCCCTGAATATGCCTGTTACCCAAGTTAGGGTGTGTGTGTGTGTGTGTATTATATATATATATATATATGTATATATATACATATATATATATATTAAGATTTTATTTATTTCTTTATCAGAGAGAGGGAGGAGCGAGAGCGAGCACAGGCAGACAGAGAGGCAGGCAGAGGAAGAGGGAGAAGCAGGCTCCCTGCCAAGCAAGGAGCCAGATGTGGGACTCAATCCCAGGATGCTGGGATCATGACCTGCGCGAAGGCAGCCACTTAACCAGCTGAGCCACCCAGGTTGTCCCCAAGTTAGGGTATATATTAAGGCTATAATTAAGGCAGCCCCTTTTGCATGGGTACCCCATTTTGTACTGCTACAAAATCTAACATTTCCAGGCTAATGAAATTTGCTGTCTCAGCTTTCTCACTTGTGTCTTACCAAGAACATTAAGTTAATTAACAAGAAAATGAGGAGAGCTATAGGAGAAAGTCAAGAGACTGACTCTATAGGGTGGAAGTCTTTAGATAGTTGTTAATAAATGGAATTAATCAAGCAGACATCAGTGAAGCTGAAACAAAGGTGTTGATATAACACTATCATAGGCTGGGAGGACCAATTGGGACCCCTTTTTGGTTCCCTGACATTAAAGAGTCCTGAGTAATTTGTGTTATTTATCCTAGTTTGGAGCAATTCACAAGTAGGAAGGCCCAGATTCCAAGGAGAAACTTGAAAAGAAATCAACTGGGGTGATGGTTAAGCCAATTAATTAAGGTAGAGACCTATGTAAAGGCCCAAGGTCATATGCACATGTGTGGATAGAATGGCTGGGGTAGAGAGAGGAGATTTTTCTGGAGCTCTTTAACACAGGAGTCCAATGCACTGTGATTTTGAAGTCTTAATGGGTTGAGGGTATACTGAGAATAACATGAGTATACTGAGTATAACAGATGCAACAGTTGATGGGATTAAGGTGAACTTTTGGGTGAAAATTGTGGTTTTGAACAGATTTTGTGTGAGGTGGTCATATCTTCTTTACCATTATCATTGTGGTGGATATGATGTCTGTCTGGGAATTGCTTCTGCTACCTATATTATAAAGTGGAAGACATGTAAGCCCACCCTAAGGCCAGTTTCAATTGGGCATGCTAAATGAGAAGCACTAGAACTGCTCCCAAGCCCACATAGGTGGTTAACTTGAAGCACTATAGAATACCTGGTGGGCAAAAGGATATTACCACTTTAATTAATGATACATTAGAAGTTGGAAATAATGGTATCAATGAATTTGTTGTATTGTGTGGCCTGCGATGAAGGTGATGCTCATGGAGACTACGAGGGCTGAAATAGAATGGTACCACCCACAGCTTCAGTGGCTTCAGATGTGGTTCAACAATATAGAAAACATAACAGGCTAACCAAAGCTGCTACTTAGTGACTGACCTTATAAATGCTTCCTTCTCTATCTCAGCCATAGAAAACAGACAGCTACAGTTTGCTTCCACATGGGAAAGACCTTAATTTACTTTTACAGTAGTTTCCCTTTATCCATGGCTTTACTTTCCACAGTTTCAGGTACCTGAGATCAACTGAGGTTCAGAAGCAGATGGTCATCTTTCTGATATATTGTCAGAAGGTCAATTGTAGCCTAATACTATATCACATTCTTATGCTTCACCTCATCTCATCATATAGGCATTTTATTCTCTTTCATCATCATATGGTGAAGACTAAGTACAGTATAATAAGATATTTTGGGAAATGGAAGGGGGGCTACAGTTACTTAAGTTTCAATTTACTATTATAATTGTCCTATTTTGTTATGAGTTATTCTTATTAATCTCTTATTGTGCATAATTTAAAAATTAAACTTTATCATAGGTATGTATGTATAGGAAGAAACACAGCATATACAGGATTTGGTACAATTCAGTATTTCAGGGCTCCACTGGGGGTTTTGAATCGTATCTCCCTTTATAAGGGGAAACTGCTATATTGTGCCACCATAGTACTACCTCAACTTAGCAGCTTACTGTCATGATTTGGTCAAAAGGGATTTGAGCTTCATGCAGGTCTCAAGTGCAATAGTATGCCATATTTGTGATAGTGTGATAATATCAGAAACTAAGAAGAAAGCTGGGATTGATTCAGATACAATGATGATGTACATGGTAAACCAAAACTGCTTAAAGCAACAAGCAAAGATTCCAGGGCCCACCCAAATGGCAAAATTCTTAGGAATAATCTGGGCAAGAACCATGTAGGGTATTCCACAAGTGACAAAAAAATAAATTGCTATCACTAAGCAACCCCAAAACCAAACCAGAAGCCCAGCATTTGGTTGTTTTTATTTGGATTTTGGAGAAAACATTTTCAACATTTGGGAATATTGCAAGCTCCTATATTTAAGATTAACTGAAAGAAAGTAGTATTTCAGTGGGAGCCTATATTTCAGGCCATGTCTAAATTACAAAAAAATTTAGCTGTCTCAATGCCATTGGGCCATTTTGACCCCCATTCATATTTGACTTTGGAATTGTCTGCTATGTATTCATGCAGACCAGAGTTTATGGTAAAAACCCATGAATGCCTCTCAACAGCAACCATTGACTGTTGGATGAGAAAATTCCCAGATGCTGCTGCTGGGAACACATCATTTGAGAAACAATAACTAGACATTAATTGAAACTGCCTCAATGACAGAAGGACACAACATAATCATGAGGCCTGAGATACCTATAATGTCTTGGGTGCTATCAGAGGAACATTCTAATAAGAAAGACAGTGCTCAGAAGAATTCCATAATACAATGGCAATGGTTCATAAAGGAGTATGCTTCCAGGGGAATTCAAGGAGGCACCCACCAAATCCCAGAGCAGGTGCTATTTTCCTTCTAGGACCAACATTAGAGCTACCTGAGGAATTGCTAGAACCCAGAGCCTTGTGGATAACTCTCAGTTGAACAACAAAGGGATGTTTGGTTACTGAAGATAATTCCAGGGTAAATAACCAGTATTCTGTTTGCATTTCTACCAGTCCGTGGTGGCTGCCTAGGAGGCTCAGTCAGTTAGGCTTCAGCTCAGGTCATGATCCTGGGATCCTGGGATAGAGCCTTGAGTTGGGCTCCCTGCTCAGTGGAGATTCTGCTTCTCCTTCTCCCTCTGCCCCTCCCTCCACCACCCCACTCATACTCTTTTTTTTTTTTTTTTACCTTTAGAATAAATAAATAAAAATAAAACCAACTTATTTTTTTTTCATTTTATTTTTTTTAAAGATTTTATTTCTTTATTTGACAGATAGAGATCACAAGTAGGCAGAGAGGCAGGCAGAGAGAGAGAGAGGAGCAAATAGGCTCCCAGCTGAGCAGAGAGCTGGACTCAGGGCTCGATCCCAGGACTCTGGGATCATGACCTGAGCCGAAGGCAGAGATTTTAACCCACTAAGCCACCCAGGTGCCCCTAAATAAAACCAACTTATTTAATGTATATTGTTGATTTATTACCATTGAAATCACTGTTAACAGCACCATAACTTGGGGCACCTGGGTGGCTCAGTGGGTTAAAGCCTCTGCCTTTGGCGCAGGTCATGATCCCAGGTCCTGGGATCGAGCCCCACATCAGGCTCTCTACCCGGCAGGGAGCCTGCTTCCTCCGCTCTCTCTGCCTGCCTCTCTGCCTACTTGTGATCTCTGTCTGTCAAAAATATAGATAAAATCTTTTAAAAAAAAGCACCATAACTCATGCCTAAACAAATCCTATCGAACACATATAATTTCTTCACAAGCACATCACAATCTTGTCCTTAGGAACATTAGAAAACATTCAGCACTATGCTCAGGGAATGTTTAAAACAGAAAAATCAAAAGCACAAAAATTCAAAACAAAACAAGACACTTAATAGACCATAAAGAAGATACTCATTTAGAGTATGAAACCTGAAGCAAGAAGACAGAGAGATACACCTTGTTTGACTTCATTGGGAAGGCGCTTATCAGGTAACTCAAATGTTTTGCTCCTACAAGCACATTCACAAATGAAGATAAAAGTGCCATGACTATTGATTTGGGTGTTGCAGGTTGGCTATTGGGGTTGCACTCACATATATGGATTCTGTGAATAATTATAATTGACTAAATATCTTTATAAACATAACTTTCTCATAAAGAAAAAGGAAAGGAAAGTAATACTCCCTCATCTGAGGATGTAGGTAATAATTGATTATTACAATTTTATTCTTATACTGTTGAAAATTGAATAACATTAAATACAGTAGATCAATCTTAATCTATAGCTAATTTCTTATTATTTATAATTGAGCCATTTGATTATTTTAGGCCATTAGGATCCATTTGGTATGTGTGCATCTATTCTTGCTGAAGACCTGTCAAAGGCTATTTTCTTTGTTAGAAATGAACAATATTGCCCTCAAATAGCTTACTGATGACTGTTTTCATTTAACATAGCTTTCAGGAATTGTGGCAAGTAACATGTCAGACACTTCATAAGAAATATACCCCTAGTTCTTATACAGTCTTATTATTGGTCTCTTGAGTTTATAGATGAAAGACTTAAGCAACAAAATGTTAAAAAAAACTTACCTAATGTCACAAACAAATAGTGAGCCCAGGATTCAAACCAAAAAGTATCAGTCAAAGATTCAGCTTTGGCTCCATATTCTACATAACACTCACTTTAAAAACGTTGAAATATAGTTGACATAAAATGTTATATTTATTTCAAGTGTACAACATAGTGATTCAACAATTCTATGCATTACATTATGCTCATCACAGAAAGTATATTTAACATCTTTTACAATAATATTACGATATTATTAACTATATTCCCTATACTGTATTTTTATCCCTATGACTTATTTATTTCATAACTGGGAGTTTATATGAATCAATCCCCTTCAGCTTTTCCACTTTCCCTGTAACCTCCGCTCCCTGGCAACCACCAAGTCTATGGATTTATGATTCTGGCTCTGTTTTGTTTGTATGTTTGTTTTGTTTTTTAGATTCCACAAGTAAGTGAAATTGTATGGCATTTATCTTTCTCTGTCTGACTTATTTCATTTAACGTAATACCCTCTAGGTATATCCATGTAGTGGCAAGTGGTAAGGTCTCATTATTTTTAATACCTAAGTAATATTCCTCTGTGTGTGTGTGTGTTTCTTATCTTCTTTATCCATTCATTTATCAAAGGCACTTAGGTTGTTTCCATATCTCGGCTATTATAAATGTTACTACAATATACATAGGGTACACATATCTTTCCACGTTAGTGTCTTGTTTTTTTGTTGTTGTTTTGTTTTGTCTTTTTTATTTGTTTGTTTTTGAGAGGGGAAGTAAATAGTCTTGCTTTTGAAATCATGGACTAATCCCAGAGTTCAGAAGTCCAGAACATCCCATGCCCCATATTGTCATTGTCCAAAAGATAGCATGTATTTAAGCCCTAGGAGCTTCTGTCTAAGGGAAAGCCCATTGCTGACCAGTTTCTATACTGAGACCAGGAATAGAAAATCTGGTAGAATTAGTACCCAAATGGATATGTGTTATCTCGCTGTCCCTATGTCTCTTCTTTATTTCTACTAAACAATCTTCCTGGAAATCAGTTGTTGTAAAAAGAAGGCATAGTGCTCTTTACCTCTGATTATTAGCTGAACAGAAAAAAAAAAAAAAAAAAAGTTTTTTGCTGAAACCCATACTCTATTAGCCCAGGAATCTCAGGAAGGTGAATTTGGTTCTATGTCTGACCAAGTGCAGAACATTAGTCTGTTTTAAGCAGACTTATGAAGGGAAGTTATTTCTCAAGATTTGGGCTTCAATCATGTGGAACATGTTGCTGTCAGATTCTAGGAAAATTGTGATTAGGCCTAAGGTCATGTTTAAATGCTCCCCTTCTCTCTCTCAAGTCAATGAAGCTGCTAGCTACAGATGGTTTTTACTCATAGAGCATAAGAATAATAAAATTTTAAACTGAAAATTACTTAAAACTTTTTATGTGTTTACACGTGTATGTGGGTATGACAACATAAGTGCATGAATTATTTGTGTCATTTTAGCTACTTAGTCCTGGTGAGAACTAATGTTGAACCAGCCTTAAGTAGTTTTAGAATCACCAATCTTGAAATATGAGAAACCCTCTCTTTAGACTTGTTTTTATGAAGTCAGCACTATCACACCGTGTCTAGCGATCTAAGAATGAAGAAGTCAGAAGAACCGATAGTTCCAACGTAGGGAAATAAGTTTAAAGACCAGCTTCCAGTATGCACTGGAAATGCAGAGGAAGGATGTGCAACCCAGCTGGCCAGTCATAGGTGGCTACCTAGGCAGATGAAGTCTGAACTGAGGCTTAAAGGCTAAGTAGGAATGATAAGGTAGGGTCACACAAAGCAGTCATTTTTATAGATCAAAAGTGACCAAGCATCAGTAATTTGTATAGCTCAACCAAATCATGAAGGTATTAACATCCAGACAGAGGACAGAGGACACCACCACATTCATAAAACTTAGAGGAGAAACAGGACATGTGCATGTTACCACTGCCCCTGTTCCCACTGTCTGAGGCCCATGGTGACACAGTCTCTGCAGCCCCAGCAGCTTGACCCCACCGCTTTCACTGCAGCATGTGACCAAGGAAGCCAGAGGCCCTGTGCTCTTTGCATTAGAAATGCTTTGCTCTTCACTAGATGCAATGACAATGAGCCTTTCTTCTGCTGTTACAAGTCTGGGCCACAGGAAAGGTAGTAATGGGAGGATGAAGGGGGAAGGGTTCCACCCTCAACAGTTTCCTTCTGGGCTAGAGGATGAATTTACTCAAAAGATACATTTTCTAAATTTAGTATTTCCTGAAACCCCATAAAAGACTCAGAATGTACCAAATATCAAGAAGCAGGTGCAGTGAACTCATATGTGAAGCACTGGCTAAACACATGTCTGTCGCGGCCAGTGCGACGAATCGACCAGGAAAACTTTGAAGGCTAAGAGGATGGTGAAAAGAAATTAAGAGACAAAGAGATGGGGGCAGGAGGGACACTGAAGATGATGTCCAACAGTGCTGATTTTATTCCACATCTTACAATCATTTATAAGGCAGACCAGAATAGAAGGAACATTATCAGTACATAGTCAGATGACCACAAGTTTCTATAACAAGTTTACATTTACTACAAGCAAACCTCATGACTCCAGGTAGTTTCGGCTAAAGCCATTAGCAAGGCAATCAACCAGGGAGTGGGTTATAGGAGGTACAGAACAAGAAGGACTAACTAAGAACTCAGGACCCTGGCCACATTTTTCCCTACTGTAGGGAGAGCCTGTGGGAAGTCACGTAGGTGAGTGCATGGCACATTGCCCAGACCCTTTCTCAGTGCACTCAACTTTCCCGTCCTTAACCTTGTCAAGGTGGCCGGACTTTGAAGGAGACACAAGTCAGGGCCTGGTTTGGTCCTTAACTCCAACCATGCTGTAGCCTCCAAAACATGTCTATACCCAGAAGCCAGGTAAGCACATGAAAATATTTTCTCCTAGGAGGTCTGTAATACCTAAATTAATGTTCTTGCCAAAGGCATGATTATATGCCTTAGCTTGTAAATGGTATATGACTAATACCAATTTCTACTTCTTATGTAACTGACCTTTTATTGCTTTGAATTTTAAGAACTCAATCCCCCCCCAAGGAATTGCAACTTTCTTCCATCCCAGGGACTGCTGTATCTCCTTGCATCCCCATCTTCTAAGAAAGGAGAATAGGAAATAAATTCTTGTGTCAGCACTGAGTAGGTAATTTATATGCCTTAATCTTTAAGATCTTCAGAAGTTAGTATTGTTATAGTTACAGATAGCTGGGATTCGAGAGATGAAGAATTGTGCTTATCACGGCAAGTGGTAGAGCCAGGATTCAAACCCTGTTCTGTCTGAGACCAATGCTGCTGCTCTGCTCTGCTGTGTCTCACATACTGCCTCTAGTACAAGGCCTCCGGGGCAGAGGACGTTGGCTAAATGCTTGCTGGTCATATAAGTCCAATTTTACTTTTATTTGCTTTCAGTAACACCTGGATAGTATTTGGACTTTGTTATGTGCACAGATTATTTTGAGAGCAAAGTCATAGCAGAATGCACCACTTCCCTATGGTTAGTCCTTGGTAAATATATAAGGTTATAAAGCTTATAGTTAAGTTAATAAAAACTATGCTAGCCTAGACAGAAAGAACAAGAGAAATTCCAGCTCTGAGAACTACACTATCAAAAAGTTTTCTTGGCTTATTAACTTTGAATATGGTGAGGTACTCCCAGTGAATCTATATAAACTAAAGGGGTTGATATTATCAATAGAAGTATGCTTTCTCCATGAGTTGGCCAGCAGCTGTCTGTAATGAGGACTTCAACGGGGCGGGGGGATATGTGGGGGGAAACTTTGGCTTTCAAAATTGCTCACCAGGTAGGTTTCATTCAGTATCACCAGCTAGAATTTTTGGTTTGACAAAGTAAGCCTGATTTCCTTCTGAGACTGATGGAATGGGCATCATTCTTTTATGTTGAGAACCCTGCTGATACCCAGAGGTGAGTGACTCCCTCAGACCTCCCTAAGGCACACCTAGGAAAACCCAGAGAAGGACCCAAGCCTGACCAGTGTACAAATGTGTCTGCATACTGAAAACAGGGTTTGAAAATCATCTTTGAAAAAGATGGCTGTGTTTGAAAGGCATATTGGTCCTGACCTCTATGATTCTTAGATTCAAAGAGAAAACCAAACCCCATTCTTCCCCATTCAAAGAAGGGGATTCTAAAGCAGCCATGTAAGTAAAAGAAGGTGGTGCCCTACTATCCGTTAGTCCCCTCTAAATGAGGTGGAAGATAAAGCAAGTGGAAAGATATGAACAGCTTCCTACTATGGACAATCTAATTTGTTTGCACTTACATCATTTGTGCCAGCAAAAATATCTTAGCACTGAACTAATGTGCAATGTTTTGTTTAGTGCTTCTATGTCTACCTGTCAGCAATCATTCATATCACAACGTTTTCTATCTTCTCCTATGTATAGCCCCTTTTATTTATAAGTCTATCTTCTTTTAACAGGCTGAAACATATTTCCATTATCTAATAAGGCAGCTATTTTTGCCCTAGGGAATCCATGTATTTTTTAAAATTATTTTATTTATTTTCAGCATAACTGTATTTTTAAACTAAAAGCTTTCTGGTCTTTTAAGACTCTTTTTTTGTTTGTTTGTTTGTTTGTTTGTTTTTTGTTTAGTTGGAATCCTTTTGTGGCTTGTCAATATCTCTAAATTTGGAACTGTGCTGCAAATTTCCAAATACATCCCCATGTCCATCCCATTTACATAAGCATGAATAAGTGAAGCTACTTGTAAAGAGAACTAGACATTTGAGGATAAAAAAACTACCTTTCCACTATGTTTTTCAATTTGATCATGATGGACAGGCCATTCAGCTGTCTTACTATCTGGTTAAATTTGGATCATAGTCAGAGAAAAAGCATAATAATCACAGCTATCATCCTTTTCATGGCTGAGATAAAGCCACCTGGACATGGGATGCTGCTGGGTGCAGAGTTCCCTAGGGTTCTCTCTCATGGTCTATGCATGAGAGTGTGTTTGTCCCTGTATGCATGTGCATACATGTGTGTATGTCAACTTAAGTGACGAATAGTAAGAGAAATGTCTTTCTATTATGTATAGAATGTAATGAATAACTGTCTAGCTAGGGCATTCAATGACTCAGCCACCGAACGATTTCATCCAAACATCTAAAACGATTACAGCACATAGGCAGCTATAATAAATAGAGAATAAAAATTGTTTTAGAATCCATATCCTATTTAACTTATAATATTCAGAAATAATAAGTTTCATGTTGTCTGGCCATAGATATTAGGTCAAGCCTTATTGATCAGTTGGATGAGCATCTCTTCATGAATTGGTATTTTAGTAATGGCTTGCATTAGCAAAATGTAGTCCAGCTAATACTGGTTGTAAAGTCTATAATGATGCTGCTCTGAGCTACTTTCTTTGGGAGAATTATAGTGGTATGAGATGATAAGCCCAAGGCAAGTATTTTCAAGCCAGTGTCTCTGACTCTGAAAAAGAAACAGAGGCACTGGCCCACAGGTTACCAGCCTCTGTTGGTTAGGAATGCCCTCCAGGCAGCCCCTTGTTTATATAGGCTATGATGCAGGAGGGTGGGCTCTCTCTGCCATCCCTCATGGTGGTGCCACAAAGTGAGAGGCATAATGGAGCTCAGATGGAGTGCTGTTAGTTTATTCTTGGGATTCTTAACCCGGGACAGTTGTTGTAGTCCCCAGGGAACATTTTTATTATGTTACATGGTCGGTCCTTATGATGTGAAGGGGTGCCTCTGGAGAATGGAGGCAAACCAACCTCCCATCTCCAACATAGAATTATCTGGCCCCAATGTTCACAGGGCTGGGCTTTGAGAAAACCTGGGAACTTTTCTTAAAGGGTTGTCAGAGCAATGGCTGCAGTCACAGGTGGTCAGTGAAAGCACACAACAGGGCGAGGGGGTGTCCACTACAGGCCCTCACACAGTCTGAGTGGTGGGCACACAGACAAGAATGTGGGTCACAGCACAGAACACAGATTCTTGAATGATAATCCTCAGTTTAACAGGTGAAACTGGCAAGCAGCCCTATTTCAAGGGAACATTTCAAAGAAGCTAAAGCTCTGATGTGGTAGAGCCTCTACTGAAATGAAGTGTTAACATTTAGATATGAGAGACTGAGAAGTTCAGAGAGTGACAGTGGGCAAGAAACAAAAGGGATGTCCCCAGTCAGAGTGTGTGAGGCATCCAGAGGCAGTGAGCTTTCATCAGATTTCTCACCAGGCAGGAACTATTCTGTTAGACCTTTCAGTCTGGGTTTAGTGAGAAGAAACTGAAGTTTTGTGAGGAATCACTGTTATTCGTGGTTATTGTATATGATTTAGTCTCATCTAAATAGGGAAGTTTAGTTAACCTGTGTGAGTCCTGAAGCATGGGCCAGCACGGGTGTGATCACTGAAAGCTGGCACCAGGTGGTTTGGTGTGAGCAGATCAGCAATTCTGTGCCACCAGGCTTTCATCTGTTCAGGTGAGTCAGGCCTTGTGTGACTGTACCAGCCAATAATCCCATTTCACTATTTTAAGAAATAATAATTGAGGAGAGTATTTAATGTATTTGAAAAGATGAAACATAATCACTTTGAATTACATGGTGCTTTAGAAGTATAACTTTACTGGTCCTTTTCTATTTGAATTAAAACAACAAATTCACTGAGCTGCATATTGAAGTGATTTGACAATGGTAAAAGCTCTGGGGGTTTTTAATCTTCCTCACTGAAAAATAACTTGAGAGATAAGATTTATCCTGATGGCATTTTCCCCCCTGTAAAGCTCTTTACTCCCCTCCTTTCCATTACAAGTTGGGCATCTTTGTGCCAGAAGAGCATCCATATACAAATGGCTAACAGACACATGAAAAAATTTTCAACATCATTAGCCATCAGGGAAATACAAATCAAAACCACATTGAGATACCACCTTACACCAGTTAGAATGGCAAAAATACACAAGACAAGAAACAGCAAATGTTGGGGAGGTTGTCAAGAAAGGGGAACCCTCTAACACTGTTGGTGGGAATGCAAGTTGGTACAGCCACTCTGGAAAACAGTATGGAGGTTCCTCACAAGGTGGAAAATAAAGTTACCCTATGACCCAGCAATTGAACTACTAGGTATTTACCCTAAAGATATAGATGTAGTGAAAGTAGGGTCTTATGCACCCTGGTGTTCATAGCAACGATGTCCACAGTAGTCACAAGGAGCCAAGATGCCCTTCAACAGACAAATGGATAAAGAAGATGTGGTCTATATATAAAATGGAATATTACTCAGCCATCAGAAAGGATGAAAGCCTAACATTCGCATGAACATGGATGGAACTGAAGGAGATTATGTTAAGTGAAATAAGTTAAACAGAGAAAGACAATTATCACGTGGTTTCATTTATTTATGGAGCATAAGGAATAGCATGGAGGACACTAGGAGAAAGAAGGGAAAAATGAAGGAGGGGGAAACAGAGGGGGAGATGAACCATGAGAGACTATGGACTCCAGGAATCAAACTGTGGGTTTCAGAGGGGAGGGGAGAGGGGGATGAGTGAGCCCAGTGATGGGTATTAAGGATTGCATGTATTGCATGGGACACTACATCAAAAACTAATGATATACTGTATGGTGACTAACATAACATAATAAAAATTATAAAAACAACAACAAAAACAACAAAAGAAGAGCATCCACAGATGTTGCAAAAGCAGAGAGTTTGAGAGTGATGTTAGCAGCTGGGGTTTGGAATAGGGGGTGCAGAAAGCCAGGGAAAGAAGACCAAGCCAGCAGGTTTGAAGGGAGAGAGCACAACACCCTATTTCTAGAGGTGTGTATGGGGCAGGCTATCCGTCAAGTCCCAGGAATTTTGCTGACCATGATCACAATCTGTGTATCTGGTGACATTGGTCCTTGAGTAGCCTTTCTACAGATGTTGGCAAAGATTTCTGGGACAGAAAAATCCTAAGGAAAGGAACGCACTTGAATGTTCGGGTTAGGGCAGTGGACAGGGCAAAGGGAAGTGCTGGTTCTGAGCATAGTCTCCTCAGGCTGATTAACTGTAGAACTAAGGCATGCATCAGTATGGGAAGGCTGTATTAAAAAGTGCAGAAAAATTAAAAATCCAACTTTGCTGAACTCATCCACAATGCACTGAAAGTTCTGGGTGCTAGTGCTTCTGCCGCAGTGGACAGAGGCAGTGCCCTCATTTTCAGTCACCAACAGCCTTGGTGTCAAGGAGTGGGCATCTGGAGTCCCTGAGACTGGGAAGAGGGAGATTACCCTTGGACAGAATGACTCGTCTTTTGTTTCAGGAGCAACAAGTGTGGTCATGTGAATCCACTAGATTTTAGGAAAAATAGAAATTTGGCAGGCATTGTTTGGAAACAAATGTAGTGTACCTGGGGCATATCTTTGTGCCCCTTGCCTTCTCATAGTTTCCCTCTGTACCCCAGTATGGGAAAGCCATTCATATCAGGTCTGAGAAAGTAAGAGGGTTGACTTCTGGACACATGTCTGCTTGAAACTGACATGTAGGTACAGAGGTAGATAGATAAGAGATAGATGATAGATGAGTGGATAGATAGGTGATAGATAGATAGATAGATAGATGGATAGATGGATGATAGATAAAATTGAGTAGCATCAAGTTAAAATATATATAATGTAAAAAGCAGGAAGAAAACCATTGTTTTAATAGTGCATATGAAGATTGATGAAGATTACAGATACTTTCTCAATATACAGTGTTTTTGGACATAAAAATTATAAAACTGGCCTTATTTATGAACTACAACTGTGGGAAGCATAATGCAAAATGACAATGGTCAGATTACTTATATTGGTCATTTTCTTGCTTTAATTTAGAGAAATAACACTTTTCATTACAGAGTAATATAGAATGGACTTCCTCTTACTTTTCAAAGTCGGAAATCATTATCTTCTGAAAGGTTAATATAAAAATAATTTGGGATCCTGATTATTTTTCCATTATGGTATAAAATAACAGGAAGTGTTCTGTAGATAGTTTTATATATTTAAGAATAAATATAAAATATATTTATAAATATATTGTATTTATAAATATAAATAATTCAGAGGAAATAAAGTTTCCTCTGAATTCTGGTATTGAATCTGTTTTTCTTCAGACACTGTTAACAGATTCAAAGAAAGGGCTCTTAAAGTTACAATTACTAGTTACTAATCGTTACTTCTATATATTCATGTGCTCTTTTGAAAGCTTTGAAGCAATTTGTTCATATTATTATTGTTATAATTTTTGATGAGTGCTAATGTGAAACAGATTGCTTTTTTAAATTTTAGAGATGCAAAGTGCAATATTTCTTAATTGAATCATATCTCTGTTTATAAGGTAACTAGTCAAACTGGTAGGATTAGAAATGTGTCTGCTTCTAAGGGAGATCATATTTCCAACCCCCACAAAGCACACTTAGTCATAAACATCAGCTGATAATAAGGTACTTAAAAATTTAACCACTGGGGCACCTGGGTGATTCAGTGGGTTAAGCCTCTGCCTTTGGCTCAGGTCATGATCTCAGAGTCCTGGAATTGAGACCCTCATTGAGCTATCTACTCAGCAGGGAGCCTGCTTCCCCTTCTCTCTCTGCCTGCCTCTCTGCCTACTTGTGATCTCTCTCTCTGTGTCAAATAAATAAATAAATAAATAAATAAAATCTTTAAAATAAGTTAACCACTGAAGAAAATCCAGAATATATGAAAACACATTGTTTAATATTAATATTTAATGAAAATAATTTTGATGGATCATACATCAAACATGAAATCTAAAGGCGTAAAACATCTACATAGAAATATCTTTACAACATCGACATAGGTTAAAAATCTTAGGGAAAACACAAAAACATTATACATAATTTTTTAAAAATTATTAATTGGCCTTTGACAGAATTAAAAACTATGGCTAAAGAACCCACCAAAAGACATCATGAGGAAAAAGAAAAGGGAGTACACACATTGTCAAAAAAATTCACATAGAAGAAATGTATTTAGAATAAATAAAGATCTACAAATCATTAAAGGACAAACAACCTAGTAAAAATGGGCAAAAACTTGGATACTTCACAAAAGAAAATATATGAATGGCCAATAGACACATGAAAAGGTGCCCAGCATCATCTATTACTAGGGAAACACAAATTAAAAGCATAATTAGATAACTCTTCATATTTATAAGAATGGATAATATTTAAAATCCTGATGATAAACATCAGGGAGGGTAGGAATCATACACTATCCCATGACCTAGCAATTCCATCCCTAAGTATTTACTCAAGAGAAATGAAAATGCTTGTCTTCAAAATGACTTGGAAATGAAAGTTTATAGCAACTTTACATACACACATATAACTGAGTGATATAACTCATATAAAATGAGTGATAAGAACTATTCACAAAAGAATATGCATATTTCCATTTATATGATATTAAAAACAGGCATAACTAATCTGTAGTGATGTAATTCAGAACACTGGCTATTTGGGGAGGACATGGGTGACACAAAGGGGTGATGAAGTGCTTTATAAAGCCTTGACTGGAATGGTGTTTATACAGGTGTACACATTTATCAAAAACCATTCATTTACACACTTAAGGTATGTGCCTTCTACTCTATGTACATTTTACCTCAATAAAAAGTAATGAAATTGTAAATTATTAAAACAACATGTATTATCTCAACTTCCCACAACAATAACTGTTGACATTGTAAAACAGGTTTGAAAACACAATTATGTATCGTACTGGAGGGACAAGAAGTGAATTAATATTTCTTAAGCATTCATACACCAAGTGCCATGGTGAAATTTTCATCTACCTTGTCATAAGTAATATTTACAGAAACCTAGTGAAGTTTGTTTAGTAATCCTCACTCAAAAGAGAAGGACAGCAGGTCAATTGCCAGCTCTAAAAACACAGCTAGCCAGAGGGAAAATCAGAATTCAACCTCAGTAAGTTTGCACAGGATTGATCTCCTTTCCCTATAGCAAGCTAGAGTTCCTTCATGCTCAAATAACCAATATTTGTTAGAATTCTGTGTTTGAATATAAACTATTTTTTTAAGAAAAAAGTATATATTAATACCCTTCTAAATCTGGTTTTCTCTCTCTTTTTACCCCAGTGGTGGTAACTATAGATTACCTATTCTCCAGGCACAGATTTGGAGCCAGATTGAAGAAGTTTGGGAAAGATTAAGGCAAGGGAATTTAAAATACCTTATCATCACCATTCAAGAAGCATATAACATATAAATCAATTAATTCTCTCAACCTTCTCTTCTGTGTGCTCTAGGGCAGGCTCATTTTGTCCAATGCATTCTTGAAATGTTGGTATTGGTGTTGTGTAAAGTTCTGTTTGTGTGTGTTTATCTTTTAACCCTGGCTTGAGGCCAGTTTTCTAGATTCTTCACAGCTCCATGTGTGCTTCAAACACCTCAATATAAATAGATTTAAAATTAAACACAACAACTTTTCCTAAAATGAGATTAATTCTTTGTGTTTTCTGTTCAGAGAATAGCACCATGATCTCATTCTGCAAGTCATCTTGACTCTATGGTCTATTGGCTTCTGAGTTCTGTTTTATTAAATAGCCTTCATTTATTTCCCTCTGTCCATCTTCTTTGCTATTCTCTTGTTTCAGTTACTGAAAGTCCTCACTATGTCTCACCTAGATCTCCTGTGGAGTCATCAGTGGCTTCCATATTGCAAATTAATGGCAACTGCCTTATCTTCCTTCTTCCTACCTTTTGTCTTACTTTATTCCTCAGATGCCAAATTTGTAAAATATTTTACTGTGTTGTTTGCTCATACCCCATTTATTGTGCTGGCTTCTGCTCTTCTTGATTTCTATGTGTTGGCTTAGTCTGCCATAGGCTCAGCTTTCCATGTTTCCTTCATGTCTCTGTACACCATATCACTAGATAATCTGATGGTGTTAACTACCATGTTACGTTAAGAATACCCAGAATTGGAATCTCCAACCTCATCTCCATTTGAACAGACTTTTTGAATTTATCCAAAATAGAACCTTTGGTCTCTATTCTCTGATACAGAAGACTCTGGACTCAATTTGTTGTTATCTATAATTGATTTTGTCAGTGACATCATCAGTTGCTCAGTTGCTAAGATCTTGGAGTCTTTTTTGTTTATTTATTTTTTGTTTGTTTTTTGGGTTTTTTTTTTTTTTTTAGTCATTTACTCCCTATGCTAATAAGCATTTTTTAAAATCAGTTCCACTTTTAAAATATGAAATTTGAGCTCTAACACAATCATTTTTGTCCATGCTCCTATTTTCTCTTAGAGGTTTGCCATAACCTCCTAACTTAACTACTTGCTTCCACTTTGACAATTTCAGTCTTTTTTCCATAGAACGGCTTTTAAACATGAAAATCAGATATGTCATGCATCTAATGAAAACCTGTAAGTAGCAGCCCATTATGTTCACCATAAACCAAAATCAATGTTCTTCAAGTCCTGCCAGTCCACGTGTGAACTGGTTTCCACTCACCTCTCTGACTGCATTTCCTATTACTTCCCTTCTCTCCATCTCATCCAACCAGTTAAGTCTATAACGGTCTTTCCTTCTCTTTCTGAGCTTTGCACTACCTCAGAGCTTCTGTAACTTTTCTTGTTGTCTGGAATTGTTCTCAAACTAATGTAATATATGAATTGGCTCTTTCATTTAGAGTTCATCCAAAGAAGTCCACCTCAGAGACGGTTTCTCATGACCATACCTAAATTGGTTTTCCTCCAACACTCTTTCTGCTTGTTTATTTTATTTGTGGCATGCTTTCCTACTAGAAATTATATTATTAATTTTTTTAAAATTTTTTTTTATTTTTTCAGCGTAACAGTATTAATTATTTTTGCACCACATCCAGTGCTCCATGCAATCCGTGCCCGCTCCAATACCCACTACCTGGTTCCCCCAACCTCCCACCCCCCACCCATTCAAGACCCTCAGGTTGTTTTTCAGAGTCGATAGTCTCTAATTTACTTACTAACTAGAGTCTACGAGATCAAGGGCTTTGTCTTATTAACCTTAGACATCTGCATGATGTCCTAGTATATAATATACACTCGAAAATTTCCTGGAATGAATGAATGACTTGATGATCATTAGTATCTGTGTGGTAAGGAACCCAAATACTGAATAGGTACTGAGAATTTACAGATAGAATACTGGCTTTCACCATGTTTATAGAACAATATCCAGGAAACAAAACAAAAGCAGGATTTCAATCCGTACCTTTCCATTCTACTGTAGATAGGGAAGTGACATTCGATTAAATGTCAATATTCTTAAAATCTACAGGAATCTTGGAGATAAAAATAGCAGCATAATGCCTGCCACAGAGCAATCACTCTATAAATAACTATCACATTGAACTACATGTTGGAAAATTTGTTCTAATCTTAGTCTGTCATTCAATGATGCGCAGACCCATGATTTCTAGATTGTAAAATTAGTTCCCCACTACTGTTTTAAGATTTGATCATTATTATCTTTAAACTTGGTATGATAATTTTCTTTCCCTCAAATTTTCTGAAAGATTTTGATGATATGTGGGAGTTATAGAGTCATTAGTACTGCTCCTAAAATAATAATGTTATTTGAAGCACTGTTGATCCTAAGTAGGCATTTGTGATATATGTTCTGAAGGAAAAAAACAAAAAACAAAAAGCTGAATATTTGTCAACATATGCATGGTTTTAATTCATGGACATTATTGTGGCTCTTGAAAGAATTATAAAGTGGTTCATTTTGGTTTGTTTTTTGATGAAATATTCATAAACTCTTTTATGAGTCTGAATGAAGGCTTGTGAATTTTGGACAATGAGTGTTCATAAATATTCATTGAAAAATCATAAACACTTCATCCCTTGTATGGAAAATTTAATTAATTAAAAGTTAAAACAAACTCAGAGTATTCCCATTAGATATGAGAGTGGATTCTGTTATATTTACTCTAAACCCATTACAGATTATATTTTATAAAATAATAGTGAATTTGAAGTCATTATATGTGTTGATAGCATAAGCTCTGCAGAAAAGATATGGTAATTATGTTAGTCATTCTAAACAAAATCTCAAATTTCAGCGTAGGATGCTTCACAAAAGGGCTACATTCACCAATAAAAGCTGCTCCAAAAGCAAACTGTATTTTAATGATCAAGAAAAGTTAGTTTTAATGAAGCTTGCTGAAGGAAGCCATTCATGTCCTATAATATGATTATAAACTCTGGTAACCTAACTCCAGGAGATCTATCCTTCTGGGGATTTGCTAAAAGAGGCTGCAAATAGTTCATGATCTTTCACAGATGTCTAATGTACAATTAGAGATTAATTTAAAAGTAAAAGGAGAACACTAATTGGGTTAAATTGGTAACAAGTGGTATAATGTATCATGCTTTCCAAATGCATACAATAATGTAAAGATTCCTATATATAATACTTGGAAAGCTATTTAAATTTTAATAGCTCTATTTTCACACACACACACAAAATGTAGTGTAGTTATTTGTCATCTTGCTTACCCCAGCACATTTAGACAAAATCCAGACCAAATGGACTAACTTCTGAATTTCATTAGCTTTCTTTACCAACAGATATAAATGAAAATTAAATATTGTGGGGATTAAATACAAGGACATTTTTCTTGGTTTATATGATTAATTTAAAGTTGAAAACTCTGACTTCTTTCAATCCTGAAATCTGAATTGCATTTTTATCCAATTCTGTGCAATGTAAATAGTCTTACTGAAAATATTAGCAATTTATAACCAAATCATATATTATACATCATTTATTAAAATTTGCAATTCTATGATGTGTTATTCAAATTCGGTGTTTAGACATTCTTCTGTTGCTTGGGGGTCCTCATTTGGAATATGTGAGAGATGAAGACAGTGAAAGCATCCCAAGTGAGATACTGAATCAATGTATATGCCATCTTGGAAACCAAACAGTAAAATATCAGCTTGCTTGAGGTATTTAATCAATCTTACTGAGCATATTAAATGCACATTCAAAGAAAAATGTGTTTTAATTACAGCTTAAATGCAGTCTGAATACTAATATGACAAAGATTGAAACACCTTATTTCCCTTAGTTCCATATTTTACAGTTAGCACATTGCTTGCAATGGGATATCTAAAGCATTGCTTTATCTACAAAGGTTTCTGATTTCACCATAAGAAAAGTCACCAGAAAGGATGATTGGTTTATTTATGTAATAAAGAACTTCAAAGAAATCTTAACCTTAGAAATATTACTTCAGGAAATTTGCTAGCTCAGCTCCATACCAAGACTCCCCCTATGCCTCTCCCTCAGTACCCTGAATGCTACCTTCACCACTTACAGATTCTTTTCAAAGGATCTTCTTTCTAGGTGACTGTGTGTAAAATTATCTCCAGCCATTGGACTATAAATACTGTAATGTGAGGGGTGTTTCTTTTGCTTCCACACTATGCTTGAGAAATATTGTACAGTCAGAATAATGATGTGGACTGAACAACTTTTATTATGGCTCCATTAGAAATGGAGCCATACATTCCACAAGAATAAAGTATCCATCTCTACCTACTTTAATTAGAATGAAAACACTACAAACATGAAAGCTGTATTTTGTCTCACTCTTTTACTCTTTCATTTGCCCTTCAATGTTGTTTTCTTGTTTCAAGATGCTAGATCTAGATGTATTCCATGTTGTCCCAGGTTGGGACAGGAGGGTAAGATAAAATAGAGGAAAACCCCAAACATCTGACTCTAAATAAAGTGGGGTAAGTGTAAGGTGATCATAGTAGTAGAAAGGAATGTGTTGGGGAGGGAAACACAGCTTGGTGAAGAAATACTAAAACCTCAAAATATTTGTACAAATTCACCAACCATTTGAAATGAGTGTGGAATCATGAAAGAACATCAAATTTTACCTTTGAGTTCAGTGTTACAGATGCACATATAGAAGATTGTGCTGTATGTTGAGACATCTATGTTTTCAGCAAGTGTTTTACTAAAGTTTTCCCTAGATTGTAAGTAAAACTGTTGTTTCACAAGCATTTACTATACAAACACCTAAAATTCCATATATCTTTGCATTTTTTGTAATTAAGCATAGGCATATAAATACATATAGATGTAATAATTTAGAAAAGTGCTCTGTCAGTAACTTAACATTGTGCCTTTCTACTGTTAACTATATAATTACTTTGAACTACTGATCTTTATTATAAAAAATATACGACATTTTTATAAGTGTCATAATGGATTTGCAATACAAGTGAGTTTTCTGTGATTTCTGGAAATAGCTTCTGAAGATACTGCCAAGTATCTTCTTGTGATGAAATGCATCAAGATACAAAGCTTTCCCTGGGTTGAAATTCAAATTCCATCTTGAGCTTTGGATTATCTATAAAAGTTAACATTTAACCTGAAAGTCCAGCAGTGTGTATTTCCATAAGAGAAAGGGGAAAAAAAGGATGGGAAGCGACAAAACACTGTAGTTGAAAATTATATCCTCAAATAGGAATAAAGAATGAAAAGTACAAAAAAAATCACAGTGTTAAAACTATTCTTTCTTTTTATATGTAGGTCTTACTTAAAATTTTTATTTCAGATAAATAATGTACAATCTAATGCTTACATCATCGTGCCTTGATTTGGGTTCTTTGCTAATTACAGGAAGTTATTAAAATGTATTTTATATCTCTACCTCTAAAGCTCATTTTGTCTGGTTTTAATTCAGAATACAAAATTGTTTTGTGTAAGTTTAGTCAAAAGATCAGTGCAAAAGATGACTTCAGTGCATGAAGTTTTATGGTAGAAACTATGTATATTACATTCCAGCAATAGCGATGCCTATATTTATGGATAAAGATAACAAAAATTTGTAAAATTCAGGACATTCAATTAAACAGATAATTCATGTCCAAAATTAAAAATCTTATCCTTAGTGTACAATTAGTGTTTAAGATTTTATTTCTATTTAGTTAAGTTGTCTGAGTGATATTATAATGTAATTGATGAAGAGCTAGATGGTTCGAACAGATGATGCTTATTCCCTCTGGTGTGCCCTATAAACCTCCCCAAGTGTATCTCAAAGTCTACTTCACAGGAAACCCAGCCAAAGACAGTATGATAGCAAAGCTGAGATTTTGAAGCTGGATCACCCTTCAGCTGGCTGTCAATGTAGATCCTGTCATTGGTGATAGATGGAGTGATAATACTACCTAAAATGGTTTAAGCAGGTTGTTATAGGATGAACTGTGTTCCTCTAAAATTGAAGTTCTGATCTCTTATATCCCCTATTGCCTGGAGACAGGCCTTTGAAATATGTAACCAAATCCAAATGTATCATTTGTGTGGGCCCCTAATCTAATATGATCAGAGTCATGTAAGAGAAACAATTTGAACACAGACACATACAGAAGATGGGAAGGTGCAGAGAGAAGACAGCCATCTATAGGTCAAGAATGGGGGCCTCAGAAGAGACCAAGTAAGCAGACACCTTGGTTTTGGACTTCTAACTCCATAGCTGTGAGAAAATAATTTTGTTTTATTTAAGAAAGATAAAATAATTTTCTTTTATTTAAGATATTTTGTTATAGAAGCCCTAGCAAATGAAGAAACAGGACTACTGTTAAAATGTCTACCAGTAGTGAACTGAAATAGGATAATGGTGGAAGGGGATGCACTAGCATTTTCTCTAGTGTCTGAGAGGGTCAGAGGAAATAATAATCGGGCTATGGGATGAGCTGTCTGTTAGCTGTGTATCACTGACACAGTGGAAAAGAAAATTCTGTGAAAGGAGGAGAATGATTATTAACTGATGTAGTGTAGAAAGAGAGGAAGTGTGCAAGGCGGGGAGGGGCAAAGGGAGAGGATCTCAAGTAGATTCTCCACTGAGTACAGAGCTGAATGCAGGGGTTGTTGCAGACTCCATCTCACGACCCTGAGATCATGATCTGAGCCAAAACCAAGAGTCAGATGCTCAACTGACTGAGCTACCTAGGCACCCTTAACTGGTATAAGGTAAATGATGAAAGTCAGATAGCTCCTTGGCAGGATAGAAAAGGTATATTATCTCTTGCAACTAAGTGGCAGAAAAAAAAGCTGAGGTCAAGTCTCAAAGACTTAATTATAAAGGGGTCAGAGTTCAAAGAAAGTTGAATTCCCAACCCTGGCAATTCTGATTCTTCAAGCTCAGGGGTCCAGTTGTAAAGAAATATTTGTAATAAGGACATCCGAGCCAATGCACTATAAAAATGTTGACTGTCAGGATCATCCCAAAACTCTGTGTCTATGGAAATGGCCAACACTTCTTTCTTAAAGTCAGAGGACATTAGGAGGAGGAAAGGAGAAGTGAAGGGAGGGAAATTGGAGGGGGAGATGAACCATGAGAGACCGTGGACTCCCAGAAACAAACTGAGGATTTTAGAACCCACCTGGGGGGATGGTTTGCTCCAGTGATGGGTATTAAGGAGGTCACATACTGCATGGAGAACTGGGTGCTATATGTAAACAATGAATCTTGGAACACTACATCAAAAACTAATGGTGTATTGCATGGTGACTGACATAACACACAAAAAAATTTTAAAATTAAAAAAAAAAAAAGTAGGGAAGGAGAATATCTCCTAGCAAGAAAAAAAAAAAAAATTGGAGTCCCTCTTTTGCTTGAAGGTGATGCATAGGCCTCTTGCTTGAAAGACACTACATGTTCCTTCAGGATATCCCCCTACGTCCTATCTCAGTCATTGGACAAGGAACTCAGGTCAAGTATGTTAGCTTGCTGAGGCAGCTGGGCCTGCTAAGGTACAAAGGGAGTATACTCTAAAGGAGTTGCAAGATTTTCCAACATGTACATGGGTGCATACAAATGGAACTAGGTCCTTATGGTACTGGGTCAAGGAATTCTTGTCATGAAGTTAGTGAATAGGAAAGTCTATTGGTAAAGGTGATATTTCCCATGATATAGAATCTAACACCATGGCAAGGCCACCATACAAAGGTAATATGTTGTCAGGAAGATTCTTGGAAGCAAGAATGACCCCTACAAAGTAAAAGAAATTCCAGAATTGCTGTGGAAAATGGTTGAAATAGAAATAGGCATGCTAGAGTGAATATCCTACTTAAGGCCAAAAGACCCAACTGACTACAATTCCCCTTTCACAAAATGAGAAGGAACACATTGGAGAGAAGAGCATCAACTTCACTGAGAGGCACAGTGAGGACTTTTCTATAGGTCAAGTCTCAGAATAAAAGGTGTTGTTAGAATTGACTCCCTTATTGCAATGGGGATAACAAGATCCCCAAAAGAAGGCAGGGTGACGACACTTAGCCATTAGAAGCTCAGTGAATACAACTATCAGAACAGGAATAAGGTCAGAGTGGCCGCAAATGGAGCCTTACTTACAGTGAGATGGCTTATAGAATGTGGTGTTCCTAAGGCCAATATAAATAAGCAGGATCAAGAATCTTGCTTAATTGTACGATTAAGATAAAATCAAGGATTGTAACAGCAGCTCATCAATAAATACTCATGATCCCTATTCTAGTGTCTGGATCTTAGGTAGTTCTCATACCTGGAACTGATTGGTCTAAGGAGTGTTGGGTTCCCATGACTTATGATCCTGTGAGATCATGGAATCTGAAAAGAATCTCCCCAGGGCTGCCCCAAAAGGAAGGCATTCATACACCATGAGATAAGAATACATACACATTTTGAGGAATTCTAAACAAAAGGACTATATTGAAATTGATTCCCAGGGATCAGAAACATCATTGTTAGAGTGAAAAGTATAGAAGCCAGGTCATTGGGGCACCTATGTGGCTCAGTCATTAAGCGTCTGCCTCAGGCTCACATCATAATCCCAGGCTCCTGGAATGAGCCCCATATCCAGCTCCTTGTTCAGCAGGAAGCCTGCTTCTCTCTCTCACACTCCCCCTGCTTGTGTTCCCTCTCTCTCTGTGTCTCTGTCAAATCAATTAATAAAATATAAAAAAAAAAAAAAAGAATCCAGGTCATTAATAGAGCCCTGACCCAGGTCTGGGTCACACTTGCTCTGTCCACTGGACCTAATGGTCATTTTCTTGGTGGACAGAACCATCATAATTGTCATTATCCTGTAGTATAGGACTTGCTGGGGGTAAAAGCCAGGTGGAAGCCTCCAACACTGCCCCACACACACACCATGGCTAAGACAGTAAGCTTTTAAAATTGTGGCTTGGGAGAAATGGTTGATATTAATTCTGCTTCTAAAGGTATGAAGAATGTATGAGTGGTGGTAGCTATGATACACTTATTTATTCTAATTGCCTGGTCCTTATAGAAACCAGATCGATCTTGTAGGTGATGATGGACTGCCAAAAACTCCCCTGTTTAGGATAAGTCTGCAGAAACCAGGCGTAAGCTTCTAGTGTCCCTTCTCACAGCCTCACTTGGAACATACTAAATTCCCCCAGAAAAGATGTGATAACATGTGTGGAGTGTTACCAATCAGGGAAGCTTATCTCAGCCTTGGAGTTCAGGGTTTTTATTGAAAGTCAGTCATGTATAATCCCTGCATGACTTACCTTAGCTACTGAAACCCCAGACCATCATAAATCACTTTATTAGAATAAATCCTCTAGACCACTGGTGCAACTTGGCTCAAGGCCAAAAGATGCAGAACACTCCCACGAGGCAGAACATTCCAGGAGCTCAGTTTCCAGGAGCCAGCCAATGGCCAGTCATAAAAAGAGGTCTTTGAAGGGAATGTGCCTTCTCCACACAAATATCCTCAGCTTATGATGCCATCGCCATACAAACGTCACCACACAAACATTCCCACACAAATATCCTAAATTTAGTAGCTTGTAAAACTCAAAAGATGAAGATTTGGGTCAGTCCTCCAGGTAGAGCATTTGGACTAGCAGAGGTGCTAACCAAGGCTGAGGGAAACACAAGATATAACAGTAAATTATGGGAGCATAGCTATCTGATGTGACATAAGTCCAGCTGCCCTGGCAGGAATTATACTTCTTCCACTCACCTTCCTCTTCTAAGTTTTCCCAGGAAAAGAAGCCCCAAACAGGATGAACTTACTCTTGAAAGCATTTTATTCAAGCAATGTAGGGGTGGCCTCTGGGGACTGGCTGTGCTGCCCAGATTCTCTTCAGGAAAAAGGTGCTCATCCCCAAAAATCATGACTTCTCATTTGTGGGCAGGTTGCAGCTGTCCTCCAGGGATCTGCGTTAGCTAAATGCATTCATCCTTCCACTGACATGTGTCCCCATGGGGCAGCCCATATTCAAAGACTCATTAATGTATAGGGACAAAGACCTGAAGTCTTGCCTCAGTTGGGAACAATGTAGAAGCATCATCTTGTTTTCTTCAGCACATGCAAGGTCATAGGTCAGCTCTTCTTACTATACCTTGTCCATTCTTTTGTAGGTTTTTTGGTATTTATTTATTTATTTAGTGGGGAGAGAGAATTCTCTAGTAAAACTGTATGCAGATGAATCTGTTTTCCTGAGAACAGAGCCAAAGACACCTAGAGGCAGATCATCTGGTACTCCATGCATCAGATTCAGATCTTTGTGTGTATCAGAACAAGCACACTTTTCTTATTCAGGTTTGAGATTTATGAGAAATGGAAGCAATTCAATTAGGACAAAGAAAAAAAGATGTTTAGGAGTTTAATCCGATATTTAAAAGCAATCTAAAATTCAAAAAAATAATCTAATTTTTTTTTCTCTTACAGATGCCAGGGAAGAAATGAAAGAGAAAATGAAAGGGAAATTGTGTTCATGCCTCTAAACTGTTTAATAGGGCTCCAAGTTTTTGTTGTATTGATCATTACTGAGAGAAGATACCTAACTCAGCAGGGATAGGATTCACAAACCAGAGATATTGGCTTAGATAATTAGGAATATTTATCTATGCCTCAAATTATAAAACCAAGAGAAAATTGAAATGAAATCCTTTCAGTTCTTGGGTATTTATTACTTTCAGTGCATTTGCTTACCTAAATATCTCAGCATGCAGGAAGACAAAGGCATTTGATGAAGTAATTGCTTTGAATCTCCTCACAAGCTCTCCAGAATCTGACCTACCAGGCCTGGAGAATGTAGGGTGCTGAGCCTTGGGGAGTTCTGCCAGTTATTATGCTCGTTTATATGCTTGCCACAAGAGGAAAAATGCTGACAGCAATTTGGAAACTGACAACTAAGAGAATCCTGAAAAGATTGCCTACTGAGAAATGGTCTTTGCACCAAGAAAGACATCTATCTTCTCCTGTCTATGAGTTAGTACTGAGGAAGGATCTGGTTGCTGCCCTCACAGGTTTGGCTATTACAGATGGTGGCTTTGCATTGGTGAGGGGAGCCTCAAGAATCAAGACCAGTGCTTATTAATAAGTGATCAATCAATGTTTTTACATTGTGAGTAATGTTTGGAGACAAACCAGGGAGAAAGTGGCCCAAAGGTAAGAAGGAACTGATTTTTTTTTTTTTTTTTAATATTTGACTATTTGTATTACTGGCAACTGACTCATTATCCCACCTAGCAGTTACACAGACATGAAGAAGTCATTGAGCTCAATTCTCCTTTGCTTCAAGGAATCAAGGAAAAGAGACTTGTAGGTCAGGGAAACGGTACATAGGAACATGTGGTGAGGGTGAGTTGCTTTAGTGGAAGAAAGTTTCTAAAACTGCTCAATAAAGACAGTTGCATGTTAAGAAAAGGGATAGCAGGGTGTGCTTGTGACCTCATCTCTTATACCTGGAAGTCCAGCATATTAGGATCCATTCTATTTAAGGGATCCTTGCACTCTATACCACTCACTACAGAGGTCAGAGTTATTTTAATGGTCAAGGTGCAGTGTAAGTTAAATAACAGTAACAAGTTACAATAACTAAAAAGAGAACTTCATTTCATTCTAACATAAGAACAGTTGTGCCACCCTGTGAGTTATGACCCTTACTTTTGTGCAAAAAGTTCAAGTCAAGTGGATTGATCTTTAAAGAGATGACCCTAAGGATGAACCACTCACTTCTCACATCTTACTGGCCCATGCCAATCCCTAGCTGGTTGGGAGACTGAGAAATGTAGTCTCCAGTTGGGTAGACTATGCCCAATAAATATTAAAAAGAAAAGGAGAGAATAGTTCCTGAAGTATGGTTAACAATTTTTGCTGCAAGGTTATGTTGTCTTTTTATGCAGCTTGATGTGAGCACATGACCTAAACTTAGTCAATAAGGTCAGTTCTACTGGGAGCTTTAGCTTGGACAATTAGTCATAGCTGAAAGAAGACCCCTTACTGTATTCTGTCTGGATGTGACCTGAGCAGGTGCTTCCCTGATCAAGTGTATTTAGTTCTTGCCACATTCTAAGACTGATTCCTTCTGGGTGGCTTCCTAGTAGTCCAGTAGCTCTCAGGTCAGTGTGCCCAGTGTATGGGTTGAGAAATAGGATTTGTTGCAAAAGTTTATGAGCAAAGGGTCAGTGAGAGAAGGCTTTCTTAACCTCACGCTCTCATTATCCCTGTAAAAGGCATACAGGGCAAGGATTTTCTGGTGAACATGCTTCAGTATTTCGTTCTAGCAGTTCTCCCTTCTTAGGAAGCAGGAACAACTTTCTCAGTGCAGAACTAAACACTGCTTGTCAGATGGAAGAATGGATTTGGGGTGCCCACTTTTTAGAGGAATAGTCCAGGAAAGGCAGCAGCTGTTGGGATGTGCACCTGTGGCAATTTGAGCCTCTCGAGCCATAGAAGAAAGCTTGGTTTGGTCACACCTCCTGCTGCAACCGCCACTCAGGTGTTTCGTTGACAAAACCACTCCATGTCAGCTCCCAAAATCTCATTGGATGGTCTTGGTTTTCAGACCACACTTCTCTATGTTTCCTATTGATTTTATGAACTGACCATTATGCTCCCAATAAATTATTTCTCTGCTTCTAGATGGAATTGATTTCTGTTTTGTACAGTCATGAAAACTGACTGAAAGACCATATGTAATTCAGAGAAATATAAATTTTAAACAAACAATTGAATCATATACTTTGGGACTGGATTTGATTTCAAATAAAGTAAAATATTATTATTTCCATTTTATCTATCAGTTGTGGAGGCCCAGAGATATTCAGAGACTAATTATTGGTAATTTTTTCCACAAAAACTATGAAATGAAACTATTTTAATGCAAACTGTCATGCCTTTTTAAAACATCTGCTACACGTTTGTCTGTAGCATTAGGTATTTCTTTTTTAAGATTTTATTCATTTATTTGACAGTCAGAGATCACAAGTAGGCAGAGAGGCAGGCGGTGGGGGGGGGGGCAGGCTCCCTGCTGAGCAGAGAGCCCGATGTGGGGCTCGATTCCAGGACCCTGGGATCATGACCTGAGCTAAAGGCAGAGGCTTTAACCCCCTGAGCCACCCAGGTGCCCCTGTAGCATTTGGTATTAAGCATAGAGTTATAAAGCATGGAGTAGTCCTTTGTCATCTGCCTTTGCCCTGGAAGCAAGGGCAAAAATGAACTATTGGGACTTCATCAAAATAAAAAACTTTTGCACAGCAAAGAAAACAGTTAACAAAACCAAAAGACAACCGCTTAGAATAGGCAAAATATTTGCAAGTGTCTCATCAGATAAAGGGCTAGTATCCAAAGTCTATAAATAATTTATGAAACTCAACACCCAAAGAACAAATAATTGAGTCAAGAAATGACAGAAGACATGAACAAACATTTCTCCAAAGAAGACATGCAAATGGCTAACTGACACATAAAAAAGTACTCAACATCACTTGACATTAGGGGAATACAAATCAAAACCAAATGAGATACTATCTCACACCAGTCAGAATAGCTAAAATTAACCACTCAAGAAATAACAAATGTTGATGAGGATTTGGAGAATGGGGAATACTTTTACACTGTTGGTGGGAATGCACCCCAATGTTTATGGCAACAGTGTCCAAAATAACCAAAATATGGAAAGAGCCTAGATATCCTTTGACAGATGAATGCATAAAGAATGTGTGAGGTGTAGGTATATATATATATATATATATATATATATATATATATATATATATACACACGATGGCATACTAAAATCAAAGTTTTAAATATATTTGAAACTAACTAACATAAGTAATTTTGTGTGGTTTAAGCTGATAAAAATAATAGCTACTAAATAAATTGAAACAGGACTGAAAATCCCTCCACCCTTGTGTAAAAGGGGAGTCCTGATTAGATTCATGATAAACCGAGTCTATAAAATGGCAAAACAGTTCACATTAAGAGACGTTGCAAAAATAGAATATAAATATAACTTTTGAATCAATAAATAATACTGATACAATGTCATAATGTCACGAATTCCCCTCATTACTGATGATTGCCACCTGTCTTTTATCAGTCTTACTGGAATTTCTACCTCACTGTCCATACATTTCTGCAGTGCATGTCCTTTTCCGTAGGACTTCAGTGATTCAAGGAGCTCCTCTTTGTGAGCTATTCCTGTGGCTCTGTTTTGCATCATTATGTCTGTGGGTATGGCCAGTTCCCTCAGCTGACCTGGAGACTGGCTTCCACGGTAACCCACCCACCCCCAACCCCAATGGTACCTAGACTGGTGCTTTCCCCAGTGTGAGATAATATGGAAGGCCAAGAGAATTCATGGGCATCACTTTCCACTCTGCAGAAACCAGCAGTCATAAGCCCTGACCTTTCAGATTCTGTCCCTGCTGCCAGCAGCCCTGGTTGGCACTCTGACATGCTGAGGGGCGGACAGATGAAGAGCTTCACTTCCCTCTGTGGTGCCCACAGCTCAGGTTTCAACCTTCTAAATATAAGGTGTGCTCAGGGGTCCCGGAGCACACCCATATTTGCTGCAGTGTGCTCCTGGCCTGCAGAACTCAGTACTTTCTGGATCACCTCCACTTTTTCAGTGCATGCTTTCTGAGGAATACTTAGAACATGTTTATTTTAAAAGAACAAGTTGGAGAAAACAAATAGGTGAGTGACTACATCATGGCTGTGTTAACGCTTTTTTTTCTGATAGGATTTTTTCAGATCGAGCAAGTTGTGGGCATTTTTTGTAGTTGGAGATACATATATGAAAGGAAACTGTGCAATTAACAACCTCTCTTTCCTTGTCACTGTTTCCAGATTGCTGTTCACAGTGTCTCTGGCGCTTTTGCACAGGGAAAACAATGGCATCAGTACCTTCCACTGGTTGCCTGCTGGCCAAAAATCAGTATTATGGAGTAAGTTGTATCATCACTAGCGTACTATATTCCTAGAGAATGTGACTTGAGGTGATGTTTCTGAGATATTATTAACCTAAATATTGTGTCTTGGTCAGAACTTCAGGGACAAGGCTTGACAATTGTTTGTGAAAGTGAAGAAAATAGGACTAGAACTCATTCAGACCCCTCTGAATCAATATTGTCAAGGCTTAGCTCTTTGTTTAAATTTGTTATATTATAGCATATTGATGAAACCATTACACTTATAAATAAGTGAAAATAAGCTTATGTTTCATAATTGTGTTTTAATTTCATGTATCTTGCATTTAATAGGATACATGAAAAGCTGATAATTTTACATAAAGAAAATACTATGTATTTCTTAGAAAAGAAGGGATAACATGACTGCTTGAAGGATTCTTTAATTTCCATTTTCTCTTGGATGATAGGTCAGGTTCTGTTTGGCAGTTTTATCTTTATTTATCTATCCATCTGTGAATATTCATAGCTGAATAGAAAATCATAGCTTCTTAAGGAAAATTTGGAAATTTCTAGAATGAAGCAGTCGTTTCGGAAACAAATGATCATTTACTGAAAATACACCCACCCATAGAAAATTCTAATTTCATGTTTTGTTTGTAGATAAAAGTTAGAAATGTTTATTGACTTATTCTTTTTCAAAATTGTTTCTATTTACTTAGTGTTATTATACCCATAAAAGTTGTTTTTATATTCTGATAACTTAAAAGACTTACAGGTCTAAGATACAAGTATGATAAAACAAATAAAATGTTTATTCTTTAGAAATAATTCCTTTATTTCTAAAATTGTAACTTTTGTAGAAAATTTAAATGTATGCCCATGTAATGTTTCTAATATTCATTCTTGATTTTGTACTAAGATTTTGAATTTGATGACACTTATATTTTAAATTCTACATCTATATCTATCTAGAGAGACAGCATTGTCCAGCATGGAAATAAATATTCTTTATTAATAGAAAATGTAAGAGTGTGCTAGGAGACTTGTTTCTCTTCCAAGTAACTCTCTTCCAGGCTTGGTCTGGTGGTCAACATAGCCCACAGATATCAGCAAGAACTTGCCCACCAGAAAAGAATGAAGAGATCCCAGAAAATTAGGAAGGGATCTCAGAGAAAGCTGAGAGACTTTGAAATAAAGTAGCAAAACAAGAAGGCAGCTAATAGGTCTATACAGACAAGAGAAAAATGATGACTATCTGGAAAACCCGAGTGTTACTACCAACTAGGTGTATCATAAGCTCTGTCATCATAATTTTGTGGAATGAACATTCATAAGTTATAACATATCTTTAAAAATTATCTTAAACTTAAAAAAATGCAATATGCCTTTTCCAGAACTTCTTAATTGACAATTCAATCCATTTTTTGATTCATGAAAATGATCCAGGAGTAAATGATTTCAGACCATGTTACTTGATAATTGGGAGTTTATGCATAAACAATATGTCTATGCGTGTTTGGCCATTATTTATTTGTTTATTGATTCTCATTTATTTCTTACAGAGGCCAGTATTTCTTCAGTTAGCTCTTTAACTGATTCTGTTAACATCATACTTGATGACAAATCCCAGCAAGGTATTTGGTTTATTTCTTATCAGCATCACTCTCATTATTTTCCTTGTTTCTAATCTTCCAAATGTGTTTGAGAAGGGGGTAATATGACTTTTATTTGATAGGGTTACTGAAAGTGGACGAATCCAGCTGGTGGTTTAAATCCTTTTTCCATTGTGACCCTGTCCTTTCAGATGTAAGAAGAGAAGATCTGTCTGCTAGTGGGTACATTTTGATTTTTTCTCTGATAAAGGTATTTCCTTATCAGAATAAAACAATATAGGTAGTAATTACTATTAACATTAGGGATAAATCACAGTTGTTTCTTGAGGGTGGTGAAGGCTTTAATATAAAGCATACTTGGGGGATTGAGATGGAGAAACCATATGTTCCCCCATTTTTGTTAACTGTCAGTCAAATCAAGAGCACTCCTTCTAATTCTGTCACTAAAGAGAAATTGAAAGTCACATGCTAATTTTTATCATTGTTTAGAGGTTATGGATTGGGAGTTAAAGGCAAAGTTCTAAATTTGTTTTTCCAGTACTTTCAGGAAACATATAACAATTATCTACTCTAATAAAAGGAAAGTTCTTTATTGCAGTATTGCAATTAATAAATGTAGAAGGAATGATAGAGAATTACCTTTTGACATATTTTACAGTAGTAACTGTTCTAGGCAAGGATTAACAATGGGTGCTAAAATAAATGGTGACAAATAAATATTTATAGGGAGTTTCTCTCCACAAATATTTATTAATTTCAAAGGGGAAAATAGTAATTTTCCAATGGAGAAAACTATCAGATACTTCCTTAACAAAAACCAGAAAACAGTTGTTTAGTCCGTGTCCTAGACAACTTAGGTTAGTTCCACTCCTGGCTTTGACTGGCCTCCTTATGGTGCTAATTACAAGATAGAAGATTGAATTGGTGGGTTTGCATACAAGTGCTTCTACATATTTTGAACCCTAACACACTGGATAACACAGTTGTTATTCTAAGAGTCTCTAAAATACTTACTTTTTTACACACTTAACTAATGACTATTTACTAAATAGAATAAAAAGAGTAATAATGGATTTCATAGATCCTAACATAAGGGTTTAATGAATTTTTTACACATATAAATTTGAAATATAATCAATTAAATATTTATAATTTTAAAAATCAAAGAGAAAAAGGTCAGGTTAATTGTTGAAAATATGTATTTTTCACTCTATTAAGTATATTAATTTGAACTACCTCGGTAACTGTTTCACTCATCTTTTCACTTTATTTTGACTATAAAGACAACTTGTAGCTAAGCATTTCTTAGCTAACTATCTGTGTATGACAATTCAATGAACATTGTTGTAATTGCTGACTATTTTATACAGCACTAGTAGTTGATTCTGACAATCAACAAGACTCTACCTGTCAAGGTGCTATATTTGTGAACCACACCTTTCAGTACTAAGCTATTCCAGATGACTTTTCTTCATTATAAGAAGACAGAAGTCTGCTTGAGAACACATTTCTGGGATAGTATCTCTATAGCCACCCATATGGCAAAAGATTAGGCATTTTCCTCATTATACAGACTTGCTGCAAGTGGCATCAGTGCAACATGGAGAACATTGAAAAAGAATGCCTTTGAAAACACGTGCCTTTTTAAAGTAATAAGAGACTTTAAATGTAGTGATCTGTATGAAGTAGACTGTTTTTAAAATCCACATTATTTTTCAAAAAGCTTTCAGAAGTTTCTAAAAATTTTTAGATACTCTATATGTCTGATGAATGATTTATTATACCTTTAAAAGTGAAACTTTTTTTTTAAGTGAAACATTGATGCTTAAGAATGATTTAAATGTCACTGAATTAAGAAATGTAGAGAGCAGTTGCAAAAGTTGTATTTCTAATCATAAACATTGAAAATAGAAAACATCCCCATAAATATATTACCTGTTAAAATATACTCTTGTATATATATTTAATTTGTTATTGTATAGACTTTTACAACTCATGGGTATTGAGGAGGGCATGTGCTGTGATGAGCACTGAATGTTATACTTAACTAATGAATCATTGAAAACTGCTTCAAGAACTAATTATGTACTATACAGTGGCTAACTGAACATAATAAAAAAATAAAATTAATTATTTTAAATAATATTTAACAATATAGAATAATCTATAAATGGTGTAATTTTAGTTGTGTTAGATATGTCCATAATAATAGACTGAGAAGAAATACACCAAAATGGTAATAGTGACTATTTCTGGAGATAGAATTATAGGTGATTTTCATTTCCTTCTCTGTATCTTCTTAAATTTCTAATATATTTTTGCATATAATTAAAAAATAATGGATGTTATTATAAAAAAAAAGAAGCACTGGACACATTTTGCGAACAGAAATATTCCCTACTTTGTCTAGAATATTCCCTCTTTCCTCAATACGCTCAATACGGGGTAGACAATATTAAATGAGTTTCAGCTGAAAATTTTCTATATACTGCTTGCAAATATTTTTCAATGAAGATGTAAGACTTTCAAAATTATGGATGGTGAATTCACTCAGGTTGATGTCACTAATCTTATGTTTCATTAAACATCCAGAGGAACACACTGTCTTAAGACTGTCTTCTTAGCCAGCTGTATAACCATGAGAAAATATCAGGACTGATCATTTGCAGTGATGGACACAACTGACCAATTACTTACTACTCTTTCCAAATGCAACATATGTTCCTTCAATTTTGTGTTTTCCTATCACTTTGCTGTCAATGAAGAGACTCGTATACCTTGTTGGCCCAACAGTACATCATTATTTACATGCTATTGCTTCTCTGGTGGTGCTTGCATTTATAATTTTTTTTTTTTTTGGTAGAGGCTGATTAAATTTTTGGACTATGTATCTCACTTGGTTTTAGTATAAAATTAAATAACAGTTATGGAAGACTAATTTATTTTCTAAAGTGAGTGAAAAATATCATGAAACAATATGGTAAATTGTGGGAGGTTTTTTGTTTTTTCCTTTAAGATTATTAACAAATTCCATTTTCTTAGCCACTTAATGTGTGAACAGACTGTTTAGGTTATTTGATGAATTTTCCCAAATAAGATATCAAGTTGATATTTATTGTGTTCACTCAGAAAGATAGCATTTATTAACTTATACCTTTTGCCTATGTATTTGCCTATTTTTCATGTGTTAGAATTATTGTTTTTATAGTAGTTTAGATTACTGTTACTGTTGTGGAAAGTTATTGTTTAAAGTAGTTGGATTTTACATAAGATTTTTAGTCAAACATAATGACCATAAATAGTGACTAAGCATTTTAGAGTGGTTATTATACATATATATGTGAGAATAGTCGGTGGATGGATGGATGGATGGATGGATAGATGACTAGATAGATAGAAAAACAGATAGATGATAGAGAGATAGGTAGATGATAGAGATCCTGATTCTTTCATAAAAGTAATGTTAAGGTGAATTAAAAAAAAATTGAAAGGATTCCTTTGTGCTATCCCAGAGTTTGTACAGGGTGAGGATGATATAAAGGGAGAAAAACTAAATCTTCTAGATAAATTCTAGTTAGTTATTTCTAATGTAGTTTTCCTACAGTTCAGACACTTTGAGGATATGTTTAAAAGGTACTTCACACATTTATCTCAGCTTAACTGTGTTATTTTAGTTCAAACATCCCCTGCCTGGCTTTGTTATATATTGGCTGGATAAGAAAGAGTGGAGGCTAAATATATTACAGGGGTGCCATAACTCCAAATGACTTGAGATGTGCTATAGTCACTCTAATTTGATATTATAAAATGTTAATTGACTTCGCTGGGATGTCTGTATTAAATGCGACTAAGTTTTGACTATTTCTGTTCAGGTTCTGTGAAATTATATGTTAAAGTTCCACTAAATTTTTTTTTCAATTTTTTATTTTTTATAAACATATAATATATTTTAACCCCCAGGGTACAGGTATGTGAATTGCCAGGTTCACACACTTCACAGCACTCACCAGAGCATATACCCTCCCCAATATACATAACCACAGACCCCTTCTCCCAAGCCCCCTCCCTCCAGCATCCCTCAGTTTGTTTTGTGAGATTAAGAGTCACTTATGGTTTGTCTCCCTCCCAATCCTATCTTGTTTCATCTATTCTTCTTCTACCCCCTTAACCCCCCATGTTGCATCTCCATTTCCTCATATCAGGGAGATCATATGATAGTAGTCTTTCTCCGCTTGACTTATTTCGCTAAGCATGATACCCTGTAGTTCCATCCATGTCGTTGCAAATGGCAAGATTTCATTTCTTTTGATGGCTGCATAGTATTCCATTGTGTATATATACCACATCTTCTTGATCCATTCATCTGTTGATGGACATCTAGGTTCTTTCCATAGTTTGGCTATTGTGGACATTGCTGCTATAAACATTTGGGTGCACGTGCCCCTTCATATCACTACGTTTGTATCTTTAGGGTAAATACCCAGTCATGCAATTGCTGGGTCATAGGGTAGTTCTATTTTCAACATTTTGAGGAACCTCCATGCTGTTTTCCAGAGTGGCTGCACCAGCTTGCATTCCCATCAACAATGTAGGAGGGTTCCCCTTTCTCCGCATCCTCCCCCAGCATCTGTCATTTCCTGACTTGTTAATTTTAGCCATGCTGACTGGTGTGAGGTGGTATCTAATTGTGGTTTTGATTTGTATTTCCCTAATGCAGAGTGATGTGGAGCACTTTTTCATGTATCTGTTGGCCATCTGGATGTCTTCTTTGCAGAAATGTCTGTTCATGTCCTCTGCCCATTTCTTGATTGGATTATTTGTTCTTTGGGTTTCAAGTTTGATAAGTTCTTTATATATTTTGGATACTAGCCCTTCATCTGATGTCTTTTGCAAATATCCTTCTCCTATTCTGTCAGTTATCTTTTGGTTTGGTTAACTGTTTCCTTTGCTGTGCAGAAGTTTTGATCTTGATGAAGTCCCAATAGTTCATTTTTGCCCTTGCTTCTCTTGCCTTTGGCGATGTTCCTAGGAAGATGTTGCTGTGGCTGAGGTCGAAGAGGTTGTTACCTGTGTTCTCCTCAAGGATTTTGATGGATTCCTTTCTCACATTGAGGTCCTTCATCATTTTGAGTCTATTTTTGTGTGTGGTGTAAGGAAATGGTCCAATTTCATTTTTCTGCATGTGGCTGTACAATTTTCCCAGTACCATTTATTGAAGAGGCTGTCTTTTTTCCATTGGACATTCTTTCCTGCTTTGTCAAAGATTAGTTGACCATAGAGTTGAGGGGCTATTTCTGGGCTCTCTATTATGTTCCACTGATCTATGTGTCTGTTTTTGTGCCAGTACCATGCTGTCTTGATGATGACAGCTTTGTACTTTTTCAATATTCCTTTGGATACTCGAGGTCTTTTCTGGTTCCATATAAATTTTAGGATTATTTGTTCAATTTCTTTGAAAAAGATGGATGGTATTTTGATAGGCATTGCATTAAATGTGCAGATTGCTTTAGGTAGCATAGACATTTTCACAATATTTATTCTTCCAATCTAGGAGCATGGAACATTTTTTCATTTCTTTGTGACTTCCTCAATTTCTTTCATGAGTACTTTATAATTTTCTGAGTATAGATTCTTTGTCTCTTTGGTTAGGTTTATTCCTAGTTATCTTATGGTTTGGGGTGCAATTGTAAATGAGATTGACTCCTTAATTTCTCTTTCTTCTGTTTTGTTGTTGGTGTAGAGAAATGCAAATGATTTCTGTGCATTGATTTTATATCCTGACATTTTACTGAATTCCTGTACAAGATCTAGCAGTTTTGGAGTGGAGCCTTTTGGGTTTTCCACATATAGTATCATATCATCTGCAAAGAGTGATAGTTTGACTTCTTCTTTGCCGATTTGGATGCCTTTAATTTCCTTTTGTTGTGTGATTGCTGAGGTTAGGACCTCTAGTACTCTGTTGAATAGCAGTGTTGATAATGGACATCCCTGTGGTGTTCCTGACCTTAGCGGAAAAGCTTTCAGTTTTTCTCCATTGAGAATGATATTTGTGGTGGGTTTTTCATAGATGGCTTTGATGATATTGAGGTATGTGCCCTCTATCCCTACACTTTGAAGAGTTTTGATCAGGAAGGGATGCTTTACTTTGTCAAATGCTTTTTCAGCATCTATTGAGAGTATCATATGGTTCTTGTTCTTTCTTTTATTGATGTGTTGTATCACATTGATTGATTTGAAGATGTTGAACCAAGCTTGCAGCCCTGGAATAAATCCCACTTGGTCGTGATGAATAATCCTTTTAATGTACTGTTGAATCCTACTGGCTAGTATTTTGGTGAGAATTTTCGCATCTGTGTTCATCAAGGATATTGTTCTGTAGTTCTCTTTTTTGATGAGATCCTTGTCTGGTTTTGGGATCAAGGTGGTGCTGGCCTCATAAAATGAGTTTGGAAGCTTTCCTCCAATTTCTATCTTTTGAAACAGTTTCAGAAGAATAGGAATTAGTTCTTATTTAAATGTTTGGTAGAATTCCCCCGGGAAGCCATCTGGCTCTGGGCATTTGTTTGTTTGGAGATTTTTGATGACTGTTTCAATCTCCTTACTGGTTATGGGCCTGTTCAGGCTTTCTATTTCTTCCTGGTTCAGTTGTGGTAGTTTATATGTCTCTAGGAATGCATCCATTTCTTCCAGATTGTCAAATTTGTTGGCGTGAAGTTGCTCATAGTATGTTCTTATAATTGTCTGTATTTCTTTGGTGTTAGTTGTGATATCTCCTCTTTCATTCATGATTTTCTTAATTTTGGTCCTTTCTCTTTTCTTTTTGATAAGTCTGGCCGGTGTTTATCAATCTTATTAATTCTTTCAAAGAACCAGCTCCTAGTTTCATTGATTTGTTCTATTGTTTTTTTGGTTTCTATTTCATTGATTTCTGCTCTGATCTTTATGATTTCTCTTCTCCTGCTGGGTTTATGATTTCTTGCTTGGCTTTCTCCAGATCCTTTAAGTGTAGGATTAGGTTGTGTACTTGAGACCTTTCTTGTTTCTTGAGAAAGGCTTGTACTGCTATATATTTTCCTCTCAGGACTGCCTTTGTTGTGTCCCACAGATTTTGAACCGTTGTGTTTTCAGTATCATTTGTTTCCATAAATTTTTTTCAATTCTTTAATTTCCTGGTTGACCCATTCATTCTTTAGAAGGGTGCTGTTTAGTCCTCATGTATTTGGGTTCTTTCCAAATTTCCTCTTGTGATTGAGTTCTAGCTTCAGAGCATTGTGGTCTGAAAATATGCAGGGAATGATCCCAATCTTTTGATACCAGTTGAGACCTGATTTAGGACCCAGGATGTGATCTATTCTGGAGAATGTTCCATGTGCACTAGAGAAGAATGTGTATTCTGTTGCTTTGGGATGAAATGTTCTGAATATATCTGTGATGTCCATCTGGTCCAGTATGTCATTTAAGTCCTTTATTTCCTTATTGATCTTTTGCTTGGATGATTTGTCCATTTCAGTGAGGGGAGTGTTAACGTCCCCTTCTATTATTGTATTATTGTTCATGTGTTTCTTTGATTTTGTTATTAATTGGTTTATATAGTTGGCTGCTCCCATGTTAGGGGCATAAATATTTAGAATTGTTAGATCTTGTTGTTGGACATACCCTTTAAGTATGATATAGTGTCCTTCCTCATCTCTTATTATAGTCTTTGGCTTAAAATCTAATTGATCTGATATAAGGATTGCCACTCCAGCTTTCTTCTGATGTCCATTAGCATGGTAAATTCTTTTCCACCCCCTCACTTTAAATCTGGAGGTGTCTTCAGGTTTAAAATGAGTTTCTTGTAGGCAACATAGAGATGGGTTTTGTTTTTTATCCATCCTGATACCCTGTGTCTTTTGATTGTGACATTTAGCCCATGAATATTCAGGGTAACTATTGAGAGAGATGAATTTAGTGCCATTGTATTGCCTATAAGGTGACTGTTACTGTATATTGTCTCTGTTCCTTTCTGATCTACTACTTTTAGGTTCTCTCTTTGCTTAGGGGACCCCTTTCAATATTTCCTGGAGAGCTGGTTTGGTGTTTGCAAATTCTTTCAGTTTTTGTTTGTCCTGGAAGCTTTTAATCTCTCCTTCTATTTTCAACGATAGCCTAGCTAGATATAGTATTCTTGGCTGCATGTTTTTCTCGTTTAGTGCTCTGAATAGATCATGCCAGCTCTTTCTGGCCTGCCAGGTCTCTGTGGTTAAGTCTGCTGCCAATCTAATATTTTTACCATTGTATGTTACTGACTTATTTTCCCGGGCTGCTTTCAGGTATTTCTTTGTCACTAAGGCTTGTAAATTTTACTATTAGGTGACGGGGTGTGGGCATATTCTTATTGATTTTCAGGGGTGTTCTCTGAACCTCCTGAATTTTGATGATCATTCCCTTTGCCATATTGGGGAAATTCTCCCCAATAATTCTCTCCAGTATACCTTCTGCTCCCCTCTCTCTTTCTTCTTCTTCTGGAATCCCAATTATTCTAATGTTGTTTTGTCTTATGGTGTCACTTATCTCTCGAATTCTCCCCTCATGTTCCAGTAGCTGTTTGTCCCTCTTTTGCTCACCTTCTTTATTCTCTGTCATTTTGTCTTCTATATCACTAATTATTTCTTCAGCCTCATTTATCCTAGCAGTGAGAATCTCCATTTTTTATTGCACCTCATTAATAGCTTTTTTTAAAAAATTTCAACTTGGTTAGATTTTAGTCCTTTTATTTCTCCAGAAAGGGCTTTTATATATCCTGAGAGTGTTTCTCTAATATCTTCCTTGCCTTTTTCGAGCCGAGCTAGAACCTTGAGAATTGTCGTTCTGAACTCTAGATCTGACATATTACCAATGTCTGTATTGATTAGGTCCCTAGCCTTCGGTACTGCCTCTTGTTCTTTTTTTTTTTTTTTTTTTTTTTTTTTTTTTTTTTTTTTTGTGGTGAATTTTTCCACCTTGTCATTTTGTCCAGATAAGAGTTAATGAAGGTGCAAGTAAAATACCAAAAGGGTGGCAACAACCCCAGGAAAATATGCTTTAACCAAATCAGAAGAGGTCCCAAATCGTGAGAGGGGATAAAAGGGATAAAAAGAGGTTCAGAAAGAAAAGAAATAAAAGCCAAGAAAAGAAACATAAAAAAAGAAAACAAATAAAGCAAAAGTATTAAAAAGAAAAAAAATATATATATATATATTAAAGTACTTAAAAACGTTATAAAAGAAAAGCTTAAAAGTTAAAAAAATTAGCAGAAGAAGTGAAAAAAAATTGAAAAAGAAAAAAAAATTAATTAACTGCAAGACTAAAGAATCATGTGGAGAAAGCCATGAGTTCCGTGCTTTGCTTTCTCCTCCTCTGGAATTCTGCTGCTCTCCTTGGTATTGAAACCTCACTCCTTGGTAGGTGAACTTGGTCTTGGCTGGATTTCTTGTTGATCTTCTGGGGGAGGGGCCTGTTGTAGTGATTCTCAAGTGTCTTTGCCCCAGGCAGAATTGCACCGCCCTTACCATGGTCCGGGCTGAGTAATACCATTGAGTTTGCTTTTGGAAGCTTTTGTTCCCTGAGAGCTTTCCATAGAGTTTCAGAGGACAGGAATGAAAATGGCAGCTTCCTGGTCTCCCGCCCGGAGGAGCCAAGAGCCTGGGGCCCCACTTCTCAGTGGGCACTCAGAGAACAGCATCCAATTACTCCCGTCTCCCTGGCCTTCGGCCACGCTTGAGCTCACTGGGCCTGCGACCCGTTCAACGTAACCCTGAGCTGGGAGCTCACTCCTCGGCTCTGTCTCTGTAGCCGGCTTTCCCGTTCCAATACCCGCAAGCTCTGTGACACTCAGACACCCCCAATCCTTCTGTGACCCTGCGGGACTTGAGGCCATGCTGACCCTGCGTGGGCTTCGCCCCGGTTTAGCCTCTGGAGCGATGTCCCTCAGCGGAACAGAGTTTTATAAGTCCTGATTTTGTGCTCCGTTGCTCCGCTGCTTGCCGGGAGCCGGCCCCTCCCCCAGCCTCTATCTTCCCGTCACTTTGGCTTCACTTCTCCGCAGTTCTACCTTTCAGAAAGTGGTTGATTTTCTGTTTCTAGAATTGCTGTTCTTCTTCTCTTCGATCTGCCCTTGTATTTGTAGGTGTTTGCAATCTTTAGATAAGCTATCTAGCTGATCTCTTGCTAGCTGAAGTAGTCTCAGCCTGCTACTTCTCTGGCATCTTGACTCCTCCTCCCCAAAGTTCCACTAAATTTTTGAGAGATGATTTTTTTAAAATATTTTATTTGTCAGAGAGAGTGAGAGCAGTAGGCAGAGGGAAAAGCAGGTTCTTGCTGAGCAAGGAGCCCAAGATGGGACTGAGTCCCAGAACCCTGTGATCACTACCTGAGCTGAAGGCAGATACTTAACCAACTGCGTCACCCAGGCATCCCAAGATACGATTTTGATAGCAGGTACAAAGATACAGAACCCAATTTTTTTTTACAGATAAAATCAGCAACAAGCAATTCATGAATTCTTTGTCAGTTAAAGTTACCTAGCTGGATTTCCAGCCTACTTGGTGCTTTATACCTTATGCAGAAGTTAAGGTTGTAGGAAATAAAATCCAGGAATCCCATTTGCCTATTAAAAAGCAGTAGTGGAAAGTAACTTTTTAAGTCAAATGGAGTAGCCAAACTTCTCACACAGAGAAACTAAAAAAATGTAGAGTCATAATTTATCCATCCTCCCAATGACATCATCCAAATGAACATGCCAAAACCCAGCTCAGGATTGAATAGCTCACAATTGCTTCTTCTTTCTCAGAAAATGGCTATACATTCATCCTAACAAACAAGTTTGTTATTCATGTTATCTGCCTTTAAACTTAAGCTAACAGGGGTGCCTGAGTGGCCCAGTGGGTTAAAGCCTCTGCCTTTAGCTCAGGTCATGATCCCAGGGTCCTGGGATCGAGC